>NC_133325.1:47090112-47690112 GCF_042186555.1 Aquarana catesbeiana
GGGAACTCATGACTAGTTTTACCCCTTCCTTGGCCAACGTTGGCTTTTGAAGTCCCCAATGGTGGAATTAAATCAAAAAGTGCAGCGCTAATCCATTGCTGGTCAACGATTAACACAAATCATGATATGCATAAGTCCTGATAAATAAGTGCAGAAACAAGTGACAGTTCCAAGGTGGACTTCATCCACCCTTTATCAGATAGTTCTTCATAAATAGTGCCACCACAATGAGCCGCCACCTTATATTCAATAAAATGTGCTTAACAAAGTGAATGAACTCTTTCTACTAGAGATCCATATGGCCCCCCTGTCTGGGATAATGTGCACCTCCTCTGTGTTACACTCTCATGGAAGCCTCATCTTTCACCTAGCGATACTTGGTCATAAAGCAAGGAGAGAGCCAGAAGAGTGTGAAACCACAACAAAAAGTTTATTCAAAATATATTAATTTACTCACAATGTTAAAAGGTATAAGTGTTTAACAGACAAAAGCTGGTCCTGGGACTCAGATGTGCCAGTTCCGGGAATTGAGGTGTGAGATGATGTCTCGAGCGTTAGCTCCACCCTATGCATTTCGTCCCATCTGACGTCGTCAGGGCAAGGAGTGGTGTCACTATTTATGAAGAACTATCTGATGAAGTGTGGATGAAGATTTCATTTACCGCCTTGGGACTGCCACCTGTTTCTGCATTTATTTATCTGGACTTGTGCATATCATGATTTGTGTCAATTGTTGACCAATAGTGGATTAGCCCTGCACTTTTTGATTTATATTTGCTGTACAATTTATATAGGTTGTTGTGCCAGCTGCTTCACCTACTTTCTCTGAGTGTGATTTCTCTTTTAGATTTGTCTTTATATATTATACATTCACATCAACCCCTGCCCTCAAGGAGCTTACAGTCTAAGGTCCATGCAAACACACACACATTGGGGGCAATTTAGAAAGGAGCCAATGAATGTGACACTAAACCATATCCTTATGCTCCAAAAATAATTCATACTCATCCAGTACTTAACAGCCCTTTAATTTTTAATAATTGCTTGCTGTGTTTTTTTGCTTCCTTGTAACATCCTCTGTGAGCTCCTCAATATCTAATTTTTACACTTACTTCAATGAGGGGAACCCCTCATAATGGGCACAGCAGGTGAATAGATCCAAGAACTCAGCTCAGGCATGATAGGAACCCCTCATAATGGGCATGGTAGGTGTAAAGACCAAGGAACTAAGCTCAGGGATGGTGGGAACCCCTCATAATGGGCACAGCAGGTGAATAGATCCAAGAACTCAGCTCAGGCATGATAGGAACCCCTCATAATGGGCATGGTAGGTGTAAAGACCAAGGAACTAGGCTCAGGGATGGTGGGAACCCTTCATAATGGGCACAGCAGGTGTGCACGCCTAGGAACTCCTCACAGGGATGGTGGAAGCCCCTCATCATGGGCACAGTAGGTGTACAGACCCAGGAACTAAGCACAGGGATGGTTGGAACCCCTCATAATGGGCACAGCAAGTATGCAGTCCCAGGAACTCAGCATAGGGATGGTGAGAACCCTTCATTATGGGCACAGCAGGTGTGCATGCCTAGGAACTCCGCACAGGGATGGTGGAAGCTCCTCATAATGAACACAGCAGGTGTACACACCTGGGAACTCAGCACAGGGATGGTGGAAGCCCCTTATAATGGGCACAGCAGGTGTACACACCTAGGAATTTAGCAAGGGATGGTGGGAGCCCCTCATAATGAACACAGTAGGTGTACACACCTGGGAACTCAGCAAAGGGATGGTGGAAGCCCCCCATAATATATTGTGACATTATGAAAGGCGAGGTGATTGATGGATATTATATTTCACCTCGCAATCTCGCATGCGTTCATTTGCTGAGATCTAAGGTGGAATCCAGTCCTGGTTTTACCGGCCACCTTGGCAGGGTTGGTTCCGGACCAGATTTTGCGGTCCACTTGTGTCCACCAACAGGTGGTATAAATAAAGCAGGACTGGAGAAAAACAGAGAAAAACAGCTGGTAAACAGTCGATTGGCGTGGCGCTAGCACACGCTCTAATTTCATAATAGTTAGGATATGGACACTGGCTGTCCTGCTCAGCAGTCGCCATGGACACCATAATCAGCAGTCACATTTGGTGTCAAAAATGAATGGGGGAAAAAAAATAGTTACAGCATTATGAATATGTAAAAAAAAACATTTGCATATGCACTGTCTATGTATTTACTAATGCCTAAAATTAATATGATAATTAGAACTGGCAAGTAAATTACACTCTACACAAACTTTTTTTTTTTCTTGTTATTTTAGGTAAAGAGGAACACCATATAAAATATGAAAAATATAATATAGCAAGAAAATCAGATTGGTAACTTTTCAGTGGAATTGTAAGTGACCATAATAAAAAAAAAACACAGTTTAGGGCTCCTTTACACCACAATCCCTGTATTCAGTGTGCAGTTCGTTTTGCATTTACATGCATTTGTAATGATTTGTTTAGCCACTAGTGGCTGTCACTGCCCCACCTCTGAAAAGCGATCTGCGGTCAGATCCTTTTTAGAGACATTTGACAGGCAGTGAGGAGGTGATATGTGCCTTTTTTTTAATTTTATTTTTTATTACACCCTGTCTGGCCTCACTAATAGAGTCCCACAAAGCTAGAAGAAACCATCAAGGGGTTTATCTCCCCATCATTCACCATAAAACGGAAATGTCAGTTAAAGTGGAGTTCCACCCACTTTTGCAACTCTTCAGCATCCCTCACTAAACTGCGCACTGTAAACAAATTGGATATTTTTTTTTTTTTTTTCTCAGCACCTACTGTATATCTGCTGTATTCATTTTTCACTTCCTCCTCCCTGGCCGCGGCCCATCGCATCATTTCCTGTTTGCAGTGCCTTCTGGGAAGGGGCGGCAACTTCCTCTGACACTGCCGTTGCTATGGAAACCTGACCTAAAACCTATTACACTGCTTGTGCTGCACTGAGCATGTGCGAGATCTGCAAGGATGAGATCCAGGAAGAAATACAGTCTGGCTTCAGATGCCCACACTTAAGATGGCCACGGCCTGCTGTAAGTTTATAAAATAAAAAACTACTGCTATAAACTAACAAAACAGACCTTAGTTTACAGACTAACTTTACTAGAATACATTAAGCTTGTGTAATATAGGGGTATTTTTATTTAAAAAGTATAATTTCGGCCGGAACACCACTTTAAGTGGAGCAGACCTTTGAGGGTTATTTTTAACACATTTCCTGCCCATAGATGACAGTGCCCGCTCACTATATTGTATCTATGGAGCATTGTCACTTTAGGACAGGAAATGTGTTAGGATTATAGAACACCTCCCCTCCCTTCATCTCCATAACATATGTAGGAGGTGTTCTGTAGTCCACAGAGATTGCAGGAAACAGAGGAATTTATCAGATGACAGGTTTACTGGCAGGATCTACAGGCACTTGTAAAACAAAACACTTTCAATGGTGTATTTTAGGCTCGATTCACATCTATGCATGTTGCTTTTGAGCGTTTCTGCAGTATTTTTTGTGGTGCTTGCCGCGTTTTTGAACATGCATTTTTGCTGCGTTTTTTTTTTTACAGTGTTTTTTTTTATACAGTATAAAAAAAAAAAAAAAAAAAGAAAGAAAAAAAACCCGCAAAACGCGGCAAAAACGATATAAAAAACGCGGTACTTGCGTTCTGGATGCGGGTCCATTGAATTCTATTACATGCAAAACGCTGCATTTTGCATGAAAAAAAGTCCCCGACCCTTTCCAAAAATGCAGAGGCACACAAATGCATTGATGTGAACATGTTCCATAGGAACCCATGTTAAAAAATTCCCATGCATTTCTGCAAAATGCAAAATGCATCAAAAAACGCATTAGTGTGAATAGAGCCTAAGAGACCAAAGAGAAGTAAATGGGAGAAGTTAATTGTTGTTGGAGTTTCTATACACTCCAGAGCTTTCCTTCCTTTGCCGCGTCTAGATGTTGTCTAGAAGAGCACAATATCATGTCTGAGCCTTCCCACGTATGGTTCGAAATTAATTATGCTTTCCTAGACAGCCCCGGGGGACCATTCATTGTTATGATGCATGAAAACACACAAACGCACAGCTGGTAAACAGTCGTATGTTTGGCGTGACGCTAGAACGCGCTCTAATTTCATAATAGTTACGATGTGGACGCTGGTTGTCCTGCTCAGCAGTCGCCATGGAGACCATAAACAGCAGTCGGATTCAGTGCCAAAAATGAATGGGGAAAAAAAATAGGTACAGCATTATGAATATGTAAAAACGAATTTGCATATGCACTGTCTATGAATTTACTAATGCCTAAAATAAATATGATAATTAGAACTGGCAAGTAAATTACACTTTACACAAACTTTTTTTTTTGTTATTATTATTATTATTTTAGTTAAAGAAAAACACCATATATAATATGACAAATATAAAATAGCAAGAAAATCAGATTGGTAACTTTTTAGTGGGTAAGTAAACATATTTAAAAAAAACACAGTTTAGGGCTCCTTTACACCACAATCCCTGTATTCAGTGTGCAGTTCGTTCTGCATTTATATGCATTTGTAATGATTTGTTTTCTTTTCTTTTTGGTTACATTTACACTAGTGGCTGTCCCTGCCGCACCTCTGAAAAGCGATCTGGGGTCAGATCCTTTTTAGAGACATTTGACGGGGAATGAGGAGGTGATACGTCAGTTTCTTGCTGCCTGTTTTAACCCCATGTCGCACTTGCAGGGCAGTTGTGGTGCGGCCCCATTTGCTTGAATAGGTCACTTTTGGAGCTGTTACTGTACGGTAAATGTAATGGGGGATTGTTTATGCCATGGCCACAAAGCAAAACATCAAGGTCGCAACATCCCCATCCACTGGCTTTGCAGCTTAAAGTGGGCATTAGGAACGTGGCTGAACCCTTGAAGGATCCCTTTAGGAATCACAGAGGAACCCCTGAAATAACTTTCTGGCCTCAGGAAACCCCTGCTAAAAATGACTATAGCTACAACTCATGATACATTAGTGTGATGGTCAGTGAGGAGAACGCTCCTAACACTTGTGGTCATTGGGAAGAATTACCCCCTTATAGAAAGCTAAAAAGATCAATGGTGTCAGTGGGAACTTATCTGAGAGGCAGAAATTACTCACTGCTCAAGGAACCCCTAGAAAACTCTGGAGGAACCCTAAGGATCCATGGAAATCTGGTTGAGAACCCCTGTCCTAAGTACTGAGATCAGGAGAAGAGCGTGACAACCAGGCAATAAGCAATGATCAATGAGGAAATGTTTCCTTTCAAGCAGAAGATAAACATTGCAGTGAAATTGTCTCTTTTTTATACACTGTCTGGCCTCACTAATAGAGTCCCACAAAGATGGAAGAAACCGCCAAGGGGTTTATCTCCCCATCATTCACCATAAAACTTTATACTCTGTCTTGCCAAAGGTTTGGAGTCACCTAGATTATCACACTTATGTAAGCTTGTTGGACATCCCATTCCAAAACCATGAGCTATATGACGGAGTGCCCTCCTTTATGGTTACAACTGTCTGTGCCTGTGGGAATTTGTGGGGTGGGGTACTGACATAGGAGAAGACCATTTGTGAGGTTGGGTACTGACATTAGAGCAGACCTGACACGCAATTAGGGTTCCAATTTTTCCAAAAGAAGTTCATTAGGGTTAAGGTCAGGGCTTTGTGAAGCCCACTTGTGTTCCTCTACTCCAAGCTGGTAAAACCATGTCTTTATGGAGCTGGCTTTGTGCACAGGGGCACAGTCATATTGGAACTAAAAGGGATCTTCCCCCAAACTGCAACCACAAGACTAGAATTGTCTTTGTATGATGTAGTATTAACAATTCCCTTCACTGGAAACACCTTAACGTAATCCTTTAGAGGAGGGGTCCACAAACTTTTGATTATACATATGGCCCCACATCCAATCACTGTCCAAAGCTTGCTCTCTCAACCTATGCAACCTCTCCACCAAGCTTCTAATTCACTCTCTGGTCATCTCTGGCCTTGACTACTGCAACTCCCTCCTCATTGGATTACCTTTAAAACCCTTGGCTGTGAGCCTGCTGACAAACTGGTGCTGTTTCCAAGAACAGCATGATCATCAGGGGGCACATGTGCGCACTCTCCTGTAGACCCGAAAGTTCCACTGCGACGTACCTTGCGGAGCAACAACAGAGACACCAGCTACCAGTAAAAGTTCAACTGCTGGCCAGGATGTGGTTAATACTGGTTAAACCTAAAAGACGAGCAGGTTTGAGAGGGACTGTCTTTCTAAAGAAGCAACAGTTACAAGCTAACTCTGGTTAGGAGCTCGGTCCGACTGTGCTTTGAAATTAATCTTCAGCCGCTACTCACTTTTACAACTTCCACCCCACTGCCTCCCAGAAACACCTGCCAAGATATTACAATGAAATGTGGCCATCTTGCCCCAGGGTGCAGGTGTAGTGACTCTGAACACATCGATTCTCCAAAATACGGCAATTACCTTCCCCAAAAAAAAAACGATTGAATTTCTATCTAGCGGTATGATATTATTGTCCTCGCAGTGGGTTTTATGCTAAATGTGTCCTATTCCAGCAGAATTACCTCCAGGACAAGAAATAGCTTTGAGGTTCTGACAGAAATGTCTTTTTGTTCCCCCTTGTGAGGTGAGACTCATCAACCGACACAGTTTCCTGAAGCAATAAACTGACAAAACAGATTAACATATCAAGTAAATAACAAGTAATTGTCAAGTAAATTAATTATAATTACTGTAAGGGGAACAGGCTCAGCTAGTATTGGCAGCAATAGAACATGCACAAGACAGGGACAGTCCAAGCGAGTTCGTCCTGTACTTTTATTCAGCAAGGCCGCAAACAAAGACCGTTTTAATGCAAGAGAGCTTTCCATAACAAGTCCATAGCATAAAATAAAACATCTGCTTGTCTGGGCCACTAGCTAAAGTTCAAGTCTGTTCCTGACTAATTAATTGTGCACCCAACTGGGCAACTCTTGTATCTTTTTAGTGTTCTGTCAGCACTCAGTCTTTTCACCCAGCAGCAGGCTGCCACAGCAGAGCAAGAGAAACTCCATATCAGTCACCTCACACATATAAAGGCCTGAGACTACCAGGTAAGAGAGATGTGACAGTAGGAATGGAGGCTTTATCTATTCCTATCCACAGCTCTACAAAGCATCCAGCCTTCAGGACCCAGAACAGATCTTATTAAGATCTGGGAAAACAACAATACATTTTTTTTTTTATGCTGGAAACAGGGCACGGGGCTTTGAACGCTAAAAAGCGTACATAAAATGTGTTTCTTTTACACACCGATCCCTAACCTTTTCTATAGGCTACTAGTGGTAAAGAATTAACATGTCTGCATGCAAATCCTTTCAGCACCAGACCCAAAACACTACAGTATAGCAGCTAATAAAGATACCACATCGTAGCACACAAAAAAAAAAAAACAGCACCCGAACCAAACCTCTAAAAAAGGCACTGGGAGCAAGGAGAGGACAGTGGGAGAACACTGCCGGGCAAGTCTCCGGGAGCAACGGGAACAGCCAGGAGGGCTGGTGAGTGACACACAGTCAGGAGGACTGGGAGGCACGCCTGAGAGGACTGGGATGGCATACATGCCAACAGTCCCGATTTGCCTGGGACAATCCCGAAAATTGGACCCTGAATGCGTCCCGATGAAAATCCAGATTATTTTGCTTTTGTGCTGCTCAGGGCGCAGAGCACTGTGCCCTGAGCTCACCCAGTTGTGTGACAATAGGAGTGAATATTCACTATTGTCACACTGATTCTTCTCCCAGCCAATCAGGAAGCGGGTCATGAGACCCGTTTCCCGATTGGCCAAAAGGAGAAGCGATCTTATTGGCAAAGGAAGAGGAGGAGGAGGGAGGAGACGCACGGCCGGAGGAGAAGCAGGGGAAGGCTGACCGACCCACCCACCAGCCACTGCTGTGACTCCAGGGTTGGCTCACTCGCAGCGGCTCAGCCATCCAGCACTCCCCGGCTCAGACAGGGGAGGGAGGAGGAGGGGAGAACGGAGTCATCCCAGACAGGACATCTGCCGCCCAAGGTAAGGAGGCCGCACGTCTCCCGCACGGGGGGTTGCTGGTGTTCCCGGCGTTTATGTCTGTCTCCCGGGGAAGGGGGGTGGAACGGTCTTGTCTCCAGCTGAGGGGGGGTTAGCACCCCCCCCCTGAATTATTGAGCACCAGCTGCCACTGGTTATTATGCCAAATCAACCATCCCTGTGGTCCTTCTTTTCTTCTCCTTTTTTTCTTTTTTTCATCTTAATTTCTTCTTATACCGCTTTCCTTGTCTACCCTTACTTTTTTACCCCCCCCTCCTTTTACCATCCCTTTCTCTGTCCCATTCCACTCCCTTTCTTTGCCACTTTCTTCCCGATCCATCATAATGACCCACCCAGTTCTATCCTTGTTTGCACCCTCCCTTTTTGTTCTGAAATGTTTGTATGACAACCAATGCTCCTATAGATACATATGATGTTCATTTGATCACCTTCTTGGCAAAAGTGATTTACTTTGTTTATTGCATAACGATATGTAACTTATCTTTTGTTACGGATAATATCCTTGGTATTTTTGTTTGTCATACAATAGTCTACTTAAAAAAAAAAAGTGTACCTGAACTCAAAAACTAAAGATTTGTTATAGGCAGCATTTAGAAATGTTTGTTGTGGCCTAGTATAACCCTGAATGATTTACATTATGTATTGGAATTCTCACTGAAAAATTGCATTGTACTTCCTGGTATGTAAGTGGGTCTAGGCACTCCTATACCACCATCCTTATAGATGTATATTTTCAGTATGAGATCTAAGGCACTGCTGCCTCTGACCGATAGTCTCTGGAGATCTGGATTGAGATTCTCGTATCATCAGCTCCATCTAGTGGCCAAAATGCAGTATAGTTTTCTGAAATACCTCAATGAGAATATATACCACATTCTGGCCACTAGATGGGGCTGATAATGCACAAAATATTCTATTGGACATCATATGGTGACATTTCGCTCAGCTTGCATGATTATTTCTGACATTCATGTAACAAATGATTTATAAATAGAACCATTACAGTCATTCAACCCAGAGGACAACTTGTTGCAGAATTGGAATACTGTGGGGGGACAGACTATAAGCGATTATTAAAGCAAGAGATGCTCTTCGAAAATAATGCCTAGTGTTGGGCTTTAACCACTTCAGCCCCGGATAGATTTGCCCCCATAATGACCAGGCCATTTTTTGCGTCGCTTTAACTGACGTGGCCGTGCGATGTTGTACCCAAACAAAATTTATGTTCTTTTTTTCCCACAAATAGAGCTTTCTTTTGGTGGTATTTGATCACCTCTGCGTTTATTTTTTGCGCTATAAACAAAAAAAGAGCATCAAATTTTGAAAAAAACACAATATTTTTTACTTTTTGCTATAATAAATATCCAAAAATAAAATAAAAAAAATAATTTCTTCATCAGATTAGGCCAATACATATTCTTCTACATATAAGCGTATATTGATTGGTTTGCACAAAAGTTATAGCGTCTACAAAATAGGGGATATATTTATGGCATTTTTATTATTATTATTTTTTTTATTTTACTAATGGCGGTAATCAGCGATTTTTAGCAGGACTGCGACATTGCGGAAGACAGATCGGACACTTTTGACGCTTTTTTGGGACCACTGACATTTATATAGTGATTAGTGCTATAAATAGCCACTGATTACTGTATAAATGTTACAGGTACAGAAGGGGTTAACACTAGGGGGGTGATCAAGGGGTTAAATGTGTTCCCTGGGAGGTGTTTCTAACTGTGGGGGGAGGGGACTGACTGGGAGAAGAGCGAGATTGCTGTTCCTGATCACTAAGAACAGAAGATCTCTCTCTACTCCCCTGATAGAACGGGGATCTGTTTGTCAACATACACAGATACCCATTCGGGCTCTCTGTGGAGAGATCGCGGGTCGCCAGAGGACATCGCGTCCGCCGGCCACGCGCATTGGCTCCGGGGGCGCGCGCGCACCCACTATAGCTCTTAAAGTGGCCGACGTACACCTACGGTGGTTTGCGCAGCTGTGCCAACCTGCCGCAGTACAATGACGGCGGCTGGTCGGCAAGTGGTTAAGAAAAAACAAGAAATGATCAATTTCTTCTGTTCAACCAATAGCAGCTGAACATTCACCTTCTAACAGGTTTTAAAGTGAAAGTGAAGCTTTTTTTTTTTTCATTTTTAAGAACTTTTTTTAAGTTTTTAATTACTGTTGGTGTCCTCACCAGGGAGATTTCAACCCACTTCCTGTTATGGTGACACTTTGAACAGGAAGTGAAGGAAATTTTGCCAGTAGGGACACTAACAGCAATAAAATATATCAAAACAGAAACCCTTTACTTCTGTAACAGCAGCAACAAATACATCCCTTTGGCTTGATTTTTGATCTCGGTAAGTGGATTGTGAGTGTTTGAATGTAATCTGTTTCAGGGCTGTAGGGGTAGCAGGAATATATAATATCTGTATCTCAAGGTTTGTGTTGGAAAGCTTAGGGTCAGCTTCTCTGACCTCTTCGTTACACAGCAAGCAAGTGAAAGTGATATTATAAATCAGATTTTGGTAACCTTTACAATAAAACCCCAACCTTACACTGCAGCTTCATTAGCCAACATTTTTTTTTTCTTTTTGTTTTTTTTATTTCTCTTGAAATGTGAAAGTGTTAAACTCTTGTCAGGTTTTTATTGCTGTCTGTGTCTCCGAAGGTTCTCATGTATCAAGCTCATGGTATATCTAGTAGTAGTTGGCCATATTCAACTGCACATGTTCTGTAATGTTGAAGGTGTTTGTCTCTTCTCCAAGCCACTTCTTCAGTGTTAAAGAGGGTCAGCAAGATAGCAAATCCTTTTTTATATCAGGGGTCAGCAACCTTTTTCCACTTAAGGGCCGGATTCAATGTATGTGAATGCATGGAGGGCCACATTCACCTGCAAATAAATGACGATAAAAATAATCCTAACATAGTAATAATAACAGTACAGGTTTACCTCACTTTAAGGTGCTTCACTAATACAAAGCCAGTTCACCCCGAGGGAGTATGTGGCTGGGGATTCAGATTTTACTGCCCCCTCCCCCATCCAGGCACCCAAGGGTGGCTGACGCCAGCCCTGCCAGCCAGCATGGTCTGGAGATGGGGTTCCTGTCCCTAGGGAAAATAGGATCCCCGTCCCTAGGGGTGATAAGGTCCCTGTCCCTAGGGCAGATGGGGTCCTCTGTTACCCTTCACGCAACTCTATAGTGTCCTCTTCCCCCCCCCCATAGAAAGTTTCCTGTGCCCCCCAAAGCAGTGTCCTCTGTCCCCTGCACCCCCCCCCTCGTGCAGTGTCCTCTGCCCCCATAGTGTCCTCTGTCCCCTACACCCCACCCCACTGTAGTGCCCTCTGCCCCACAGTGTCCTCTGCCCCGAAAGTTCCCTCTGCCCCCATAGTTCCCTCTGCCCCCATAGTGTCCAGTACCCTCTTCCCCCATTGTGTCCTCTGCCCCCATAGTGTCCTCTGCCCCCATAGTCTCCTCTGTCCCTACAGTGTCCTCTGTCCTCATAGTGTCCATCGCCCTCTGCCCCCATAGTGTCCTCTTCCCCCATTGTGTCCTCTGCCCCCATAGTGTCCTCTGCCCCCATAGTCTCCTCTGTCCCTACAGTGTCCTCTGTCCTCATAGTGTCCATCGCCCTCTGCCCCCATAGTGTCCTCTGCCCCCATAGTCTCCTCTGTCCCTACAGTGTCCTCTGTCCTCATAGTGTCCTTCGCCCTCTGCCCCCATAGTGTCCAGTGTCCTCTGCCCCCATAGTGGCCCCCATAGTGCCCTCTTCCCCCAGCCCCCATAGTGTTCAGTGTCCTCTGCCCCCATAGTGCCCTCTGCCCTCAGCTCCCATAGTGTCCAGTACCCTCTGCCCCCATAGTGTCCTCTGTCCTCTGCCCCCATAGTGTCCTCTGCCCCCATAGTGTCCACTGTCCTCTGCCCCCATAGTGTCCTTTGCACCCCACCCCACGGACATACAGTCATACACTGTGCAGGTAGAACTCTCCTACCTTACACAGGTGTAGAGTAGAGCAGCAAGTGGCCTGTATCACAGGCTGGATGGGGCGGGAACCGCTGAAGTTAACTTTTTACATTTACAGGCTGGTGATTGGCTGCTATGATCGCCCGGCAACTAATCACCTGCTGTTTAATGTAAAAAGTTAACTTCAGCGGTTCCCTCCACCATCCAGCCCTATGATACCAGCCACTTGCTGCTCTGCTCTACACCTGTGCTGCTGCTGTGGGGATTTACTATCTGCTGCTAGAAAAAGAGACTGAACCCTTTAGGAACTGACCTCAGTGCCAGGCCAAGGCACCTACAAATGTAAGCAGGCACCCTGTTGTTTGTTTGTATAAATGTTATATATTAAACGTTATTGCGCTATGGACTGTCCTTTTGTTTTCCTTATGAGATAATTTGGAGGAAAGGAGGATACAACACAGAGATCTCATCCATTAACCAAGGGTTCCTATTAGGATTTCCCTACAGCGCATTAGACCTTAGTCAATGCCAATGTCTAAACCCATTAGTCTTTTTAATTAAAGAGGTCATATTCATCTGGTGAGCAGTTTTCATATCTGAGCACTTCTGAGGGTGTTTTATGTTCACGGTGAAGGATTTTTTTTTTCTGCCATCAAGATTTAAGTCACCATCAATTCATAATATGGACTTTATTATGTGTTATTTTTAATATTTTCCTATGCCGCATACACACGAGCGGAATGTGCGACAGGAAAAGTCCGACGGAATCGTTTCATCGTATAAACCGCTCGTGTGTAGACCTTATCGGACCTTTTTTTTCTAAAATTCTGACGGACCTAGAAATAGAACATGTTCTAAATCTTTCCGCCAGAACTCCGCTGGAACCAGTTCCTATCGGGAAAACCGCTCGTCTGTATGCTGTTCCGACGGACCAAAAACGACGCATGCTCTGAAGCAAGTACGAGACGGAAGCTATTGGCTACTGGCTATTGAACTTCCTCTTTCTAGTCCCGTCGTACGTGCTGTACGTCACTGCGTTCTGAACGATTGGACTTTGGTCGGACTTTGGATTGACCGTGTGTAGACAAGACCGCTGGAATGGAATTCCGTTGGAGAAACCTTCGGAGTTTATTCTGATGGGAAAAACGGTCATGCGTATGCGGCATTAGAAAGTTTTTGTCACATTGGTATGTATTCTGTTGCACTTTATATTTTTTAAACAATTTATACCATTGAGTATTTTTTCTGGCAGGTATCAGATACCTTACGCAGCTCTTTTTTTATTGCACATGTCACTTTATTCCATGTAATATGGTCATTAAGAATATGCACATATTATAATCACACAATGCCCCCTGTCACTACTTTTTCCATCTCTAGGGATTACAGAGAATGGTCCGATAAAGAGAAAATGTCCAGTTAGCGGCAGTTGTGTGGATGAATGGATGTGGAAAAACGTTGCCTGGTCTGATGAGTCTCAATTTCAGCTGAGACAATTAGATAGTAGGGTCAGAATTTGGCATAAACAATATGGAAGTATGGATCCATCCTGCCTTATATCAATGGTTCAGGCTGGTGGTGGTGTGATGGTGTGGGGGATATTTTCTTGGCACACTTGTGGGCCCCTTAGTACCAATTGAGCATCATTTAAACTCCACGGTATGCCTGAGTATTGTTGCTGACCATGTCCATCCCTTTATGACTACAGTGTCCCCATCTTCTGATGGCTCCTTCCAGCAGGATAATGCACCATGTCACAAAGCTCCAATCATCTCACCACTGGACAATGAGGTCACTGTACTCCAATGGCCTCCACAGTCACCACATCTCAATCCAATAGAGCACCTTTGGGATGTGGTGGAGATTCTCATCATGGATGTGCAGCCAACAAATCTGCAGCAACTGCGTGATGTTATCATGTCAATATGGACCAAAATCTCTGAGGAATGTTTCCAACACCTTGTTGAATCTATGCCACGAAGAATGACGGCAGTTTTGAAGGCAAAAGGGGGTCCAACACAGGACTAGCAAGGTGTACCTAATACAGTGGCCAGTGATTGTGTGTGTAGATATATATATATATATATATATATATATATATATATATATATATATATATATATATATATCTACACACACACACAGTCTGTGAAATGTGAAATGCAGAAAGACGATTGGACACACAATAAGAGGTATCATAAGCTCTTCAATTTACATTAGAAAGGGAAAGAAAGATGTTTTGCTTACCAGCGGATGAGGAAAAGCAGCAGGGATATGAAGACAAGGATAAATGAAGATAAATTGTTGGGAACTGCCTTCATTACATAGTGCATGTTTTTGCAAAATACCCTAATGGACATGAAAAGTAATTACTCATACGAGAGACAGCACACAGAAGGTATATTAAAAGAGGAGCCATCTGCTTAATAAGTCGTATGCTGACCTCAACTCACCAAGGAAGGGGGAAATCTTCCAACTGGGAAAAAGCTGAGACAGTGAAAACGTGATGGAAAATCACTGATGGGGATATTCCAAAATTTACAAAAAAACATCGGCATTGTGTTTGTAATTTTAGAGGCAGTTAAAAAAATGATTTGTTCTAAATTACATATACAAATGTCAAGTGTGCCTGCTTAATGGTCTATTAAGCTCTGAGTGTGAATAAACAACAACATTTTAGAATAAGCAATCCTTTGCTAAAAGCTTGAAACCACTGATCATTCGGCATGAGCTCTCCATGGAGTAGTAGTCTACTACTCCAGGGAAGAGCTTACATGGCCCATACAACCAAGAGTTATTACTTGATCCACCTTCTCAGGTATGCAGTACTCTTATGCTATGTACACACGATAAGATTTTCCAACAACAAATGTTCGATGTGAGCTTGTTGTCGGAAACTCCGACCGTGTGTAGGCTCCATCGGACATTTGTTGTCGGAATTTCCGACAACAAAAATTTGAGAGCTGGTTCTCAAATTTTCCGACAATAAAATCCATTGTCGGAAATTCCGATCGTGTGTACATAATTCCGATGCAACAAAATTCCACGCATGCTCGGAATCAAGCAGAAGAGCCTCACTGGCTATTGAACTTCATTTTTCTCGGCTCGTCGTATGTGTTGTACGTCACCACATTCTTGACAATCGGAATTGCCGATAAAATTTGTGCGACCGTGTGTATGCAAGACAAGTTTCAGCCAACATCCGTCTGAAATAAATCCACAGTTTTGTTGTCGGAAAATCCTAACATGTGTACATAGCATAATTGTTCTTCTGATGCTATTGAATTGATAGTTATGAGTTCTACAACTTTTGACCTTTTCTTTCTTTGCCTTTTCTCTTCTACCCCCACAGGGGACCTCTCTGGGTCACGTGCAGCCTAGAGCAGAAGTCTGTGGAATTTGATCCCATGGGGCAGCAGTCACCAACCTTCTTGGCACCAAGGACCGCTCGGGCAGTTTTGTGGTAGACAATTTTTTCAAGGACTGCGGGTGGGAGATGGTTTTGGGAAGATTCAAGTAGCGGACTAAAATAAGTGTTAGATTCTGACTTAACCACTTGAGCCCCGGACCATTATGCTGCCTAAGGACCAGAGGTCTTTTTCCAATTTGGCACTGCGTCGCTTTAACTGCTAATTGCGCGGTCATGCAATGCTGTACTCAAACGATATTTGCGTCCTTTTCTTCCCACAAATAGAGCTTTCTTTTGATGGTATTTGATCACCTCTGAAGTTTTTATTTTTTGCGCTATAAACGGAAAAAGACCGAAAATTTTGAAAAAAAATGATATTTTCTCATTTTTGTTATAAAAAAAATCCAATAAACTAAATTTTAGTCATACATTTAGGCCAAAATGTATTCGGCCACATGTCTTTGGTAAAAAAAATGTCAATAAGCATATATTTATTGGTTTGCGCAAAAGTTATAGCGTCTACAAACTAGGGTACATTTTCTGTAATTTACACAGCTTTTAGTTTATGACTGCCTATGTCATTTCTTGAGGTGCTAAAATGGCAGGGCAGTACAAACCCCCCCCAAATGACCCCATTTTGGAAAGTAGACACCCCAAGGAAATTGCTGAGAGGCATGTTGAACCCATTGAATATTTATTTTTTTTGTCCCAAGTGATTGAATAATGACAAAAAAAAAAAAAAAATATTTACAAAAAGTTGTCACTAAATGATATATTGCCATGGGCCTATGTGGAATTGCACCCCAAAATACATTCAGCTGCTTCTCCTGAGTATGGGGATACCAAATGTGTGGGACTTTTTGGGAGCTTAGCCGCGTACGGGGCCCCGAAAACCAAGCACCGCCTTCAGGATTTCTAAGGGTGTAAATTTTTGATTTCACTCTTCACTGCCTATCACAGTTTCGGAGGCCATGGAATGCCCAGGTGGCACAAAACCCCCCCAAATGACCCCATTTTGGAAAGTAGACACCCCAAGCTATTTACTGAGAGGCATATTGAGTCCATGGAATATTTTATATTTTGACACAAGTTGCGGGAAAGTGACACTTTTTTTTTTTTTTTGCACAAAGTTGTCACTAAATGATATATTGCTCACACAGGCCATGGGCATATGTGGAATTGCACCCCAAAATACATTTAGCTGCTTCTCCTGAGTATGAGGATACCACATGTGTGGGACTTTTTGGGAGCCTAGCCGCGTACGGGGCCCCGAAAACCAAGCACCGCCTTCAGGATTTCTAAGGGTGAAAATTTTTGATTTCACTCTTCACTGCCTATCACAGTTTTGGAGGCCATGGAATGCCCAGGTGGCACAAACCCCCCCCAAATGACCCCATTTTGGAAAGTAGACACCCCAAGCTATTTGCTGAGAGGCATGGTGAGTATTTTGCAGCTCTCATTTGTTTTTGAAAATGAAGAAAGACAAGAAAAAACTTTTTTTTTTTTCTTTTTTCAATTTTCAAAACTTTGTGACAAAAAGTGAGGACTGCAAAATACTCACTATACCTCACAGCAAATAGCTTTGGGTGTCTACTTTCCAAAATGGGGTCATTTGGGGGGGTTTTGTGCCACCTGGGCTTTCCATGGCCTCCGAAACTGTGATAGGCAGTGAAGAGTGAAATGAAAAATTCACGCCCTTAGAAAGCCTGAAGGCGGTGCTTGGTTTTCGGGGTCCCGTACGCGGCTAGGCTCCCAAAAAGTCTCACACATGTGGTATCCCCGTACTCAGGAGAAGCAGCAGAATGTATTTTGGGGTGTAATTTCACATATTCTCATGGCATGTTTGAGCAATATATCATTTAGTGACAACTTTGTGCAAAAAAAAAAAAAAAAATTTGTCTCTTTCCCGCAACTTGTGTCGCAATATAAAATATTCCATGGACTCGACATGCCTCTCAGCAAATAGCTTGGGGTGTCTACTTTCCAAAATGGGGTCATTTGGGGGGGGTTTTGAACTGTCCTGGCATTTTATGCACAACATTTAGAAGCTTATGTCACACATCACCCACTCTTCTAACCACTTGAAGACAAAGCCCTTTCTGACACTCATTGTTTACATGAAAAAGTTATTTTTTTTTGCAAAAAAATTACTTTGAACCCCCAAACATTATATATATTTTTTAAAGCAAATGCCCTACAGATTAAAATGGTGGGTGTTTCATTTTTTTTTTTCACACAGTATTTGCGCAGCGATTTTTCAAACGCATTTTTTGGGGAAAAAACACACTTTTTAAAATTTTAATGCACTAAAACAAACTATATTGCCCAAATGTTTGATGAAATAAAAAAGATGATCTTAGGCCGAGTACATGGATACCAAACATGACATGCTTTAAAATTGCGCACAAACGTGCAGTGGCAACAAAATAAATACATTTTTAAAAGCCTTTAAAAGCCTTTACAGGTTACCACTTTAGATTTACAGAGGAGGTCTACTGCAAAAATTACTGCCCTCGATCTGACCTTCACGGCGATACCTCACATGCATGGTGCAATTGCTGTTTACGTTTGACGACAGACCGCCGCTTGCGTTCGCCTTAGCGCGAGAGCAGGGGGCGACAGGGGTGCTTTTTTTTTTTTTTTTTTCTTTATTATTTTTTTTGCTTTTTTATCTTATTTTTAAACTGTTCCTTTCATTTTTTTTTTAATCATTTTTATTGTTATCTCAGGGAATGTAAATATCAATAGGTAGTGACAGGTACTCTTTTTTAAAAAAATTGGGGTCTATTAGACCCTAGATCTCTCCTCTGCCCTCAAAGCATCTGATGACACCAAGATCGGTGTGATAAAATGCTTCCCCAATTTCCCAATGGCGCTATTTACATCCGGCGAAATCTAAGTCATAAATTGCTCGTAGCTTCCGGTTTCTTAGGCCATAGAGATGTTTGGAGCCACTCTGGTCTCTGATCAGCTCTATGGTCAGCTGGCTGAATCACCGGCTGCATTCTCAGGTTCCCTGTTGAGAAAGGAGAGCCAGAGAAAAACACGGAAGACGGTGGGGGGGGGGCTTTCCCTCCCACGGCTTGTAAAAGCAGTCTAGAGGCTAATTAGCCACTAGGATTGCTTTTACATGAAAGCCGACCGCTGGCTGAAAAGAATGATACCAAGATAATACCTAAACCTGCAGGCATCATTCTGGTATAACCATTCAAAGTCGTGAATGGCGTACCTGAAGACAAAAAAATGGTTAACAATAAAGCACAGTAAACGGTAAAGTATAAAAAATTGCATACCTGAAAAGCAAACATGATAAAACATAATAACAATAAAACATTGCAGAATAGAATACAGTAAAAAAGAGCAGAACAAGAGAGAGAGAATAGAGAGAGAGAGAACAATAAAACGACAACTATTTTTTTTTATTTTATATATATTTTTTTTTTTTTACACTTTTTTTGTAACTAACTTTTATAACTGTAACCGGTTCCAGGTTCGGGTCTCTCAAAATGCGATGGTATCTTGGGAGACCCTGTGAAAGTGTGCCTAGTCTGTGCAATGCTGTACCCTACGCTAATACTCAACTAATGAATGGTAGCGTTCAAAACATTCACCAATGCAAAGACCAGGATTGTCAGGACAGGAGGGACAATAATAGCGGGTGTCACGCCTATATCCGTGCTTGCTGCAGACACAACATCTTTTTTGGGGGGGTTCGTTGGGTAGGGGTACTCGGGAGGACATATAAATGCCTCTCATGCAGCCGACTGCATTTGGTTGGGGATGTGAATGGGGGAAGTACGGGCGCTGCAGAAGCGGTGGGTTCCCAATTAGGATTGGCGAATGCAGCAGGAAGGGCACTATGGGCACGACGGGCCTGTGTTTGTCTTCTTGGTGGCAGCGGGACACTACTTGTGCTTGCCACCTCACCAGCTTGAACTGCACTTATGGGACTCGCCACGTCACCAAGTGTTACTGCAGTGCTGGTTTGACTACGACCGGGGTGTACTAGGCCGCTGGCGCTTGCCAGTTCAATAAAAAGCTACCAAAAAAACTGTTAGCGATCGCAGGGATCAGGCCTGACTCTGCGAACGCTGCAGTTATGCGTTAAGTGTTTTGTAAGTGACAGTGATCGATCGATACTGCACTTGGGTGGGCTGGGCCGGGCGGAGGGGCAAAATGCAGGTGCTAGCAGGTATCTGGGCTGATCCCGCTAACACTGCGTTTTTGGGAACCCTAAACTGCTGGGGACGCCAGTATAGATCTGATCGGATCAGATATTGATCCGTTCAGATACTATACCACTAAGGGAGGTGTACGGTGCGTGCGTGGGTGTTAGCGGTACTGGCGCTAATCTGACGCTGCTTGGGGCTGGTGCTTGCCAGTTCACCAAAATACTACCAAAAAAACTGTTAGCGATCGCAGGGATCAGGCCTGACTCTGCGAACGCTGCAGTTATGCATTTAGTGTTTTGTAAGTGTCAGTGATCGATCGATACTGCACTTGGGTGGGCTGGGCTGGGCCAGGCGGAGGGGCAAAACGCAGGTGCTAGCAGATATCTGGGCTGATCCCGCTAACACTGCGTTTTTGGGAACCCTAAACTGCTGGGGACGCCAGTATAGATCTGATCGGATCAGATATTGATCCGATCAGATACTATACCACTAAGGGAGCTGTACGGTGCGTGCGTGGGTGTTAGCGCTACTGGCGCTAACCTGACGCTGCCTGGGGCTGGTGCTTGCCAGTTCACCAAAATGCTACCAAAAAAACTGTTAGCGATCGCAGGGATCAGGCCTGACTCTGCGAACGCTGCAGTTATGCATTTAGTGTTTTGTAAGTGACAGTGATCGATCGATACTGCACTTGGGTGGGCTGGGCGGAGGGGCAAAACGCAGGTGCTAGCAGGTATCTGGGCTGATCCCGCTAACACTGCGTTTTTGGGAACCCTAAACTGCTGGGGACGCTAGTATAGATCTGATCGGATCAGATATTGATGCGTACAGATACTATACCACTAAGGGAGGTGTATGCTGCGTGCGTGGGTGTTAGCGGTACTGGCGCTAATCTGACGCTGCCTGGGGCGACGCATATCACCGCCGGGCGATCAGGGGGCTAAACCTTTATTCGGTAATAAACGGCGGGTGCCCTGACACTATAAAAAATAAACAAACTAACCAGCGTCACCCGTAACAGTTATACGGTGATCAGTGGTGAAAGGGTTAACTAGGGGGCAATCAAGGGGTTAAAACATTTATTCGGTAGTATATGGGGGTCCCTGTCGCTATAAAACGCTGACGGCGAACCTAAATATTTAGGTCCCTAACTAGCGTCACCAGCGACACTAATACAGCGATCAGAAAAATGATCGCTTAGCGACACTGGTGACAGGGGGTGATCAAGGGGTTAAAACTTTATTAGGGGGGGTTAGGGGGGTATCCTAGACCTAAAGGGGGGTAATACTAACTGTCCCAACACTGTAACTGTCACAAACTGACACCAATGCAGTAATCAGAAAAAAAAAAAAAAAAAAAAAACTGCTGGTGTCAGTTTGTGACAGGGGGGGGGGGGTGATTGGGGGGCGATCGGGGGGGGGGGGATCGGGGTGTTTTGTGTGCCTGGCATGTTCTACTGTGTGTGTGTAGTGTTGTGCACTCACATACCTGTCTTCTCTCCTCGGGCCGGAACGGAAATTACCGAGCCGAGGAGAGATGACATCATTTCCTTTGCTGCTGTTTAGCATACAGCAGCAAAGGAATGATGTGATTGGCCGGCGGCGATCGCGAGGGGGGGGCCACGAACGGATGGCCTCCCCCTCACCTCTGATCGCCGCTGGACAAAAGACGACCGCCTCGGGCACCGGGGGGGGGTCCGATCGGACCCCCCACCCGCGGAAGGCAAATCACGTATATGTACGTGATTTTGCCTGTCCGTGCCACCTTGCCGACGTAAATTGGCGTGAGGCGGTCGTCAAGTGGTTAAAGGAGAAGTACAGCTAAAGCCCATTTTTCTGTACTTCTCCTGTGGATTACATGAATGCAGTTCATCCTGCACTTCTGTGACCAATTTTCAGCAGACAGTGGGCTGAAGCAGACGTCTCAGAGCTTGTTTAGGCTTGGTAAATGTACCAAGGCATTTGCATACTATCGCTCCCCCGGGGGTGGACATAGCAGAGATCAAGAAAACTCATTTTGCCTTGTCATTTACTTCCCAACGTCTCGGCAATATAGATAAAACTCATTGAAAAAAAGGGCATGGATTCCCCCCAAGTCCATTACCAGGCCCTTTGGGTCTGGTAAGAATTTTAAGGGGAACCCCGAACCAAAAATTTAAAAAAAAAATTGCGTGGGGGTCCCCCTTAAAATCCATACCAGACCCTTATCCGAGCATGCAACCTGGCAGGCCGCAGGAAAAGAGGGGGGACAAGAGAGTGCCTCCCCCTGAACCGTACCAGGCCACATGCCCTCAACAGGGGGAGGGTGCTTTGGGGTCTGACCCCATGTCCCCATGTTGACAAGGGCCCCATCCCCACAACCCTTGCCCGGTGGTTGTGGGGGTATGCCGGCGGGGGGATTATCGGAATCTGGAAGCCCCATTTAACAAGGGGACCCCCAGGCGCATCGGCTCGTACTGTGACCGTTGTATCTATTACACAAAGTACCGTACCAGTACGGCGATTCGCGCAATAGAGCCGCCCTGTGCACTATAACTGCGGCGACTGGTCGGCAAGTGGTTAAACTACATTTTTTTTTTTTGCTGTAGTAGGTTGTATACATCGTAGATGTGTGTCATTCTCTAGACACGTTTTTTAAGGCATTTTGCATTTTTAATGTTGCCCTTTAAGCATTAACTACACGTCTGAAAAAAATATATATATTTCCTAGTTTCTTGTATAAAACATATCCAATATAAATACATTTTTTCATAAATTTAGGCCAGAATATATTCTACCAGATGTCTTTTAAAATAAAAAACACAATAAGTGTATATTAGTTTGTGTGAAAGTTGTAGTGTCTACAAACAATGGTGAATATATTTGAAAATTGGTCATTCCTAAAATACTGAGGCCCTTAAAATGCTAGGACAGTACAAATACCCCCCAAATTACCCCTTTTTGTAAAGTAGATCGTCTGAGGTATTTTGTAAGAGACATGGCAAGTTTTTTTGAAGTTGTAATTTTATGTCACACTTATTTTGAAAATTAAGACATTAAATAATTTGTTTGTTTTTTTTATTTCACCATTTTTTTTCTTTTTTTACACATTGTCACCAGTGCAGTACAGGGTTATCGGTGATAAGGGACACTGACTGGTGACAGTATGTTAAAAGAGCAAATAAATATTTTTTAATTCAAATTTTTAAAATGTTTTTTTCTTTTTTTTTCTTTTTTAACATTTTATTTTTACACACTTTCATCAGGGTGGTTCAGTGTCACCATTGTAACACTGTACTATTCTGGGGGGTGATCAGGGATTTTTTTGTTTCTTTACAGTTTGATTGCTGTTACAATAATGATCACTGTAGCAGCAATGTTTTTAACTGGTATGAATGGGCTACTTTCATAACAGCTGTGATTACTAGTGATCTGTGATTGGCTACAGCTAATTACATAGTACAGTGTGCTGTGATTGGCCCAGGTACCATGTGATAGCTGTGGGCCAATCACAGCATTACTATAGGTAACAAAGCTGTTATGAGTGCAATTCATTCATAACAGCTTTGTTGGTATTGCGATCAAGATCCCCAAGCCGCTCAAAGTGTCCAGATATCCAGTGGACACAGCAGTCATGGGATCGGACTACTGCTTGCCCCAGGCTGGATGACGTACATGATCCAGCATGCCCAGCAGGTGGCAAGTGGTTAATAAAATTGTTGCATCTGCCATACAATTTTTTTTTTGCACTGTTACATATTTCCCAGGGTGGTTTTCAGCCCCCCCATGCCCCTTGCCTATCAACCTAACATTCAGCTCTGATTGACTTTAATGAGGTCCTTACTCTGCACACAAACTTCAGTAATGATCACCAAACCCGCATCAAACCAAACCCAGGTATGTTCAGCTCATCCCTATTACTCATATTAGGCTGTATATTTTGTGGTTATATATTTTAGGTTGTATGTGTGGCAGTGGTACATGGTGATGGCAGTGTTGATGAACAACCTCCCAATCAACGTTTTTTTTCTTTAGGACCAACTTACCGCTGGAGATGAGCTTAAGTGTCTTTGAACTCACTTTGAATCAATATTTGCTGTTGTAACACTGATCCTCCTCCCAGCCAATCAGGAAGCTGGTTTTGACACTGGTCACCCAATTGGCTGAAAGGACAGGCAATCCTATTGGATGCCTAAGAGGAGGAGGAAGGAGCCACACGGCGGAAGCCGCCGTGACGCAGAGAGGACACAGAAGCCGCTGACCGCCGCCCGTAGAAGCCCACAACCCGTCAATGGAAGTCCGCAACCCGGGCGCTGCCCGTAGGAGCCTGCAACCCGGCAATGGAAGCCCGCAACCCGGCCGCTGCCCGTAAGAGCCCTCAACCTGCCAATGGGAGTCCGCAACCTGCCAATAGGAGCCCGCAACCTGGCCGCTGCCGGAGGAGCCCGCCCACCTGCAACTGATGGGGTAAGTGCCGGGGTACGGGTGGGGTGCTGCCGAATGACCAACCAGGGGGGTGGTTGTTTGCCGCCCCCCCAAAAAAAGATAACACCAGTTGCCGCTGCTATTTGCCTTTAGTAAATCAACCTCTAAAATCCAGAAAAAACTTACCTGAATGCAATGTCACATGATCCTCAGCGGCGCCTCTTTTGATAGTCGCAATCGGGTGGGATTGGAAAGTGTTTTTCAATTGGTTTGTTTAAATTCAGAAACAGAAAGTCCCTTGTGCCAGATAAAAGTAATTACTTTTAAGATATACAGTGTGAAAGGTTTTGGTCTTTTAATCACGGTCTGGTCTCAAAAGACTAGGATGTAAGGAAATTTAGATATAAAATTAACTACCACTTTAAATTTCAGCCGATGCGCAAACAAGGATGGGAATTTAAACATTAGATTTCTGGTAATTACATTTGGCAAAGTTTAAAAACATGTTTAGAATATTTCACGAATGTCTAAGGACTAAATGGATGTTTTAACATTTGCCTGATATTCAGCATTAACACTTTGAGCGATAAAGAGTCAGCCCATCCATTTTCTACCGCTCTGTCTTATTTCAGGCTGTAGATCTAATCAAAATATTGCTCGGCGGGGGAGTAATTGGTCCCATAGGAGACATGGAAAACCTGCTAGCATGTAACTCTTATACTAGCCAGTTCCATCAGCGATTAAAATACATTTTCACTCTAACAAGAACAAATGGCAGCTAGGTCAATCAAAGTGATTTACATTTATTGGATCCAGAGAGTCAATACACCAGGAGGATACCAAGATACCGATCTATGCAGTAGCATAGAGGGTGGATATGTAACCCCATCCACCAAGTGCACCTCCACCGTGATATTGCTATAAAATGCCTCCTTACCAGAGGTCTAGACTCCATATTATAAGAGTATAGACAGGCGTGATATAGAAGTATAGAAGATCCAATCAGCTTTCTCTATTATATTACAGGTGGTGGTACTGTCATGGGTGATGGTAAAGTTTACTGCATAGTAGGGTCCATGAAGGAATGATAAAACGGCTACATATACAGAAATCCTATATAAAACGAGCATTGTTAGATCCAAGACATCCTAGAAGTCGATCGACCAGTATACAGAGTTGGCGTGCATGGTACCTCACGGATATGGACTCCGACTGATGCGTTTCGTTAGAATTAACGTCATCTGGGGACATCAAACGCACATCAGTTATACTCACTGTAACTTGATTTTCATCAAGGAATTCACCTGCATTGTTTATATCTCATCACTGGGGTGAGCAAGCTGTTTTTTTTTTCACTTTTCTTTTCCAGCACATTGTTTATCTAACCCTACCTTATGTCATTGTTATGCCCAGGCGGTTGTGTAGCCGGCACAGCCCCTGCCAATTCACTGAAATTACTGCTAACTCCGACGAATAACTCCGACGGATTTCCATTCAAGTCTTGCCTACACACGGTCAACCCAAAGTCCGACCAAAGTCCGACCGTCAAGAACGCGGTGACTTACAAACAGGACTAGAAAAAGGAAGTTCAATAGCCAGTAGCCAATAGCTTCCGTCTCGTACTTGCTTCAGAGCATGCGTCTTTTTTTGGTCCATCGGAACAGCATACAGACGATCATTTTTCCCGATAGGAACTGGCTCCGTCGGAAATATTTAGAAGATGTTCTATTTCTAGGTCCGTCAGAATTTTCAAAAAAAAAAAGTCCGATGAGGCCTACACACGATCGGAATAGACGATGAAACGCTTCCGTCGGACTTTTTCTGTCGGCCATTCCGCTCGTGTGTACGCTGCTTAAGAGTTTGAGACTGACCACTCAGGCACCAAGTACTGCATTTGAGAGCCTGGGATTGCAGGCAGGACACCTACTATAAAAAAAGTAAAAAAAAAAAATCTTTTGAACTGTGGGGTGTTAAAAAAAAAAAAAAAAAAAAAACAGCTCCTGCCACAGTACCCGCCTTATCTCTGGTGCTGTCCACTACAGATTGACTGCTCTGTGTATCAGCACTAGGCTTGCCACCTTTTCTTCAAGTCAAACCTGAACACTTTTGCAGCATAGGGCATTTGTTTTATTCTTTATTTTGCAGTAAACACTATAGGATTATAAAAGACCCGGGATACATTTGGGTGCCCCAAGGAGAGTAGTAACGTAGCGCACAGAGCGCGCCTTGGCAAACTGTGGGTGTGGCCAAATTATCACACCACCCTTCAGCCAAATCTGCCCCCAAACAGCCGCCCGCAGCTCCCGTACAGCAACAGATTTGTGTATGACTATCTCGATTACTTGGGGAGCCACAGCCTGGTCTGAATAATGTGTCCGGGTTTCAGGTGGACTGAAACCCAGACACATGGTTCAAAACCCGAACTGTCCGGGTGAATCAGCACTAGTCCTCTTCTGGGTGCACTGACACCCAACCCACTTCCTGTGAGCCCAGGAAGTCATAGACACCCTTAGTGCGTCCTTGGGACTACTAGAGAATATTGCATTGAAGGGTGCTGACATTATTACTGTACATGGCTTGGTTCTCTGCAGTATTCAGAACTGCCTGAGGCAGAAAAAGAGGTGGCGGACCCATTGGGTTAGATTAACTAAAACTGGTGCAGCTGTGCATGGTAGCGAATGAGCTTCCAGGTTTTTTTTTCTGCCAAAGCTTAACCGCTTGCCGGCCATCCACTATCATTTTACTGCGGCAGGTCAGCATGATCCCGGGAACCATCATAGCTATACAATGGCTCGCAGGATTGGGATTGCAGGCGTGTGCGCGCCGCCGGAGGCGCGCACACGCTGCACAGCGGGGGTGCCGATGCTCGTGGCCAACGGTCATGATGACTGCTGGTCACAAGCGATCGCGGGCTTGAGAGGCAGAACAGGGACGTGTATGTAAACACACAGATCCCTGTTCTGTTTTGTGAGGCGTGACAGATCGTGAGTTCCTATTAGCTAGGAACCACAATCCATCACTTCCTCTAGGTCAGTCCCCTCCCCCTACAGTTAGAAACACAAACAGGGAACACAGTTAACTCCTTGATCGCCCCCTTCCCTGCCAGTGACATTTTTATAGTACTCAGTACATTTTTATAGCACTGATCGCTGTATAAATGCCAAATGGGGATCAAAATACTACCAAAAGAAAGCTCTATTTGTGGGGAAAAAAAGGACGTCAATTTTGTTTGGGTGCAACGTCACACGACCGCGTATTTGTCAGTTAAAGCGGCACAGTGCCGAATCGAGGAGATACGTATACACATTTAAAAATAAAACAAAACTGATGAGGGGGGAGCTCCCGAGGGTTGGGGAGGGGTTGTCCAGTCTGCAGTTGAGCATTAAGGTATCTCATTGGAATCAGTTTGTTTTTGTTGGCTGGAGACAGCTTTACTTGGACCCATTGTAAATAACCTCTCTTTTTGTCTATACACTTACACTGTAAACCAAGGATCTCCAAACCACGGCCCTCAAGCTGTTGTGGATCTACACGTCCCATGAGGCATTGTAAATCTCTGACATTCACAGACATGACTAGGCATGATGGGAATTGTAGTTCCTGAACAACTGGAGGGCCGTAGTTTGGAGACCCCTGCTGTAAACCTTATGTAAATGTAGTCACATCTGTCAGTGTTACAGCTTATTCATATTGTGATTTCCTTTTCACCGGTTTACCTTCAAAATAACCGGATGAGACGACATCAGAAAATAGCTCAAGGCCAATGATGTACGTGAGTTGAACATATTTTTTTTTTCCTCGCTTTTCAATATTTCTGATCTGGATTTCCTTTTTGTGCAGTGAAGTGTGAGATTATTTTTTTTTCCAGAAGCCGAACAGAGAATTACAAGCAATACAACTTGAAGTCAGAAAACATTACCGTACTAACAAAGCCATAAGGCGGTTTAGGTCTGTGGCTGTAGCTTAGAGAATCTAAAACAGATTTAAAATACAAGGTAGGGTGAATGTGAATACAAACTACAAAAGCAGAAAGTCTTAAAGTGTAAAGAACACAAAAAAAAGGGGGGGGGGGAATATCCCTTGACAGTTCACGTCCTTATAATGTTATAATTAGGCTATGGCCACACCCAGCTTTGGGGGGGGGGGGGTGGTCCTACCGTGATTAGAATAGATGCTGTGCACTGGAGTGCTGCCTCAACATTTCAAAGATCGAGACTTAATTACAGAAAAGCAGACATGCACTGAAAGTTTGCTATAGCAGCTGTAGTTTCTACTGCTGAATCAATCATTTCCCTGCACATTCAAGCCCTGAAGTAGAGAGATCCTGTTATCTGCTCACTATTATTTGGCCTTAAATTGGCAATAAAACACAGTCCCTTGCACCTAACCACCTACTGGTTTGTCCTTTTGGTGCTCAATTTTTCCCGACCCACCGTGCCTCAGTGGGTAGAGTTACACTTTTTTGGTTTGGGAGTGCCTAACTCTTATACTAACATGAATAGAGACTATTGTGGACTATCATGGTACAAAGGCTTGACATACACAAGGTAAGTAAAAAATTGATTTTATTCCAACAATATATTAAAACATACAGACATTCTAAAAAAAAAATAGACACAGTAACCTGTGTCCTGGATATTCAAGCTCTATAAAATCACAGATGGAGTGACCTTTGGAAGATAACCATTGTCAGCTTTAGCATATACCATCTGTGTATTAGACGCTCGACATGTTTTGCAGAGAGACCACCGCTTCTTCAGGAGCTTATTACATGGTATTATAGAGCAATTGTCACATTTAATACTATAATAGAGAGTAGAAAAAAGAGAATAATGAATTACACCACTATATATTAAAAGATACAGTGAGATCCCATGCATATTGTCTTACCCAGGGCGAGGTCTAAAAGCCTAGACCCAGGAAATGTCTTCGGTCTATGCTTTTAGACCTCGTCCTGGGTAAGACAACGTGCATGGGATCTCACTGTATCTGCATCTTATAATATCCAATAGTGGTATAATTATTAAATTTTTTTTTCTGCTCTCTATTAAAGTATTAAATGTGATGATTGCTCTATAATACCATGTAATAAGCTCCTGAAGAAGCAGTGGTCTCTCTGCGAAACATGTTGAGCGTCTAATACACAGATGGTATATGCTAAAGCTGACAATGGTTATCTTCCAAAGGTCACTCTGTGATTTTATAAAGCTGAATATCCAGGACACAGGTTACTGTGTCTATCTTTTTAGAATGCCTGTATGTTTTATTATATTGTTGGAATAAAAACATTTTTTTACTTACCTTGTGTATGTCAAGAATTTGTACGGTACCATGAAAGTCCACAATAGCCTCTATTCATGTTGGTATAGTAGTTAGGCACTCCCAAACCAAAGTGTACCTCTACCCAGTGAGGCACGGTGGATGAGCACCAAAAGGACAAACCAATAGATGGTTGGGTGCAAGGAACTGTGTTTTATTGCCAATTTAAGTCCAAATAACATTGAGCAGATAACAGGATTTCTCTACTTTGGGGCTTGAATATGCAGGGAAATGATTGAGTCAATACCTAAGAGGTTCCTCGCATTCAGCACCACTCTAACCAAACCCTTTTGCATTGCTCAGAGATAGCATTTTGAAATTGCAGCAACCTTCCCCAACCTAACAAATCCTACCCTTCCTCTCCAGGAATGCACACTTACCAAGATCTAAATCCCACAGCCTCTGGGGATTGTTTACATCCCACTCCACAAATCCTCTTTCTCCTGGCCGCGCCAGCACAGTAGAGCCATAAAGAAGTTCATGGGGCCAGCTGGGAAACAAAAGTAGACCAGCCCCATAGAAGTTTATGGGACCTAATGCGCAGGCACGGCCAACAGAAGGAGACTTCAACTGCAGGATGTAAACAATTGCTGTAGGCTGCCTCCATCAGATCTCGATAATTATGAATCAGTGAAGGCGGAAAGTGGGATCGTTTGGGGCAAACAGGATGAGCTCACTTTGTCTAAAAGTTATCCTTTATGTTGCAAAGACAACCGATCGGATACAGGCAACCTACCAACATCCTTGTCATATAAATCTATATACACGGGCTGGACAAAAAAAAGGAAACACTACATTATTTGCAGGTGTGAAAGTGATGACATGCTTCGCATTGAAAGCGGAAGTGATGTGTCGTTCTTTTAGTTCCGCTGTGTGATGAGACACCTAGCTAACAGGTGGGAAGCCTCACTTTCGCCATTCACTGCTTGCACCGCTAGTAATACGGAGTCATGTCAGAGCTTACTGAGTTTCAAAAAGGGCAAATTGTTGGTGCATGCTTAGCTGGTGCCTCTGTGACTGGCAATTTGGCAATTTTATTTGCCATCTCTCGAGGTACATTATCAAAGATTATGACTGCATATACAGTTTCCAGGAAAACGTTGTTTGATAAGCATAAGCGTAGCCGACATAGTCAACTGACTGAAAGAGACTAAAGGACATTGCGCAGGATTGTGGCCTGGATTTTTGCATGAAGAGTGGTAGAGATTCCATTATCCACCAACCAAGACTTTTGCCGCATACACACGATCGGAAATTCGGCCAGCAAAAGACCGATGAGAGCTTTTGGTCGGAAAATGCGACCGTGTGTATGCTCCATCGGACTTTTGCTGGTGGAATTCCCGCCCGATCATGTTCTCAATTTTTCGGTCGGAAAAAGTACCTATCCGAAAATGCGATTGTCTGTACAAATTCCAATGCGCAAAATTCCTACGCATGTTCAGAAACAATTCAACGCATGCTCGGGAGCATTGAGCTTCATTTTCTCGGCTTGTTGTAGTGTTGTATGTCACCGCATTCTTGACGGTCGAAAGCTCAGAGAACTTTTGTGTGACCGTGTGTATGCAAGGCAAGCTTGAGCGGAATTCTGTCGGAAAAACCATCCAAGTTTTTTCAGACGTAAAATCTGCTCGTGTGTACGCGGCATTATATTTGTCAATTCCCAGGAGAATTCAGGCTGTCTTGGATGCCAAAGGCAGTCCAACACCATATTAGGTAACAATTGTGTTCTTTTACCATATTTGTTCCCATCATTTTGTCCAACCCCTGTATATGTTGGCTTTGGGTTGCGCTTGTGTTTTGATGTAAAAGCTGGTTGGATGTGGTTTATCTTTTTAGAAAATTGCAATGTTTTGGGAAAAAGCTGACCATACAACTTGCAATCTGAATGTTCAATCTTCATTAAATTTCCTTTTGAGCTACTGGAAATATGAGGTAGAAGCCATATTTGAACAAGCCTCTCAATTTGTATCTAGTTAGGTATGCTCCCATACTACATATTTGCTGGTAATCCTCTAAAGAGAATTGTTCAACTAGATTGTTAGGGTACTCAGAGTGCCTTTAGATGTGTATTTCTGTTGTATGCAGAGGTGAGGTGAATGCTCAGTAGAAAGCAAAATGGGCAGGTGGAAAGTGCCAACACCAGTGTTTGCCAGCACAGCTCTCTTCCACTGCTATCCCCTAGCAACAGGAAGATGAAGAGCAATTGGGACAGGATGTCTAACCAACCTGGTTGACCATTCCCGCTTCCACACAGCTCCATAAAGCTTTAAGTATTGAAGTCCCAGCAAAGCCCCCAGGAAAGTTGTGTTACCATGCTACCCTGACAGCTCTGTAGAGAGTCTTTCTGGAGCTGTCAGGGCTGCATAATAAAATAACTTCTGTTACCAGCTATCTGAAAGTACCTCCTAGCGTCATGCTCAGTGTTTTGATGGGAGCCATAGTGGTGGAAAAGTTAAAATGGAACTAAACCTATCAATTTGACGGTTCCCCGAAACAGTTACATTCAAGGCATACCATGAATGATAACGTCACAGTTGATTGTACTGTCAACTAAACTCTTGAACCATCAAATGGCTGGTGTCATAACTGATCATATGAGCAGCACCCTGGCAACTGCACATCAAACCGATACTAAGATGGCAGCTTCCTTGGCTGTAAATAGGATAGGAAGGTCTAGTTCTGCTTTAACAGAATCTGACGCTCCCAGAAGTGTCTGATTCCTATTAAAACTGAATCCCAGGGGGGCGTGGTCTGGACATGGCCGACTAGAGATGTGTTCTCTCTGAGCTCCCGGCCTTTCCACCCCTAACTCAGCTTACTTTGCTCTATTTTCACCGTTATGCTCTCATCCAAGAAGCGGACATATCGGAGGAATAAGAAGAAGAACAGCCCGGCTGCTTCCACACCCGCTCTGGTCGACTTGCAGAGACTTTTCGGGAGATCCCTCTCCGGTTCCCCTATACCCAAGATGGCGGAGCCTCGTGCCTCGAGCCCTTGCACTCCGGTCAGAGAAGCTGACTTTGCCGCCTCAGAAGGATCCCGGAGCCCGGTTCTCTATACTGGCTCACCAGCGGCTTCTACCTCAAACCAGGGTCCCCTCCCTTGTCTACAGGGGACTTATGGTGTAGACGAGGAGCTTAAGGCTATACTACGGGCCCTACCAATGAGGGCAGACATTGAAGCCCTGGTGGGCAGACTAGAGGCCGCACACAAGAAGGAAATCAGTGAAGTCAAAAAAGACGTTGAGACCCTCTCAGCCTGTCTGACCTCAGGTGAATCATCCTAGAGTCCTTGGAACAGAGAGTCTCATCACTGGAGACCCAACAAAAAGCCCAATCTATGGCCGCAGTAGAGCTTCAGCTCCGCATGGAAGAAACGGAGGACCGGAGCAGGAGAAACAACGTCTGGCTCCGCGGCCTACCTGAGGCCACGGGCCCGTCGGATCTACTGGCCACAGCTACGGACATCTTTAGAAGAGTGGCGGGAGCACACTTACCGGAACAAATAGAAGTGGATCGAATAAATAGAGCCCTGGGTCCCCGCTCGACCGATCCAACCAGACCTCGGGACATAATATGCAGACTCCATCATTACATCCATAAGGAGGCTATAGCGCGAGGAGCGTGGGAATCTGGAGAGATAGAATTTGACGGAGCATCGGTTAAAATCCTTCCGGACATCTCCAGACCGACCTTGCTTGACGCGCCATGCTGAAACCCCTCCTAGATCTCGCCCAGAGATGTAATGCAACGTACCGATGGGGCTTCCCCCTTTCGGTTACTTTCCACAAGGAACAGCGCTCCTTCCTACTGCGATCTCCGGAGAATCTGCCTGCTCTATTCGACTTTCTAGATACGGAACCTATTCCTGTTCCTAACTGGCTGGACTACCTGCACAGGGCTCCTGGTCGACTGCACAAGATGAGAGATCAGGCTCCTAGACCGCAGCGCTCACGGAGGAGCAGCCGACGACCCCGCTCTGCTTCACTAGATGAGCCAAGAGAGCTGTGAGTTGCTCCTTTGCCCACCCCTACTCATGCTATCCCCTTCGATGCTTTGATTCCCTGATCAGTTATCTTTTTCTTTTCATTTTTGGTTTTGGGTCTGTCCGATCCGCCCAGTCTCTCCGTACCCCCTATTTTTGCCTCCGTTCTGTCTCATGGAAGCCGGACTTGCCTCCGCTACAAGCCTCAAACTTCATCACCATCTTCACTGACTCAACGGTCCACTTAAGGGAGGACGCTAAAAACCATTTTGTCTCCTGATATGCTCCTGACAAGGGCCTCCCGTAACTGACGAGTCACCTGCATTATGACCACTTCTCTCTTATCACAAGTCACCCCCGCACAGGGTCTATGTGGTCCTCTGCAGGTCCCGCGGGAAGAGCTCTCTCACTCCTACGGACAACTACTTTCCGGGAGGATATACGTGCCCTCCTTTCTGTGGAGACATCATGACAAGGTCGGGAGTGTGTGATGGACTGGGGATGGAGAAGAGAGGAGTCGGGCAATCTAATGGGTTTAAAAGTATGAGGGGGCTATAGGGTGATTCGGGGGCGCGCTGGACCCCCGTTGCGCGGGCTCAGCCCGCTCTGGAGCTCCTTATCGGGGTTCCATGGTGTGGATGAGTCTGATACATGTTTCTCCACAAGGGGGGGGGAGTTCCAGGGCGTTCCCGGTGAGCTTCTGGCGATTTGGCCTCTCCCTGCTGCTATCTATCTACGTCTTATCGCGGATGGTGTGGGGGGGGCGGGTCACCTCGCCGGATGACACACGAGAGGGACGGAATTATTATTATACATAAAACTCAAGAGTAGAATGGAATGCAAAGTGATGCTTCTCCTTGTTCTTGTCTCTATATTTTTCCTTTGAAGATATTTAAAGTTCTTTATTCTTGCGATATATAATGTGTTTATACTGCTTCTAATCTTTAGGCTGGTTGGGGTGGGAGAGTCGGGACCTCCCTTTTAGGTTGTTGTCTGCCTTCGCCCCACTTAGGCCGTAAGTCTACCTCCGGTTATCCGGTTTGGTTTACTTCTTAGTTTAGTGAAACTGACCCATTTAGCTTAATTGAAATAGAGACGTGTGGTGTAATATTCCTGGACCCTCGTCTCCGTTTTTTCCTTTTCCTTCTCTTTCCTCTTTCCCTTCCTTCCCCTCCCTTGCTTTCACCCCCACCTGAACCCTCCTTTCTCCCTCTTCCCCCCGTGTGAGACATGGCGGTGAGCTCTTTAAGAGTGACCTCGCTTAATGCGAGGGGTCTGAATACTCCAGAGAAGAGGCGCATTCTCCTACACGATTTAAAAAAATCGCACACGGACGTCGCCTTTGTTCAGGAGACTCATTTTAAAACTGACAAATCTCCTGTACTCAGGAACAGATATTTTCCCCATGTGTACCACTCGACGAATAACAACGCAAAATCTAAGGGGGTAACTATTCTAATCTCTGGCAGTCTCCCTTGGAAACTTCAGGACATATCTACAGACCCTGAAGGCCGATACCTGTTTCTCAAAGGTCAGATTGGGGAAGTCCAACTCACTCTTGCAACACTCTACGCCCCTAACGCACATCAAGACGGGTTTATAGTGTCAACTGTAAATAAACTGATGGAATATAAGGAGGGCCAGCTTATACTAGGAGGCGACTTTAATGTGCCGCTCTCACCCCCAGTAGACACGTCCTCTGGTACCTCCTCTTATCCCCCCAAAAACAGGAAACGGATAGCCCAGACTTTACACAAGGCTCAACTAATCGATGCTTGGCGTCTCCAGCATTCTGGAGAACGCGACTATTCTTTTTACTCCTCTCCACATGGGGTATATTCCAGAATAGACCTCTTTCTTATCCCCCACGACCAGCTACACTTAGTGCAATCTACTTCTATAGGTCAGATCACTTGGTCTGATCATGCCCCAGTTTCCCTGACTTACACTCTTACTGAGAGATCATCACCTAGATCCACTTTCTGGCGTCTCAATGAGAGCCTCCTCCAAATTCCTGAGATACTAGCAGACGTAACCAAGGAACTAAACTTGTACTTCAGTGAGAATGACACACAAGACTGTGACCCGGGTATACTGTGGGAGGCCCATAAATGCGTCCTTCGAGGAGTCCTTATTAAACATGGAGCGTCCATTAAGAGGAAGAGAAACGAACAGCTTACCAGACTCCTAGCGGATCTGGCCAAGGTTGAAGCACAACATAAACATTCTCCCACTCAGGAGTTGGAGATGAAACTGAGATCCTTGAGATCTCAAATCACAGATTTACTGCATTATAAAGCTAAGGCTGCCTTACAATTTTCTCGCAGACTGTCTTATGAATCGGGTGACAAATGTGGGAGACTCTTGGCCAGATCCGTTCAGGAAATCAAATCTACTGCATACATCCCCCAAATAACCACCCCCAACGGACAGAAAGCTAATCTCCCGACGCAAATTGCGAAAGGATTCGCAGACTTTTACTCGGGACTCTATAACCTAACAAACCCTTCCCCTTCCCAGGACGTTATTGACCAATACATATCTAACTCTTGCCTTCCCTCTCTTCCACTGGAATCCCAAACTGTATTAGACGAGCCAATATCACTAGAGGAATTACAGCTAGCGATCAAATCTATGAAGGTAGGGAAAGCCCCAGGTCCTGATGGGTTCACCGCCCAGTATTATAAGACCCTACTACCAACATTAGGCCCACGAATGGTAACTTTCTACAACGCTCTCGGAGCAAACTCAAACTTTCCCGGGGAAACCCTCAAGGCCCATATTTCCTTAATCCACAAGGAAGGGAAGGATCCAGGTTCTTGTGGCAGCTACAGACCCATCTCCCTCTTAAATTTGGACCTTAAGATTTTTTCTAAAATAATAGCTACCAGACTAGCCCAACATCTCCAGTCCCTTATCCACATGGATCAAGTTGGCTTCATACCTTCTAGAGAGGCGAGAGATAATACCATTAAGGTTCTCAACTTAATCCAAATAGCAACCTCCGAGAAAACACCATGTATACTAGTAAGCACAGACGCCGAAAAGGCTTTCGATAGGGTAAATTGGAGCTTTATGCTAGCTGTTCTCCGCCGCATTGGTCTGGGCAATAGGATGATGCGGTGGATAGATAGTATTTACTCCAACCCATCTGCACAAGTGAAGGCCAATGGTGTACTTTCCAGTCCCTTCCCCATAAGAAATGGAACAAGGCAGGGCTGCCCTCTTTCCCCCCTGTTGTTTGCATTATCCCTAGAGCCCTTCTTATGTACAATCAGACTGAATCCTGACATATCAGGCCTACAGATTGGTAATTTACAATGCAAAATATCTGCATATGCTGATGATATGCTCTTCTCTTTGACGAACCCAAGAATTTCCCTCCCAAACCTCATGCGAGAATTTAATGTATATGGCTCACTATCTAATTTAAAGATAAATTTCTCGAAATCCGAGGCGATGTGTATTGAGGTTCCACCCCAAATATCACAGCAATTAGCATCCAACTTTCGTTTCAAATGGACTAGGACCGACATAAAATACCTGGGAACTAGAATCCCGGTTGACATATCTCGGACATTCGACTTGAACTTCCCCCCTTTATTATCTAAGATCAGAACATTATTAGAGAAATGGAATCCGGGCTTCCACTCATGGTTCGGGAGGTGTAACCTCCTGAAAATGAGCATATTGCCAAAATTTATTTATCTTATCCAAGCACTACCGATACATATCCCCACCTCCTTTTTCCAGAAGATCCACTCACTTTTCACTGGTTTTGTGTGGGCAAATAAAAAACCTTGGTTACGGCGCTCATTGATGATACTTCCTAAACATCTAGGAGGTCTAGCTTTACCCGACATTAAACTCTATTACTTAGCCTCTCACCTAGGTCGAGTGCTGGACTGGAGGAGAAATGGATCTTGTAAACTTTGGGTTCAGATTGAAAAAGCTCAATCCCCCATCCCCCTAAAGGGGGCGATGTGGTGCTATAATATCTTGCCGGCTAGCATAAAATCGCACCCCTTAATTGGCACCACCTTGCGACATAGTCACCAATCATCCCTTAGATCTCTGCTCACAACCAAAACTTCACCGCTGTACCCCGTACTGGGCAATCCTAACTTCGGGCCGGGCTTGCTTTCCAGGGAATATTCCCATCTAAAAGAACAAAACCATGATCATGTATCCAGCTTCATCTCGGAAGAGAAATGGCCCTCTGTAGCAGACTTATCCAATCCGACAGGTCCTTACCGCATTCCTTACTGGAAAGCGCTGCAATTACATCACTTCCTACACTCACTTCCCAGCCCACGGAATTTCTCTCGGGTGCTCACATCCTTTGAGGAGTTGTGTACTGGAGAAGATCCACTAACGCATATTCTCTCTCAAACATACTCGATGTTGACTGAGCCAAACGCACCACCGCAGTTGCCTTATCTAGACAATTGGGAGAGGGAACTACACCTCTCTTTCTCAGCAGCTCAGCGACAACGCATTATTACACTCTCCCTGAAATCATCACTCTGTACCAAGGTCCAAGAGACCAATTTCAAACTACTTACGCGTTGGTACATGACCCCCTCTAGACTTCAGAAATGCTTCCCTGCCTCTTCGGGACGGTGCTGGCGCTGTTCAGAGGAGGAGGGAACACTAATCCATATCTTCTGGTTGTGCTCTCAGTTAAGGAGCTTTTGGGAAGAGGTCAGGCAAATTACTCAGAGGTTCACTGAATATGTTATCCCAGACGAAGCTACATTCTTTCTCCTACATCTATCTACAATCCCCATCAAAGCTTACAGGAAATCTTTAATCAGACACCTCCTAAATGCGGCTAAGGGATGCATCCCTCTTCTCTGGAAACAAAGTCGTCCCCCATCCACATCTATGTGGGTACGTAAGGTCGAAGAGATCAAGCAGATGGAAGACCTGATCCTCTCTGCGCAACAAAAACAAGAGATATTCAAACGTACGTGGGATATCTGGAATGTCTTCATCTTTTCAGATGAAGGTCAACAATTGCTTAGTAACTAACTCTCCCCTCTTTCTTCGACCTCCTTGGAGGCTAGATTCAATATAACTTGTCGAGAGGGTCGCCGCCATGTCTCCCACGCCCTCTCCCCTGCCCTTCCTCCCCCCTCCCCTTTTTTCCCCTTCACCCCCCCTTGATTCCTCTTGCTTTTCTCTTTCTATTCTCTATATGGTTGTAAAATGGAAAAAGTAGGCGAGGTTCACCCCGAATACACTACCTGAAACTGGACGTGAGCTCACCTATTACATGTTGAACTAAAAGTTGTATGTACGAGCCAATAACCACACTCTAAATGTAACTGTTATGACCTTTTATTTGTCTGAGCGTTGTCAACTTGAAATGGCCGAATCGGCACCTGTTTTTGCTTGTATGTTTTGGGGCCCTCGCCCTTGATTGGAGTTGAATAAACTTATATTTGAAAAAAAAAACTGAATCCCAGAAAAGAGAGAAAAATAGCCTTGCAATCTCCCCCTCCCCCACCCCACTAAAAGGCTTAATTATTTATTTCGTCTAGTGCAAGGGTCTCAAACTGGCGGCCCTCCAGCTGTTGCGAAACTACCAGTCGCATGAGTTATTGCAAGGCTGACAGTTACAAGCATGACTCCCACAGGCAGAGGTAGGATGGGACTTGTAGTTCTGCAACAGCTGGAGGGTCGCCAGTTTGAGACCCCTGGTCTAGTGGGTATAAAATAGGGTAAAATACCGTATTCATTGCTCCCCTGGCAGCTGATGCTCTTCCCCACTTCCGACACTGCCAATATGTGGTTAGGCAATTGGCATCCTGATGTAAAAAGCAGGACCGATGGCTGCAATTAGTCTAGTGATAAAGAGGAGTGGCTCCAGGACAAGGATGAAGGTAAATATTATAACTCATTATATACCGCCAAGATGCAACAAGCAATTAAACCTTGCAGGGCATGGTAAAAAGGTGGGGAAGGGGGACAACATTGCGTGAATTTTGTCAACTGGATGGGCTTCAGCTTTAAACTGCTTCTAGTGAATAACAGCAGTTGGAAAAAATTATTAGGTGCACACCTACTGAATGCATTTCATATCACTCAATAAATGTTTATCATTTGGAAGTGTAACTGATGACAGGGTCTCTTTAAAGTATACACATTCATAAAAGACCTACAATATAAACTCACTAAAAATGCATAATAGTATTCACTTAAAGAGAAGAATTTTCTGGTATTCAGTCTTCCTACACCAATGAAGCAAAAACATCTGCAGTCATTGAAGATCGTTTTCTTTTTGAAAGCTGAAACCAGTGGCATCTGTGCCACAAAAAGAAGAGGTATTCATTCTCCAACATAGTTTTCCGAGATGAAATACAGAGAGAAAAAGCGACCTGTTAAAATACTGTTAAAAGAGGTGCTGTGGCTCAAGGCAACACAGTCGGAAGAAGGGGAACGGAGAATTGGATCGGTGCACAGTTGCACAGTTGGGTTTCTGATACAAAAGTTAAATAAGCTCTCTGCTACATAAACCCCAAAAAATAGGTTCAATTGTGAATGTCTGGAGAAAATACTACAATAGAACTTCAGACAGAAAAGGGAACTTGCTGGATTATCAAGGGCAGATCTTCATGAGGACATTTGCAATACGCAATTGAAAGGGAATTGTGGTTAATTTTGCTTTACTATTAACCTGTATAGATTTTTTTTTTTGTATTTTTAAATAGAATCTCGTCAGGGCTGGGCTCAGCCCTTCCTTCTCTGAGCTGGCCGCTCAGCTGTTGGTTAATTGCCAGCTCCTATCTCTCCACAGTTACTCAGCTGTTGATGATCCTGCTTGTCAGTCCTGCCTACTTAAGCCGGTCAGTCCAGACGAGCTCTGCCTTCACCTTGGTCACATCCTGCGATCCTGTTCAAGACTTGCTTTGCTGACATCCCTTCTGGCTCCAGATCCTGCTTGCTGTTCCACTACATGGATCCCTGAATTCTGGCTTGGCTGACTATCCGTTCCGGTTACTGAACTATGGCTATGTTTTGACTACGTTTGTTCTTTTTACTTTTATTATTAAACAAGTGTGATTTAACTGTACTTCTGTCTTGTCCTGATTTCATGGTTTCTTACAAATCTATTATATATATATAAAATATATATCTTTACCATGTACGGTATTGCATAAAAAAATTTAATGTAATAATAAACATTTTAAAAAGTGTTTTCTAAAGTATGAACACTGCCCACTCTTCTCCCTCCCCTCTACCTGGCGGCATCTGCTATGTCGGTCCCGGGCCCGCAGATGGGCAAGCTGAGCCTGGGATACCGGGCGGGGGTGCACCATTCCTGGGGGTGTGTGGAAGCAACTGGGCAGCAGTGCAGCTGCCAGAATGCTTCCATCTGACAGACAGGAGTCTGCTTGTCAGATTTACACACAATCCCAATGGTGGTAGCCACTGGGAATGGGTGTAAAACCCCCCGCTGACAGCTCCGTACGATGTACGGAGCTGGCAGTGAAAGGATTAAACTTTAGATTCTCTTTGTCTTTGCTTGAAATAAAGCAGGCAGGGAGGGGGAAGTTACTCCTCTAACATGATTCACTTGAGTAAATTCAGCTTTAGCTATTGAACTAGGCAAATAACCAACAGTTTTAGCTGAGCAGCTAAGAATAGACAGTTAAATATGAGACAATGGGGTTGATTTACTAACACCGGAGAGAGCAAAATCTGATGCAGCTGTGCATGATAGCCAATCAACTTCTAACTTCAGCTTTTTCAATTAAGCTTTGCCAAAAAAAAAACTGGAAGCTGATTGGTTTCTATGCACAGATACTCCAGATTTTGCACTCCAGTTTTAGTAAATCAACCCCAATGAGTCTAGGCTACAATTGCTGTTTGGACATATAATTATAAAAATATTAATATGCAATATTTCATTTTTGCCCCACTTAAAAAGATTAAATAAAATATATAGAGAGGGCATAATATATTGTACATAGGAAAATATATGAACACTATACGTTCTTTTTAAAAAAACACTAAAAAAAAAAAAAACACTATTTATGATGAAGAAGCTCCCTTTCAGGTCACATCTGGCTGTTGGGTGACCCAAGAAAATATGTGACACAATGGGGTTGATTTACTAAAACTGGAGAGCGCAAAATCTGCTGCAGCTCTGCATAGAAACCAATCAGCTTCCAGGATTTTTTTGGTGAGCCTAAATGAACAAGCTGAATTTATAAGCTGATTGGCTACCATGCACAGCTGCACCAGATTTTGCGCTTTCTAGTTTTAGTAAATCAACCCTGATGACACTGTTGGTGTCACCCAATTGCTAACTTGAAAGACTGGCCAGCCAGTTCATGATATGGCTGATTCGGAATGGATCCATAACAATATTGGACTTTGCCAATAAAACTTGTCCCAGCACAACCCTTGTGGCCAAATGTGCCACAAAGCCTGCTGGGTTTTGCAGCCATGCCTGCATCACAAGGCCCTGCTGCTCAAAATCCCTCTTTCTATCATATTTAAATCTTTCCACCATATCAAAACATGGTAAGTGGTTGCCACATCCCTGGGTATTAGAAAAAAGGAAAATCCCCCTAAATGGGATTTTAAACGGCAACAACGCCACCAAAGTTATGTAAAATCAATATTTATTGAAACATATAAAATGTGATCACTCACACATGTGGTGATCTATAAAAACATTTTTATGTTTATGTTTTCTTTTCCAATATTTTTATTCAGAATTTTTTTTTAACAAGTACAAGATCAGCATTTACCATTGTAATAGGAAGTACCGTATTTATCGGCATATAACACGCACTTTTTTCCCCTTAAAATCAGGGGAGAGCCGTCCGAGAGCCGCCGAGAACGGCGGAGCCATTTTTAAACAGCAGTGTACTTACAAGTTTGAAAATAACAAGGCTACACTGACACTGGCTACAGATGGACACTGATAAGGCTGCATTGATGGGCATTTAAATGTAAGTTTTTTCCTTAAACTTCCCTCCTAAACTTGGGGTGCGTGTTATACGCCGGCGCGTGTTATATGCCGATAAATACGGTAATTGTACATTAACAAAACAGTTATGATTCGGCCTCATCACGGATAATCTTATATTTATGTGAAGCTTTGTGCATTATCATCCACATATTAGATTTGTATGATAAGGTCAAACCTACACCAAAAAAAAAGGAAAAATAAAAAAAAAGGAGGAATTGTAAATATACACCATAGAACTTATTAAATGTAGGAATAATATCGAGTGATGAGGTTTTAAAATGTTCTGTGTCTTCCCCACTTATCACACTGGAAATGTACAGCGCTTGGGGGGGAGATGCATATATAGTGTAGTTATAATTTTGGAGCCCCTCTTCTCACTTCAGGTAGTACCAACTCTCTATCCTGGCCTAGGCCGACAAGGCCCGGGCCTAGGGCAGCACTTTGCAGGGGGGCAGCACAGAAAGAGCCCCCGTCGTCTTGCGCTACACTGTTAGTGTAGCGCCAGTCTTATGGGGTGGACTGGGCTGAGAGGCAAATTAGTCTAGCGCCCCCATAAAGAGGCCGCACTGCTTCTGGTATGCGAGCGGCCGGCATTCCGCAACTATGGGGGGGGGCGCTTCTAATTTTGACTGTCCTATCATCCTGGACCACAAACCCTCCTCACTGTGCTATATTTTCTGCTGAAACATTGGCATGGTCATATCCTCTTAGTCCTCTCCATAAAATTATCAGAAATTTGTGTTTAAAGTAGAACTATTCTCAACACTTGTTTTTTTTCATCTTGGATAGAGTAAGGGAGGGTTATAGCCCCTTTTAGTTTATTTTGCACCATCCCTGTCCCATTGCAGAGATTTCCCTTCACTTCCTGCCCCATAGCCAAACAGGAAGTGAAAGGAAATCTATGCAAAGTAAGGGAATCCCCCCCCGGCCCTCAGAACTAGTGTCCCCACTCGAAAATTTCAGGGCAGGTCTTAAACAGCAAGGGGTGTGGTCTTGACAGGAAGGGGTGGGTCGTATTTAAATTAGGGGGTATACGAGTTTAGTCAGGCCTAGGGCAGCACAAAACCTAAATACACTACTGGGTAGTACACAATGTGTAGCATGGGGAACCGTGAGGGGCAAATCCCCCTCTGCTACCACTACTAGAAGCAACCTACTAGCTTAACTTCCAAATTGTCCCAGGGGCCATAATTGGTCCAGGGGCCCATAGAAAGGCGGATTCAGATTGAGAGAGGAGAGAAAGAGAACAGAGACGACAGAATTGAAAAGTAGAGGATAGTGAAGGGGGGTGCACTCTGGCTCTGGAGAAGAGCCCTCCGGAGCCAATCCCAACTCCTTAAGTAGCTGAAAGGTAGTTAATCCAGGGGTCCCATATTTCGCCGAACAAAGCAACCTTATCGTTATGTTTATGTTTTTATAGATCACCACATGTGTGAGTGATCACATTTTATATGTTTCAATAAATATTGGTTTTCCATAGCTTTGGTGGTGTTGTTGCCGTTTAAAATCCCATTTAGGGGGATTTTCCATTTTTCTTTTCTCTTTCTATCATAATCCATCATTTTTTACATATCCACTTTATCAACAGAAAGTTGCAGTCACTGTGATAACATTTCACCAAACAGAAAGTAATTAAAAATCTGCAACTGAGAATCAGACATAAATGAAAAGTTTTCTTATCGTTGTCTGTGCCCCTGTTGCAGACCTTTCATCACTTCCTGTCTTGTAAAACAATTGTCACCAGAATAGTACATGATGGGATGCTAAATATTGCCCCCCAAGTCCTCTATGGTAGGTCACTCTCTTGGCTGCCTAGGTGCTAACACCAAGCAAGGGTTCATCCATACTTCCAACTGCGAAAAACAGCTGGCAGCACACTGATGACATACCTCCCAACATTTTTGAGATTGGAATGAGGGACACCTACTAACAAACATATGTAGGCATAGGACACGCCCCCTGCCACACCCCCTTAAAGGAGAATTAACCCAAAAAAAAGGTTAATTAAATCGACAAGGACTTTTTTTTTTACCACTACTATTCTTTAATAGTGGCTTTTAAAATGTACAAATGCAGCAATTTAGAAATTGGATAAAAGGTTTAGCACTGGGAAACACTTTTTGAAAGTTAAAAAGTGCATTTTATATACAACTTTATGGATCAGACCAAAATGAGGGACAAATGAGAGAGAAAGAGGGACAGCAGGACATTGCTCCAAATCAGGCACAGTCCCTTGAAATCAGGGACAGTCGGGAGCTATGCTGTGAAGTTCAATGCTTGTAAAACATTTTACTTATTCCAGGCAGTGGCATCGCTAGGGGGTGGCTTTTGGGGCTATATACCCGAATCTGGGGCTCATAGCCCCAAGTCTCTGCAGAGGTCCCCAAGGGGAGGGGAGACTCTCTGGGGACCCTGATGTAAGTGGGGGGCTCTCTGGGGACCCTGATGCAGGGGGAGGCTCTCTGGGGACCCTGATTTAAGGGGGGGGGGCTCTCTGGGGACCCTGTGCAAGAGGGAGGCTCTCTGGGGACCCTGATGCAAGGGGGAGGCTCTCTGGGAACCTTGATGCAAGGGGGAGGCTCTCTGGGAACCCTGATGCAAGGGGGAGGCTCTCTGGGGATCCTACTGTAAGTGGGGCTCTCTGGGGATCCTAATGTAAGGGGGGGCTCTCTGGGGACCCTGTTGTAAGGTATGTATATACATGTGTATGCCTGCCCAAGCGTATGACTTTCTTTACTAGGTTACTGTAGCCCCAGATCTTTTGTAGACCTAGCAACTCCCCTGATTCCAGGACAAGCTGAACAAAGCCCCAACTGGGACCCACAGCTTTGACGTATTTCACCCACCCCTGGGCTTAATTGTATATATTTGGCAAGTTTTGAACCCCAAAGTGTGCCGCCAGCTGTTTTTCTTTTAACCGTTACTTGCGTCAAGACCGCCCATGTGGCATGTACCTGAAAGTTTTGGAATTCCTGATCTGCTTCATAATTCAAATAGTTTCGAAAAAAAAAATAACACTTTATCATGGACTACTCCCATATCAAGCTACCGAAATTTTGCCCCCAGGTCATGTCAATCCCATGTACAGCATGTTCTGCAAGCAAAGATCAGCAGTCCCTTATATTTCTCCAGCTCTCCTGCTTTACAAATCAGGGTTTACCAAACCACTGAGGAGCCATGTGAATGAATAATTGAAAGCTGCCAAAAGCAAAACAGACACTTCACACAGCAGAGCTGCCTGGCGGAGATATACCGCGTATCACAGCACAAATCTCAGCTCAGGTTTCTGATGTAAAAGGAACATTTTTATCAATCAGACTTGGAGGTGTTCAATCCCTATCTCCCCCCCCCCCTCGTGTGTTTTAAATCCAAGTAATGACATATTATATTCTTTATAGGTGCATGTTACTGCATTAACCACTTACAGCACGGAGGATTTTGCCCCTTAATGATCCGGCCATTTTTTGCGATACGGCACTGTGTTGCTTTAACTGACAATTGCGCGGGCGTGCGACACTGTACCCAAATAAAATTGACTTTTTTTTCCCACAAATAGAGCTTCTTTTGGTGGTATTTGATCATCACTGGGGTTTTTTATTCTTTGTTAAATAAACGAAAAAAGGGCAAAAATGTTGGGGGAAAAAAAGTGTTTTTCTTTGTTTCTGTTATAAAATTTTGCAGATAAATAATCTTTCTTCAAAAATTTAAGCCAAAATGTATTCTGCTACATTTATTTGATAAAAAAAAAAAAAAAAAAAAAATCAGTGTGAATTATTTGGACTGTAGGAAAGTTATAGAGTCCACAAACGATGGTATTGGTATATACTGTATATATGAAAATTGATCAATCCTGACGTACTCATTTCATGAGGCCCAAAAATGCCAGGACAGTACAAATATCCCCCAAATGACCAATTTTTGTAAAGTAGACAATCCAAGGTATTTAGTAAGAGGCATTGTGAGTTTTTTTTCTTTTTGTGACTTATTTTGGAAAATGAAGAAATTAGAAAAAATAGTTTTTTTCAAAACATTTTTAAAAACGTTTTTACATCCTGTCACCAGTGCAGTACAGTGTCATCATATAAGTGGTGTGGCGGTGAGCAGGGACACTGGCTGGTGACAGTATGTAACAAAAAAAACAAAAACATTTTTTAATAATTTTTTTTAATATTGCTTTCTTTTTTTTACATTTTTTTTTTTTTTTTTTTTTTTTTACATACTGTGACCAGAGCAATACAGTGTTACCATATTAACACTGTATTATTCTAGGGAGGTGATCAGGATTATTTTAATTTTTTTTTTACACAATATGATTGCTTATAGAAGTGAATTTCACCGTTATAAGCAAGCATTTTACTGAATTAAATATATTAATTCAGTGTGCATTGTTTTGTGATTACCCGTGATTGGCCACAGCTAATCGCATTGTACAGATGGGCTTTTGATTGGCCCTGTCTGTACTATGTGATCACTGTGACCAATCACAACTAGCAGCACAATTGTACACAATAATAGGCATGAATTGAAGCCATTCATTGTTTACAATTGTCATGTGATCTGCTGTGATTGGTCACAGGGATCACATGGTACCAGCAGCAGGGGTCATCCGCTGTATCCGGTGGAAACAACAGGTGTCAGATCGTCATATGACATCCACCCAGAATAGGGCTCCTACTCAGGTGTCATTTTACAAGGGCCCGGGCAGGAAGCAGTCAATACAATACTCTATCACTAAGTTGGTTTCCTTTGCTAGAAACAATTACAGGTCTGTTGGTGTAGGCTGTGCATGGCAACCAAACATCTTGTATCTTCAGCTTGTTCAGTTAAGCTTTAAAAATGAAAAACAGAAACTGATTGGAAACTGCCCAAATTAATCACACACCGCTCCACTGACTGCAGAGGAGCCACAAAAAAAAAACAAAAAAACGACATTTACCTGGCATTTCTAGCAACCTATCTAGGAGAGCGCTAAACAAGAAACCTCAGATGCTAACACAAAATGACCTTTTAAATGCCTGGTCTACCCAGATATAGGAAGTCTTTTTCAACTTGTGCAATTTAGCCAGTGTGCTTGCCCCAAGCTCAGCCATGGAGCAAGAAAGTGAGGCCTGCACGCCCGCAAGGTAACCCCCCCTTCAGGAGAGCGCCTCCCTGATGTGGGGAGGAGCCGAGAGAGCCGCCGAGGGGCCCCAGAAGAGGATGATCGGGGCCACTCTGTACAAAACGAACTGCACAGTGGAGGTAAGTGTGATATGTTTGTTATTTTTTTTTTTTTTTTAAACCCGAACCTTTAGTGTCACTTTAAGGAATTTCATTTATTTGAATGCACAAAAATGCAGTAAAAATGGCATGTACTATTTCTTGTAACACAGCAGCACACTACAACACATGATAGTACATTACTGGGCATTGTGATGCGCTGCAACACATGTCCGCTGGCACGTCCAGATGGCATTGCATCACACCAATGTACATAAGACATGTTAATGTGCGTTGGGGTAAAGCATGCATTACCGCAGCACCTTGGTGTGAATGGGCCCCTAAATGGCGTTGTAGTAGGGCTTAGCCTTTGCAACTCCCTTTTGCAGCCTACTATCCCTCCTACATCAACAGGCACACTTTCCTGGGTGGGGGTGGGGGGTGATTTCCAACATGTTGCCGAGGGATCACGTGATCGTACCAACATTTAGATATGGTAATTGCATCCATATATTTTCATGTCAGCAGCTTCACATCCACTGCTAAAGGGTCGTACTGAATGCCATAAATAATAAACAAGATAGCGGGATATTAATAGAGAAGAGCTGCCGAGCTCCGTGTGCAGAAATGATTCATGTACAATTCATTAATACAACCACGCCCTTACGCTTCATTTCAATTACGTCTTTTTTCACACAGTCTGATCATATCTTTACAGGGAGCCTTTCAATGCTGCTGTAAAATAAATTCTGAAATAAAGTCTGTAATATTCTCCTGATAAAGCAGCCTGTGATTTTACTCTGCAAGCTTTCCTGTATCACACTTCATTTTATTAGGCGGTGGTGATTTTATAATTCGTGAATATGCGGTAAGATCATATACACATAGAGATCCAGGGGGTCGCAAGTGCAAATTTAATATTAAATTTAAATAATATAAAAGTGTTAAATTGACCTGGTCATTCACTAAAAATGTTCCAAACAGGCATACCTGGAAATGAAAAGCGTAAAAAAATGACCTTTCTCACTGCCTATCCTCTATAACAGCCTTTTTCAACCAGGGTGCCCAGGCACACTGGGGGGTGCTTTGAGGTGTCTTCAGGGGTGCCTTGGCAAAATGGCTAAAAATGTATCAAAAATTATATACAAGGCAGTAGGTGGATCAAGCCTTCCTTTTAGCTACACAAAGCCACAGGTTTTCATTAGGCACCAGTGGCGGCCCATGCATAAGGGGCGCAGGGACGTCGCCCCCCTAATCCATGGGCCCGGCCCCTAATCTACATGCATGGTACTGGACGCATGGATTTCAATGTTTTTTTGTTTTTTTTTAAGCACATGATTTGAGCCTGAGGCTCTAATTGGCTTCAAAAAAGGGTGGGCTCAGGGCACAGAGCTCTGCGCCCTGAGCCCACCCAGTTGTATGACAATAGCAAATTAATATTCACTATTGTCTTCCTGATTCTCCTCCCGGCCAATCAGGAAGCGGATCTTAAGATTGACTGAGAGGAGAATCAGTCGTATTGGCCGCCGAGGAGGGAAAGACGCAGGGTGAAGCCGCTGAGGAAGAAGCGCTGCCCACAACCTAGATTGGGTAATAAGTGCGGGGCCGGTGAGCTGATGAGCAAGCAACGGAGGGGGGGGTGTTGGAGGTTTGACTGATCAACCGACTGAATGGGGGGATGACGTGTGGTTTCTTTGCCACCCCCCACCCCCCAAAAAAAAAATGGAGCACTAGCCACCACTGTTATGCACCCTTACGACTTTCTAGACACTGGCATCCTAACAACCAATGACGTCATCAGTTAATAAGGAGGATGTTTGTTGCCTCCACAGCATCCTTGTTTGACCCTCCCCCGCCCCTCTCCCTTACAAATGGGGTGACATTAGCTGAGTGAAGGAGAAAAATTGAGGGAGAAGAGAAACATTGGAATACTAGTCTGTACCAGTGTGCAAAAGTGTGTTTGCTTTGGAAGAATAAATCACCTCTGAAGTTGGGTGCCCTACGTGTGGATGATGCTGTGTTGTGTAAAGCTATTAGAATAGTTTTAACATTTTAGAATAGGGTGCCTCGAGACTCTCCATAACTTAGAAAGGGTGCCTTGAGATTGTCTATAATTTTAAAGGGTGTCTCGACTGAAAAAAAGATTCAGAAACATTGCTCTAAAACTCCACTCCATTCATAAGAATTCCTCCAGTTTCTTCCCACTGACACCTACGCCATTACTGTGTCTTGTAGTGACTTGGAGGGTGGCAGGAAGAACCAGTGAGGGCTGCAGGAGACCGATGAGATCTACACCACAGAAAGCAGAGTTCGGTGGAGGACTTCTTGTGAACGGAGCAGCGGAAAAAGTATTCACTCTTCAGGTATGCCCGTTTGCATTTTTTTCAATAAATGACAGGGTCTCTTTAAAGAGGAGCTACCGTCTCCTAATGTAATTATTAACAAATACATGCTTGTTTTTCTTAGGCAATTTTTTCAAATTTGGGTATTCTTATACCGTAAATTGTAGTGTTTATTTGCCAAATATTCTGGAGAACACATCTATGGCAAAGTCCGGCAGCTGCTATTCCATACTGAGCTGGGACAAGGGTAGGGCAGAAGGGGTGGCTGCCCCTGGCGCTGGTATCATGTGTGGTTAGGGGGGGGGCACGTGGAGAGAGAGCTGCATCACCACTCCTGTCAGATCAGGAAATTGGGAGGAGATTTGTGTTAGGAGAGGAAATTTGTGCTAGGAGGGGAAATTGGTGGTGGGGGTTTGTGCTGAGGGAAGGATTTGTGCTCATGGGGAAATGCGGGGGGGAAGGATTTGTGCTAAAAGGAGAGATTTGGGGGGATTTGTGCTAGGAAGGGATTTTTTTTTTGTTGGGGGGGGGCGGATTTGTGTTAATAAAGAAGATTTTGAGTGGATTTGTGCACATGGGAAGATGGGGGGGGGGAATTTGTGCTAGGAGGGGGAATTTGTGCTGGGAGGGGGGATTTTGGGGAGGGGCTTTGTGCCAGGAAGGGACTTTTTTTGGGGGGTATTTGTGTTAGGAAGGGGAATTGGGGGGGGGGGGGGGGTTGTTCTAGTATGGATGATTAGTGATTAGGGGGATTTGTGCTGGAGGAGGATTTCTGCTTGTGGGTGTAAATGTGTGTGTGGGGGGGTATTTGTGTTAGGAAGGTGAATTTGGGGGGGTATTTTTGTTAGGAAGGGGAATGGGGGGGGGGTTGTTCTAGTATGGATGATTAGTGATTGGGGGGATTTTTGGGGGGATAGAGGATTTGTGTTAGAATGGGTGATTTGGGGAGGGGGGTTGTGCTAGGAGGTAAGATTTGGGGAGAGAGAAGATTAGAGTTGGGAGTGGGCATAGGGTCAAAGAAGGGGAATTCTTGTTTGGGGGCAATTTTGGTTTGCAAAGAGAATATGCTTAGAAGGTTAGCATGTAAAGTAGTGCATGATTTTTTTTTTTTTAAGGGGGGGGGGGGATTTGTGCTGACGCATAATACTCATACTCATGAAAAAAATTCCCAATTTAATCCAGTTATGCATTGCAACAGAAAATTAGCTGGTGTGATAGTGTTGGACCAATAGATGTGGGGTGGAGTAAGACCACCTTTAAAGTTACTGATAAGCAATAAATGTGCAGTTGACTTGGCTGCTGCCTCACTGATAGCCTCAAGGAGGAGGTTCAGCAGATGACAAACTATGGGGTGATTGTTGAGAAGCGCCCAGTACCACAGTTCATGAAGAAGCTGAATCCAAATATTTGTTGACCACTGCATCAGTGCATCAGAAGACCCTAACATGTTTTGGGGGAAATATCTTCCCTTCTTCAAGGCAAGATAAAAACAGTCACATTGGAACAGGAAGAGGACATCCCCAAACTGTTCCCACAAAGTTGGGGTCATGAAATTGTCCAAAATGTCTTGGTATGCTGACGCCTTAAGAGTTCCCTTCACTGGAACTAAGGGGCCAAGCCCAACCCCTGAAAAACAACCCCCGACCATAATGGATGAGCGAGTTTGGGGTGGAGGAACTTGATTGGCTTCTTGACCTCAACCTGATAGAACACCTTTGGGATGAATTAGAGCTGAGACTGCGAGCCAGACATTCCCATAGACACACTCCTAAACCTTGTGGACAGCCTTCCCAGAAGAGCTGAAGTTGTTATAGCTGCAAAGGGTGGGCCAACTCAAATTTGAACCCTACGGACTAAGACTGGGATGCCATTAAAGTTCACGTTGGTGTAAAGGCAGGCGTCCCAATACTTTTGGTACTATAGTGTATTTGCCTTTAGTAAATCACCCCCAAGGTGACATCACAGGAGCACATTTTGGAAACAGGCTAGGTCATTGTCACCCTATAACAATAAATGTCTAAACAAGGACCCAATACTTTTAGTAATATAGTGTAAATAGACAGCAGAGGGTGCCAACTAAGTGTAGCCTCAGGCTTGAAAAAGGAGATTTGATGCTTTGAAATGCGTAGCCATGCCCCTTGTCTTGTGGTCCTCCTACTTGTGACATCATCTCCAGTCCTGCATCCTCCATGCAATTTGCTGTGGCTCTGGCACTTCCAGGATTGGCTCTCTGTTCTTTCAATGCAGCTTTCCATGCAGCTGGCAGCTGCCATTGCAGACCTCTACTACTGAGAGCCTACTAGGAGTAATATAGCTTATGAGTGTAGATAGAGATATGCCTTTACTGATTTTAATCATGTGAGTTGCTATTTGCGTTTAGATAATAAGCATTTCCATATATGCTACACTTAGTTGGTGCCCTCTACTGTCTATTTTAGATTAAGTAATGTGGTCAGCATACATTGTAGTATATTGGTGGTGGTTGTGGTATTTAGAGTTCTCCTTTAGTTGAACAGAGACCCCAATTCAAGAGACTGAGCAGGTAAACAGCAGGAGTGCAGTAAGTGGGTATCACATTCGTCACATCCAGTTTAATCATTTACATTATTGTCCTTGCAACAAGCTAGTGCTGGAGACGCTATCATATGATATATTGCATTAAACGAGCATTCCCAAAGCTAATTGAAAACAACAGGAAATAATTTATGTGTTGCCAGCACGCACAGAAAAAGAGATGATGAATTAATATACATTTACAATCACGGCAAGACTGAAACTCTCACATTTCAAACAGTTGGAAAGGAAAAAGTCCATGTAGACTATAGCAACTGAATTTAGCTGTCTTCTAAAGAAATTTGGATATCCAACACGCCTGGGAGCAGTGTAAGTCTGTAAGTCTAGGTGATGTGATGTCACAAGGGGCGGGCTCTCTGGGTGATGTCATTGGATGGCCACGCCCCATGTCTCTAGAAGAGGTGCCGGGCAGCGGGACCATCACAACAGATAAAGCTTCACAACAAGACCAGCTTTTTTTTTCGTTTTTTTGCGGGTAACCGGCAGCGAGGAAGAAGAAGACATCGGCAGGGGGGACGGGATCTGGGGGCCCTCTTCTTAAAGGGGGGCTTCCAGATTCCAATAAGCCCCCCGCTAGGGATGAGCTTCGAGTTCGAGTCGAACTCATGTTCGACTCGAACATTGGCTGTTCGCAAGTTCACCGAACAGCGAACAATTTGGGGTGTTCGCGGCAAATTCGAATGCCGAGGAACACCCTTTAAAAGTCTATGGGAGAAATCAAAAGTGCTCATTTTAAAGGCTAATATGCAAGTTATTGTCATAAAAAGTGTTTGGGGACCTGGGTCCTGCCCCAGGGGACATGGATCAATGCAAAAAAAAGTTTTAAAAACGGCCGTTTTTTCAGGAGCAGTGATTTTAATAATGCTTAAAGTCAATCAATAAAAGTGTAATATCCCTTTAAATTTCGTACCTGGGGGGTGTCTATAGTGTGCCTGTAAAGGGGCGCATGTTTCCTGTGTTTAGAACAGTCTGACAGCAAAATGACATTTTGAAGGAAAAAACTCATTTAAAACTACCCGCGGCTATTGCATTGCCGACAATACACATAGAAGTTCATTGATAAAAACGGCATGGGAATTCCCCAAAGGGGAACCCCGAACCAAAATTTAAAAAAAAATATGACGTGGGAGTCCCCCTAAATTCCATACCAGGCCCTTCAGGTCTGGTATGGATATTAAGGGGAACCCCGGCCAAAATTAAAAAAAAAAAATGACGTGGGGTTCCCCCTAAATTCCATACCAGACCATACCATCCCCACAACCCTGGCCGGTGGTTGTGGGGGTCTGCGGGCGGGGGGCTTATCGGAATCTGGAAGCCCCCTTTAACAAGGTGACCCCCAGATCCCGGCCCCCCCCCCTGTGTGAAATGGTAAGGGGGTACCCCTACCATTTCACGAAAAAAGTGTCAAAAATGTTAAAAATGACAAGAGACAGTTTTTGACAATTCCTTTATTTAAATGCTTCTTCTTTCTTCTATCTTCCTTCATCTTCTGGTTCTTCTGGTTCTTCTGGCTCTTCTGGTTCTTCCTCCGGCGTTCTCGTCCAGCATCTCCTCCGTCTTCTATCTTCTTCTCCTCGGGCCGCTCCGCACCCATGGCATGGGGGGGAGGCTCCCGCTCTTCTCTTCTTCTTTTCTTCTCTTCTTCTCTTCTTCATTTTCTTCTCCGGGCCGCTCCGCAATCCATGCTGGCATGGAGGGAGGCTCCCGCTGTGTGACGGCGCTCCTCGTCTGACAGTTCTTAAATAACGGGGGGCGGGGCCACCCGGTGACCCCGCCCCCTCTGACGCATGGTGACTTGACGGGACTTCCCTGTGGCATTCCCCGTGACGTCACAGGGAAGTCCCGTCAAGTCACCGTGCGTCAGAGGGGGGCGGGGTCACCGGGTGGCCCCGCCCCCCGTTATTTAAGAACTGTCAGACGAGGAGCGCCGTCACACAGCGGGAGCCTCCCTCCATGCCAGCATGGATTGCGGAGCGGCCCGGAGAAGAAAATGAAGAAGAGAAGAAGAGAAGAAAAGAAGAAGAGAAGAGCGGGAGCCTCCCCCCCATGCCATGGGTGCGGAGCGGCCCGAGGAGAAGAAGATAGAAGACGCCGCGGAGGAGATGCTGGACGAGAACGCCGGAGGAAGAACCAGAAGAGCCAGAAGAACCAGAAGAACCAGAAGATGAAGGAAGATAGAAGAAAGAAGAAGCATTTAAATAAAGGAATTGTCAAAAACTGTCTCTTGTCATTTTTAACATTTTTGACACTTTTTTCGTGAAATGGTAGGGGTACTTATGTACCCCCTTACCATTTCACACAGGGGGGGGGCTGGGATCTGGGGGTCACCTTGTTAAAGGGGGCTTCCAGATTCCGATAAGCCCCCTGCCCGCAGACCCCCACAACCACCGGCCAGGGTTGTGGGGATGAGGCCCTTGTCCTCATCAACATGGGGACAAGGTGTTTTGGGGGGCTACCCCAAAGCACCCTCCCAATGTTGAGGGCATGTGGCCTGGTACGGTTCAGGAGGGAGGGGGGGCCGCACTCTCGTCCCCCCCTCTTTTCCTGCGGCCTGCCAGGTTGCGTGCTCGGATAAGGGTCTGGTATGGATTTTTGGGGGGACCCCACGCCGTTTTTTTTTTTTTTTTTTGGCGCGGGGTTCCCCTTAAAATCCATACCAGACCTGAAGGGTCTGGTATGGAATTTAAGGGGAACCCCACGTCATTTTTTTTTTTTAATTTTGGCCGGGGTTCCCCTTAATATCCATACCAGACCTGAAGGGCCTGGTATGGAATTTAGGAGGACTCCCACGTCATATTTTTTTTTTAATTTTGGTTCGGGGTTCCCCTTTGGGGAATTCCCATGCCGTTTTTATCAATGAACTTCTATGTGTATTGTCGGCAATGCAATAGCCGCGGGTAGTTTTAAATTAGTTTTTTCCTTCAAAATGTCATTTTGCTGTCAGACTGTTCTAAACACAGGAAACATGCGCCCCTTTACAGGCATACTATAGACACCCCCCAGGTACGAAATTTAAAGGGATATTACACTTTTATTGATTGACTTTAAGCATTATTAAAATCACTGCTCCTGAAAAAACGGCCGTTTTTAAAACTTTTTTTTGCATTGATCCATGTCCCCTGGGGCAGGACCCGGGTCCCCAAACACTTTTTATGACAATAACTTGCATATAAGCCTTTAAAATTAGCACTTTTGATTATTCATGTTCGTGTCCCATAGACTTTAACGGTGTTCGCATGTTCGAACGAACTTTTTTCCTGTTCGCATGTTCTGGTGCGAACCGAACAGGGGGGTGTTCGGCTCATCCCTACCCCCCGCCCACAGACCCTGACACCCACCGGCCAGGGTTGTTGGGAAGAGGCCCTTGTCTTCATCAACATGGGGGCAAGATGCTTTGGGGCATACGGCCTGGTATGGTTTAGGAGGGCGGGGGCGCTCACTCGAACCCCTCCCTTTCCTGACCTTATCCGGCATGCTCGGATAAGGGTCTGGTATGGATTTTAGGGGGGACCTCACGCCATTTTTTTAAAAACATTTTGGGGGGTCCCTTCCAAATTCATACTAGATTCAAAGGGCCTGGGGGGGACCCCACGCCATTTTTTTAATAATTTTTTTTTTAACGTACAGCTGTCAGCAGGCAACCCATGCTGACAGCTGATGACTCATCGGTTGTTAAAGACGCGGCGGTCGGCTTCCCAGCCCCCTACTTAGCAACCAGCTATATACAGTGTTAAAATTTAAAAAATGCAAAACACATCAAAAATCGCATTACACAAACACAACACTTGCATTTCTGGTGCGGTTCCATTGAAGTCTATTACCTGCAAATCGTGGTTAAAAAGTCCCCAATTCTTTCCAAAAACGCACCGGCCGCAAAACACATAGCTGTGAACTTGTACCCTAGGAAACCATGTTAAATGGACTGTAGTGCGTTTCTATAAACCACAAAACTCACTAAAAAAACGCATTGGTGTGAATCTAGGGTAAGTCCCTGATTTTGACCTGGTGTTAGCCTCTTGTAATCCCTGTACTGAAAAGCCAGGGGTCCATTCTTTTTGGTGAGTGGGGCACAGGAGGGGTGTGTGATGCACCTAAAAGTTTGGAGCATGATTGCACAATTCATATGGACGTTGTCACATGTTAAATGTATTTATCTTGTGAATGCTGTAATTCCTTTTATTTTCAAATATTTCGGGGGGCGACAAACTAACGGCACCCCCTCCCCCTGGGAAGGCGGCAATCACCGCAAGCACAGCGTGAGACGGATGGGAAGTCGGCGATCATTGCAAGTCCCCCCACTGCCGCTCCGGCATTAGAGGGACGAGAAGCCAGCAGCGATTCACCGCCACCTAAACCCCCTCCGCGGATGGACAGACCTTACCTTAGGAGGCAGGGAAAGGAAAAGCCGGGGATTTTGCTTCTGTTCCCGGCTGAACAGGAAGTGTGTCTTGAGACCCGATTGGCCAGGAAAACCTAAGACTCCCTGGCCAATCGGGTCTCAGGACCTGCTTCCTGATTGACTGGGAGGAGAATCGGGAAGACAATAATGAATATTCATTCGCTATTGTCATACAACTGGGTGGGCTCAGGGCGCAGTACTCTGTGCCCCGAGCCTACACTTTTTTTAAGCCAATTAGAGCCTCAGGCTCTAATCATGTGCTTCAACGAAAAAAAAAAAAAACCCATTGGAATCCATATGTCTGGTGCCCTGCATATAGATTAGGTGCCAGGTGCATGGATTAGGGGGGTGGCGGCCCTTATGGACGAGCCGCAGCTAATGAATATCTCAGGTCTGGGTTGTCACCAGTGCACAGTCCCGCATCAGTTTCTTACATCTCTATCTTTATGCTAGATCTGGATAAGATGAGTGCTTTACCCCCTTCCACTGTCATGTAGACCTGGAGGCCTACTTCTAAGATAGGTGTCAGGAATCAACAGCAGAGATGGCCAAATCTGTGTAGCTACACTCAGGACCAGACTGTGTATGCTTCAACCACTTGCAGACCCGCCACAGTAATTATACTGCGGCAGGGCGGCACGTGGAGGCACAATCACATACATGTATTTGATAGGCATGTGGGTACCCATGTACGGCCCCAAACACAGACAGTGTGCATTCAGGGCCACTCACCTGCACCTGCACACCTGTCAAATTAGGACCTGTGGCTGTGTTTGTATAGCCGGTGCGTCCCCATAGGCTAACAGACAGCTCCAGTTGCACAAACTGCTCATTCATGTGCCAGAGAACCCGTGTTAATCAGCCCTATTTTTTATTATTTTTTTTACATTTTTAATTATTTCCATTTTTTGGTCATTTGTTGCATTTTTTTTTTATTATTTACATTTTTTTAGTCATTTGTTGCATTTTTTTTTATTTTTACATTTTTAATTGTTTACATTTTTATTATTTGTTGCAATTTTTTTTTATTTTTTACATTTTTAATTATTTACGTTTTTTAGTCATTTGTTGCTTTTTTGTTATTTTTTACATTTTTAATTGTTTACATTTTTATTATTTTGTTGCAATTTTTTTTATTTTTTTACATTTTTGAGGGTGAGGGTAGGTGGCTTTGGTGAGATAGTCTAAAGAGACCCCTTAAGTCTCACTTTTGAAACACAAAAAGGGACTGAGGAAACATGCTCCCCTTTCTGCAGCCTCAGCTGCACAGAATGAATGAACAAGAAGAGCTCTGCACAGCCTTCCTGTTCATTCATAAACTGAAGCATAGTAAACAGTGTTTTGAACACAGTGAGTAATCAGTACTAATGACAAACAGATGATGAATTAAAGCAGGGATATGCAATTAGCGGACCTCCAGCTGTTGCAGAACTACAAATCCCATGAGGCATAGCAAGACTCTGACAGCCACAAGCATGACACCCAGAGGCAGAGGCATGATGGGAGTTGTAGTTTTGCAACAGCTGGAGGTCCGCTAATTGCAGATCCCTGAATTAAAGTGTTACTAAACCCAGGCCCCTGCATTCACTATATTTGGTCTCCCACAGTACACAGAACATGGAAATGCAATTATTTTAGCAAATATAAACTGCTAAATACCATTTTCCCATCAGCAGTATACAGCTACAGTCTTGCGACTTCGATCAGTGTCCGACCAAGCACTGGTTAAAGCTTGCAGGAGGAGTTTTCATTCTCCTTTGACTGTCCTATGAGGCTGCATGACCCCTGATCCTCTGTCTGGAGAGAGCTGATTGGCCCTGTGTTGATCACATGCACCCTCCCAAAAAAAAAACAACTCTCTAGCAATACAAACCAAACTGAGCATGTGCAGAGTGCCCCCAAGGCTTGGTTCTATCAGAAGATGGATTGGGGACAGTAAAAGAAGGGGAAGATCAGAGAAGACAGGGTCAAACAGCCTGTTTACACAATGTGGATAATTAACATCTTAGGGTCCACAGTGAGTATAACAAGCATAGTTTACTTATTTACTCCATGCTGCTAAAACATGTGTAGGGCTTTGCCCCTTGTAGGGCTTTAATAGACTTGCCTACCAGTCACCTTTGTTGTCTTCTTTTTTCCACCATCTTTTCACACTCAATTTTTTCATCTTTTCCTTCTATAATTTTTTATGGTAGTTTTCATCTTGTTGGCCCTTGCAAAAACATACTTTGCTATTCTCCTTTCATCTATTTTTACTACATGGCTCTACCAATCTAACCTCTTTCACCTTAATTTCAGCGACAGTGCCAAATTCTTTGTACTTTGCCTCAAGTTCCTCATTAGTTTCCACTCTCCATTTTCCAACGTGAGGCCATAAATTCTCCTAAATCATTTTCCCCCAAAAAACTCGGAGAAGGTCACTTTGGCTTTATCACTGCTCTATAAATGATTGTCTTTGATGTCCAAAGCAGCAGCAATTTGAAGCTATTCCATCTTATATTTCTGCCTGTGTATCATTATCCTCTGTTATTAGCCTTCCCAGATACTTGAAAGACTGAATTCTATGAACGATTCCAAACTAGGTATTGAGGTCACCACTATTTCTTCATCTTGTTTCCTTTGAGGAGGATAGCACCTTTCCTAGTTGCTTGAAGACTTTCTTTCTAAGGCCTCATGCTCAGTGGACGTTTTTAGCACAGCTATTAGGAGCATCTGGCGTGTTTGTTTTCTGTCTCTCAATGCCCCTGCATGCTTGCCTATGTGTCAATGCACACATACATTATATTGTCAAAATTATTGGGACGCCTGCCTTTACACAAACATGAACTTTAATGGCATCCCAGACTTAGTCCGAAGGGTTCAATATTGTGTTGGCCCACCCTTTGCAGCTATAACAGCTTCAACTCTTCTGGGAAGGTTTAGGAGTGTGTCTATGGGAATGTTTGACCATTCTTCCAGAAGCACATTTGTGAGGTCAGGCACTGATGTTGGACATGAAGGCCTGACTCTGTGTATTCAAGGTCACTGTGCAGAACGAAGATGGACACAGTCCCGCTCTCCTCTATGGGAAAATTGGGTGAAAACGGACCGCCTGTCCGTTTTCATCCGATCATATCCGATCTGATCCACCAGACGGATAGAAAATAGGACCACCAACCGTCTGGATTTTGCGGACAGGTTCAGATCGGATAGCGGCGGATGTCAGAGGACATGACACCGCTGACATCCACCACTCCATAGGGGAGTTTGGAGGGTCCGATCAGGTCCTCCTGAAAAAAATTGACAGGTGGACCTGATCGAACAGCCGTGTGAAAGGGGCCTAAAAGTATTTATATATTCTTAATAAGCAGTAAAAGATCTTTAATACAAGCTCTTGCTCACCTTTCTAGCTGCTTGTACCTCAACCTAATTAATTTCAAAAAATCCTGCAAAGGCTTCTTTGAATGGGTAACATGGGGGAGGGGTGGGCATAGCTGCTCTGTGTGCTTCTCCCTCCTCTCTCACAGCCCCGAGTATGCTCTGTTAATAAACCTGTATGATATAAATAATAGAGATCATTTTAGGGGATGTCATGCAGCTCCTTGGACTTAACTCATAGTGTGCCTTCTCTTTTTACAAAGTGGCTGAATTCTTGGAATTCAGCTTTAAAGAGATTTTTGTTCAGAATATGCAAATATTTTAGTGTGTACAGTCTTGACACAGATTCAACCTCGGGATAGTAAGGAGAGCAATGCAAATATTTGTTTAATGCCAATGGTCCAGCTGTGCATCCAGTACAGTTATTTTATAGCACATATACAACCTGTCAGGATAACTTAAGTGCTCCTGCTCCTCATTCCAGCATCCGGGTTTTACCTGTTGCATTCTCCCTGTCTGTGTCCACCTGCTGGGTGATTGATGTGGTCAGTCACCTGTTATAACCAAGCCAAACGCTCTGTCCTTTGCTTGTGATAGCGAATGATACCTGTGTTATTGCTGATTGAGCTGTCTGTCTGTCTGTCTGTCCTGCTTTACTAGTTTGGATTTCCCTGTGTAAGACTTCGGACAGGATTATTGGACTATTCCCTGAACTCAGCCTGCCTTTTACCTGGACTGTCATTGAACCACGCTACCAGTCTGCTAACTGCAAGTAGTCTGTTTGTTTGCTCAGTTCGCATCTGCCCTTGTGTGGTGGCCAGACACTATAGCATTGTGTATAAGTCCTGGGGGCAACCAAGTACTGGTAGGCCTGCTTGCCTTAAGGGAAAGGGGGCTGCTATAGGTGAAGCACACATTAGCTAGCTATAGTGTCTGAGTGACTACCTCTGTTGGAGGTAGTGTTTCCCCGAAAATAAGAACTACCCCAAAAGTAAGCCCTACTGTGATTTTTGGGGTAGACTGCAATATAAGCCCTACCCCAAAAATAAGCCTTAGTTTAAAAGGGTTGTAAAATCCTAAAATGCACTGTATTATATAATGTAAACTATGTATGTGTGTTCATTACAACGCCGCTCAGCGCTCAGCTGATCCACCGCTGCTCTCCTTCTCGTCTGCAAGCTGTCAGAGGGGGATCTCGCAGCACTTTTAACTCAGTTCTACTGGCCACTGGAGATTCCTGACAGGCAGGGAGGGAGATGGGGAGAGAAGACAGCACATGATAAGCCCTACCCCGAAAATAAGCCCTATTGGGTCTTTTGTTGCCTTATGTTGGGCTTATTTTCGAGAAAACACAGTAACTTTTTTTTGCAAATTGAGTTAAATACAGTAACTTTATTTGCATTTGATAACCATAACTCCACCTATTTGTGACATAAAAGATAGTGGGTTCCTTTCACCAGTTTTCCACCTATTTTCTATATTTCATTTATAAATTGTCTCCTCTACTTCCTTCACTTCTTGTACACATAATCCTACTTCTTAGTATACAGTAGAACCATTTATTCCAAACTCAAATTTTAGCCTCGATGACCATCATCAGTAAAGGCTATGGAAACCAAGGCTTATATGCAGTAGGGCTTTTGCACCAATGCAAAAGCTTTAGTAAGGTGGGCTGAAAGGATCCCCAAATCCCTCTACTGATATCAATATAAAACAAAAAGTAAATGCACATCTCACTTTCATTACATATCCAAAAATTAAGGGGTTTACTTATTGTAGGATAGTTGGCTAACCTATGTAAAAAAAAAAAAAAAAAAAAGTTTAGGCATGTGAAAAAGACATTCATATACCCTCGTAAGGGTCCCCCATTGGATGGCAGTACCCGCCATGTTGACTCCAGACCTGCCTCACTTCTTCTGGGATGGAATAGTCACCTACCTGTCATTTTGGAGAATCTCTGCCATATTGTGTCAGACTTTTCCTGGCCTGAAGCCTGCTTACATACATATTACCAATCAGAGGCCTGTTACCTGGTCCAGTTTAGTTGCACCTTAACCGCTTTACTGCACAACTCGGGCACCACTTTAGTGCATCTCTTGTTATTGACACAGTCCATAACATGACATCCTGACAGAAGTCTCTAGTGCAGAACACAATACCTCCATAAGTGACTTCCTATCATTAGTCTTCAGTGCAGAACACTTTTTAGCATCACCATGTGCCACTGCAGCCAACTTCCCAGATGTTACAGTCTCGTGCACAGGTGGTTCATACTTGTGTGTACCCTCCACACACCATGGGCGATCTCCTTAGGGCCAAAGGCCAGTGTAAGCCAAGCCACAGGAACTGCTAAAGGAAGGACAGGGGTGACAAGGCTTCTCTATCTGTCCCCAATATGTCCTCACTGACCTCCCTGGCAGCGCAGCCCTGCAGAGGGCTCTCTCTCTTCCAGCACAGCTCTACATCTTGCTGAACAGGGGTGTCCTACTCCCATACCCCAACTCCACTGGGCCTCACCCATAGTTTGCATATAAAGGGTCACTAACTCTACCCACTACATCATCACAGAAGGAGCTACCAATAGAGGGTGCCAACACCTGCCAACGCCCTCCCTCCACCATTTAGGCATCAGCAATGTCTGTATGTATGTGAAGGCAGCATGGAAAACTGCAGATAAGTTTTTCCACTTCTTCCTGAAAGCCGAAATCCTCTTGATCTGGAATAAACTTCAACAGAACTTATTTTTCTAGAAACAGTGAAACGGTTAAAAGAAAAATGTTAGACAAAATATCCCAGCTGCATCCACATTAGCGGCAGACTGCGGGAGCCGTGTGTCCTCTGCTCACAGGTCCTCACACCGAATCTATTAATTACATTTCAGCTGCACAACATGGCTGATAAGTTCTAATGAGCCAGCTAAATTCCAAGATAACAAAACAATATATTTTTTTTTCCCTTTGCCTCTACCAGACTCTGGTTCTTTTTATTATCCCAGGTTTCCAAGAGCACGCAAATTAAATATTTACATATTTAATCCCAAGGCACCAGAAATTTAAATTATAATGGGGAAAAATAATGACAAATCAGTGGAACACTGCTGTCCTTCTCTCTTGTTTTACTTGCGTAAGTGGCTAAATTCTGCCCCTGCTTCAATGGCTCACCGCTGCTCCCAGGGTCCTTGGGTCAAGGCTAAGAGGTGAGCACTAATTATCGTACAAGAGATAATTGTAGAGATTTTCCATCTCAGACAACCAGGCTAACCTTGACTTCTCAATGAAAATAGCACTGCAGCAAGTACTGCTGGGTGCAATGGCAATCAGTGGTGAAGGTCACAGGTGCAGTGGCGGTCAGCTAGGTGTATGGGTGCAGTGGCGCCCAATGGAGTAGTACCTATCAGGGTTAGTGGGTGCAATGGCAATAAGTGGTGAAGTGTATGGTTGCAGTGATGGTCAGCTAGGTGCATGGGTGCAGTGGCGCCCAATGGAGTAGTACCTATCGGGGTTATACGTGGTGAAGTGTATGAGTGCAGTGGTGGTCAGCTAGGTGAATGGGTGCATTGGCGCCCAATGGAGTAGTACCTATCGGGGTTATTGTGTGCAATGGCAATACGTGGTGAAGTGTACAGGTGCAGTGGTGGTCAGCTAGGTGCATGGGTGCAGTGGCACCCAACAGAGTAGTACCTATCGGGTTATTGTGTGCAATGGCAATACGTGGTGAAGTGTATGAGTGCAGTGGTGGTCAGCTAGGTGAATGGGTGCATTGGCGCCCAATGGAGTAGTACCTATCGGGGTTATTGTGTGCAATGGCAATACGTGGTGAAGTGTATGAGTTCAGTGGTGGTCAGCTAGGTGCATGGATACAGTGGCACCCAATGGAGTAGTACCTATCGGGGTTATTGTGTGCAATGGCAATACGTGGTGAAGTGTACAGGTGCAGTGGTGGTCAGCTAGGTGCATGGGTGCATTGGCACCCAACAGAGTAGTACCTATCGGGTTATTGTGTGCAATGGCAATACGTGGTGAAGTGTATGAGTTCAGTGGTGGTCAGCTAGGTGCATGGATACAGTGGCACCCAATGGAGTAGTACTTATCGAGGTTATTGTGTGCAATGGCAATACGTGGTGAAGTGTACGGGTGCAGTGGTGGTCAGCTAGGTGCATGGGTGCAGTGGCGCCCAATGGAGTAGTACCTATCGGGGTTATTGTTTGCAATGGCAATACGTGGTGAAGTGTACGGGTGCAGTGGTGGTCAGCTAGGTGCATGGGTGCAGTGGCGCCCAATGGAGTAGTACCTATCGGGGTTACTGTGTGCAATGGCAATACGTGGTGAAGTGTATGAGTTCAGTGGTGGTCAGCTAGGTGAATGGGTGCAGTGACACTCAATGGTGTAGTGTCTATCAGGGTTACTGTACCTGCTGGTTCTCCATCACCCAGAAGTGATAACACTCTGGATTGATACTTTAAACATATCAATCTGCATACACTGTTGACTGTTTTCCATCAACAATGCGTTCAGTCTTCATACTGTAAGAGACGCGAAAGCACAGGCAAAAGTAAAAAAGTTGTCTAAAGTTCTACCCCACCTAGAGCTGTCCAAAAGAAAATAAAACGTTTTAGTTGGAGATGGGTTTTAGGTTGAAGAGCTCAATACACAAATGAAACCCATATTTCAAGGTGGCAGTCTTACCTGCCTAAAGGATTGTATTTATGTTTATCCAGTCCTGAGACTTGGTCTCCACACAGCAAAGCCCTCCCAAGCAGGGGAGGGGACCTGATTTTTTTTCTCTTACAGTTTTGCTTTCACTTACAGGTCTCCGTCCCACCCTGTAACAGTAAAAGGAGAAGCAGCACACTTATAGGTTCATGTCTTGGTCACTCTGCCATTTCCTACTATGAGCATGTCCCCTACACAGCAGCTCAACTGACAAGCTCCCCATCTAAGAACCCAGCTACTCCAGGACTGCAAGAAGATGATACCAGGAAAAATTAATTTTAAACCTGTATTAATGATTACAAAACGTAATTGATGTCCTTTATGTCTGCCTGGGTGTAGGTGGGTGTAGCCTATTGTCTCCACTGTAGGTGACGTTCATCTGGAGCTGTACTGCAGCTGAAGGGGAAATCTAGGGAAACTTTGCTTCTCTATGGTTCCCTCGGTCCTTGAGAGCAGTGTTCCAGGCGCCAATGCTGTCTCCAGGCGACCCTGACAGCAATCTTGGGTCTTGCAGTGTCTTTTTAATTACCTGTTCCCAGGTTTTGGTGTGCTTTGGCCAAGTGGCTAGTGTAGGGAGAGCTTCCTGGTCTCTCTGCATACCTCACAACATTTTGAGATGGGAACGAGGGACACCTTTAAGCAAAAGTATGTAGGCATAGGACACACCCCCTGCCACGCCCCTTAAAGGAGATATATTCACAAAAAAAATGATTAGTTAAACCCAGAAGTTCTTTTTTTTTTCACCATTACTACTCCTTTATACTGTCTTTTGAAATTGACAAAGGCAGCAATTTAGAAATTGGATAAAAGGTTTAGCAATGGGAAACACTTTTTGAAAGATAAATGCATTTTATGTACATAGTTACATAGTTAGTCTGGTTGAAAAAAAGACCATCTAGATCAGTGGTTCTCAACTCCTGTCCTCAGGACCCGCTAACAGGCCAGGTTTGCAAGATAACTGAAATTCATCACAGGTCATATCATTTGCTGCTCAGTGATTGCATCTCCCCAAGGTAATACATAAAACCTGGCCTGTTAGTGGGCCCTGAGGACAGGAGTTGAGAACCACTGATCTAGATCAACCAATAGAAAGAGGAAAAAATAAAAAATGATATAATCCTATAGCCTATATACATAATCCTATACCCACAGTTGATCCAGTGGAAGGCAAAAAAAAACCTCAATAAAGCATGATCCAATTTGCTCCAGCAGGGGAAAGAATTCTTTCCTGATCCCCCGAGAGGCACTTGGATATTATCTGGACCTATAAATGTTAGTATCCAACAGGGGCAGCCCATCCATTAAGGGCGCACGGGCACTCCCTCCCCTTTCCTTCGCTGCTACCACCCCCTATTCATGCGTCCAACCCCTTTCAGGACACCGGGCGCATGAATTACATCGGCGGGGGTGTTTTTTGAAGCACCTGATTAGAGCCAGAGGCTCTAATAGGCTTCAAAATAGGGTGAGCTTCGGTTGCAGAGCATTGCGCTCGGAGCCCACCCAGGTGTGTAAGAATAGCAAATGAATATTCACTTTTCTCATGCTTGCCTTTACACGCACATGAACTTTAATGCCATCCCAGTCTTAGTCCGTTGGGTTCAATATTGAGTTGGCCCACCCTTTGCAGTTATAACAGCTTCAACTCTTCTGGGAAGGCTGTCCACAAGGTTTAGGAGTGTGTCTATGGGAATGTTTGACCATTCTTCCAGAAGAGCATTTGTGAGGTCAGGCACTGATGTGCATACGAAGGCCTGGCTCACAGTCTCCACTCTAATTCATCCCAAAGATGTTCTATCAGGTTGAGGTCAGGACTCTGTGCAGGCCAGTCAAATTCCTCCACCCCAAACTGGCTCATCCATGTCTTTATGGACCTTGTTTCGTACACTGGTATGCAGTCATGTTGGAACAGGAAGGGGCCATCCCCAAACTGTTCCCACAAAGTTGAGAGCATGAAATTGTGGAAAATGTCTTGGTATGCTGACGCCTTAAGAGTTCCCTTCACTGGAACTAAGGGGCCAAGCCCAACCCCTGAAAAACAACCCCACATCATAATCCCCCTCCGCTAAATGATTAGGACCAGTGTACAAAGCAAGGTCCATAAAGACATGGATGAGCGAGTTTGGGGTGGAAGATCTTGACTGGCCTGCATCTCTCTTTGACTCCTGATCTCAACCTGACAGAACACCTTTGGGATGAATTAGAGCGGAGACAGTGAGCCAGACCTTCTCATCCAACATCAGTGCCTTACCTCACAAATGCACTTCTGGAAGAATGGTCAAACATTCCCATAGACACACTCCTAAACCTTGTGGAAGGCCTTCCCAGAAGAATTAAAGCTGTTATAGCTGCAAAGGGTGGGCCAACTCAATATTGAACCCTACGGACTAAGACTCGGATGACATTAAAGTTCATGTGCATGTAAAGGCAGGTGTCCCAGTACTTTTGGTAATATAGTGTATATTTTACCTTGTAAAAGTAGCAATGACATGATCACTGTGCCTGGGCAAAGAAAAGAGCTGTGGGGAGGACCCAACAGGCTGCATTTTCATATATGTTTTGTCTTTTGCACGAAATCACTGAACTTAAATTAAATGCAATAAATTATATGCACTGCAATAAATGATTAAAGACAGATATAATAGTTGTGGAATAACTATTTCAATATTTTTTCTGTTAAATTTAAACTTTTTTTTTTTTTTTTTTACTGTTTATACAAAATAATTTTCTACAAATAAACATTTAGTATAGAATTTTCAGGGCATTGCAATGTATTAATTTTTAAATATTTTTATATTTTTTTTATGTAGCTTGAATACAGCCGATGCAAGAGAAATCCTCACAGGAAGCATGGGGTGTGGGGGTGTGGGGGTGTGGGGGAGGGTGGGGGAGGGTGTGTAAGTGTGTGGGGTGTGGGTGTGTGTGGGGGGGCTCTGTGTGGGGGGTGTATGTGTGTGTGTGTGTGTGTGTGTGTGTGTGTGGGGGGTGTGTGTGTGTGTGTGTGTGTGGGGGGGGGGTGTATGTATGTGTGTGTGTGTGTGTGTGGGGGGGGTGTGTGTGTGTGTGTGTGTGTGTGTGTGTGTGTGTGTGTGTGTGTGTGTGTGTGTGAGGGGGGGGGGGTGGTGGGGGGGTGTGGGTGTGTATGTGGGGTGTGGGTGTGTGTGGGGGGGGGCTCTGTGTGGGGGGTGTATGTGTGTGTGTGGGGGGGGTGTATGTATGTGTGTGTGTGTGTGTGTGTGTGTGTGGGGGGGTGTATGTATGTGTGTGTGTGTGGGGGTGTATGTATGTGTGTGTGTGTGTGTGTGTGTGGGGGGGGGGGGTGTATGTATGTATGTGTGTGTGTGTGTGTGTGTGTGTGTGTGTGTGTGTGTGGGGGGGTGTATGTATGTGTGTGTGTGTGTGTGTGTGTGTGTGTGGGGGGGGGGGGGGGGGTGTATGTATGTATGTGTGTGTGTGTTTGTGTGTGTGTGGGTGTGGGTGCGAGCGTGTGTGGGGGGTGTGTGTGCGTGTGTGGGGGTGTGTGTGTGTGTGGGGGGGGGTGGGGGGTGTGTGTGTGGGGGTGGGGGGGTGTGTATGTGGGTGTGTGTGTGTGTGTGTGTGTGTGTGTGTGTGTGGGTGTGTGTGGTGGGGGTGTGTGTGTGAGGGGGGGTGTGGGGTGTGTGTGTGTGTGGGGGGGTTTCGGGGGGTGGTGTGTGTGTGTGTGTGGGGGGTGGTGTGGGTGTGGGGGTGTGTGTGTGTGTGTGGGGGGGGTGGGGGCGTGTGTGAGGGGGGGTGTGGGGGGTGTGTGTGTGGGGGTGGGGGGGTGTGGATGTGTGTGTTTGTGTGTGTGTGTGTGTGTGTGTGTGTGTGGGGGGGGGGTATGTGTGTGTTGTGTGTGTGTGTGTGTGTGTGTGTGTGTGTGTGTGTGTGTGTGTGGGGGGGGGGTATGTGTGTGTGTGTGTGTGTGTGTGTGTGTGTGTGTGTGTGTGTGTGTGTGTGTGTGTGTGTGTGGGGGGGTGTGGGTGTGGGTGCGAGCGTGTGTGGGGGGGGTGGGGGTGTGGGGGCGTGTGTGTGTGGGGGGGGGTATGTGTGTGTGTGTGGGGGGATAGTTGATTAAATTATTAAAGATAGAATAGTTGTAGAATAACTACCGTATTTATCGGCGTATAACACGCACAGGCGTATAACACGCACATTCATTTTAAGAGGGAAGTGTCAGGAAAAAAACTTTTAAATAAGGAACTTTGAAGCAAAATAAGGGTCAGTGTCCATCTGCAGCCTCACAAGTGCCATCAATGCATCAATGCAGTCTCATCAGTCCACATCAATGCAGCCTCACCATTGCCATCAATGCAGCCTGATCAATGCCCATCTGCAGCCTAGAGGGGACGGGGGGGGGGGGGGGGGGGAACAAGTGCCGACAGATTACATACAGTGAGAATCTCCTATAATAGACAGAACACTGGTCCAATGGCGGCCCAGGAGACGGGACTTCCTATTACAGAAGCCGCCAAGTAAACAGGAGATTCTCACAGTATGTAATCTGACGGTGCTCGTCTCACCCCCCTCCCTGCCCCCTCTGAGGCAGCTAACATTGAAGTATTGATGTATAACACGCACATGCTATTTGCACCCCATTTTCATGGTGAAAAAGTGAGTGTTATACGCCAATAAATACAGTATTTTAATATTTTTTTGTTAAATTTAAACTTTTTTTTTTGCTGTTTATACAAAATAATTTTCTACAAATAAACATTTAATATAGAATTTTTTAGGGCATTATAGTTTTTTTTTATTTTATATTTTTTTCATGTTCTGACCATAATAAACAAAGTTTTATATGTGAAAAGTACGAATTGTTTAGGTAGAAACAGATTTGTTTTTTTTAAATCTAACTCAGTATGTACCAGTTGTAACTGTTACTTAGCTGACCTCCCCCCCCCCGCCAGTTTTTGTTTCTTCACACCTGTAGTCCACTGGTGACTTCTGATTTTAAACTGTAACATTTAATAATTGGCCAACAGTCAAGTCGCCCTCCGTTTTTCCCAGAAGTGTTCTTGTTCAAATCAAAGAAATCGGTACTATTTGCAAATTTAGTTTTTGCTGCCGAAGATGTGAAACTCACATGAAATATTCGACTCCTAATAGAAAAATACCATTTATAAAATTTGTTTTGATGCAAAGACGTGAAAGGCATCATAACATTTTGGGCTCCCAATATAATAATACTATTTGTAAAATTTGTTTAGATGTAAAGACGTGAAATGCACATGACATTTTTCGACTCCCAGTATAATAATACTCTTTATAAAATTAGTTTTGCTGAAAAGATGTGAAATGCACATGAAATAGTTGTCTCGCATTGTGCTGAACAAGCTAAGAGGGACAATTTAATTTAATAGAGTACTGGGTAATATCAAATACAACATCACATTTATATTATTTTTATTTTATTTTATTTTATTTTTTATAATTTCTCTTCTGAAGAAGAAAACACAGTACAGAAATGTACAACTATAAAAAAAAGCTGATTAAGATGAAAAGAAAACAGGTTCTTTTTGATAATAAGCTGTTAAGTCCACACCAGCCTGTGAAGATAAAAATAGCTTAAAAAAAAAAAAAAAAGATAAAACACAGGATCAGGATGTCACACTGCGAGAAAATATACTGTTGTTTAGCAGCCTGGCTACAGCAGATGCAAGAGAAATCCTCAGAGGAAGCATGGGGGGTGTGTATGTGTGTGTGTGTGTGTGTGGGGGGGGGGGCGGGTGTGTGGGGGGGTGGGGGGTGGGTGTTTGTGTGTGTGTGGGGGTGTGTGTGGGGGGGTGGCGGGGGGTTTGTGTGGTGTGTGGGGGGTGTGTTTGTGTGGGGCGTGTGGGAGGGTGTGTTTGTGTGTGTGTGTGTGGGGGGGGGGGGGCGGGGCAGGTGTGTGTGGGGGGGGGACGGGTGTGTGTGGGGGGGGTGGGGGTGTGTGTGGGGGGGGTGGGGGTGTGTGTGTGGGGGGGGTGGCGGGGGGTTTGTGTGGTGTGTGGGGGGGGTGTTTGTGTGGGGCGTGTGGGAGGGTGTGTTTGGGTGTGTGTGTGGGGGGGTGTGTGGGGGGGGCGTCGGTGTGGGGGGGAGTCGGTGTGTGTGTGGAGGGTGTGTGTGTGGGGGGGCGTGTGGGGGTGTGTTTGGGGGGGTGTGTGTTTGTGGGGAGGTTGGGTGTGTGTGTGTGTGGGTGTGTGTGTGTGTGTGGGGGTGTGTGTGTGGGGGGGGGTGTGTAGGGGTGGGGGTGTGTTTGGGGGGTGTGTGTTTGTGGGGAGGTTGGGTGTGTGTGTGTGTGTGTGTGTGTGTGTGTGTGGGGGGGGTGTGGGAGGTGTGGGGGGGGTGTGGGGGGGTGTGGGTGTGGGTGTGTGTGTGGGGGGGTGTCGGTGTGGGGGGGTGTGTGTGTGGGGGGGTGTGTAGGGGTGTGTGTGTGTGGGGGGTGTGGGTGTGGGTGTGTGTGTGGGGGGGTGTGGGAGGTGTGTGTGTGTGTGGGGGGGGTGTAGGGGTGTGTGTGTGTGTGTGTGGGGGGGGGTGTGTAGGGGTGTGTGGGTGTGGGTGTGTGTGTGGGAGGTGTGTGTGTGGGGGGGGTGTGGAGGTGTGTGTGTGTGTGGGGGGGGGTGTGTAGGGGTGTGTGTGTGTGGGGGGGTGTGGGTGTGTGTGTGGGTGTGTGTGTGGGGGGGGTGTGGGAGGTGTGTGTGTGGGGGGGGGTGTGGGTGTGTGTGTGGGGGGAGGGTGTGTGTGTGTGGGGGGACGGTAAAGCGGCTGAAAGAAAAGGTAAGGACCGCCAAAAGTGGAGATTCCCAGCGGGGTAGAAATGTGTAGTGTGACGTGGTTCCCTCTAGTAATCACCTGTCATACAATACAAGTACAGGCAGTCCCCGAGTTATGAACGGGTTAGGGACTGCCTGTTTGTTCTGAAGTCGGATTTGTTCGTAAGTCGGAAGCGCATGCGCAGAACGGCAGATACGTCGTTTCCCGCTGTTTCCAACATCGTTTTCTGATGTTTTCCGATGTGCCTGCCGATGACGCCTCCTGTTCGTAAGTAGGAGTCGTTCGCAAGTTGGAGGTTCGTAACTCGGGGACCCCCTGTAGTGTAAATGCCCGCTCACACATGAGTATTGTGGCAATGCATGGTACAATATGCGCTGCTACAGCACACAGCAATGCACCTGCTCTGTGTGCGTTGTGGTGCCATGCATTGTGAATGGCACGCCAATGCAGTCCAAAGTAAAGCTCAGCACACAACGCATACAGTATATTGTGATGTGTTGCATTGTATAAAAAGGTTCATGCACTTTTTTTCATCCTTTGTGGTGTGTAGGCTGCTTTTTCATAATGAATGAGCTGCCTTAGGACCCCTTTCACACTGGGGTCGTTTTGCAGGCGCTATTGCACTAAAAATAGCGCCTGCAAACCGACCTTAAACAGCCGCTGCTGTGTCTCCAATGTGAAGTCCCCGAGGGCTCTCACACTGGAGCGGTGCGCTTGCAGGACGGAAAAATAACTCCTGCAAGCAGCATCTTTGAAGCGGTGAAGGAGCGGTGTATTTACCGCTCCTAAACCGCTCCTGCCCATTGTAATCAATGGGGCAGCGCGGCTATACTGCCGGCAAAGCGCAGCGGCACTTTGCGGGCGGTTTTAACCCTTTTTCGCCCGCTAGCGGGGGTTAAAAACGCCCTGCTAGCGGCCGAATAGCGCCGCTAAAACGTCAGTAAAGCGACGCTAAAAGTAGCGCCATTTACCACCGACACACCCACCACCCCAGTGTGAAACCGGCCTAACTCAACTGACATTAACACAAGTCAGAAGATGCATTAACCTCATAAGGACCAGAAGGATTTGCCTCCTTAATGACCAGGCCATTTTTGCGATATGACACTGCACCGCTTTAACTGACAATTGCGCGGTCGTGCGGTGTTGTACCCAAACAAAAACATTTATGTCCTTTTTACCCACAAATAGTTTTCTTTTGGTGGTATTTGATCACCTGATCACACCTTTGGGTGTTTATTGTTGTTTCCTTCTTCTTCTTATTATTAATAATAGTAATAATAATAATAATTGATTTAAGATTTTTTTTTAAGGTTAGAGGTTAATTATTATTTATTAATGTATTACATATAATTTATTTCTACTTTTTAGTTATTTGTGTATTTATTTTACATTTATTTATATATTATTACTATTTTATTTTGCACATTTTTTAATTTGAGCAGAAAATTTGTAGAAATTTTAACAGGGTATTAATCTCACAATCTCATTCGCCATTCGGCCAAAATAATAATCACCTGGCAGGCTTTAAGCCATGTTGTGTTCCGGGTGCTTTAGCGGTGAATGGGTCAGTTAATTGACTCATTTATCCTTGAAGGTCTTGGTGTGCCAACGCTGTGAAGTGCTGGAAATGCCTCCCGCGCAGAGTGACCCGCAGAGACACAAAGTCCTTCACTGGTGACGGGGTCAAAGCAAGCTGACTTGAAATGTAATCATTTCCATTAATAAGTATTCAGTGGCCACATACGTCTAGACCGTGCTGATTGGTTCACCGCAAGTGTTACCTGTCTAAGAATTCTAAATAGAAAGTAATTGACATTAAATGGAATCTATGAGCTCTTTACAGGTTTTTAGGTAAATGGCAGTGCAATTTGCTTAAAGTGGACCTAGCATCAGATACGTGTCTTCATGTTAAAGCAGAACTCCAGCCAAAATAACAATATATAAATGCATAGCCTATTAAACAATAAAATAACAAAACTGGCTTTTTGATGTATTATTCTATTATTCAGCTTCAATCCTGAGATTTCCTCTGCAGTATTTTATGTGTGCCACTAGATGTCCTCAGTATGATGGCCTGCAGCATTTACCCCTGCTTCTTCTGAGCCCAGACTGTCCTGGGCCTGCTCCCAGCATGTGACTGGACAGTGAAAAGAGAAGCAACACAGTGATTAGCTCACCTCTGTCACTCTACTCTTACCTCCTATCAGCACATGAACGGATTGGCTTCTTGTGCTGCTTCATGTATTTTCACTTGTAGCCAGGCGCTGCCACCAGTCCCAGGTACCTGAGGACAGCAGACCGCCAAGTGATCTGGACCAGAATCCTGTGTCCCGGAAGGGATGAGCTGAACCATCTGTGTTTATCTAAACACTGACACAGTTTATGCATTAGAGACTGTTTCTTGTTTTGGCAGCCCACTAGCCATCCATTTCACACACTTAAAAGCACAGCTACATGTGCACCACCTTACAGAAGGGCCCCAACAAAAGCTAGTCAATACTGACAATTAGGTGCCATGTACTTTGCAGTCACCTCTAGGGGTACCCTTTTGTCTGGAACGCATACGCCCACCCACTAATTGGGGCTGTATGTTTAGTGTTCACCCAAGAACCTTAATTTTTGTTAGGTTAGTTGATACTGCTACTACCAGTTATTTGGTTTAACATTTCTATAGTTCAGTAGATGGCCATCTTATGGAATAGTGTTTAATTTATCTAGTACAGCATCTTTAAACCCATTCATTAGCCTGTTTAATAATTTATGCATTATTTAACCACTTCAGCCCCGGAAGGATTTGCCCCCTTAATGACCAGGCCATTTTTTGCGTCTGCGTCGCTTTAACTGACAATTGCACGTTCGTGCGACGCTGTACGCAAACAAAATTGACGTTCTTTTTTACCCACATATAGAACTTTTTTTTGGTCATATTTGATCACCTCTGCGTTTTTTATTTTTTGCGCTATAAACAAAAATAGAGCGACAATTTTGAAAAAAAAAAGCTATATTTTTTACTTTTTGCTGTAATAAGTATGCCCAAAAAATATATAAAAAAAAACATTTTTTTCCTCAGTTTAGTTTATGTATTCTTCTACATATTTTTGGTAAAAAAAATCGCAATAAGCGTTTATTGATTTGTTTAAGTAAAAGTTATAGCAATACAAAACAGGGCATAGTTTTATGGCATTTTTATTAATAATTTTTTTTTTTTACTAGTAATGGCGGCGATCAGCGTTTTTTATCATGACTGTGACATTATGGCGGACAGATCGGACACTTTTGGCGCTATTTTGGGAAAATTCACATCTATACAGCGATCAGTGTGATTAAAAATGCATTGATTACTGTGTAAATGTGACTGGCAGTGAAGGGGTTAACCAGGAGGGGGCGCTGCAGGGGTTAAGTGTGTCCTAGGGATGTGCTCCAACTGTGGGGGGGATGGGCTATGTGTGATAAGACACTGATCACCGCTCCCAATCACAGGAAGCTGTGATCAGTGTCAGTGTCATTAGGCAGAACGGGGAAATGCTTGTTCTTCCTCTCCATGAGCCGATCGCGGGTATCCCCGCGGACATCGAGTCCGCGGGACCTGTGATCACACTCACGGAGCTCGCGCCAGGGGGCGCACGCCCGCAAGCTGCCTTTCAAAGGGCAATGTACAGGTACGTTAATCTGCCTGTACGTGTCCTTCTGCCGCAGTATATCTGCGTGAGGCGGTCGGGAAGCGGTTAAAGAAGTTGAGCTGATTGCATGTTTGTATAGCATAAAGATGTGACACCCCAAAAGACAGGATAGCACCTCCAGGGGCAGGGGTGGGGTTGCATTCCCCCCCCCCCCAGCTAAAATGGGGAGGGGACAATAAAGGATATTGGGCGCCGATCACTTTTGTCTTTTTAAAGTTTTTTATTGCAGAACGGCTAAGGAGGTGAAGGTTAGGGGGTCCCAGATACCCTATCAGATCACTTACAGATTCTCCAGATCAATGTCCAGCTTCACAGTGTCAGAGCCTTTAACCACTTTAAGACCAGCCTCGTTTTGGATTTTAGGTGTTTACATGTTTAAAACAGGTTTTTCTGCTAGAAAATTACTTAGAACCCCCAAACATTATATATGGTTTTTCTTCTAACACCCTAGAGAATACAATGGCGGTCATTGCAATACTTTTTTTTGCACCGTATTTGCGCAGCGGTCTTATAAGCGCACTTTTTTGGAAAAAATTCACTTTTTTGAATAAAAAAATAAGACAACAGTAAAGTTATCCCAATTTTTTTTTATATTGTGAAATATAATGTTACGCCGAGTAAATTGATACCCAACATGTCATGCTTGAAAATTGCGCCCGCTCGTGGAATGGCGTCAAACTTTTACCCTCAAAAATCTCCATAGGCGACGTTTAAAAAATTCTACAGGTTGCATATTTTGCGCTACAGAGGAGGTCTAAGGCTAGAATTATTGCTCTCGCTCTACCGGTCGTGGCGATACCTCACATGTGTGGTGTGACCACCGTTTTCATATGCGGGCGCTACTCGCATATGCGTTCGCTTCTGCGCGCGAGCTCGTCGGGACAGGGGGTTTTTAAAAATTTTTTTTTTTTATTTTTATTATTTATTTTACAATATTTTATTTATTTTTACACTTTAAAAAAAAAAAAATTGTGTCACTTTTATTTCTATTACAAGGAATGTAAACATCCCTTGTAATAGAAAAAAGCATGACAGGTCCTCTTAAATATGAGATCTGGGGTCAAAAAGACTTCAGATCTCATATTTACACTAAAATGCAATAAAAAAAAAAAAAAGTCATTTAGAAAAATGACATTTGAAAAAATATGCCTTTAGGCTCCATTCACACTAGCGCGTTTTTTGATGCATTTTGCATTTTGCAGAAATGCACGGGAATTTTTTAACATGGGTTCCTATGGAACATGTTCACATCAATGCTTTTTTGTATCTCTGCGTTTTTGGAAAGGGTCGGGGACTTTTTTTCATGCAAAAAGCAGCGTTTTGCATGTAATGGTTTTCAATGGACAAGCATCAAAAACGCAAGTGCACCGTTTTTGCACCGTTTTTGCACCGTTTTTGGTGCGTTTTTTTTTTTTTATTTTTTTTTTATTTTTTTTTTTTGTAATTTTTTTTTAAGACTGTAAAAAAAAATGAAAAAAAAAACAAAAAACGCAAAACGCAAATCGCGGCAAAAACGCGGCTCAAAAACGTACCAAGCATGAAAAAAAAACCTCCAAAAACGCTCAAAAGCAACATGCATAGGTGTGAATCGAGCCTTAAGAGGCGTGGACGGAAGTGACGTTTTGACGTCCCTTCCGCCCAGCAGTGTCATGGAGACGAGTGAGCGCCATCTTGGCCTCACTCGTCTCTATACACAGCACGGCAGAGGACGCGATCGCCTCCCCCGCTACCGACGGCTCCGGTAAGCGGCGGAGGGCACCGGATCGCGGCGGGAGGGGGGGGGCCCCTCTCCCGCCACCGATAAAAGTGATCTCGCGGTGAATCCGCCGCAGGGACCACTTTTATCTGAAAGCCGGCCGCCGCACGAAAACGGGGATACCGGGGTTATGGCAGCTAGCTGCTGCCATAACAACGATATCCCCGTTCAAACTTAGGACGTACATAGTCGTGCGGCGGTCGGGAAGTGGTTAAGCCGACCCAGCAACACTGTTAACACTAGACATGTGCACATCCTGAAAAAAATTGTTAGTTTTCATTTTCTTTCCATTTGTTTGGTTTTTTTTTTGTTTTCTTTTTTCGGATCATTCGTTATGATCGCAATTCGGAAATTCGAAAAATCCAAAATTTCTGAAATATTTTTCAAAAATCAAAAGCATTTAATCACACCGATCTTGGTGTGATCAAATGCTTTTAAGGGCAGAGGAGGGATTTGGGGTCTTTATAGACCCCAGATCTCTCCATAAAGAGTACCATATAAAGAGCACGCCAAACTCAGAGCCAGGGTCTTAAATAGACTCTTCCTGACCCAAGATAGCCACCAGAGTCACATGGGTTGTCAGCATCCAACCGGATCGCTGCTCCAGTGACCCAGGAAACCATAGAGGAATTATGTTCCTCTTGACCTGCTCTCCTTCCGCACTGCCGCTGTGGTTGAGTGCCACCTGCAGCGGAGAAAATAAACTGCACCTGCCTACACATCTGATTTGTAGGCTACCATGGAGGTGCCAAGAAAAAGAATCATTTTCGGAGTAAACCCCACCAAACCAAATGCAACGCAAGTTGAGTTTGACCTCAGCCCAGTCACCACCCTACGTCTGCCCTTGTAGCGTCACATATGGCGACCCATCACATTTGGCTACCCGCTGGAGTGCGCATGCGTTCCAACACTTTTATGACACACTAAAACCGTCAGGTGGTGTGACGGAACTGACGCTGAACTGCGCTTGCGCAGTTATTATGTGGCTCCACCCCTAAGTCCAGGTTCAAGCCCCACCATCCAAGTGGACATAGACTCCAGCGGGTAGCCAAATGTGATGGGTCGCCATATGTGACGCCACACCCTTAATCGGAAACAATGCAGAAAACACAATCTTATGCTTTGGAAGCAATTTAAGCTGGAGATGTTTTTCACGACACACACAGAAGAATCTCCATGTTTTCTTCAAACGTACGTTATTAGACTCAGGTCAGTGCTGTCGAGGTGCCCTTAGGGCCCCTTATTCTGCTTTCTAGCTCAGCTCAATGCTCAACATACAGACAGCATTCCAGACACACTGCAAGACCGGGAAGGAAAAGGACGCGGCTGCAGCTGCTTTAGTACACTTTGCATAGAATATAAATGCATTTCAAGCAAGGGTCATTATACTTTGCTCAATATTTGTAATCAAGACAGGTAGCTCAAGCATCTCTTACAATAATCATGGCGTGTAGTTACTAAAGCAAAGCTGTCAAAAGAAAATTGTTCAACGTTGCTAGACCCACACATCGGAAAGCTCTAACTGTCTGCCTGTCATAGTAATCCTCTGGGTTCATTTTTTTTGGTGCATCACCATTTACTTACTGCAAGTAAGGTAAGTTAGAAAACACTGAAGTCTGGGGATCGGCATGTCAGCCAGGAAACTAGCATTTTCAGAAAAAGTAATAACCTATGTCATTCATTTCCTTTAATTATAGGCTTCCTTTAATTACAGAGCGAGCATGAGAACGTCAGTGTTTGTCATTGCATGCTATTTCTTTAGGTTTCTTTACTTGTATCAATCTAATAATTTCAGTACTCCAATCAAATCTATGAGAAACATACCTCCCAACATTTTGAGATGGGAATGAGGGACACCTACTAACAAATGTATGTAGGCATAGGACACGCCCCCTGCCACACCCCCTTAAAGGAGAATTAACCAAAAAAAAGGTTAATTAAATCTACAAGTGCTTTTTTTTACCACTTCTATTCCTTTATATTGGCTTTTAAAATGTACAAATGCAGCAATTTAGAAATTAGATGAAAGGTTTAACACTTTTTGAAAGATAAAAAGTGAATTTTATATACAACTATATGGATCAGACCAAATAAGAAGAATGAGGGATAAATGAGTAAGAATGAGGGACAGAGGGACATTGCTCCAAATCAGGGACTGTTGGGAGCTATGGAGAAATGGAATTGCATGTGGATATATTTCAACCACTTGCAATTTTCTTAAAGAGGAACTAAAGTTCCACTGTTGTACAGTGCGAGCAGGAAGGGATTTTTATTCCAAAAAAGACCTGTAATGTCTCTTCTGCAATAAAATATACTTATCTACCTGTTCGCAGCATCCCCCGGCATGCAAACTGGGCTGTGCATGCACGTGCAGTGTGGACAGGGTTAACCACTTAAAGACTGGGCCTATTTTTCAGACTCTGTGGTTTCACACTGAGGCGCTTTGCAGGCTCTAAAGTGCTAAAAATAGTGCCTGGAAAGTGCCCTGAAAGAGCCGCTCAATTTACTCCAATGTGAAAGCCCCGAGGGCTTTCACACTGGAGTGGTGCGCTTGCAGGGTATCTTTGCAGCGCTATAGGAGCGGTTACACAAAAAAACGGGAAAAGGGTTCCCAAAGATATTCTTCAAAGAGGATTCGTACATTTTGGGACTAATAATCTTTATTAAATATCCACCAAAATAGAAAAACATATACATACAATATGAAATAAGAATATAAATACCCTCCTCCAAAGCATTTAATTAAAATTAAGACAAGAAAGTCTTAAATGAGACATCGGTGTCCACCACAATCAGCCATACACAGCTATCATCCATCCCATCCAACCAACTGAAGACATGTGAGTGTCTTGCTTGCTTACATGTTTTGCTTGTAAACCAAGCTTCCTCAGAGCATGCACATTTGCCAAGAGTGTATCATTAAGTAAACATGAACTTGATTCATGGTTCATAAATACTTAATGATACACTCTTGGCAACTGTGCTTGCTCTGAGGAAGCTTGGTTTACAAGCAAGACACTCACACGTCTTCAATGGTGTGAGCACCGATCTGTCCACCCACACGGTGAACCCTATCTATCCACTCCAAGTTCCGTCCAGAATATATCCTCACTACCCAGTATCTCACGGATCAATTGGGCAGATCTGGACTGGACAATTTTGTATTCTATGCATGGCATGCAGAGACATCTGAGACACCAATCTAAGACAATCTGTCTGGAGGAACTCTTGAAGAGGAATACTTTCCATCTATGTAACAAAGACTCTTATCAAACCTAGTGGTTTCATCGTTGAGTGATAGGACCGCATCTATGGACTTAAAATATAAGGAATGCAAACATTCGGTAAAAGACGTCTAAACGGTGAGCTGTATCAGTTTCCCCTAATCTAAAGGGGAAAACATTTATTGCATAAATACAGTTTTGTTTCCCTGATCGATGTTACCCTTCACATGTCCTTCTGCGATCCACACTCATACACATGGCAATCATTTAATTAGTGTGTCTCTGCCGAGTATCTCACGAATGAACTCCCCTCTGCATTTGCTTTCCATTATTCAAATATGCCCGAGTGAAGATCAAAGAAATTATACTTAACACTCTCTTTTTTCTGAATGGATCCTATGAACTCTCAACAACAGTAGGATTTCTGAAGGCCACCTATTATCTAATTGTCTTTTAGAATCAGGGTAGTGTTTTCACACACCTTGACTGGCTTAGCGAAGCCTATATTAGAAATTCCCCTCCTTGTTGAGTTGATTCGGTTGGATGGGATGGATGATAGCTGTGTATGGCTGATTGCGGTGGACACCGGTGTCTCATTTAAGACTTTCTCGTCTTAATTTTAATGAAATGCTTTGGAGGAGTTTATTTATATTCTTATTTCATATTGTATGTTATGTTTTTTCTATTTTGGTGGATATTTAATAAAGATTTTTAGTCCCAAAATTTATGAATCCTCTTTGAAGAATATCTTTGGGAACCCTCTTCCCATTTTTTTGTGTGTATGCCCTTTTATTCAGAGGATCACCATCCTGGAGCCTTAAATCTATTATTTGCAGGTAATGGTTACCAATTAATATTTTTCTACAGGTTTGCATTTTCAGCGATGAATGTATTACTTTACAAACATTCCTGAGACCTATCTTTGTAGGACTCTTTTTGGATGAGCTTTAGTTTCCTTCCTTTCCTTTTTTCTTGCTATAGGAGCGGTGTATTTACCGCTCCTAAAGCGCCCCTTCCCATTGAAAACAATGGGGCAGCGCTGCAAACCCGCCGGCAAAGCAGCGCTTTGCGGCTGGTTTCAACCCTTTACCGTCATTTTAGCAGTGCTATTCGGCCGCTAGCGGGGCAGTTTTAGCGGCGAATAGCGCTGCTAAAACGACAGTAAAGCGGCGCTAAATATAGCGCCGCTTTACCGCTGGCACCCAGCCCGCCTCAGTGTTAAAGTAGCTTTAAAAATTGTATTTTTTTTTGCCAGAAAATTTAGAACCTTAAAACTTAGAACCCACAAACATTATATATATATATATATATATATATATATATATATATATATATATATATATATATATATTATATATATTTATTTTCAGATACCCTAGAAAACAAGAGCAAAAAGGAGGAAGGAGGGGTTTTGGACTTTAAATGAAGCACGGGGTTGAATAGAATATAATGGTGGATGTTAAAAAGATTTAATAATCTGTAGAAAATAAAATGGCGGTCGTTGCAATACTTTCTGTCACACCGTATTTGCATAGTGGTCTTACAAGCGCACTTGTTTTTGGAATACACTTTTTTGAATGAAAAAATAAGACAAATAGTAAACATTTAAGTTAGCCCAATTTTTTTTTTTAATATTGTGAAAGATAATCTTACGCCGAGTAAATTGATACCCAACATGTCACGCTTCAAAATTGCACCCGCTTGTGGAATGGCGACAAATTTTTACCCTTAGGCAACGTTTAAAGATTTCTACATATTACCAGTTTTGAGTTACACAGGAAGTCTAGGGCTAGAATTATTGCTCTTGCTCTAACTTGCGCGGTGATACCTCACATGTGTGATTTGAACACCGTTTTCATATGCGGGCGCGACTTACATATGCGTTTGCTTCTGCGTGCGAGCTTGGCGGGGCAGTGCACTTTAATTATTATTATTTTTATTTTTCTTATTTATTTTACTTTTTATTTTTTATTTTGACACTGTCCTTTAAAAAAAAAAAAATAGGTCACTTTTATTCATGTTACAAGGAATGTAAACATCCCTTGTAATTGAAAAAAAGCATGGCAGGACCTCTTAAATGTGAGATCTGGGGTCAAAAAGACCTCAGATCTCATATTTAGAATAAAATGCAATAAAAATAAAAGAATGAAATGTAATCTGAAAAAAAAATAAATAATGGTTTCCCCTTTAAGAGCATTGGGCGAAAGTAGCGTTTGACGTTGCTTCCGCCCTCCAATGCTATGGAGCCGAGCGGGGGCCATAATTCCCTCACTCGGCATCCAGGCAGTGAGAGGAGAGGAACCGATCCGCTCCGGAAAGCGGCGGAGATGACAAGAGCGCTGCGGGAGCCCCCTCTCCCGTCCCTGATAAAAGTGATCTTGCAGCGAATCCACCACTGAGACCACTTTTAACTTAAAGAGGACAGTCCGCCGTTTTTAAAAATACCGGGGTTATGGCAGCTAGTTGCTGCCATAACAACGCTATTTAACGTCAAAGTAGTGACGTATAACAACGGCGGCTGGTCCTTAAGTAGTTAAACTGAATATTCATTAATGCAGAAATGCAGCAGCCATCTTTAAGGAGACCATTCTGCAATGTTCATCTCCAGTGCAGGGGGCAGCTATCTTGGCTGGGTCTGGGTCGATCTTGGAAGGATAATGATTGGCTACTGCAACTAAGCGAGAGGGGGAGGGTTAGCACGCTGCTGTGAGGAGGAGAGAGGATAGTCTTCAAGGAGATGGAGTGAGAAAAAGACTGGACTTCTGGCTGAATGTAAACACTGGACTGTTGGCTGAACGGAACCTTGCCATAGCTGACCACAATCAGGTGAGACCTGCTCATCGCACAGGACCCTGCCCCAGAGGAACTTTCACCCTCAGGAGGCATGATTTGGATGCCTGGTATGATCAGACTGTATTGCAGAGCACTTCCACTGCTTATAAGGATGAAATAAAAGGACTGTCTCAACAGGATTGAAAGAGAATTTACAGCAACTCCTATTTCTATCTGAGGCCTTGAACTGATGTCCGGAGACCCAGAAGAGGCCATTCTTGGTCTGAAAAGAGACTAACATTGCACAATTTAATCTGTTGTCTGCTGGGAACTGTTCTGCTTTCTCCTTCAAGGGCCCCAACTTTGTCGGGCAACTTTTTTTTTTTTCTTTTTCATAAATTACTGGACAGTGGGATAAAACGAGGACTGTCTAACAAGTTATGACTGTCTTTAAATACTATTGCTAAGTAAAAGCAAATGAGTTCTGTTAATTACTGATAGTCACTAGTGATGGGCTTGGGCGTGTTCGGATCAAACCCTCCAGGAAGCCGCCACTGCACACCGCCAATCATAGGCAGTGAGGCATTTCTTGAGTGACAGCGGCACATACACACGCTGCCTATGATCGGCGGTGTGCAGTGCGGGCTTCCTGGCAGGTTCGATCCGAACACGCTCGAGCCTATTCCTATTAGTCACAATACTGCAGGTGTTTAGCCATATCAGGTGTTTTACCATCGCATGACAAGGCACGCCCCATCAGTGGCGGCCCATCCATTAGAGGTGCCCGGGCTCCTCCCCCCCTCTCTCCACGCTACCCCCTATATGAATAATGTATAGATTCATGCATAGCATGCATCTATCCATGGCCACCGCGGCCACCCCCAATTCAGGCGTCCGGCCCATTTCAGGACGCCAGGCGCCTGAATTACAGCGGCGGGGAAGTTTTTTTGAAGCACCTGATTAGAGCCATAGGCTCTAATAGGCTTCAAAATAGGGTGGACTCAGGACGCAGAGCATTGCGCCATGAGCCCACCCAGGTTTTACAACAGTGAATTAATATTCGCTGTTGTAACACTGATTCTCAATCAGAAGCAGGTCTGAGACCCGTTTTACGATTGGCCAAAAAGAGAAGATTCCCAATTGGCCGCCAAGGAGGAGGGAGGAAACGGAAGCCGCTGATGCCCGTGGAGGGCAGGGGAAGGGATAGCCGTCGCCACCATTGCACCACCGACGAGGAGCAAAGGAAGCCGCTGGTGAAACGCTGCATAGATGGGGCACCTGACCCGCCCGCTGACCGACTGTCGGGGGGTGTGTTACTGTTTGCCACCCCCAAAAATAAGGATCACCACCGGCTGGCACTGCGTCCCATTAACGTCAATGGAACCGTTGTAATCGGTGCGACTTGCATTGACTTCTGTTAAAGAACTCATATGGAAGCTGCAATGAAGTCACACAGGGATGTCGGCTCGAAAGTGTTAACTAGCACTTAGACTACATTTGGCCTAATTAATTCTTTGAAATGTATCAAGGTGTGTCAGTAAGTGCTGGGTGAGCGAGGTGTGTCACCTTTACGCATGTAGAGAAATCCAGCAGCTCCTCGGACTACATCCAGTATATTTCTTCATAACAAATTATGAGAACAAAGGGCGCCACAAATTCTTTTTTTTTTTTAAGTGTGAAAATGTAGACAGTCTCAGATTGGAAAAACTTGCTTTTTAACATGGCTGGATGATAATTGGATTCTGCAGAAAACAATAATGAAAGATGGAAAGTTCTCTAACAATCCCATGTATTGATCTGATTGGGCGACCCTATTTTTGCCAGGTTAATGAGATTTGAACAAAGTAACACATCAGCTGAGTAAAGAGAAGCCAGCGAGACACGGTCGGACTGTCAAGTCTTATTGATTTACTTTGAGTCTCGTTTAGAAGAGTCAATCTTTCTAAACGTTACAGACATCAGTCACTCCCTGCAGAGGGTGTCCGGAGTTTATCTATTATCCTAGAAAAGCTCATATTATTTTACTGTTTTTATTGTGTCACTGCGGAAGACAATTGAGTTCGGGTGAGTGTGTTTGCTTTATGCGCTAAATGGAAAATGGGAACTGGCACCCCGATGTAACCATATACTGTATTTTGGTGCCTAACGGAACAGAATGCATTTAACATTTAATGCCGTGTACACACGAGCAGAATGTCCGACAGGAAAAGTCAGACGGGAGCTTTTCATCGTATATTCCGATCGTGTGTATGCCCCATCGGGCTTTTTACGTCGAAAATTCAGACGGATCTAGAAGAACATGTTCTAAATTTTTCCGACTGAATCAATTCCTATCGGGAAAACCGCTCGTCTGTATGCGGTTCCGACGTACCAAAAACGATGCATGCTCTGAAGCAAGTACGAGACGGAAGCTATTGGCTACTGGCTATTGAACTTCCGTTTTCTAGTCCCGTTGTACGTCACCGCATTCTGGACGGTCGGAATTTGGTGTGACCGTATGTATGCAAGACGGCTTGAGCGGAATTCCGTCGGAAAACCTTCAGAGTTTATTCCGACGGGAAAACTGGTCGTGTGTACAGGGCATAAGTGTAGTTGAAACCATAGCAGGTTTAAAAAAAGGCTGGGTGTTTTTCTAAATATGCAAAATATAGATGTGTTTTAGTATTTATAAGAAATAACATTGCGGTCTTTCTCAACTAGGGTTCGGTAGAGTCCTATCCTCCAAAGGTTGGTAGGGGTTCATTGAGTAATTTCTGCCTGTCAAATACTGTATGTAACCGCTAACAACAACCATCGATAATCGTAATCTAAATCTAGCTATCTGATAGAAGAGCAATCCCAATGATTGCCAATGTAAGATGCATTCTTCCCACTGATCACCAATGTAAGGAACATTCTTCCCACTGATCACCAATGTAAGGATTAGGGATGAGCTTCGAGTTGAACTCATGTTCGACTTGAACATCGGCTGTTCGCAAGTTCGCTGAACAGCGAACAATTTGGGGTGTTCGCGGCAAATTCGAATGCCGCGGAACACCCTTTAAAAGTCTGTGGGAGAAATCAAAAGTGCTAATTTTAAAGGCTTATATTCATGGTACTGTCATAAAGTGTTTGGGGACTGGGGTCCTGCCCCAGGGGACATGGATCAATGCAAAAAAAAGTTTTAAAAACAGCCATTTTTTCGGGAGCGGTGATTTTAATAATGCTTAAAGTCAAACAATAAAAGTGTAATATCCCTTTAAATTTCGTACCTGGGGGGTGTCTATAGTATGCCTGTAAAGGGGCGCCTGTTTCCCGTGTTTAGAACAGTCTGACAGCAAAATGACATTTCAAAGGAAAAAAAGTAATTTAAACTACTCGCGGCTATTAATGAATTGCCGGTCCGACAATACACATAGAAGTTCATTGATAAAAACGGCATGGGAATTCCCCACAGGGGAACCCCGAACCAAAATAAAAAAAAAAAAATGGCGTGGGGTCCCCCTCAAAATCTATACCAGACCCTTCCGGTCTGGTATGGATTTTAAGGGGAACCCCGCGCCAAAATTAAAAAAAAACAGCGTGGGGTCCCCCCAAAAATCCATACCAGACCCTTATCTGTCACGTCACGGGGAATGCCATAGGGAAGTCCCGTCAAGTCCCCGTGCATCAGAGGGTCACCGGGTGGCCCCGCCCCCCCGTTATTTAAGAACCGTCAGAAGAGGAGCCTCCCTCTATGCCATCATGGATGTGGAGCGGCCCGAATGAAGATGAAGATGAAGAGAAGAAGATGAAGAGAAGAAGCGTCACACAGCGGGAGCCTCCCTCCATGCCATCATGGATGCGGAGTGGCCCGAGGAGAAGAAGGGAAGAAGACGCCGACGCCGCGGAGGAAGATGCCGGATGATAACACCGGAGGAAGAACCAGAAGAACCAGAAGAAGAAGAAGATGGAGGAAGAAACCGAAGGAAGATAGAAGAAAGAAGATAGAAGAAGCATTTACATAAAGGAATTGTCAAAAACTGTCTCTTGTCATTTTTGACAGTTTTTTTGTGAAATGGTAGGGATATTTTTGTACCCCCTTACCATTTCACACAGGGGGAAGGGCTGGGATCTGGGGGTCCCCTTGTTAAAGGGGGCTTCCAGATTCCGATAAGCCCCCCACCCGCAGACCCCCACAACCACCGGCCAAGTGTTGTGGGGATGAGGCCCTTGTCCTCATCAACATGGGGACAAGGTGTTTTGGGGGGCTACCCCAAAGCATCCTCCCAATGTTGAGGGCATGTGGCCTTATATGGTTCAGGAGGGGGGGCGCTCTCTCGTCCCCCCCTCTTTTCCTGCGGCCATCCAGGTTGCGTGCTCGGATAAGGGTCTGGTATGGATTTTTAGGGGGACCCCACGCCATTTTTAAAAAAAATTTTGGTGCGGGGTTCCCCTTAAAATCCATACCAGACCTGAAGGGCCTGGTATGGAATTTAGGGGGACCCCCCGCGTCATTTTTTTTAAAAAATTTGGTTCGGGGTTCCCCTGTGGGAAATTCCCACGCCGTTTTTATCAATTAACTTTTATGTGTATTGTCAGACCGGCAATTCATTAATAGCCGTGACTAGTTTTAAATTACTTTTTTTCCTTTGAAATGTCATTTTGCTGTCAGACTGTTCTAAACACGGGAAACATGCGCCCCTTTACAGGCATACTATAAATTTAAAGGGATATTACACTTTTATTGTTTCACTTTAAGCATTATTAAAATCACTGCTCCCGAAAAAATGGCCGTTTTTAAAACTTTTTTTGCATTGATCCTTGTCCCCTGGGGCAGGACCCAGGTCCCCAAACACTTTTTATGACAATAACTTGCATATAAGCCTTTAAAATTAGCACTTTTGATTATTCATGTTCGTGTCCCATAGACTTTAACGGTGTTCGCGTGTTCAAACAAATTTTTTGCCTGTTCGCAAGTTCTGGTGCGAACCGAACAGGGGGGTGTTCGGCTCATCCCTAGTAAGGATGATACTTCCCAATGATCACCAATGTAAGGAGCATTCTTCTCACTGATCACCAATGTAAGGATAATTCTTCCCAATGATCACCAATGTAAGGAGCATTTTTCCCACTGATCACTAGACATGTGCAATTTGATTTGATCCAAATGTAAATTGAGACAAATTTTTGGCTATTGGGAGATTCGGATGTATGCAAATCTCCTCCAAGTGAAATAGTAACAAATTTTGTTGAAATTGGTTTAATTTCATATTGTATATTCATTTTCTAACCAATTCCACATTTTCGGAATGATTCTAATTCAGATCGGTCGAAAAATGATCGTCCAATTGTGACATAGTTACATAGTAGGTGAGGTTGAAAAAAGACACAAGTCCATCAAGTCCAACCTATGTGTGTGATTATATGTCAGTATTACATTGTATATCCCTGTATGTTGTGGTCGTTCAGGTGCTTATCTAATAGTTTTTTGAAACTATCAATGCCCCCCGCTGAGACCACCGCCTGTGGAAGGGAATTCCACATCCTTGTCGCTCTTACAGTAAAGAACCCTCTATGTAGTTTAAGGTTAAACCTCTTTTCTTCTAATTTTATTGAGTGACCACGTGTCTTGTTAAACTCCCTTCCGCAAAAAAGTTTTATCCCTATTGTGGGGTCACCAGTACAGTATTTGTATATTGAGATCATATCCCCTCTCAAGCGTCTCTTCTCCAGAGAGAATAAGTTCAGTGCTCACAAACTTTCCTCATAACTAACATCCTCCAGACCCTTTATTAGCTTTGTTGCCCTTCTTTGTACTCGCTCCATTTCCAGGACATCCTTCCTGAGGACTGGCGCCCAGAACTGGACAGCATACTCCAGGTGCGGCCGGACCAGAGTCTTGTAGAGCAGGGGAAATATTGTTTTATCTCTGGAGTTGATCCCCTTTTTAATGCATGCCAATTAGGGATGAGCTTCGAGTTTGAGTCGAACTCATGTTCGACTCGAACATTGGCTGTTCGCAAGTTCGCCGAACAGCGAACAATTTGGGGTGTTCGCGGCAAATTCGAATGCCGCGGAACACCCTTTAAAAGTCTATGGGAGAAATCAAAAGTGCTAATTTTAAAGGCTAATATGCAAGTTATTGTCATAAAAAGTGTTTGGGGACCTGGGTCCTGCCCCAGGGGACATGGATCAATGCAAAAAAAAGTTTTAAAAACGGACGTTTTTTCAGGAGCAGTGATTTTAATAATGCTTAAAGTCAAACAATAAAAGTGTAATATCCCTTTAAATTTCGTACCTGGGGAGTGTCTATAGTATGCCTGTAAAGGGGCGCATGTTTCCTGTGTTTAGAACAGTCTGACAGCAAAATGACATTTTGAAGGAAAAAACTCATTTAAAACTACCCGCGGCTATTGCATTGCCGACAATACACATTTCAGTTCATTGATAAAAACGGCATGGGAATTCCCCAAAGGGGAACCCCGAACCACAATTAAAAAAAAAAAATGACGTGAGAGTCCCCCTAAATTCCATACCAGGCCCTTCAGATCTGGTATGGATATTAAGGGGAACCCCGGCCAAAATTAAAAAAAAAAAAAAAAATGACGTGGGGTTCCCCCTAAATTCCATACCAGACCCTTCAGGTCTGGTATGGATTTTAAGGGGAACCCCGCGCCAAAAAAAAAAAAAAACGGTGTGGGGTCCCCCCAAATATTCCATACCAGACCCTTATCCGAGCACGCAACCTGGCAGGCCGCAGGAAAAGAGGGGGGGACAAGAGTGCGGCCCCCCCCCTCCTGAACCGTACCAGGCCACATGCCCTCAACATTGGGAGGGTGCTTTGGGGTAGCCCCCCAAAACACCTTGTCCCCATGTTGATGAGGACAAGGGCCTCATCCCCACAACCCTGGCCGGTGGTTGTGGGGGTCTGCGGGCGGGGGGCTTATCGGAATCTGGAAGCCCCCTTTAACAAGGGGACCCCCAGATCCCGCCCCCCCGTGTGAAATGGTAAGGGGGTACTTTTGTACCCCTACCATTTCACTAAAAAACTGTCAAAAATGTTAAAAATGACAAGAGACAGTTTTTGACAATTCCTTTATTTAAATACTTCTTCTTTCTTCTATCTTCCTTCATCTTCTGGTTCTTCTGGTTCTTCTGGTTCTTCCTCCGGCGTTCTCGTCCAGCATCTCCTCCGCGGCGTCTTCTATCTTCTTCTCCTCGGGCCGCTCCGCACCCATGGCATGGGGGGAGGCTCCCGCTCTTCTCTTCTTCTTCATCTTCTTCTCTTCTTCTTTTCTTCTCTTCTTCATTTTCTTCTCCGGGCCGCTCCTCACACATGCTAGCATGGCGGGAGGCTCCCGCTGTGTGACGGCGCTCCTCGTCTGACAGTTCTTAAATAACGGGGGGCGGGGCCACCCGGTGACCCCGCCCCCCTCTGACGCACGGTGACTTGATGGGACTTCCCTGTGACATCACGGGGAATGCCACAGGGAAGTCCCGTCATGTCCCGTGCGTCAGAGGGGGGCGGGGTCACCGGGTGGCCCCGCCCCCCGTTATTTAAGAACTGTCAGACGAGGAGCGCCGTCACACAGCGGGAGCCTCCCTTCATGCCAGCATGGATGCGGAGCGTCCCGAAGAAGAAAATGAAGAAGAGAAGAAGAGAAAAAGAGAAGAAGATGAAGAAGAAGAGAAGAGCGGGAGCCTCCCCCCATGCCATGGGTGCGGAGCGGCCCGAGGAGAAGAAGATAGAAGACGCTGCGGAGGAGATGCTGGACGAGAACGCCGGAGGAAGAACCAGAAGAACCAGAAGAGCCAGAAGAACCAGAAGAACCAGAAGATGAAGGAAGATAGAAGAAAGAAGAAGTATTTAAATAAAGGAATTGTCAAAAACTGTCTCTTGTCATTTTTAACATTTTTGACAGTTTTTTAGTGAAGTGGTAGGGGTACTTTTGTACCCCCTTACCATTTCACACAGGGGGGGGGGGGGGCGGGATCTGGGGGTCCCCTTGTTAAAGGGGGCTTCCAGATTCCGATAAGCCCCCCGCCCACAGACCCCCACAACCACCGGCCAGGGTTGTGGGGATGAGGCCCTTGTCCTCATCAACATGGGGACAAGGTGTTTTGGGGGGGCTACCCCAAAGCACCCTCCCAATGTTGAGGGCATGTGGCCTGGTACGGTTCAGGAGGGGGGGGGCGCACTCTCGTCCCCCCCTCTTTTCCTGCGGCCTGCCAGGTTGCGTGCTCGGATAAGGGTCTGGTATGGATTTTTGGGGGGACCCCACGCTGTTTTTTTGGGGTTTTTTTGGCGCGGGGTTCCCCTTAAAATCCATACCAGACCTGAAGGGTCTGGTATGGAATTTAGGGGGAACCCCATGTCATTTTTTTTTTTAATTTTGGTTCGGGGTTCCCCTTTGGGGAATTCCCATGCCGTTTTTATCAATGAACTTCTATGTGTATTGTCGGCAATGCAATAGCCGCGGGTAGTTTTAAATGAGTTTTTTCCTTCAAAATGTAATTTTGCTGTCAGACTGTTCTAAACACAGGAAACATGCGCCCCTTTACAGGCATACTATGGACACCCCCCAGGTACGAAATTTAAAGGGATATTACACTTTTATTGTTTGACTTTAGGCATTATTAAAATCACTGCTCCTGAAAAAACGGCCATTTTTAAAACTTTTTTTGCATTGATCCATGTCCCTTGGGGCAGGACCCAGGTCCCCAAACACTTTTTATGACAATAACTTGCATATTAGCCTTTAAAATTAGCACTTTTGATTATTCATGTTCGTGTCCCATAGACTTTAATGGTGTTCGCGTGTTCGAACGAACTTTTTTCCTGTTCGCATGTTCTGGTGCGAACCGAACAGGGGGGTGTTCGGCTCATCCCTAATGCCAATATTCTGTTTGCTTTTTTAGCAGCAGCTTGGCATTGCTGAGCCCATCATCTACTAGGACCCCCAGGTCCTATTCCTCTAGAGGTTCTCCCCCTAGTGAGTAGATTGTATTCATATTTTTGCCACCCAAATGCAATATTTTATATTTTTCTACATTAAACCTTATTTGCCATGTAGTTACCCACCCCATTCTTTGTGAAGATTTGTTGGTTGTTAAGGAGCTGGCCGGGAAGCAAGCCACCACGATCTTAACAATCGATTACTCATCAGCTGTCAGTGGGCCCTTGCACTACATCAGGGGTGTCCAACCCGTGGCCCCAGAGAGTTTAGCATGTGGCCTGGACAGTTCTGAAGAGATGCTGAAGATGCCGTGCAAACATAGCAGCCGTGGGAGCCTACATTGACAAGCCAGACAAGCGCACTCCTGGAGGGATGCCGTGCAAACATAGTTGTGTGCTAATGAGGTGAACAACTTCCTGTGTCTTATTGGTTTTTACATCTTAAATCTACATACCAGGAAGTCATGAACTTTTCTATGGAACACACCAGGTCTTGTTCAAAAAATCAAAGCTTTTATTTGTCTGCATCAGAAGTACATCAATGATATATTGGTACATAAGGGAGCTGGAATTTAGAAAAAAAAAAAGTGAACTTATTTTTTAAAGTGAACCTTTCCTTTCTCCAAATATGTACATATTGTAGTATCCACAATGATGCAAATGATGAGCGCCTTCTGTGTTGGGTAATGTGATCATTGGTTTGCAGGATTCAGGCTCATCATCTCCATGCCTTTCTCAGTGGTGCTCGTTGGCCATAATTCTTTCACCATAGAAAAGCTACCGAAGCCTTTATGACTTTTTCAAGTTTTTATTTCTCAACACAAATCTTTATGGGGCATGTGTTGGTTTCCTGTGATATATGTTGAAAAAAAAAAAGTTTAAAAAAAAGCTACAAGTGCCTCAATACCTTTTCTGGGTTGAAGAAAACATTGTAATGCCTTAAAGCGGAGCTTCACCCAAAAGGGGACGTTCCACTAAGCACTGCTCGCCCCCTGACATGCTACATTTGGCATGTCATCTATTTTTTTTTGGGGGGGGGGGTAGAGCGGGTAATTTGTTTTGACACGTACCCAGCTCCCACTTCCGCTCGGACCACCTAGGCCAACACACTGTAAACACACCGTATATAGCTGGTTGCTAAGGAGGGGGCTGGGAAGCCGGCCGCCATGTCCTTAACAACCAATGAGTCATCAGCTGTAAGCGAGCTTCCTCGCTGAACGCTGAATGTAAAAAAATAAAATAAAATTTGCCGGCAAAAGAAAAATTGCAAAAAAAATCCATACCAGACCCTTATCTGAGCATGCCACCAGGTAGGTCACGAAAGGGATGGAACGAGCGAACGCTTACCCCCCCCCTCCCCGAACCATACCAGGCCGCATGCCCTCAACATGGGGGAAGGGTGCACCTTGCCCCCATGATAAGAACAAGGGCCTCTTCCCGACAATCCTGGCTGGTGGTTGTCAGGGTCTGCGGGCGGGGGGCTTATCGGAATCTGGAAGCCTCTATTAACGAGGGGACCCCTAGATCCTGCCCCCCCATGTCAATGGGTATCTGGAACATGGTACCACTACTGAAATGTTAACAAAATACAAGAGCCGGTTTTTGACAAGTCCTTTATTAAATAAGAAGCCCGGAGCCATCATTATTATTATTATTATTATTATTATTATAATACAGGGTTTACATAGTGCCAACAGTTTACGTAGCGCTTTACAACTTGGGGGTAGACAGTACAAATACAATACACTTTAATACAGTAGGAATCAGAGGGCCCTGCTCCATAGAGCTTACAATCTAAGAGAGAAGGTCAAGAGATACAAGAGGTAATAACTGTGGGGGATGTGCTGATTGAGAAGATAAATGTACAGTTGTTAGGTGGGGGCTAAATAGGCTTCTCTGAAGAGATGAGTTTTCAGGGATCGTCTGAAAGTGGATAGTGGAAAGTGGAAATTAGGAGAAAATCGGACAGCTTGGGGTAGAGCATTCCAAGAGGATGGGAGATGCTCTGGAGAAGTCCTGAAGGCGAGCATGGGATGAGGTATCAAGGGAGTTTGAGAGCAGGAGGTCTTGGGAGGAGCAAAGAGAATGATTAGGTTGGTATTTTGAGACTAGGTTAGTGATGTAGCTGGGGGCCAGGTTGTGGATGGCTTTGTAAGTTATAGTTAGTATCCTGAGTTTAATTCGGCGGCTGAGTGGCATCCAATATAGGGATTGGCAGAGGGGTATAGCAGACATTGAGCGGTTTGTGAGGTGGAAGAGCCTGGCAGCAGCGTTCATGATGTACTGAAGTGGGGATAGCCTATTTAGAGGTAAGCCAATGAGAAGGGCGTGGCAGTAGTTGAGGCGTGAGATGACCAGGGAGTAGATTAGAAGCTTTGTGGTTAGGAAGGGGCGTATCTTGGAGATGTTGCCGAGGTTGAAGAACTTTGGAACCGTCATCTCCCGGTGCCGTCATCTCCCGGTGTCGCCCCTTGTGACTTCACAAGAGGCGGACTCTTCGGGCGACATTATTGGATGGCCAAGCCCAGTGGCTATATAAGAGGTGGCGGACAGCGGGGACATCACAACGGAGGAAGACAGCTTCAGGACAAGACCGGCTTTTTTTGTTTTTTAGCAGGTAACCGGCGGAAGGAAGAAGACAGTGGCGGCGAAGAAGAAGACAGTGGCGCAGAGGAAGAAGACAGCTCCGTGGGAGAAGACTGCACAAGAAGAAGATGACACCGGGAGATGAAGGTTCTGGGAGAAGATGGCTCCAGGCTTCTTATTTAATAAAGGACTTGTCAAAAACTGGCTTTAGTATTTCGTTAACATTTCACTGTTTGGTGAATGGGTAGGGGTACAACGTACCCGATACCCATTCACATGGGGGGGGCAGGATCTGGGGGCTCCCTTGTTAATGGGGGCTTCCAGATTCCAATAAGCCCCCCACCCACAGACCCCAACAACCACCGGCCAGGGTTGTCGGGGAGAGGCCCTTGTCCTCATCAACATGGTGGCAAGGTGCTTTGGGGTGGGGGGCGCAGAGCGGGGAAGCCAGCTCACAGCTGATGACTCATTGGTTGTTAAGGACATGGCGGCTGGCTTCCTGGCCCCACTCCTTAGCAACCAGCTATATACAGTGTTTTAAATGAAAAAAAAAAACGGAAAAAAACATGCAAAACACATCAAAAACAACACTTGTTTCTGGTGTGATTCCATTGAAGTCTATAACACACAAAACACAGAAAAAAGTCCCTGACCCTTTCCAAAAACGTACCAGCCTCAAAACACATAGATGTGAACTTGTATCATAGGAAACCATGTTAAATGGACTGTAGTGCATTTCTGAAAACTGCAAAACGCACTAGAAAAAACGCATAGGTGTGAACCTAGGGTACAATTTTCCCCCATTACAGCCCTACAGGTGCAGCAGCTGATTGATGATCAGTAGATTCACATGGACACAGACAAGTAAACAGTGATTTCTCCAGAATAACAAAAGGTAGGACTCTGCAACAAAGTTTGTTAAAATCCATGCAAGGTGCAGATTACCAAGAGGGGAATGTTTTTTTTATCAACAAAAGTGGAGTTATTAAAAAAACACAGAATATATAGCACTGTAAGGGCTCTTTCACATATGAGGTTGGTAGGTGGTACATGTTTTTACTGCCCCCAACTACTACCCCCTTCAGCTGCAGAGGCAGTGGCCAGGGGGTATAAACACAACGGCCGTGATGCCTTGCTTCGTGGCCACGGCAGAAATGATACTCCCTATTACTTTCGGCAGGGGCCCTGCAAATGGGGCCACTCTTCAAGCACCCCGCAGCCGTGTGCAATGCCTAGTACGGTGATCAAGGGGTTAAAGCAGGCGATGCAGGCGATGAGAAGGCAATACAACACCTTCTTACTACCTGTCAAATGCTCTCTGAACGTGGATCGCTACTGCTTTGTAGTGGCTGAGCGTTGTCAACCTAAAGGAGGAAGACATTATTATACAATACACATCCTTTTAATATTACCTGGGGGCCACAGAAAGACACTTAGAAAATGTATGGATTTGGGGTTCACATATTGGGCTCCATTTGCCAAGGAACAGAAGTCAGGCCAGTGTGCCTAAGTCTTTTATCTAGAATAATTCATAGTTTTACGAAGCACATCTGTGTCATTTCTGCTTAGCTTACAGCACATTTAAATTGTTTATGAGTCGAAAGGAGTAAATAGTAAACTTCAAAAGAATCTCAACTGAGACAGCGAACCGAGAAAAAAAAATCTTGACAGAGCAGAGAAGGGCTTGTATCATTTTCTAGCTTTGAAGACTCGGAGTTGGAGTTTGACTATAAAAAAAAAAAAAATAGTACAGTGATATGTAATATCAAAATTAATAAAGATGGTTCCACAGCTACATATGGCTGAACATCTGGCCATCGCCTTCTCATTTCTTTGTTATATCTCATTGTCGGCAGCAGGGATTAGAACGAGAAGGTCCTTCAGGAGGACCTGGTGCCAGATGGGGGCCTACTTTTTTGCAGGTTGTTTCTGCCATTCAGTGGTGGAAGGGTTTGGCGGTACTTCTTTTTCTAACCAAAGAATACAAATAATGCAATAAGCACCTTCATGTCTCCGCATTGAGCTTCAGTCAGTTCTAAGCCTAATAACCTAACTCAGTGTGGTGGCATCCAAAAAATGGCAGCTTGAGGCTACAAAAGCAGATAGTTCACACCTCTGGATTTTAACGCTGGGCTCCCACTAGTGCCTGTCACTAGACTTGAGCACATGTTCAATGCTATAAGTTCTGTTGAGCAGCAAACTGATTTGCACCTCTGCAAAGAAATATACATGGTTTCTCAGATCCTTGAATCAATTTAAGGATCAAACAGATCTTCCTGCATATATTCAAAGGAAAGATATAATTGTAGCACACCCCACGTAGGAGCCGCTGGTGTACTGGGATCCCCCACCCTGCACAGCCAGGCACACCAAATTTCCACGGTTTTCCAGAGTCAGAAAACAGTCCATTACTTTGTTTTTGTAATTTATTGAGGGGATAAAACTTGGATAGGGATAGGGGTAACAGTCAGATTTTGAAGCAAAAGCCCTTTACAGGCAGGGACCCCGGGCCCCTTTGTTGTGTAGCAAAACGTCAGTGCCCAACTTCACATCCTGTGGCTACTAATCACAGGACCACCTCTTCATGCACTGCCAGCCCACCTGCTGCAGCTGCCTCTCTCACTAGCCCTCCTGGCTACTTCACACAGGCCTCCCAGACTGCACACTCACCAGCCCACCAGGCTAACTTCTCATGGAGACCTCCTGGACGTGCTGACTCTCTCTCTCTCCTGCTGTCCTCAAACTTGCTCCCATGCATCGAGGCAAGGATTCCTCTGTGTGTTGTAAAGGATCCCTCCAGCATCTGAGCCCCAGGCCCAAGGTCACCCCCCCCAGACTAGGGGGCTACCCCCAAGCGCCACTAAAGCCCTCCTCAGCACTCCTTCTCAATTTTCCACCCAACTGGCCCCTGCTGGCATGACCCAGGAGTATTTAGGAGGTGCTCGCCCCCTGCCAGCCCACTTGGCCAGGGATTTGCTGGGGCCTCATCAATACTGCAAGCAGCCCCTCCTAGCCTCCCACCCATTCTTCTGGAAGCTTCTCCAAGGTTCCAGAAAGTAGGGGGAGGTACCAGAGGGGCTGCTTGCTGAGTCACTCGACCATGACCCAGATTCAACAGTCAGTGTTGATGGAGGAATCCCTCCCGCAAAGCCATTATGTTCTCTCAGCAGCGCCATTCCCGGCAGGAGGACTCAGTAATTATTACTAGCGGCCATAACAGCCACTAGCAATAATCGCATGCGAAATCCAACATGCTGGTTGTACCTAAGTTGATTGATCGATCAACTTGGGAACACTCAGCCTGCCCATATATGGTTCGAATCTCGGACGGTTCCTGCTGAACCAGCTGAGATTCAAACCTTCTATGGCCAGCCTAACACTGCAAAGCAAGAGGTAGAACCGCTGAACCAGCTGAGATTCAAACCTTCTATGGCCAGCCTAACACTGCAAAGCAAGAGGTAGAACCGCTGAACCAGCTGAGATTCAAACCTTCTATGGCCAGCCTAACACTGCAAAGCAATAGGTAGAACCCAAGGATGTATCGAGCAAGAAATGGCTTCCCCAATGTCTGCATTGCAAACTGTATGTAGAAATTGAGTTTATAAAGCTCTAACACAAACTGATCACTTTACATGAGATTGATTCTTTTTGTACATACATTTAAAATATTATTGGAAATTCTTTTTTGTAAATCAAAGATGTGGGAATTGTTGATTCTTCAAATTAAATTATCACTAGTTTGAACGTGGTTGTGCACATAAATCCGCCGCGCCTAGACTAGTCCACCCACACTGCAGTAGAGTAGAAGCACTGCTACCAATCCCACACTTCATGAAGTGCTGCACTATAGAAACAAAGACATCCCAGGAGTCAGGTAGGCGATGCACCTACATCTGCTGGCTTCCTTCAGTCACATCTACGCTGGCAACTCCATTCTGAGGTTGGCTGATTGCCTCCCGAATTACGTGTCACTTTCTTCATTCCTGCATTAAACAGACGGCAGTCTTGGATAAGACAGATTAAGCAAAATTTAAATGTTGTACATATTTAACTATATGTAGTCAGGGCTTTTTATCTCAGAGAATAGGTGCAGGCAGTGGCGTCGCTAGGGGTGGCTTTTTCGGCCATAGCCCCGAATCTGGGGCCCATAGCCCCGAGTATCTGCAGTAGTCCCCAAGGGGGGGGGGGGCTCTTTGGAGACCCTGATGTAAGTGGGGGGCTCTCTGGGGACCCTGATGCAAGGGGGAGGCTCACAGGGGACCCTGATGTAAGTGGGGGGCTGTCTGCGGACCCTGATGCAAGGGAGGCTCTCTGGGAACCCTGATGTAAGTGGGGGGGCTCTCTGCGGACCCTGATGCAAGGGGGAGGCTCTCTGGGGACTCTGATGTAAGGAAGAGGCTCTCTGGGCACCCTGGTATAAGGGGGGTGGGCTCTCTGGGGACTCTGATGTAAGTGGGGGGCTCTCTGGGGATACATACACACACACACACTTATATTACTGTATATACATGTGTATGCCCGCCCAAGCGTATGACTTTCTTTACTACGCTGCTATGGGCTCTAGCCCCAGGTCTTTTGTAGACCTAGCAATGCCCCTGGGTGCAGGTACTCCCCCTTTCCGAGCCACCTCTTGCCTCCTCCCCCTACCCACCTCTGAGCACTGTCTCCTCTTCCCACCTCCCATTACTACCATTTTAGAGAATACAGAACCAAGTATCATTTTGTGATAGTGCAATAAATAATTTGTATGGAGTATGTTAATGATAACAAGAAAAGCAGTCAAATAGATCCCCTGCAGCAAACAACAAGACCCCCCCCCCCCCTCCGCAAACAACAAGACCCCAACCAGCAACAATAGATCCCCCTGCAAGCAGCAACAATAAACCCCTCTCTCAACAATAGATCTCCCCCAGCAACAACTGACCCCCCACAACAATATACCTATACTTTACCTCCCAACATTTTGAGATGGGAATGAGGGACACCTACTAGCAAATGTATGCAGGCATAGGACACGCCCCCTGTCACACCCCCTTAAAGGAGAATTAACCAAAAAAGGTTAATTAAATCACCAAGTGTTTTTTTTTTTTTTTTTTTTTTTTACCACTACTATTCCTTTATACTGGCTTTCCAAAACCAATATATTAGAATTTGGATGAAAGGTTTATCACTGGGAAACACTTTTTAAAAGATAAAAAGTACATTTTATATACAACTATATGGATCAAACCAAAATGAGGGACAAATGAGGGGGAAAGAGGGACAGAGGGACATTGTTTCAAATCAGGGACAGTCCCTCGAAATCAGGGACAGCTGGGAGCTATGTATACCCTCCCTTAGCAACAACAGACCCCCTTCACCAGCAACAATAGATTTCCTGGCAGCCAGCATCAGTAGACCAATCCCTAAACAGTAGATCTCTCCCAGAAACAATAGGTCCCCCCGCAAAAAATAAAGCCTCCCAGTGACAATAGATCCCCCCAGGAAGAGTTTGCCAGGAAGCAAGGGGGGATGAGTCATAAGAGGGCCAATGAGAGCTGCACAGCTGGAGGTGTGTCTCTGTGTGTCTGTGTAAATCTAGGAAGTGAACAGGCGGAAGCTTTAGCTGCCCACAGTTAGAGTTACAGTGTTTGCAGCCAGACTCAGTGGAGGGAGTATACTGCAGCATATTTGGCAAGTACAGAATCACAATATATATAAAATAATATGCAAAGTGGTTGGAGGGAAGCTTCCGAATGGCAAAGATGTTTTTATTACAAATTATGTGAGCAGACAGCAGTTCTTAAGTTGTCTTAAAGCTTTTTTTTTTTAAATAGCACCAGGGTACTTACATTGAATGAGAAGTGTCCCTTGTGCTGTTAGCTGCTCTCTTAGTTCTTTTAATTTGAAACTGGTATTTGGAACTGTTCATAATTTCCTCTACCTCGATTAAGGCCCCTGTTCCAGCTGAAGAAAAACAGCCCCAAAGCATGATGCTGCCACCACCATGCTTCACGGTGGGTATGGTGTTCTTTTGGTGATGTGCAGTGTTGTTTTTGTGCCAAACATATCTTTCTTTTGGAATTATGGCCAAACAGTTCAACCTTGGTTTCATCAGACCCGAACGCATTTCCCCACATGCTTTTGGGAGACTTCAGATGTGTTTTTGCAAAATTTATCCGGGCTTGGATGTTTTTCTTCATAAGAAAAATCTTGCCACTCTACCCCATAGCCCAGACATATGAAGAATACAGGAGATTGTTTTCACATGTACCACACAGCCAGTACTTGGCAGATATTCCTGCAGCTCCTTTGATGTTGCTGTAGGCCTCTTGGTAGCCTCCCTGACCAGTTTTATTCTCGTCTTTTCATCAATTTTGGATTGATGTCCAGTTCTTGGTAATGTCACTGTTGTGTCATATTTTCTCCACTTGATGATGACTGTCTTCACTGTGTTCCATGGTATATCTAATGCCTTGGATGTTCTTTTGTACCCTTCTCCTGAATGATACCTTTTAACAATGAGATCCCTCTGATGCTTTGGAAGCTCTCTGCGGACCATGGCTTTTGCTGTAGGATGTGACTAAGAAAATGTCAGGAAAGACCTACTAGAATAGCTGACTTCTATGTAACATGAGTTTGAATGTGATTGCTTAATTCTGAACACAACTACATCCCCAGTTATAAGAGGGTGTGCACACTTATGCAACCACACTATTTTATTTTTTTATTTTTACTTCCTCCCCTAAAAGATTTTAGTTTGTTGTTCAACTGAGTTGTACAGTTTATAGTTCACACTAAGGTGGAGAAAGTTCTGAAATGATTTATCTTTGTCTCATTTTTTTGCATCATGGAAACCTGACAACCTAACTGTGGGGGTCATTGATTATACTGTATATTGTACATTAACCACTTACGGACCGCCCGCCGTCGTTATATGGTGGCTGTTTGAAGGAGGATATCATTGTTATGGCAGCAGCTAGCTGCCATAACCCTGGTATCCCCGTCTTCAGCGGGCGGTCCGCTACAAGATAAAAGTGGTCTCTTCGGCGGATTCACCGCGAGATCACTTTAATCGGTGGCGGGAGAGGGCCCCCCCCCCCCCCCCACTCCCACCGCGATTCGGTGCCCTCCACCGCTTACCGGAGCCGTCGGCAGCGGCGGAGGCAAGTGCGTCCTTTCGGTAGCTGGGTATGGAGACAATTGCTGGGCGGAAGCGACGTCAAAAGGTCACTTCCACCCACAGCTCTTAAAGGGCCATTTTTTTTAAATAATTTTTTTAAATTACAATTTATTTATTTTTTTATTGCATTTTAGTGTAAATATGAGATCTGAGGTCTTTTTGACCCCAGATCTCATATTTAAGAGGTCCTGTGATGCTTTTTTTCTATTAAAAGGGATGTTTACATTCCTTGTAATAGGAATAAAAGTGACATTTTTTTATTTTTTTTAAAACAGTGTAAAAATAAAAAATAAAAGGTAAAATTTAAAAAAAAAAAAAAATTTAAACGCGCCCCGTCCCAAAGAGCTCGCGTGCAGAAGCAAACGCATATGTGAGTATACGTGAGTGCCGCTGTTAGCGGCGAGATTGACACCTGCGAGCTGCGTTGCTGGAGCCAACGCCGAGGTCTGTCGCTCCTCCAGCTCACCGCTCCCAATGGATTCCTGTGGATGTGCGGCATCTCATGGGGACAGCGAAGGCGAGAAGCACAGCCTCGCAGCGGTGATGGGATCGCGCTGGAAACACAATATCAGTGGCAGGTCCTGTAAGTGTATATTTTGTGATTATGTGATATTATCTGCCTTCTGATATACTACCGTTTTTCCCCGAAAATAAGCCCTAGTTTGAAGTGCTTGTGTGCTTTTCGGGGAAACACAGTGTCTCTGATCTCCTGGATGTCGGCGGGGATCTCGGCCCCCCTCCCTGCAGTGTTCAAAGCGGAAAACACAGCTTGGGGCAGGCCATGGTAAAGCCAGGTGTCGGCGAGGGATCTCGGGACCCCTCCCTGCAGTGTTCAGAGCAGAGAAGACGGGTTGGGGCAGGCGATGGAAGCGCCGGGTGTTGGCAGGGGATCTCGACCCCCCTCCCTGCAGTATTCAGAGCAGAGAAGATCGCCTGCCCCGAGCGCCGATTGCACAGTTGTATTGCAGCAGCACCTTTTGCATTATATGATCCTTTTACTGGTATGTTCATTCTGGGAATTCCTGCATGGCAAGCCCTACCCCAAAAATAAGCCCTAGTGTGTTTTTGGCGTCCAAAATTAATATAAGACCCGGGCTTATTTTCGGGGAAACACGGTATGTAAGATCACTGGATTTTATTTTCATTTTATGTGGTTTTAAACCACGGTTTGTAAGTGTGTTTTATGGCATTTAGTATGTTTTATAGAAAATAGACTGCTTGTTTTTTCATATGTCTATTTAGAGCAGCGTGCCACTATAGATCACTATATATACATATATGATTTTTTTTGCATGCAGACATCACACACTACAATTAGATGTTTATGCATTTTTTGTTTAAATCAAATACAGATGAAACAGTTGACCATGTGCCTTTTGCATAATGCAGTAAGATGGCTATGGAGGAAGTCACAGAACTAACATTGCATAAACGGTCTTACACCCTGGAGGCTGAGCATAAGACATCCAGACATTGAGTACACTGACACATACTGCTGAACAAGGAGGGAAGAGGGAGGATAAGTTCATGTGCTATCAGCAGCGGAGGTGTGAATCACATACAAGTGTTTCTCCTCAAACAGCTTCTTTGCATACCGAATCCTCCGATTTGCAGTTATTTATAGATTATGGAGCATCACTGTATTAAATAAATGATGGCAAAGTGTTAAAGTGGTCTTGGAAAACCACTATGAATTTGCAAATACCAGTAAAAAGATGAACGTTCTTTTGCTGTAGGCAGCTATTGTGGCCTGTGGGTCTCCTTATGGCAAACCTATATAGCTAAAAGTGGGCAATCAAAGCTCAACATATGATGAAGATACTCCCTGTGCAATCCATGTATAACTGCCATTGGTAATCCAGATCAATAGGTAGGTGACATTAAAAGAAAATGGTTCACATTTCCTGTAAAAGTTCAACTTGGCTCTGAACCCATCCAGTGTCCAAAGTCTGCCACATTGGCCAGTGAGTTTACCCATTCCATTACAGAACTATTATGAGGGTTTAGCAAGCAGGAGAAGCAAATCTATCATATGATCAGTTTGAACTGCCCAGGTTTGTCTCATAACATGCAATGGTGAAATCCAGGACCTCCTCTGCCTGTGGAATGTCCACCTCCATAACTAAGCACCCTGGGCAGGGCCAAACTACGATCTTTTACCAAGAGGTTTTGCTAGATGTGCAGGACTTGGAATGATCCCTTCCCCTTTCTTGTATCTGCCAAGCTGAGGCAAGCTCTTTCGTAGCCTGCGCTCCCATCGGCTGTTAACGGGCGTGGACTGACAGGAGCCTGGAGCAGCACCCCTAGCTTTTACTGTGGATTTGCAGAAACCTTGGATCTGGTATACATTTGCCAAGAACAGGTTAAAGCAGGGCCCCCCAAAACTTTTTAAACAAAGAGCCAATTTAAAGTTCTCCAGGCTTTAGGGGAGCTGATTGTGGCCAATAAAAGGAGAAAATCCCATGGGCGTTACTTGTCTGTGGGAGCTAACAATGCCTCAGGATTGGTGGTCAGTAGGTGTAAAAAAAAAATAACCTAGAACTTGTGCTTCATGGGAGGAGAACCAATGCCCCATTGTTGGTGTCAGTAGGAGGAATAGTGTCCCGTCATTGGTATCAGTAGAAATAATAGTGCCCTATTATTGATAATGGAAACAAGGAAACACCGCTCCAGGTGAGTGGACCCAGGTGAGCTGGGATAAGGACTACTCCCACAGGTGCAAGCTACGGCCTGCCTGCCGTGCAAAGTATATAGAAACAGGAATAGCTGCACACCGAAGTAACAAAAAGTCCTTTATTCTTCTTCCATAAAAGCAAAAGTGTCACACACCACAGGACAGTAAGTGCATCAGGTAGACGCCTTTTTCATGCAATTACATTATGCATGAATAAGCACAATGTAATCGTGTGAAACGCGTCTACCTGATGCACTTACTGTCCTGTGGTGTGTGACACTTTTGCTTTTATGGAAGAAGAATAAAGGACTTTTTGTTACTTCGGTGTGCAGCCATTCCTGTTTCTATACCCTATTATTGATGACAATGGAGCGAATTGTGCCCATCCTTCGGGGTCATTGAGAAAATTATGCACCATTCTTTGTGTCGGTGGAATAAACATTTCTTCATCATTTGTGTCAAAGGGAGAAATAGTCTCTCATCATTGGTGTCAGTAGGAGGAATAGTGTCCTATCATTGGTATTAATAGGAGGAATAGTGCCCAATTACAGTGACAGTGGAAGGAATTTTGTCCATCCTTGAGGGTCAATGGGAGGAATTATACACCATTCCTTGTGTCAGTGGAATAAATTGTTCTTTATCATTTTTGTCAGAGGGTGGAATAGTGGCCTATCATTGGTGTCAGTGGGAGCCATAGTGCCCCACCATTGGTGTCAGTGGGAGCCATAGTGCCCCACCATTGGTGTCAGTGGGAGCCATAGTGCCCCACCATTGGTGTCAGTGGGAGCCATAGTGCCCCACCATTGGTGTCAGTGGGAGCCATAGTGCCCCACCATTGGTGTCAGTGGGAGCCATAGTGCCCCACCATTGGTGTCAGTATGGAGAATTGTAAAAGTAACACAAGAACAAAGCTCCTAGTTCTCTCTTTCCAGGCCCCCCTGGGAGCCCAGTTGGCAAATACAGACTTTCCAGCTTACTAGTACGGTTCTCTGTCACCCCCTCCCTCCTTCTGTCTCTCTGTTGCTTAGAAAGGCTTAGCACATTGCAGTGAAAGATGTGGCAGTGGTGGGATGACAGAAATCCAGCCCCAGACATCCCAAGGTAAAAACGAAAGAACTAGTGAAATGTACTGAAGAATCTAACCGTTCTCTACTCTATATGAACCTGAAATAAAAATGTAAGGTTCTGCATTATATACACATATAAAATGACACACGTACACTACACTGTTGCTCCAAATATGATAATATATTAGAATATGATAAGAAATAAAAAAGAGCTATGTTTTAAATCTAGTACCTCATCTCAACCAATCAGAATGATTATCCTAAACTCATTAAAGCTGAAATCTGGTTGGTTCCCATAGGCAGTTGCAAATCACAGCACTCTGCCCCCGGCACTGTCTAAATCTCTTGTACGGAATGACAGACTTCTGTACTTTGTAATAACGTTTCTGTGTTAAGATGTATTCTGCAATATTAGCTGATTCATGTAATATTTAATATCAAATTATAATATTTAATTATCATATCAAATTATATTATGTAATACTCATATTAAATTATTATAATATGTACTTTTTTTAATAGTTTAAAAATCATACTAATCTAACATAAATGTTTTTTTTAAAAGGCAAGAATCATTTTTATAAAATTTTTTTTTTCAACCTACTGCTTGAGTCAGGGGACCTCAAAAATGCTGCTGATTAAATAAATTAACTCAATAAATAAACAAATATAATAATAAGAATAATTATATTTTATTTCAATCTACTGCATGAGTCAAGGGACCTCAAAAATGCTGTTGATTAAATAAATTAACTCAATAAATAAACAAATATAATAATAAGAATATGAATAATGATAATTATAATATTATTATTATTATTATTATTATTATTATTATTATTATTATTAATAATAATAATAATAATATTATTATTACAAATAAATAAAAATAATAATGATAATTATTATAATTATAATAATATTATTACAAATAAATAAGTATATTATATATACTGTCTATAAATATATGTACATTGCATGAAAACTTAAATCCAAAGCAAATAAGGCTCTCCGCTCTAAATAAATCAATGAATAGAACCACAGCCTATCCAATGAAAAGTTTTTCGTGTTTTAATTCTTTTTATTCATTTACCAAAAGGTTACAAAACACAATACTTCACCATAAAATACATCATAAATTCCGAAAAACTTTAAATCTCAGACATGACATAACATAAATACAATAACATATATATATATATATATATATATATATATATATATATATATATATATATATATATATATATATATATATATATATATATATATATATATATAGAGAGAGATAAAAGTTGTATCACCTAAAACCTTATCATAGTTACCAAATATATCAAAATTCCCAGATTCTTTCCCCCATGAGAGGTGGAGACACCCTGCTTCTAAATCCAAAAACTGTCAGATCCTCCCCCAGGAACAAATCTAGGGGGTTGCCAGGCTTATCTATCTGGTCTAAACTCCCCACACCCCCCTATTCCTCTACCCCCCTCCCCCTTTCATCACCCCATTACTTCCTAAGACAATGGTTCCCAACTCTTGTCTTCAGGAACCACTAACAGGCAAGGTTTGCAAGGTAAGTGAAATACCTACGTAGAGGGTTATTTACTGTAAGAGCAGCAAGGATGTGGAATTCCCTTCCACAGGCGGTGGTCTCAGTGGGGAGCATCGATAGTTTCAAGAAACTATTAGATAAGCACCTGAACGACCACAACATACAGGGATATACAATGTAATACTGACATATAATCACACACATAGGTTGGACTTGATGGACTTGTGTCTTTTTTCGACCTCACCTACTATGTAACTATGTAACATCACCGGTGATATCATTTGCTGCTCAGTGATTTCAGTATTCTAGTCTGCATCTCCCCGAGGTAATACATAAAATCTGACCTGTTAGTGGGTCCTAAGGACAGGAGTTGAGAACCAGTGCCCTAAGATGTGGCAAAACCAATGAAAAGTTGTATCTGTTAGTAAAAGTTTTTACAAGTAAAAGTGTCATTGAGGTCACCGTGTGCACAGATACAAGACCTACAAACTTAATTGACTCTAAGTAAGCAGTACACACTCATATCTCTGGACATACAAGGCCAATGAGTGTCAAAGAAGTACCATCCCAAGTTTCACCTTCTCAGCCAAAGTGTCACCTCTTCAAAGTCAACTAAGTCTGTCGCTATCGACGTGCCGTCACCTAAACAGGCATTTTTTTTCTGCTACAACCTGGCTGCATTCATAAAATCCCCTGCAGCATGTACAATCCACAAACCGGCTAAACTAAATACAAAGACCTTCAATCTCTCTTCACCCTAAAACGAAATACTTCATCCATCTTTGTCCTATCTTGCCATTCCCATTTCCTTGGAAACCATAAAATGCAATAGGCATATAGTACTGAACACAAGCAGTTGGATTTAGAATTAATCTTTTTAAAAGCCTTGCATGCAAGCACTGAAGCATCTTATTTGTCATGGCCTAATTATGACTGCAACAATTCACAAATCGATACGGCCCGTGCATTCATCTCTACTTGGCAGAGGTCCGTTTTGATGCTAAAGGTTGATAACACAACACGAGCTGAGCATGCAGTTGAGTAACAATTAAGAGAATAAAAAAAAAGCCGTCTCAACCACCTGTAATAGAAGATTTAGTCTGGCTCGCTATTGCAAAGTGCTCGTTTGAGCAAGGAAGACATCTTTTTGCCGATGGGTTTTCACACCGTACGAAGGAAGAGACAGGATCTTGCGAGCTCTTACCTTGACGTTAGTCCTCAGTGCACAATAACATGCAAAAAACATTGCAGTGAATAAGGAACATATGGACCCAAAATCAGCTTCTTTTTTGCAGCACGAAGCATCGAAGCTCAATCCCCAGCATGAGCTGCTTGGGAACGTTCTGTATTGCTGTGAGTTTGATATTGCATTGATCTCTGCTTTTCTGACTTTAAAAAAAAAAAAGAAGCGAGAGAGAAAAAGAGGGAGAGCTATGTCTTAAAGGCACTCCATGAAAGAGTCAAATCTCTCTCTCCATCCTACCAACTGATTTATTTTGCCCAGAAATTTCAATTAGGAAAAAAAAAAAAAAATATCAGCCACACAACTTGAGACGTCTGCTTTTTTTTTTTTTTCCAGTCTAATTTTTTTTTTTTTAGAGTCAAACGAAGAGGGATGGAAAGGGAGGGAGCTAAATCAAATCATTAAGGTGAGAAATTGAAATGTATCCAGTCTTGTAATAGTGATTTGCTTTGATGTTTCCCTGTTTAATATTTCACAAATTGAATTAATTTTGCATGAAGTGAAATTAAAGAATCAACCATTTCTCTCTCTTTCTCTTCGGAGAGATAGTGAAGACACTGTACTATTTTTTTTTTTCCTTTTGCCGCTCTTAAAGTGGCAACCCCTAGTTAGCGAGGAGTTTCACAGGCGACGCGTCTTTCTTAGCGACATAGGTCGCTTACTTAAGAGCAGCTGATCGTTATCCAGTCCACAATTTGTACAAGGCATCTCAGTTACACTCCCCCCCTTCATTCAGCTCTTAGAAAAGATCCTCTAAATGCAGGGGAAGCTTTTGTTAATCTAATAGAGAATATATTATGCTGAGATGTATTAGGAAGAATCAATGTTCTTTTGGAGACCTACTTTCTGCAATTGTTAATCATAGTCTTGTAAAAGAAAGCTCGACAATGACAGGTTATTATTGATAAAGCAAGACTTTTTTTCTCCTCTGCTTATTTTACAAGAAATAATTGGCATCTTCTAAACTGCTCTAGAAAGTCTTGGTAGTACCAAGTAAAGTAATTGAGCCAATAACAGACGAAATGAGAAAGTTTATTCTGGGAGCTGATATTCATGAGAATGTAGCATATTAAGAAGTGGCATTATTGGAAACCAAGAATATTGATAGTACAGGCTGTAGTAAATTGATTGCACATGTGGAGGTGGTAACAGTGATGTCACTGATCTCACGTGAATGAATAGGCTACATTCTCAGTGATGTCACTGGTCTCTAGTGAATGGATAGGCTGCATTCTCAGTGATGTCACTGGTCTCTAGTGAATGGATAGGCTGCATTCTCAGTGATGTCACTGGTCTCTAGTGAATGGATAGGCTGCATTCTCAGTGATGTCACTGGTCTCTAGTGAATGGATAGGCTGCATTCTCAGTGATGTCACTGGTCTCTAGTAAATGGATAGGCTGCATTCTCAGTGATGTCACTGGTCTCTAGTAAATGGATAGGCTGCATTCTCAGTGATGTCACTGGTCTCTAGTGAAGGGATAGGCTGCATTCTCAGTGATGTCACTGGTCTCTAGTGAAGGGATAGGCTGCATTCTCAGTGATGTCCCTGGTCTCTAGTGAAGGGATAGGCTGCATTCTCAGTGATTTCACCGGTCTCTAGTGAATGAAAAGGCTGCATTCTCAGTGATGTCACCGGTCTCTAGTGAAGGGATAGGCTGCATTCTCAGAGATGTCACTGGTCTCTAGTGAATGAAAAGGCTGCATTCTCAGTGATGTCACCGGTCTCTAGTGAAGGGATAGGCTGCATTCTCAGAGATGTCACTGGTCTATAGTGAATGGATAGGCTGCATTCTCAGTGATGTCACTGGTCTCTAGTGAAGGGATAGGCTGCATTTTTAGTGAAGTCACTTGTCTCTAATGTAGGGATAGGCTGTATTGTCAATGATGTCACAACCTAAAGCAAATGAATAGACTTCATTTCTCAATGATGTCACTTGTCTCTAAAGAATGATAGGCTACATTCTCAATGATGTCACCAGTCTCTAACAAATTGTTAGTTTGCATTCACAGTGATGTCTCTAATGATTGGATGGGCTTTTTTAATAGTAATAATATATTACAGTACCATTTAGTACAGAGAGTATATTGCAGGAGTTGACCACGCAAATGAATGCATAATCACTGAGAAAAGGCTTCATCGACTACATTAGTGATAGGCTGCTTTTTTTTTAACCACATCAGTATCAGCCAGTAATATCCTTTCATTATCAGGTAATTTCTCCGTTTTCAGTGCTGTCATAATTGACAATTACTCAATCATGCAACATTACACACAAATTAATTTTGGATTTTTTTTGTTTTTGTTTTACCAGATGGAGGTTTCTTTAGATTTTTTTTTTTTTAACCACTGGGGGGTTTTATTTATTTTTTATTATATAAAGAAAAAAAGACTGAGAATTTGAAAAAAAAAAAAAAAACTGCTTCCCTTTATGTTATATATCATACAAATGTCAAAACTGTACAAAAACTCCAGAAATTACCTCTTTTTTAAGTAGTCACCTCAAGGTAATTCGGTTTTTGCCGCCAATAAGCAACCTGCTTGTATTGAAGGGGTTAAAACATGGTGCACTCAATGTGCAGGTCATGCACGGGGGGGGGGAGGAGGGGTTAATGTACAGGTTACTTACAATGGAAGGATGGAAATGAAAGGCTTAATATACAGATGTGCAAGGTAGGTGGAGGGTTAATATACAGGTCAGATCATAGAGAAGATGTGGTGTGACATATACAGAAGCGGGGTGAATGACAGCAGGACCGGGGGGCGGGGGCACTGTATTGGATTGAACACTGTATTGGAAATTTCTTTCCTCCCACAAAAAGTGATCAACCGCCAGTAAGTGAGACATGGCTGCAGACGGCAGACTGTGTTTACATTCTGTGATGCTGTGACTGGTCCACTTCCATTGGCTCGGAACCTTTTTTCCCTGTGATCTGCTGTGTCCAATCACAGTGGGGATCACAGGACTGTGTGCACAGGACGAATCGCTACACCCTCCTGGAACAATAGGGGAGCGCGACCGGATGTATATTCATAGTGGCCGGACTGTAAGAGGTTAATATTTTTTACTAATTTCTTGTGAATGAATAAGCCGCATTACTGGTGATGTGAATGGTCTCACAAACTGATAGGCTGCATTCTTAACCACTTGCTGACCAGGCCCTTTCTGTAACTTTTTAGTTTAAATGAGTGTTTGTTTTTTTGCTAGAAAATTACTTAGAACCCCCAAACATTATATATATATATATATATATATATATATATATATATATATATATATATATATATATATATATATATATTAGCAGAGACCCTAGAGAATAAAATGGCGATTGTTGAAATATTTTCTGTCACACTGTATTTGCACAGCGATCTTTCAAACACAGTTTTGTTTGGGAAAAAAAAACACACTTTAATTAAAAAACAAAAACAAAACACAATAGTTACCCCAATTTTTTTTATAATGTGAAAGATGTTATGCCGAGTAAATAGACACCTAATACATCATGCTTTAAAGTTGCACATGCTCCTGGAATGGTGACAAACTATGGTACTTAAAAATCTCCACAGGGGACGATTTAAACATTTTTACAGGTTACCTGTTTAGAGTTACAGAGGACGTCTTGTGCTAGAATTATTGCTCTTGCTCTAATGATCATGGTGATACCTCACATGTGTCGTTTGAACACTGTTTACATATGCGGGCGCGACTTGCGTATGCATTCACTCCTGCGTGTGAGCACAGAGGGATGGGGTGCTTTAAACTTATTTTTTCTTATTTATTTTACTTTTTATGTTTTTATTTTTACACTCTCCCTTCATTTTATTTTTATTTTTTTATCACTTTTATTTCTATTACTAGGAATGTAAACATCACTTGTATTAAAATAAATAGCATGACAGGTACTCTTTATTGAGAGATCTGGGGTCAAAAAGACCCCAGATCTCTCATTTACCTCTCACTTAAGGACCGGGCCTATTTTTCAGACTCGGTGTTAAAATCAGTTTTTTTTTGCTAGAAACTTACTTAGAACATGCAAACATTATATATTTTTTTCCAGACACCCTCATGGTTGCTAGCAAATGGATAGACTGCATTCTCAGTGAAGTTGGTAGTAGATGGACTGAAAAGTTGATTTCTTAATTGTGTTAATGCAGTAGTAAATGCCACTTATAATAAAGCTTACTTCTAGGTACAAGGATGATGTCCTAAACATGCATAGCAAACATGCAATGCATACTAGCACATTATGCCATTAACTTGCAGGGGGATTTGTTTTTTCCTTTGAAAATGTTACCATCAATCTTCATCTTTTTGAAATAGTTAGATAAATATTAGATAAGACCAAAAAATGATTCTCTCTTCTGTGCCATAAACTGATATTTTCAACCCACTAAATCAGAAAGTGCAACACTTTAGTAAAAAGGTAAAGTATCCATTCCCAACCTTTGGATGGTAGGACTGAAGAATAACTTTTCAAAGCTATTTTCGGGTTAAACCAATCGGAGTCAAAAAGGAGAGGGCTTAGCAATACCTTAGCCCTAGAGTAGGGCAAAACCCAACGTTGGATAGGTTATCAAGCCACTTAAAGCGGGGTTCCACCCAAATTTTGAACAATATCTGTATGTATTCTCTTCCTTGCCTAGATGCTGACATGCCGTTTAAAAAAATTTAAATCGCCGTAATTACCTTTTATTTTTCTATTCTTCTTTGCACTTCCTGGTTCTCCTCCCGTGGGAGTAGGCGTGTTTCTAGCCTCTCCCAGACTCCTGGGAGCTAGTCTCAGGCTTCCCAGGATGCCACTGAGCATGTGCGGGAACGAGCGGTGAATGCTGGGAGTACAGCATTCACCACCTCCAGGAAATAAATGCTTGCGGGCTTCAAATGCCCACAATGAAGATGGAAACCGCCTGCAGTGAATAATATAAGTTATTCTTTCCGACAAAATCTGACACAGGTGGACATATTACACACAATATGTGAGTATGTAATGCTGAGAAGAAAAGTTTGTGAATGAACTAAAAAAAAAAAAAAAAATGATAGATAGGTGGACCCCCCGCTTTAAGTGGAGGGATTTCTTCCAACATGCATGATGGGTAACACTGAAACAGATACAACTTTCACAAGGTAGGTATGCTTCTAAATAACAAAGGTATTGTAGGGTACAAGCAATAGTTTTAGCTTTATGACCACTACAGAAAAGCTCTACACCAGCCTTTCTTAGCCTTCCAACTTGAAGAAACCCTTGAAATATTTTTTGGCTTCAAGGAAGCCCTGCTAATAATTATTTTTACAGCTCACAGTACATCAGTGTGATGGTCAGTGTGACGAATGTGCCTTACATTTGTGATCATTGTGAAAAAGTCCCCCCGTACAGATGGATAAAAAGGTCATTGGTGTCACTGGTTACTCATCTGAGAGGAGGAAAACGCATATTGCCCGAGGAACCCCTAGCAACCTCTGGAGGAACCCTAGGATACTAAGGAACCCTGGTTGGGAAATCCTGCTCTACACCATTACCAGCCATCCCTTTAGTATGCCTTATCCCAGATAGCAAGGATAACTTGCCACAAATTTGTGGCAGTGTTGAATTGTAGGTCTTGTTAACTTGCTGCACATTTTCACTGGCAAGTTGTACACTTGCAGAGCACTTGAAGTTCTAGTTGACACTTTTGCAATTTGTAGCAAATTTGCGTGGCAAGTCTCTAGCAAGTCCAAAGTTGCAGTGGTGAGTCTACAGCAAGAACTCTGCAGGTCACAGTGACCCCTGTGGTGGGATGACTATTGCACAATATAACAGAACCAGAACTTGCAGCAGACTTGCAGAATGTCTGCAAAGAAATCTGGAGTCATGCAATGCGGACTTGCTGCAATTGTATGTAGCAATAACTCTCGGTGGAGCTGCTGGTTTAAAGCGGGCTGTTACCGTCACCTTCGTTACCTCTATTTCACCAGAACCGGGTCTAGGGTCCCGTTGAGTTTAATACCAGACAATGTAGGCACCGGACACTTGAGTATCTTTTCCAATGCTTTAATAAACGTAAATTGAAGGAAGTAGCAGGAAAGAGGTAGAAGAAGAGTTGCAGGGAAGTTCAAATACCTTTTCTTAGTGTAGTATTAGGAATTGAAAGCTTGTAGATGAATGTACTCTCTTTTTAGAGTTGAATCTTTGCCCGTCTGGATAGGTTTCCCTCACTAACCTAGCAGCCAGTACGTAGCACGAACAAAAGTCTCTGCCACAGACTTGATTGGAACAAAACCTGTCCGATCCTCTGCCACAGGATGTAATGGTTTACGAACAGCAAACACAGCACTAGAACCTTTAAGCCGACCCGGCAGTACTATGCGGTTGTATTACTTTAGGATGCGTCCTCCAACTGAGTCACCAGGCCCCTCTCCAGACCAGCACTCTGCATGATCCTTCCATGACGGGTCCTCCCCTGGGATCTTCTCAGTTGTCCAGCTTCTTCCCGTAGGACAGACAGCCCAGGGCCATTCCCTTGCCGCTGTGGTAGGCCCCAGATAGGCTTCTGGGCCCACCCACACACTGCAGCAACGTGGGCCTCCCGGTCGGAGGACCACGAGGTAGTACTCCTAGCACATACCTGTTGGCCAGGAGGGCCAGCAGGTGGAACGAAAGACGAACCCCAAAACATGGCGTCTGTCCCATAAATACCCTCTCCCAGAATGCAACTCAGAGGACCACCTCCACCGAGTTATCTCTGGCACAGAGGAGCACTCATACGCTTCAACCTGTTGCCTTTCCAACACCGACCCATGGTGACAACGACACCCACAGGCACAGTGTGAAACTACATGCAACTCAGCTAAGCTGGAACAGAGGCGAATCTGACTAAGTATGAACAGATAACCCACTAAATTTACCTATAAGCAGTAGATTGAAAATCTACCAGCGCTACATGTACAACAAATTTGTGAAGCCTGGCAAGTCTAGCAATAGCTAGTCATTTTCAAACTTGCAGCTCAATTGCTTGCTATCTAGGGCAATGCTCTTCACTAGCCTTTATCAGTTTTTTTAACATGAAGGAACCCTTGAAATATGTTTTTGGCTTCAAGGAACCCCTGCTAGTAATTATTATATTTACATCTCACAGTACATCAGTGTGATGGTCAGTGTGAAGAATGTTCCTTACAGTTGTGATCATTGAGAAAAATTCACCCTTGCAAATAGATAAAAAGATCATTGGTGTCAGTGGGTACTCATCTGATGGGTAGAAATTTCATATTGCCCAAGGAACCCCTAGCAACCCCTGTAGGAACGCTGGTTGGGAAATCCTGCTCTACGCCATTGACAGACACCCCTTTAGTATGCCTTATATGCATGTTGATATGCATGGGTGTAACTGTTAACTTGGTAGATATGTATAGGCAGGGTGTCTGTACCTCCACAGGGCTTGGTATGGCTAGTTTGTGGACCAACAATCTAATGATTAGATAGGACATTAATAGTAAACCAGTAGGTTATCGATAATGATATACATTGCCTTGAAAAAGTATTCATACCACTTGAAATTTTCCACATTTTTGGGGATTTTATGTGATAGACCAACACAAAGTGGCACATAATTGTGAAGTGGAAGGAAAATGATATATGGCTTTCAACATTTTTTACAAATAAATATCTGAAAAGTGTGGTGTGCATTTGTATTTAGTCCCCTTTACTTTGATACCCCTAGCTTAAATCTAGTGAAACCAGTTGCCTTCAAAAGTCACCTAATTAGTAAATAGAGTCCACTTCTGTGTAATGTAATCTCAGTATAAATACAGCTGTTCTGGGAAGCCCTCAGAGGTTTGTTAGAGAACCTTAGTGAACAAACAGCATCATGAAGGCCAAGGAACACACCAGACAGGTCAGGGATAAAGCTGTGGAGAAGTTTAAAGCAGGGTTAGGTTATAAAAAAAAGATCCCAAGCTTTAAACATCTCACGGAGCACTGTTCAATCCATCATCCGAAAATGGAAATAGTATGGCACAACTGCAAACCTACCAAGACATGGCCGTCCACCTAAACTGACAGGCCGGGCAAGGAGAACATTAAATCAGAGAAGCAGCCAAGAGGTCCATGGTAACTCTGGAGGAGCTGTAGAGATCCACAGCTCAGGTGGGAGAATCTGTCCACAGGACAACTATTAGTCGTGCACTCCACAAATCTGACCTTTATGGAAGAGTGGCAAGAAGAAAGACATTGTTGAAAGAAAGCCATAAGAAGTTTTGCAGTTTTGCAGTTTGTGAGAAGCCATGTGGGGGACACAGCAAACATGTGGAAGAAGGTGCTCTGGTCAGATGAGACCAAAATTGAACTTTTTGGCCTAAAAGCAAAACGATATGTGTGGTGGAAAACTTACACTGCACATCACCCTGAACACACCATCCCCACCGTGAAACGTACAGCCAGAGCTATAATGGAATGGTTTAGATCAAAGCATATTCATGTGTTAGAATGGCTCAAAGTCCAGACTCAAATCCAATTGAGAATCTGTGGCGAGACTTGAAAATTGCTGTTCACAGACGCTCTCCATCCAATCTGACAGAGCCTGAGCTATTTTGCAAAGAAGAATGGGCAAAAATGTCACTCTCTAGATGTGCAAAGCTGGTAGAGACATCCCCAAAAAGACTTGCAGCTGTAATTGCAGTGAAAGGCTGTTCTATAAAGTATTGACTTAGAGGGGCTGAATACAGTACAAATGCCCCCCACACTTTTAACATATTTATTTCTAAAAAAAAAAAAAAAAAAGAAAACCATTTATAATTTTTCTTCCACTTCACAATTATGTGCCACTTTGTGATGGTCTATCACGTAAAATCCCAATAAAATACATTTTACGTTTATGGTTGTAACATGACAAATTGTGGAAAATCTCAAGGGGTATGAATACTTTTTCAAGGCACTGTAGATACATAGATATCGGTAAATCACCAGAAGTTAAAATAATTTAGGCATAGATGGCGCCAAAGGATAAGACAGGGGCATAGTCAGGAATATAGCAAGTGATAATTGCCATAAGCTACCAGTGTTAGGGCAGGGGAACTATAGTCAGTGATCAAAGCAAGGTCAAGGCAGGCTTAGGTCAGGACAAGCAAGGCCAGCACCAAAAACCAGTCTGAGAAACAGCAAAGAGACAGACATGTTTTTTTAAAGCACAATAATCAACATTAATAAAGAGCCAAATATATTGTGCGTTATTACACACTTTTTCATTTCCAAATCACATTTACAAAGAGAAGACTGGTAAAATGCCATTGACAGCAATAATTAAAATGTTTCTGTTTGATCTCCTCTGCTCTAAACAGTGTCTTTTTTTTTTACAGATTTACTATCACTGGAATTAAGTCATAATTACATTAAAAATTCAACTTGGACTTGCAAGAGAATTTCGTTTGCTGACCTAAATATTACACAGCCCCGGATTAACTGCTCATGTTTAATTTAAAGCTGTCACTCGGAGTGTTGAAACTTTTTTAAGCCATCATTTTGTGACTGTAAGCAGAAGTTGCACTGTACGACCTGGTGATTGTGGCCAAAAAGACTGCAAGATAATCAAAAATGTCAGAGCTTTTTCGAGCAGTTTCTGACAAAAGTACCAAGAGGTGAAGAAAACGAAGTCATTGAAAATAGAATTTGAAAATGGTAACGGAAATGTAAGGAGGGCGAGTCAGCGTTTCTACATTTGAAAGACCACAGATTGGCTCAAGGGCTTCCCAGGTGCCATCCCACTGCTCAATGTCAGATGTGGGCCTTCTGTATAGGGTGATGGCCCAGAGAACCAAGAAAGATGCCATATACGGATGAAAAGGACTGCTGGTTTTTGTTGGTTGGATGATCTCAAATGTGCTGGTGGCGGGCCAGAACACAAATACACAGGACCAGGGCTTTTTTTCAGCGGGAACGCGGGGGGAACGCAGTTCCGGCACCTCCAGCACTGAATTTATGTAATGGCAAGGAGTGTTGGGTTGTGCTACAGTGTCTATTGATGCTGGCTGCTGGTGGCTCTATTGTTGCTGGAGGGGATCTATTTCTGCAGAAGGGTTGATTGCTGCTGGGGAGGTCTATTGTAGCTGGTGGGGGGATCTATTGTTGCTGGGGTGAGTCTTATATTGCTGGGGGGTCAGTTGTTGCTGGGAGGGATCTACTGTTGAGGGAGCAGTCTATTATAGCTGGCTGCTAGAGGTTCTATTGTTGCTGGGGGGTATTTTGTTGTAGGTGGTCCATTGTTGCAGGGGGGGGATCTATTGTTGCTGGTGGGTCTATTGTTGTTGGCTGTGGGGGGTCTATTTTACTACTTTTCTTGTTATCAATAACAAATTCCATACAGGTTACTTAGTACCACAAATGTTACTTGGTTCTGTATTCTCTAAAAGGGGCAGTGCTTGGAGGTGGGTAGGGGGTGGAACCAAGGACTGGTGCTCAGAGCTAGGTAGGGGCAAAGACAATGGGTAACTCCCAAAAGGGGGAGTTCCTGCACCTATTCTCTGAGAAAAAAAGCCCTGCACAGGACACATAGTTACACAGTAGGTGAGGTCGAAAAAAGACACAAGTCAATCAAGTCCAACCTATGTGTGTGATTATATGTCAGTATTACATTATATATCCCTGTATGTTGTGGTCGTTTAGTTGCTTATCTAATAGTTTTTTTAAACTATCGATGCTCCCCGCTGAGACCACCGCCTGTGGAAGGGAATTCCACATTCTTGCCGCTCTTACAGTAAAGAACCCTCTACATAGTTTAAGGTTAAACCTCTTTTCTTCTAATTTTGATGAGTGGCCACGTGTCTTGTTAAACTCTCTTCCGCTAAAAAGTTTTATCCCTATTGTGGGGTCACCAGTCCGGTATTTGTACATTGAAGTCATATCGCCTCTCAAGCGTCTCTTCTCCAGAGAGAATAAGTTCAGTGCTCGCAACCTTTCCTCATAACTAATATCCTCCAGACCCTTTATTAGCTTTGTTGCCTTCTTTGTACTCGCTCCAATTCCAGCACATCCCTCCTGAGGACTGGTGCCCAGAACTGGACAGCATAATCCAGGTGCGGCCAGACCAGAGTCTTGTAGAGCGGGAGAATTATCGCTTTATCTCTGGAGTTGATCCCCCTTTTAATGCCAATATTCCATTTGCTTTGTTAGCAGCAGCTTGGCATTGCATGCCATTGCTGAGCCTATCATCTACTAGGACCCCCAGGTCCTTTTCCATCCTAGATTCCCCCAGAGCCCCCCCCCCCCCCCCCAGTGTGTAGATTGCATTCATATTTTTGCCACCCAAATGCATTATTTTACATTTTTCTACATTAAACCTCATTTGCCATGTAGTCGCCCACCCCATTAATTTGTTCAGATCTTTTTGCAAGATTTCCACATCCTGCGGAGAAGTTATTGCCCTGCTTAGCTTAGTATCGTCTGCAAATACAGAGATTGAACTGTTTATCCCATCCTCCAGGTCGTTTATGAACAAATTAAATAGGATTGGTCCCAGCACAGAACCCTGGGGGACCCCACTACCCACCCCTGACCATTCTGAGTACTCCCCATTTATCACCACCCTCTGAACTCGCCCTTGTAGCCAGTTTTCAATCCATGTACTCACCCTATGGTCCATGCCAACGCACCTTATTTTGTACAGTAAACGTTTATGGGGAACTGTGTCAAATGCTTTTGCAAAATAAAGATACACCACGTCTCCGGGCCTTCCTTGTTATAGGGCAGTATTTCTCAACCAGTTTTTCAGTCAAGGCACCCTTTAAAATACCACACAATCTTGAGGCAACCCCATAATGCAGCAACATGCACATGGGTAGGATGCTCAACTTTAGCGGTGATTTATTCCCCCACAGAAAACACACCTTTGCATGCTGGTACTGACTAGTATTCCAATGTTTCTCTTCTCCCTCAGTTTCTCTCCCCCACTCAGCTAATGTGACCACCCCAGTGCTGATGGAGAGGGACAAACAAGGATGCTCTGCAGGTGCTGGACGTCCTCCTTATCAACCGATGATGTCATTGGTTCTTAGGACACTGGTGGCTAGAAGGTTGTAATGGTGCACAGCTTTATGTAACTAATATGCAGGCTTGATCCACCCGATCCCTTGTATACAATTTATGGACAATTTCCAGGCATTTTGCCAAGGCACCCCTGAAGATGCCTGAAGGCACCCTGGTTAAAAAAGGCTGTTATAGGGAAATGTAGGCATGTTCTACTAAATTTGACAGGTCAAGACAAGGTGGCTTGGTATACACTTAAAGTGGAACTATGGGCAAAATAAAAATGACATATACGAAGCAGTCTGTCACACGCACTAACATATCAGTCTTTGTTTCCCTTAGCATAGTTGCATAGTTTTATTTCCTGTTGATCATGCCAGTAGACCAGGGGTGTCAAACTTAATTTAAATGCGGGCTGCATCAGCATTATGGTTGCCCAAAAAAGGGCGGGTTGTATCTACTCTTTATATCATATTATAAAATCACTTATGCATTTAATTTGAGCACCCCCCCCCCCTTTTACAACAGAAGAGTCCCCCTCCATCAGAAGAGTCCCCCACCCTCCCTTACATCACAGTGCACCCCCCTTACCTTGTACGGCTGCTGGGAAGAAGCTGGGGGGCAGAGCTGGGAAGCAGAAAGTGCAGGATCTGGAGGAGGACCAGAGGAGGGCTGGAGTCAGCTGCTGAATGCTGAGACCAGGGAAGGCAGAGATGAGGGGATGCTGCAGCTGCACATACAGCCGCAGGATCTGTAGGAGGAGTTCTTTCCTCGTCTCTGCTGCCAACTGCTGTGATGGAAAAGCAGAGACGAGCCTCTACCACGATTGCACAGAGAAGTTCTGTCCTCCTCACTGCTGCCGACTTCTGAGACATAATGGGGGCGCAGGAGGGGGGGGGGGTGCAGCAGCTGCAGGAAAGGTGCAAGGGCCACATGAAATGGCCTAGTGGGCCAGGTTTGGCCTGCAGGCCTTTTGTGTAACACACATGCAATAAAACCTTTTTTTTCCTTATCCATTATTGCTTAATCGGCTAAAATTAGGGCCGTGGGTGGCCCTCCAAGCACCATCCAGCTTGACAAATGTTGAATGAAAAGTCAACTGAACCAGGCAGAAAATGATCAGCCGAACAGTGTCTGCATCCTGTCTGATGCAATCACTGTTCAGCAATGCCACTGTATTCTGGCAGTTGCAGATCTCATCAGGGATGGCCCATCCATTGTGGGCGCACGGGCGCCGCCACCCTATCCATGCAGCAGGGTTGTTTTTTTTTTAAACACCTGATTAGAGCCTAAGGCTCTAATAGACTACAAAATAGAGTGGGCTCGGGACGCAGAGCATTGCGTCTGGAGCCCACCCAGTTGCAGTGCAACAGCAAATGAATATTCGCTGTTTCAACACCGATCCTCCTGCCAGCCAGTCGGGAAGTGGGTCTGATACCCGACACCCGATTGGCTAAAAGAACATGCAATCCTATTGGACGCCTAGGAGGAGGGGAGGAGACGCATGCCGGAAGCGAGGAGAAGAGGAGCTGCTGGCTGATGCCTGGATACCTGATCCCCGCCGCTGCTCCTGCCAATATGCAAAAAGTGCATTCTATGCATCCAAAAATATAGAAAATATACCAAATCAAATCATTATTCAACCAAAAAATAATGTCAAAGCAATAACTCCAAGGCCAATAATAAATAACACATTATCCCCTCCGATTCCGCAACATGTCTGGTTGACCAACGGATGTTCAGAAATTAACTGAAAATCGCGAAATGAAAACCGCAAAAAGAAAAGCGTGAATCAACACTCACCAAACTTCTACTAACACGAAATTAGCAGAAGTAGCCCAAAGGGTGGCGCTAAAGAGCTCAAAAACCAAATAGTACGTCACTAGGTTCGTGATTGTTGGCCAACATTTGTGTGACCGTGGGTATGCAAGACAAGTTTGAGCCAACGCCCTTCGGACAAAATTCCACGGTTTTGTTGTCAGAAAGCCCGATCGTGTGTACGAGGCATTAGTGTCAATGAGCAGTTCTTTGTGCACAATATTAAAATGTTTCCTGACATGTGATTTGGTTTGAGGGACCTGGGAGCTGTGTATGTGTGTCCTCATACATCTGTGTTGCTGCACTAATCCTGTGTAAGTCATTTAAGAATCTCCTACTGGGCTCAGCGCAGCTGCTTTGCCTGTGGCCACCCTCCATGCAATGGTCATTTAACAGAAGGCAGAGCAGACGGCAAACTTAGGCCTCACGTCCAGCTTCTTTATATATTGCAAAAGACTAAGGAATGACATACTTATTCTGAAATGACTGTCATAGATATACAGTAGGGGCCGCATGGTGACCCATTGGTTAGTACTTGCAGCACTAGCGTCCTTGGTCGCAGTCCCAACCGACCAGGACATTGTCTGCATGGAGTTTGCATTTCCTCCCTGTGTTTGAGTAGGTTTCCTCTGGGTATTCCAGTTTTCTCCTACACTCCAATAGCATGCTGAGAGGTTAATTGGCTTCTGACTAAGTTGGCTCTAGTATGTGTGTATGTGAGACAGAGGCCTTCGATTGCAAACTCCTTGAGGGCCGGGACTGATGTGAAAGTACAATATGTAAATTGTCAGCACTATATAAATACCTGTAATAATAATCTGAGTCTCTCTGTAAAATCAGACTCTAAACCTCTTTCTACTTTATCCAAAATGTATTCAGGAAATGGTGAGCAATATAACGTGTTACAAATCGTGTGTTTACAAATGATAAATGTATTGACTCAAAAACCCATCATATATACTAAACAACCTCATACAAAAATACATAAAACAAAGCAGAACAGTGCTGTCCAAACTGAGGCCCAGGGGCCGGATGTGGCCCTTTGCTTGCCTTTATCTGGCCCTTGGGGAACTATTCCTTCCACTGATACGAGACACTATTGCTTCCCCCTAACACAAACAATAGGACACTATTTCTTTCACTGCCACCAACAATTGGGCACTATTGATCTTTTATTAAAAGAATCAAGCAACCAATTTTATACAAAAGTAAAAAACAAAACCATTAGTACAAAACTTCAACAGAAATCCAAGGAATACACATCCATGTTCAGAATATATACAATATATACATAATCCACTACCAAAATTATTTACATAAAGCAGCAGAGAGGGCCTAAGAGGCACAACCCATCACCTATGTACGCAGCCATTTATCAAAAATTAATCCAAAAAAAAAAATAATAATCTAGGGTGATAAGAGACAGACAGCCACACCCGGGAAAGAGACTCCTGGCAGTCAGGGAGGCCTGAAACCCCTCCACGCCTTCAACCAAGCTCCCTGACTCCGCTTGTCTCTCTCGAGCACCCGAATCTTCTCCACCTCATGCAGAATGTCATACACCACCACCTGAACAGGAAGGATTTTACGCCGAATGCAGACCTGACACCGTGCGTTCCAAGTGAAATAACGGACTACTAGGCTAACTAGAAAAAGTGTATCTAAACAAAAAACCCCACCAGTATTGAATGCTCCGTACACCCACTCAGCATAACCCAGCCTGGAGAGGAAAGGGACACCGAGGGCCCGTCCCACCTGTTTGTACACCTCTATGTTAAAAGGGCAATGAAGCAGAAAATGGTCCATAGTCTCCTCCTCACCTGCACACTCCTCCCGAGGACAGCTACGATCCACCCCACTGCGGAATTTCAAATTGCCCCTAACATAGAGTCTCCCATGGAAGCACAACCAGGCCAGATCCCTGAATTTAGGGGGTACTCTGTCCAAATTAATAAGTCTTAACCCTGCCCTCAAAACTGGGCCTGGGCAATCCCTTAAGGCCAGTGGGTCATGAAAGACTTCGCTCAAGACTCGACTCATAAGGACTTTCCTCGGAACCGATCTGAGATCTTCAGCCGACAATCACCACTGCCGTAGTAACTTCAGGCACGGAGCGACATAGGCTGGTAGCTGACCACGATGACCCCTGAGATTCTTCACTTGGCCACCTTCTTCCCAAAGTCGTAGAAAAGGCCTAAACCAAGATCTAAATATGCCTGCCCATCCAGGAGGTTCCACTGCAAGCATATTACCAATATTAAACTTGAGAAAAAGCAGTGAAAAGAAAAGAACTGGGTTGACCATACCTAAGCCACCCTCCCTCCTGGATAGATAGGTGACATTCCTCTTGATGGGGTTCAGTCTGTTCCCCCACAACATCTGGAAGAACACACTACTGACCCTAGCATAGAGAGACACTGGCAAGATGCAGACAAAGCTGACATACAAGAAGATCGGAATCAGGTAAGTCTTAATCAGATCAACCCTTTCCCTCATAGATAACTTCCATCTCTTCCAGCTGACCACCTTAGTATTGGCAATTTCCAGTCTGCCTTCCCAGTTTTTTAGGCCATAATCGCCAGGTCCAAATTCAATGTCTAAAATCTTAATTCTTTCCTGGGGCACTGGAAAGGTGTCCGGGAGATCAAACCCCTCACCTTCCTTTCCCATCCAGAAAACTTCACTCTTTTCCTGATTGATCTTGGAGCCTGATGCTTCAGAATACCGTGATGTCAGAGAGACCACCTCCTCTGCTTCATCCGCCCCAGTGACAATCACCGACACATCGTCCGCATAGGCAACAACCCTCAAAGGCGGCTCACCCGGAAGCCCCACTGGCACCCCACACAACATGCCGCTCTCTAGTCTCCTGATGAAGGGGTCGATTGCAAACACATAGAGCAGGGGACTCAGGGGACAACCCTGGCGCACCCCGGAGCCAACCTCAAAGGACTGCCCAACCCAACCATTAACAAGAGGAAAGCTCTCTGCCCCCTCATACAAGACTTTTAACCAATCGACAAAACCACCCGGCAGACCGTACTTACTAAGGAGCAACCACAGGTACTCATGGTTAACACGATCAAAAGCCTTTGCCTGATCCAATGTCAGCAAATACTTTCCCCAGCCTGCAGCCCTGCACCGCTCCAAGGCCTCCCGGACAGCTAAAACTGCTGTGAAGGTGCACCTACCCTGGACCGAACAGTGCTGATGGCGAGAAAGCAAAGACTCTGCTACTGACGATAGGCGCCAGAAAATGATCTTTGCCAGTATCTTTCTATCGACATTAAGAAGGCTGATGGGGCGCCAATTCTCAATCATCGAAGGATCTTTACCCTTTGAAAGAAGAATCACAGCTGAGTGCCTCATGGAAGAGGGAAGTACCCCCTCAGCAAGGCAACTGTTAAAAACCTCTACCAAATGTGGGGCCAGAATAGACTTAAAAGCTTTCTAAAACTCAGCCGTCAAGCCATCCGGTCCAGGTGACTTTTTGATGGCAAGCTGTTCAATTGCCCTTATCACCTCTTCAACTGTGATCTCCTCTGTCAAATTCATCAATGGGACATCTTCATCATTTAGACCTGGAGTAGAGTCCAAAAAGCTTTCCATCTTGTCACGGTCAAGCTCTTTCCTCCCAAGAAGGTCAGCATAAAAGGACCTCACGACCTCCAGAATCCCTGACCTGGACTTTGTCAAGGAACCTGTACTGTCCTTAAGGCCAACGACCGTTTTAACAGCTACACCTTGTTTGCAGTTCTGGTAAGGGTCAGGCGAGTGGTACTTCCCATAGTCCCTCTCCAGAACCAAAGAGGCATGCCGGTCATATTGACACTTCCTGAGAAGGAGTTTCACTTCGGAGATTGCCCCAGGATCTCCTCCTCTCGAGACAAGAATATCCAGCTTCCTCCGTAAACGTTGGTAGGTCATGTATTTATTAAACTGCTTTCTATTGGCTAGGCCCCTGAAGAATCCAGCAATCCTCTTTTTGGTCAGCTCCCACCACTCAGCCTTGCTGCTACAAAAGTCCAGGATGGTCACCTGTGCCTGAAAGAATTCCTCAAAGGATTGTCTAACATGTTCTTCCTTGAGTAGAGTCGAATTCAATCTCCAGATGCCCTTGCCCCTCTGAGGGGCGTCTGAAGCATTCAGGACCACAGATAGCATACAGTGATCAGAGAACTCTACTGCCTGCACCACTGGGGGTGAGAAAGCAGAGGTCTCCTTCAAAAAAAACCTATCTATTCTACTCTGACTATTACCTCGATGAAAGGTGAACCCAGTGTCATCCGGGAGGTGCTTAATGTGCACATCCACAAGACCAGCATCCCTAACCATACTATTTAAAAAAACGCTATCATATCCCAGCCTGTCCTTGAAGTCCTTCCTGTCCTTGGGCCTAGTTACTGTATTAAAGTCACCTCCAAAGACCACTTGCCGGGATGTAAAAAGAAATGGCTTGATCCTTGTAAAAAGGCATTTCCTGTCCCACTTTGTGTGCGGTCCATAAACATTAATTAGGCGCAGGTCCTGCCCTCCCACAAGGACGTCTAAGACCATACATCTCCCAATCTCCACCTCAATAACCCGCCGGACAGTTACCATGCCGGTTTTAAACAACACCGCCACACCGCCGTAAGGCTCGGCCGCAAGAGACCAGTAAGATGGACCATACCTCCACTCTCTCTTGGCCATATGAATATCTGCCAAGGAGGTGAGCCTAGTCTCTTGCAAAAATAAAATTTCAGCATCTAATTGGCTGAACAAAAAGAAGGCCATAGAACGAGCTCTTACTGACTTAATGCTGGCGACATTTATTGTCACCACTTTTAACGGAGGGGGAACCGCCATTTGGGTTATTGGGTGGTTTGCTTCTTAGCTCCCCTCTGCTGCTCATCACCAGAAGCCTCTCTCTTTCTTGAGGCCGCCTCAAACTCCATTTCGGAATCAGAACTTCGCTCCGAAGAAGCTCCAGATGAAGAGATATCCCAATTAGAGGACCTATACCGGTTTTAGACAGGCACTGGAGCCTGTTCTGTCCTCACCACCTGCTTCTTCCGCTTCCCAACCTTCCTTCTCTCCTCCAGGTACTGCAGGTCAGCTTCAGAGATGCCCTCATCTCTTACTTTTTTCTGTGAAGTCTTTACAGAAGACTTCTTTACAGAGGAAGAAGCAACCTTTTTAGTACCCACTACCACTGCTGGTGGGGGGGGGTGCTCCCTTTGAATCAGACTTAGGAGGGGTAGACTCCTGGGGGGTAACTGACTCAGGGGGCACAGACTTGGAAGGTTCTGACACAAGAGGAGAGGGTACAGTAGGCTGGGGGAGACAGATACAGATACAGAAGGAATACTTACAGACACATGAGGGGTGGCCACAGGAACTGGAGAGGGATCCTGAGCAGGACCAGGGGAGTCAGTCACCGCAGAGGAGGATGGTACACCAGGGGCCTCACCCTCCATCCTGTCCAGCCTTGACATGTCATCAATTACCTCCTTCTCCATATTGTGCCAGGCTTCAGGACATCTGCTGTAGGGGTGGCCAAGGCGCAGGCACAGGTTGCACCTGATCATTTCGGTGCAGTCCTTAGCCATATGACCCTGACCTCGACACACTGAACATATCAAGGCTGAACAGGAGGAACTCAAATGCCCCTTTTCTCCACAGCGGTGACACAGCTTCGGCTGACCAGGGTAAAAAACAGTCATCCTATCCCTCCCTATAAAAGCTGAGGAGGGCAGGTGACGGACAACATTCCCATCCCTGGCCAACCTGACTGTAACTGACCAACCCCCAGTCCAGATGTTACGCTCATCAAGGATTTTATTGGGCTTGGTCAAAACCTCCCCATAGTTCCTTAACCAAACCTCTAGATCCCGGGCAGGGACACTCTCATTAGTGAGGATAATTGTGATTTTTTTTTACTGTAGACCTCTGAGAAACTGCAACTGGGGCCAGACCTTCCCATTCAGGTCTTGACCTGCAACGAGCCTCATATCTCTCCCAGAACAGGTCAAGACCCTCTGGCCTGGTGAAGCTAACTGTATAATCCCGGCTCCCAGCTACATGTATAAAGGCATACAGATCATTTGCCCCAAAACCCATCTCTAAAATCATGTCCACCACTGCACGCCGTGCTGGAGGGATCGCACCACCTTCCCATTTCAGAATAACAACATTACGTCTGGGACCCCCAGCAGAAGCCAGAGACCCAAGACCAGATCCTGGGGTGCTCAAAGTGGTAGCCTGTAGGGGAAAACCCCGCTTGGGGGCAGAGCTACCAGGAGCAGAGCGTACCACCTGAGCAAAGGTAAGTTTTTCAGGGCCAAGGCCCCACACTGAAGTCATAGCAGTCTGTACATTACTATTATTATTCACTGCTTGAACGTAGTTGGTAGGACTGTCCATCACACTTGAACTGGGACCATTGTTCATCACACTGGTACTGGGATGATTTTTATCAGTCACACAAAACTTCACATTCCCATCAGGAATAGTCACAGTTTCTGCTGCAATATCAGCTGTCTCCTGAAGCTGTGCTGTAGAGTCCTCAGCAGCTGTGGGGCAAACAGCTTCAGCCAAAGGGGGGTTAATAGGCTCTGCTGAATCTTGTAGTTCATCTGCAGGAATGTCATTTTTTAAAAGCAAACTTTGCTGTACTGCAGCATCAGCAGGCACAGCATTGCTACACATGGGACTAGCAGCCTGACTCTCACTGGGCACATTGTCTGTATCAGTCACAGTGTTGAATGCCACAAAAATTGTTTTATCCACAATATGGGACTTGACAGGCTTTACCTTGTCAGGCACATTGTCTGTAATGTCCTCATCATTAAATGCCAGCTGATCCCCCCGCATAGGAGACTCCATTACCTGGATGGCCCTGAGCATGCCTCCTGAGTCCTGGGAAGGCATGGGGCTGCTTACCTCTCCCTGAGGGGGCAGGGGGTCAGAACTGGGGGTCTCCTCCTCCACCTCCATCTTTGTCATCCTCGCAAATCTTTTATCGTTACAAAACTTTTCTTTAAATGGCCCATCTCTGCCTTCCATCATGGCCACAATGGTCTCCTGGTGTTCCACCCGAACCTTGGCCAGTTGGATCTCCGGATCCATGGATCCACGTTTCTGGCTATGCAAGCCCTCACGTTGCCTTCTCAGGCGCTTCAGCTCCGCTCTGAGCTTGTAGAGCTTGTCTCTTTCCCTATTCAGGACCTTAATCCCGGCCACCACTCGCTCCCGGATGGCCCCGGAACCTTCATCTTCACCAGGGGCAGAGAGATCACCAACCATGGGTTGTATAGGGGCAGGTATGTTACCTGATGGCCCAGGAGATGGCTGTGAGCTTCCAGCAGGAGAGGCCCTGCTGGCCTCCATGGCTTCCCCAGAAAGGGGCCAGGAGAGCTGGGATAGATTTCCTCACCAGTCCCCTCTCACACAGATCTGCAGCAGCTCCAGAGAGACAGCCTCCTTCTGACACACCTGTGCTCCAATGATGGGTGGGGCACTATTCCTCCCACTGACACCAGTGATGAGGTACTATTCCTCCCACTGACACCAATGATGGGGCACTATTCTTCCCATTGACACCGATGGGGCACTATTCCTCCCACTGACATCAAAGATGAAGCACTAATCCTTCCACTGGCACCCGGTAATCGACATCTGCTGTGTTTAATCACAGCACAGCCAGGCTGCAGGCAGTGTACACCCCACTCCCGGAAGTGTCAGATCACATACTAGGTACATGATCTGGCGCAGCCGAGCCGCCTTGCCGCCATATATCTAGGTTACGCGGTTGGCAAGAGCATACCTCCCAACTTTCTGAGAAGGGAATGAGGGACACCTATCGGCAAAAGTATGCAGGCATAGGACACACCCCTGGCCACACCCCCTTAAAGGAGAATTGTACAAAAAAACAAGATTGGTTAAACCACAAGTGCTTTTTTTATCACTACTATTCCTTTATATTGGCTTTTGGAATTTACAAATGCAGCACTTTAGAAATCAGATGAAAGGTTTAGCGCTGGAAAACACTTTATGATAGATAAAAAGTGCATTTTATATACAACTATATATATCAAACCAAAATGAGGCGGAATGAGGGACATTTCTCCAAATCAGGGACAGTTGGGAGCTTTGCAAGCGGTTAATCTTTTTATGTGATCAGAACCAACAGTTGCCGGTCCCTAAGGGGCTCAGGGGCGCCGCCCCTCTAATCTCCATGTGCCGGCCTCTAATCCCCATGTGCCGGCCCCTAATCCCCATGTGCCGGCCCCTAATCTCCATGTGCCGGCCCCTAATCTCCATGTGCCGGCCCCTAATCTCCATGTGCCGGCCCCTAATCTCCATGTGGCGGCCCCTAATCTCCATGTGTCCGGCCCCTAATCTCCATGTGCCGGCCCCTAATCTCCATGTGCCGGCCCCTAATCTCCATGTGCCGGCCCCTAATCTCCATGTGCCGGCCCCTAATCTCCATGTGGCGGCCCCTAATCTCCATGTGGCGGCCCCTAATCTCCATGTGGCGGCCCCTAATCTCCATGTGGCGGCCCCTAATCTCCATGTGGCGGCCCCTAATCTCCATGTGCCGGCCCCTAATCTCCATGTGCCGGCCCCTAATCTCCATGTGGCGGCCCCTAATCTCCATGTGCCGGCCCCTAATCTCCATGTGCCGGCCCCTAATCTCCATGTGCCGGCCCCTAATCTCCATGCGGAGATGCATGGATTTCTACAGGGTTTTCTTTTTTTTTTTAACACATGGTTAGAGCCTGATGCTCTAATAGGCTTCAAAAAGGTTGGGCACCCCCCCCCCCAGCCCACCCTTTTGTGACATTAGCGAATCAACATTCTCTATTGTCTTCCTGCTTCTACCCCCAGCCAATCAGGACAGGAAGCGGGTCCTAAAACCAGATTGGCCGGGAGGAGAAGCGACCGGATTGGCCTGGTGGAGAAGCCGCCAACGACCTGGATGGGGTAGATGGGGGTGGGCGAGCGGGCAGACGAGCGGGCGGGGGGGGGTATTTGTTTTCCTGCCTCCCCCCCCCCAAAAAAAATGGAGCACCAGCCACCACCTATCAGAACTTGATTTAAATCTGATTTGTGGTTTTGTACAACAATTCCCGTTTTGTTGGTTTCTATGCATACCATAGGGTCTAATATTTTTCACGGTTTCTCTCTACCTAAACAGAGGGACAAAATATTCATTTTACAGGAAAGCTACAAATAATTTCAGAGATTTGCAAAAGGAAAGAGAACAAAACCAGTACAGTTCATATGAGGTTTTCAAACTGTTTCCTTTTGGGAATTTAACAGAAAAAGAAAAGATTGTCGGAAACTCAGGCCTTAGAGTTTAATCATTTTATTCATCGCCAGCATATAACATTCTGCTGAAAGATTAAAATAAAAAAAAGCATCAATTATTAAAAAATAATTTCCGTAATCGAATGTTTTATATAAGAGATACGTTAACTTAAAAAGAGGTCCCAAAGAAAAATTCTTACAATGGTGAGAATCTTTTTTTATCTTATTAAAAATTCTTTTTTACTTTTTTCATTTTATAAAAAAATTATACGTCTTCCAGAGGGAAAGCAAAGCAATGCTAAATAGGAGAAATGAGACGGATTATGAAAATTTACAATAATTAGGCAGCTACATTTATATATTTCTCCCTCAGCTGCTCTAAAGTAGCACTGCAACAGAAAATGCCTTCCTCCGACCACTTCTTCATTGTGCATCTGTTTGGAGTGAGAATCTGTTTCAATGTGGTGAAAATCTGTGTCCCTTCCAGTGGTAAATGTGTAAATGCAGTGGCGGCCCGTGCATTGTGGGCGCACGGGCGCCGCCCCCCCCCTTGACACCGCCGCTGCCCTCCCCATTCATGTGTCCGGCCCCTTTCAGGACGCTGGACATATGAATTACAATTGCAGGGATAGGCGGGGGTGTGTATTTTGAAGCACCTGATTAGAACCAGAGGCTCTAATAGGCTTCAAAATAGGGTGTGCTTGGGGCACAGAGAGTGAGCACTGATCCCACCCAGTTGTGTGACATTAGCGAATGAATATTCGCTATTCTGCCACATTCATTGTCCTCCCGGCCAATCAGGAAGCACCTATTGGCCAGGGACTCTTATGATTCCCTGGCCAATTGTGTCACAGGACACACTTCTGGGTTCCAATCGGCCGGAAAGGAGAATGCCTGTGTCCTCGCTGGAGCAGCCCGGCTCCTCCTTCTCCCTGCCTCCGTGTCTCCTCCATGCCTCCACTAGGTAAGTCAGTACTGGCTGTGTCTCCCGCCGGGGGGGGGGGGAGGTGCTGCGGGGTGATCACTGCGGGATGTCCTGTCGGGGGGGGTTGCTGCAGGATGATCGCCGCTGGTTGTCTGGGGTAGTTGTGTTGGTTGTGCCGCCCCCCAAAAATTGTAGGCACCAGCCGCCACTGTGTAAATGTGCAAATCTGTCTCAGCTGGCTGCCCAGGATTGCAAGTGAAGGGGTTGCAAACAAACAAAAACTGTTGCATATACTTCGTTAAAGGGGTTGTAAAGGTAAAAATTTTTTCACCTTAATGCATAGAATGCATTAAGGTGAAAAAACTTTTGACAGTACCGCCGCCCCCAGCCCCCCCGTTTTACTTACCTGACGCCTCGAATCTTCGCTCCTCGTCCTCGTCAGCTTCATTGCAGCTCAGCCTGGTCGCTGATTGGCTGCAGTGGATGGATTGAAAGCAGCGCAGCCATTGGCTCGCGCTGCTGTCAATCACATCCGATGACGCGGCGCGCCAGGGGGCGGGGCCGAGTGATACAGCGAGCGGCTATAGCCGCCGGCTGTATCACGGGAGCGCGCCCGCAAGCACTCACCACCGTGCGAGGGAGCTCGCATGAAGGTGGTAAATGCTTGCGGGGAGGAGCTGAAACAGCCGCCGAGGGACCCCAGAAGACCAGGTTCGGGGCCACTCTGTGCAGAACGAGCTGCACAGTGAAGGTAAGTATAACATGTTTGTTATTTTAAAAAAAAAAAAAAAACAACTTTACAACCCCTTTAAGGCCTGGTTCACACCTATGCAAGTTGCAGTTTGCATATTTCAGGTGCATTTTGCGTTTTTCAATACACGTTTTTGATCCATTGAAGTCTATGGAACCAAAAACCCAGAAAAAAGTCCCTGGCCCTTTCCATAAAATGCACAGATGTGAACATGACCCATAGGAAACCATGTTGAATGGACTGTAGTGTGGTTCTGCAAAACGGAAAACGCACTAAAAAATGCATAGGTGTGAACCAGGCCTTAGTGTTCTTGACCCTGATTTGCATCTAATTTTGTCGCTAATCTGCTTTAATACATGTCTCCAAATAAAGTGGTGAAAGCAGCATACTGTACCTGCAATAAAAGCTGTTTTAAATGTGTTTTGTTATTTTGTAGTACTTCTTTGACTTGAGTTACTAAGACAATTTAAAATCATACTAAAGTTCCTATATTTATAGCATAAAACTATTGGACATTTTTTAAATTGCATTTACACTGGTCAGCCATAATTTTATTATGACCACCCACCTAATATTGAGTAGGTCTCTCTTTTTTCACCAAAACAGCCCTGACCCATTGAAGCACGGACCCCACTAGACCTCTGAAGTTATGCTATGGTATTTGCAGAGCTGTGGATAAAGGGGTACCATTGGTTCTCCTTTATGGGGCCCTGGCAAGCTGGGGGCCCAGGCAGCAGGGTGAATCAGGTATGGGAAGGGAGGGTGATCGGTGCAGCAGGGGGCAGTTACTGGGACCGAACCCCTATATGGTTCTCTTTGCAGCAGCTGAAAGCTGGCTTCTTCTCTTCTCCCTCCCGTCAGCTGCTGCAGAGAGATCCATATAGGGGTTCAGTTCCAGTAACTGCCCCCTGCCGCACCGATCACCCTCCCTTCCCATATCTGATTCACCCTGCTGCCTGGGCCCCCAGCTTGCCAGGGCCCCATACAGGAGGAAGGCTTATTCTGTTGCCCCCTCCCCCCCTGCACCGATCACCCTCCCTGTGCACCATACCTTTCCCCCTGTTACCTGCCCCCCCACCACCACCCCCTCAGTGCTGCAGGTTTCCCTCCTCTCCTTCCCACCTGCAGCTGCAAGCACACAATAGGGTCCTTCAGGATGGAGAGTGGGAGAAGGTTTCAGTAAATATATCATATTTACCAGCCCCTTCCTTTCCCGAATGAACACAATTAGTGATCAGTACTGATCACCCACTGTGTTCATTCATAACTGAAGCATAGTAAATTGTATTTATTTGGGGGGAGGACCCTGTAAGTTTGTCTGTATGGGGCCCTGTGGTTACTAACAGCAGCCCTGAGTATGTAGCACCAAGCCCTCAGTAGCAGATCTTTTAAGTCATGTAAGTTGTGAGGTGGGGCCTCCATGGACCAGGCTTGTTTTTCGAGAACATCCCACGGATGCGCAATTGGACAACGATCTGGAGAATTTGGAGGCCAAGTCAACATCTCAAACTCATTGTTGTGATCCTCAAACCATTAATGAACGATTGTGGTTCAGTGTGGCAGGGTGCTGAAAGAGGCCACTGCCATTAGGGAATACTGTTTTCATGAAGGAGTGTACTTGGTAAGTAACACTGTTTAGGTAAGTGGCACGTGTCAAATAACCTCCACATTGCCTCCACCGGCTTGCCTTCCTCCCCATACTACATCCTGGTGCCATCTTATCTCCAGGTGAGCAACACACACGCACCCGGCCATCCAGTTGATGTAAACGAAAACATCATTCATCAGACCAGCTCATCTTCTTCCATTGCTCCGTGGTCCAGTTCTGATGCTCATGTGCCCATTGTAGGCACTTTTGGCTGTGGACATGGGTCAGCATGGGCACCCTGACTGGTCTGCAGTTATGGAGCCCCATACACAACAAACTGCAATGCAAATTTTTCTGATTTTAACACATCAACTTTAGGGACAACATGTTTACTTGCTGCCTAATATATCCAAATTTCAGATGCCATTTATACAAGATAAACAATGTTATTCACTTAACCTGTCACCTATAATTTTTAGGGTAAATTAATCCTCAATAGATCTGAACTGCAATGTCTTTCAGTAACGGTACTGTACCCCTCAGTAATACAGCTTTATCTACAGAGGACAAGTCTGAAATGTACAGAACCTAAAGTACAACTAAAGACTCCTGTATGGCAATCTAAACAAGTAAACAAAATACTTCCTTCACCTTCCCTGTCTGCAATGCTGTATCCTAGCCTAGGCTGACAAGGCCCAGGCCTAGGGTAGCACTTTGCAGGGGAGCAGCACGGAAAGAGTCCCCGCCCGCTTTCGCTACATTGTTATTGTAGCGCCAGTCTTATGGGGCGGACTGGGCTGAAAGGAAAATTAGTCTAGCGCCCCCATAAAACGGCCTCACTGCTTCCTGTATGCGGGCGGCTGGCATTCCGCAACTGTGAGGAGGGGTGTGCGCTGCTTCTAATTTTGACTGTCCTATCATCCTGGACCACAAACCTCACTGTGCTCTATGTTTTCTGCTGCACCATTGGCATGGTTATTTCTTCTTAGTCCTCTCCATAAAATTATCAGAAATTTGTGCTTAAAGTAGAACTATGGGCAACACTTTTTTTTTTCATTTTGGATAGAGTAAGGGAGGGTTATAACCCCTGTCAGTTTATTTTTCACCATCCCTGTCCCATTGCAGAGATTTCCCTTCACTTCCTGCCCCATAGCCAAACAGGAAGTGAGATGAAATCTAAGCAAATTAAGGGAATCCATTCCCCCCCCCCAGCCCCCCAGAACTAGTGTCCCCACTCGAAAATTTCAGGGCGGGTCTTAAACAACAAGGGGTGTGGTCTTGACAGGAAGGGTTGGGTCATATTTAAATTAGGTGGTGCACGGGTTTAGTCAGGCCTAGGGCAGCACAAAACCTAAATACACTACTGCCTGTCTGGGCCAAATCCTCCTTCATTTTTGTCTCATGCACTCCCCATCCCAGACACTGCAGCTCACAGTGGGAGGGATTCAGTAACAGAGACAGTTCTGTCCATCCAGAAAGCAGTGGGCAGGACTAGGTGTGGCCAGGAGCTGATTGACAAGCTACAGGTTTGAAAAATCAGCAGTGACGATGCCGATAGCCATGTCTCCTGCCACATTTCATTTTCTGATCACTGTGATGAAAGCAGGCACAACCTACATGGGAGTGGCAACTTTGCTCTGAAATCAGAAACAGTGCAGCATTGTTGCCATCCCATCACATGAAGTGACATTGGGGATAATTGGTAGGCTCAACAGGTATTTGCAGGATTTGCAAGTGGACTTGGATTAGAAAAATGTAAATGCAGATGGCCTTATATATAATTTCTGCAGCACATATTTTTAATTGGGAGGCCACAGGTACAGCCACCATTTTTCTTTTTTTCTAAAATGATCCATTTGTGCTTCAAAAATGCTTTTAAAGTTTCTAGGGAATGCAACACTTCCTAGATCTTAATATTCTTAGCCGCTGCTCCTCCTCCCTCTCACTAAACCCTTACCCTCTCCTGCAGATCCCAGCACAGCTTCACAAGACCTAAGCCGACAAGTCTGAGGCACCATGGAGGAGAATCCCGATTACGGTTTTTCTTCCTCTGCTAATCGGGAGTTGTCTGCAGTAATTTTCCATATTATATAAGAAGCATGTAGGCAGGTGCAGTCTACTTTCTCCACTGTAGGTGGCGATCATCTGCAGCGGCATTGAGGTTGCATGGTAAGTCAAGAGGAACATGGGTCCTCTATGATTTCCTGGGTCACTGGGTAAACTATCCGATTGAATGCTGCCATCCCATGTGACTCTGGCAGACATCTTGGGTCAGGCAGAGCCTATTTAAGATAACAGTAAATGTAGTGAGTGCACCAATCAATGTAGTAGCTGGCACGCAAGGTGACTGTACGAAATCTTATAATAAATGTGCAGCGCTTAGTAAAAGTGACATATCAAATATATACAACAATAAATTCAATAAAACAATCCAAGTGATGGTGAAATAAGGTTATATGCAACTGTAGGAAAAGTCCATAAAATGTAAAAAAGTCCATCTAGTGTGTAATCTATAGGTATACTATGAGCTCACCAAAGGCCAAAGAGTATCAGGCAAAGAATGATATCTACCAAATAACACCAAAGTACGTGGCGAATGGCTGCACGAGTGAAACTTCACCCAAACTATGCACCAGCAATGAGACATGCACGGGCTTCAATATATGATCATTGGTCAGTCATCTTCAGTTGATCACATGGGCAGCATGGATACTTGCTTCCAAAAAGCAGCGAACTAGGTACATAAAAACTCGCTAGCCAGAGCCCAGAGAAAACTTACATAGTGTGTAGTATTTATTGTAGAAATATTACAAATCCATATATGCACTGCAGCACAATAAAAACAAGCGAGGCATACTTAGGGCTCATGGTTGTGATGTGATTGTCCTTCACCCGAGTAAGTTTTCTCTGGGCTCCTGGCTGTTAAGCTTTTTTGTACCTAGTTCGCTGTTTTTTGGAAGCAAGTACAGTATCCATGCTGCCCATGTGATAAACTGAAGATGACTGACCAATGATCATTTATAGTTACATAGTAGGTGAGGTTGAAAAAAGACACAAGTCCATCAAGTCCAACCTATGTGTGTGATTATATGTCAGTATTACATTGTATATCCCTGTATGTTGCGGTCATTCGGGTGCGTATCTAATAGTTTTTTGAAACTATCGATGCTCCCCGCTGAGGCCACCACCTGTGGAAGGGAATTCCACATCCTTGCTGCTCTTACAGTAAAGAACCCCTTTACGTAGTTTAAGGTGAGACCTCTTTTCTTCCAATTTTATTGAGTGGCCACAAGTCTTGTTAAACTCCCTTACGCAAAAAAGTTTTATCCCTATTGTGGGGTCACCAGTACGGTATTTGTATATTGAAATCATATCCCCTCTCAAGTGTCTCTTCTCCAGAGAGAATAAGTTCAGTGCTCGCAACCTTTCCTCATAACTAATATCCTCCAGTCCCTTTATTAGCTTTGTTATCCTTCTTTGTACTCACTCCATTTCCAGTACATCCTTCCTGAGGACTGGTGCCCAGAACTGGACAGCATACTCCAGGTGCGGCTGGACCAGAGTCTTGTAGAGTGGGAGAATTATCAATTTATCTCTGGAGTTGATCCCCTTTTTAATGCATGCCAATATTCTGTTTGCTTTGTTAGCAGCAGCTTGGCATTGCATGCCATTGCTGAGCCTATCATATACTAGGACCCCCAGGTCCTTTTCCATCCTAGATTCCCCCAGAGGTTCTCCCCCCACTGTATAGATTGCATTCATATTTTTGCCACCCAAATGCATTGTTTTACATTTTTCTACATTGAACCTCATTTGCCATGCAGTTGCCTACCCCATTAATTTGTTCAGGTCTTTTTGCAAGGGTTCCACATCCTGCGGAGAAGTTATTGCCCTGCTTAGCTTAGTATCATCCACAAATACAGAGATTGAACTGTTTACCCCATCCTCCAGGTCGTTTATGAACAAATTTATTGAAGCCCGTGCATGTCTCATTTCTGGTGAGTGCATAGTTCGTGGTGAAGGTTCATGGGGCAGACATTCATCATGTACTTTGCTGTTATCTGGTAGATATCATTCTTTGCCTGATACTCTTTGATCTTCGGTGATCTCATAGTACACCGATAGATTACACACTGGATGGACTTTTCACTTTTCTTACAGAGCCTATTTAAGACCCTGGCTCTCAGGCTTCACATGTGGGTAGTGTAGGACAGTGTTTCTCAACTCCAGTCCTCAAGGCACCCCAACAGGTCATGTTTTCAGGATTTCCTTTAGATGGAACAGCGGTGGTAATTACTTAGGTAGTGAAACTGATCAAATCACCTGTTCAAAATAAAGGAGAGCCCGAAAACATGACCTGTTGGGGCGCCTTGAAGACTGGAATTGAGAAACACTGGTGTAGGGACAGGGGACAGTGATTAGTGGCAGGGAGAGGTTCCAGATGAATAGGGAAAGGACAAGGACATTCCATCCTTCCTGGACACCTCCTCATTTGGGTACGGACTGGCCAGGCCGTATTCTGCCCTTTAAGACAGACACTATCGGCATGCCGAGACGTGCTCTGCTACACAACGCTGTTGCATTCTGTGAATGTTCACTGTCGGGCGTCTTCCCACTGGGCTTGTTGTGTATTGCTGAACTTTTACATGAATACAAATTCTGTTCTCTGCAACTGGAGTATTTACTGCCGCAGCACCATGCCGTACCTCCCTACAAGCACAGTGTGTGATTTCCTGGCTTTAAGATAGCAAATGAACAGCTCTCACTCTTGTAACTCTGTGCACCGATCTGATGACTAGTGAAGGAACTCCACAAGTGAAATGTACAGTTAGCAGGGCACATTAAATGACTTGCCTGTCTGTTTAGGCTCAGGTTTTTTTCACAGCTGGATTTATCTGGAAGGCCCACTTGAACACCCCAAGCCATCTTGTTGCATGTAGTGGCAAATGATGTGGATATTTAATTGCAGGTATGTAAGATAGCAAGCAATTTGCTGTGCTGTGTTTGTTCTAATTACCTGTAGATGTATATTTATGTCTTAATCATACCAACTCTGCAAGAGGGACCTTGCTATAATTATACCATGCTTCTAAACTGACATCAGAAGCAATATACTTCAATCATTCCAAGTGCCGCATCCTTGCATTAACCCTAATCATTGTTTTATATCTACTGTATATTATTTTAAAGTGTATGCAAATTATTATTTTTTTTTTAATCCACCCCTCCTTAACCACTTCAGCCCCAGAAAGCCCCATTGAAGCTCCACCAAAGCCTCATCAAAGCCCCACCAAAGCCTCACCAAAGTCTCATCAAAGCCACATCGAAGCTCCACCAAAGCCTCATCAAAGCCCCACCAAAGCCTCACCAAAGACTCATCGAAGCCCCATCGAAGCTCCACCAAAGCCTCATCAAAGCCCCACCAAAGCCTCATCAAAGCCCCACCAAAGCCTCATCAAAGCCACATCGAAGCTCCACCAAAGCCTCATCAACGCCCCACCAAAGCCTCACCAAAGGCTCATCAAAGCCACATCGAAGCTCCACCAAAGCCTCATCAAAGCCCCACCAAAGCCTCACCAAAGACTCATCGAAGCCCCATCGAAGCTCCACCAAAGCCTCAATAAAGCCCCACCAAAACCTCATCAAAGCCCCACCAAAGCCTCACCAAAGACTCATCGAAGCCCCACCAAAGCACCACCAAAGCCTCATCGAAGCACCAAGCAAAAGCAAGGTGTAAACAGGACTGTAAGCTAACAATTTTTTTTAGTGACAGGGACTTTGACTGGCTTTCAGAGAACTTTAACCACTTCAGCTCCGGAAGAATTGGCTGCTCAATGGCCAGGCCATTTTTTGCGATACGGCACTGCGTCGCTTTAACTGAGGATTGCGTGGGAATGCAACGTCGAACCCAAACAAAATTGACACCTTTTTTTTCCCACAAATAGAGCTTTCTTTTGGTGGTATTTGATCACCTCTGCGGTTTTTATATTTTGCGTTATAAACAAAAAAACAGTAACAATTTTGAAAAAAACCCTTATTTTTTTACTTTTTGCTATAATACGCATCAAAAAAAAAAAAATTTTAAAAATCAAATTTCTTCATCAATTTAGGCCAAGATGTATTCTGCTACATATTTTTGGTAAAAAAATTAAAAATGCCAGTAAGCGTATATTGATTGATTTGCGCAAAAGTTATAGAGTCTACAAAATAGGGGATAGATGTAGGGACTTTTAATTGTTTTTACTGGTAATGGCAGTGATCTATGATTTTTAGCGCTACTGCAACATTGCGGTGGACAAATCTGACATTAAGTGACACTTTTTGGGGACCAGTGACACCAATACAGTGATCAGTGCTAAAAAAAAAAATGCATTGATCAATGTATAAATGACACTGGCACTGAAGGGTTAACACTAGGGGGCGATCAAGGGTTTAACTGTGTTCCCTGGGTGTGTTCTAACTGTGTGGGGGATGGGCTTACTGGGACAACACAGAGATCGCTGTTCCTGTTCACTAGGAACAGCAGATCTTCATATTGTTCACTGTCTGAACGGTGATCTGCCTTGTTTACATAGGCAGATCCCTGTTCTGCCTCTCTGTACCTTGATCGCAGGTGGCCGGCGGACATCGAGTCTGCGGGACCCGCGCTTTTCATTAATTCTACACAGGCTTACCTCACTCTCTTAATAGCTGTTTAAAGACACTGCTCGATTACTTCTGCCTTAATTCCTGGTCAGACTTTAGGTCATGACACAGGAATGAGTTGACCAGCTGATCTCATTAGCACACACCCTCAGCTGGTCAACTCCTTCCTGTGTCATGACCTACAGTCTGTCCAGGAAATAAGGCAGAAGTAAACAAGCTGTGTGTTTAAACAGCTATGAAGAGAGTGAGGTAGACCTGTGTAGAATTAATGGAAAGCTGTTTTATTTTTGCAAAAGAAGTACATTAAATGCTATATTGGTACATAAGTGAGCTGGAGGCAGGGGGCGCCTGAGCCGAACAGCGCCTATCGTCGGCGTTCGAAAATGCACGGAAAGGCCCGAGGACAGTTCGGCTGACCTCGGCAAACCTCAGAAAGGCTCGTGAACGGAGTCTTTCCGAGGCTTGTCGAGGTCAGCCGAAGTGTGCTCGGGCCTTTTCGGCCGTTTCCAAGGCTCTCCGGCGCCCCCCCCTCCCGCCTCTGGCCGCATGCGGTATTGCATCCCATTGAAGTCAATGCGGAACAAATTATTTTCATTTCCATTGACATCAAAGGGAAAACTCGCTTTGATATGCGAGTACTTTGGATAACAAGCATACTCCAGGAACGGACTATGCTCGTAATCTGAGGTTCCACTGTACTTAGATTTTTTTTTTTTTTAATTCAAATAATAAAAGTGTCATCATCCACGTACAGAAACAGGGACAATGTAAATTAAATATTGCGTGTTTGGTATGACTTTAAAAGCAGGGTTCATTTCTCCAAGAAGAATTGGATGCTATCCGCAAATCATCAACTTTCACTGTTTGGCGAACCAATTTGCTTGCAGATTTAGATTCCCAAGTAGCCTGAAAATTAGAGCATTTACTTGCCATTTAAACACTTAATAGTTTACTTCTAGTGATGAAATAATTGCTCATTGAATGTGTGATAAAGGTTAATCTGAAGATTGTTTTAAACGATTGACAGCATTAAGCCAGAGTAAATAGTTCATTAGCAGCACTGGGTCCCAAGGCTTGAATGACTACAGAGAAAAGACATTTAGCTTCTGTATTCCAATGTTCAACAAAGTAACAAGGTTGACACAGGACACAGGGAGATGTTTATGCTTTTCAGCAGAGAGCGGAATGGAAAATCAAGAAACATAGAGACTTACAAATGGAAACAAATACAAATCTGAAGAATACATAAGTCTTGGTGTTATCAATATCTGGTGTCACTTATGACAGTTCCGTGTCCTAGAATGAACCTCCAATAAAAGGTCTCCTGTAAGGGTTAGTTTACACTTGCTTCAAAACATGTCTTCGGACACGCTTTGTTAACCACTTGCTGAGTTTTTGGTTTTTTGAGTTTTTGGCACTTGAACATTATTTGTAGTACTATTTGAATTTTCATTTTCACTTTTTTGTCATGCGCGAAATCACCTTATTGATTTTGTGTATTGGTTGATTGGTGTACACCTTAGATTTTGCAGCACTTCACACAGTACACATTTGTAGTACATACTTTTTTAGCACACATTTTTAATAGCGCAGAGGTGCACTTATATTGTGTCCGCCATAATGTCGCAGTCACGATAAAAATCGCTGATCGCCGCCATTACTAGTAAAAAAAATATTAGTAAAAATGCCATAAAAATATCCCCTATTTTCTAAACGCTATAACTTTTGCGCAAACCAATCAATAAAGGCTTGTTGCGTTTTTTTTATCAAAAAATATGTAGAAGAATACGTATTGGCCTAAACTGCGGAAAAAAAATGTTTTTTTATATATTTTTGGGGGATATTTATTATAGCGAAATGTAAAAAATAATGCGTTTTTTTCAAAATTGTCGCTCTTTTTTTGTTTATAGCGCAAAAAATAAAAAATGCAGGGGTGATCAAATACCACTAAAAGAAAGTTCTATTTGTGGGAAAAAAAGGACGTCAATTTTGTTTGGGAGCTACGTCGCACGACCGCGCAATTGTCAGTTAAAGCGACGCAGTGCCGAATCACAAAAAGTGCTTTGGTTTTTGGCCAGCAAAATGGTCCAGGGCTTAAGTGGTTAAGCGGGATAGCTGGCGCGTGCCCATTGCACAGCGGGGGAAGCCAATGCTTGTGACCGCCTTCTTCTGGATCAACTGTGGGTATAGGATTGGGTATATGGGATTGTATGATATTTTTTATTTTGTTTTTATTTATTTTGTAATGGTTAAACTAGATGGACTTGTGTCTTTTTTCAACCTGACTAACTATGTAACTAGGTAACTATGTAACTAATTAGAAAATGTATTTGAATGCAATAAATAAAATTAATTCAAATTAAAAATGGAAACATATTGCGATAAATACAGTAAGGTATAAAAGTGAAATAAGATGAGGATTCCTACGTAGGCTGCTTTATAGGATAGACTAAAATAGAATAGAAAATAGAAGAACAGAATATAATAGAATAGAAAATAAAGAAATAGAATAATACAGAATAGAAAACATTCTATTCTATTCTACTTTATTCTATTCTTTTCTATTCTATTTTGTTTTATTCTATTTCATATTTTTCTATTCTATTATTGTTAATTCTATACTATAAAGCAGCCTATATAGAAATCATCATCTTATTTGACTTTGTATACCTTTCTGTATTTATTGCAATATGTTTCCATTTCAAATTTGAATAAATTTTTCGAATTTCAAATTTATATTCAAATTAATTTTCAATTTAAAATTAATTTTTGAATTGAGAATTCATTTCATTCTAATTTATTTCAGATTCGTTGAAATTCGTTACTAATGTGACTTGGAAAATTGGACATATTCGAATCTCCGAATAATGAAAATTTCATCCAAATTTTGATTTGTAACAAAACGAATTGCACATGTCTATCTCATGTACCCAAGTGCATGAGTCCTAAATGTTCCTCCAACAGGAGATCTTTAAATCCAGCAGATTGAAAGCATCAATTCATAAAGCACTCATCTACAAAAGCGTTTTGCGACTCAAACACATTATGATGTTTAGTAGATGAGTGATGTATGATCTGATGTGTTAATTAACCTGTTGGATTCTGAAGTACTCCAGCACTGGCAGCAACACTCACCGGCCACTTTCTTAGGTACACCTGTTCAATTGTAAATCACATCGCAGCAACTCGATGCATTTAGGCATCTAGACGTGGTGAAATTGACTTGGTGAAGTTCAAACCAGGGAATGGGGAAGAAAGGGGATTTAAGTGACTTTGAATGTGACATGGTTGTTGGTGCCAGACTGGCTGGTCTGAGTATTTCAAAAACTGCTGACCTACTGAGATTTTCATGCACAACCATCCCTGGGGATTACAGAGAATGGTCCAAAAAAGAGAAAATATCCAGTGAGCGGCAGTTGTGAATACTGCCTTGTTGATGTCAGAGGAGAATGGGCAGACTGGTTCGAGATAATAGAAAGGCAACAATAACTCAAATAACCACTCGTTACAACCAAGGTATGCACAATACTTTCTCTGAATGCACAACACATCAAACCTTGAAACAGATGGGCTACAGCAACAGAAGACCGCCTTGGGTGCCACTCCTGTCAGCTAAGAACAGGAAACTGAGGCCACAATTCTCACAGGCTCACCAAAATTGGACAATAGAAACTTGGAAAAACGTTGCCTGGTCTGATGAGTCTTGATTTCTGCTGCAACATTCAGATGGTAGGGTCAGAATTTGGGGTAAATAACATGAAAGCATGGATCCATCCTGCCTTGTATCAACGGTTCAGGCTGGTGGTGGTGGTGTAATGGTGTGGGGGATATTTTCTTGGCACACTTTGGGCCCCTTTGTACCAATTGAGTATTGTTGCTGATCCATGTCCATCCCTTAATGACTACAGTGTACCCATCTTCTGCACCATGTGACAAAGCTCCAATCATCTCACCACTGGACAATGAGGTCACTGTACTCCAATGGCCTCCACAGTCACCAGATCTCAATCTAATAGAGCACCTTTGGTATGTGGTGGCCGACAAATCTGCAGCAACTGCGTGATGCTATCACGTCAATATGAACCAAAATCTCTGAGGAACATTTCCAACGCCTTGTTGAATCTATGCCATGAATGAAGGCCGGTTTAAAGGCAAAAGGGGTCAGACCTGGTACTAGCAAGGTGTACCTAATAAAGTGTCCGGTAAGTGTATGTCCCTGATTCAACATAGACTGCTATGCAAAAGATATAACCTGTTATGCTACTACTTCTTGTCCACTTTGAGACTTTGCTGCATTCACCCTCTGTGACCCCTCTCTGGTCCATTAGCCATGTATGTTGAGTGCTATGGGTTGTCTGTTGAGTGTTTTTCATTGGTTGATGACCCCTTGTTCCTCACTTTTGTTGGAACGTACTTCATTTTTTCTATAAAAGACATGTCTAAGGTTCGTCCCTATTTACCACCCCTGTGTGTGGGAAAGCGGTTCCTGGTGGTTCCTGGCTGCAGTTATTGAGGCACTACCAACTATAATGTGCTATGTTTTGTGAACCATCACCTACAAGTTCTATTCGCATGGACAAGAGGCAAAGCCGTGATAACCAGATACATTTTGACTGTATTAGATTTTAATGTTCTAACTGTGACTGGGTAGGAGGCCAAGGTGAAGGATACAGGTCATGGGGTATTGTGCCTGCACTGCTTAAAGAAAATTGCTCAATAAAAACTGACTCAAACACATCCAGCTCATTTTGAAGTGAATGTCGAAAAAATGGTTAAATCTCTTAGCAGTAAGAGATTAAGACTGCAAAGATCTAGTCTAAAAGATATCAATGGGAGTGATGGAGTGTTTATTCTGAAGTTGGGAGGGTGGAACTAGGCATCTAGCATAAAGCACTGCAGCGATCAGAATCAGATCAGCGTGATACATTTAAAAGCACATTTTAGGCATGTGACAAAATAATCGGAACCTTCAGCATCAGAATTCCGTGTGTACCCAAGGTTACGCAATAACTAAATACAGCCTTGTGTATGATGCTGGAGCTAAAATAGCTCACAGCATGTAAGCGGTTTCCATGGAATCCCAATGCTGACCACAAGAATCGTCATGAAACTCTAGGGTCCTTTGCTGGCTATTCTTACATCACCACATGCTATGTGATATTATTAAATGAAACTCCAGCGTTGCCAGACAAAAAAAAAAAATTCTTCCAGGTCAGGACAGCAGCTCAGCACTCCTGCCTTGCATCACTAGGGTCCTCTGTTTGAATAGCAATCAGGACACTACCCGCATGGAGTTTGCATGTTACATAGTTATATAGTAGGTGAGGTTGAAATAAGACACAAGTCCATCAAGTCCAACCCATGTGTGTGATTGTATGTCAGTATTACATTATATATCCCTGTATGTTGCAGTCGTTCAGGTGCTTATCTAATAGTTTCTTGAAACTATCAATGCCCCCCGCTGAGACCACCGCCTGTGGAAGGGAATTCCACATCCTTGCTGCTCTTACAGTAAAGAACCCTCTGCGTAGTTTAAGGTTAAACCTCTTTTCTTCTAATTTTAATGAGTGGCCACGAGTCTTGTTAAACTCCCTTCTGCGAAAACGTTTTATCCCTATTGTGGGGTCACCAGTACGGTATTTGTATATTGAAATCATATCCCCTCTCAAGTGTCTCTTCTCCAGAGAGAATAAGTTCAGTGCTCGCAACCTTTCCTAGTAACTAATATCCTCCAGACCCTTTATTAGCTTTGTTGTCCTTCTTTCTACTCGCTCCATTTCCAGTACATCCTTCCTGAGGACAGGTGCCCAGAACTGGATGGCATACACTAGGTGCGGCCGGACCAGAGTCTTGTAGAGCGGGAGAATTATCATTTTATCTCTGGAGTTGATCCCCCTTTTTAATGCATGCCAATATTCTGTTTGCTTTGTTAGCAGCAGCTTGGCATTGCATGCCATTGCTGAGCCTATCATCTACTAGGACCCCCAGGTCCTTTTCCATCCTAGATTCCCCCAGAGGTTTGCATTGCATTCATATTTTTGCCACCCAAATGCATTATTTTACATTTTTCTAAATTGAACCTCATTTGCCATGTAGTTGCCCACCCCATTAATTTGTTCAGATCTTTTTGCAAGGTTTCCACATCCTGCGGAGAATTTATTGCCCTGCTTAGCTTAATATCGTCGGCAAATACAGAGATTGAACTGTTTACCCCATCCTCCAGGTCGTTAATGAATAAATTAAATAGGATTGGTCCCAGCACAGAACCCCATTTATCACCACCCTCTGAACTTTCCCTTGTAACCAGTTTTCAATCCATGTACTCCATGCCAACGGACCTTATTTTGTACAGTAAACGTTTTTGGGGAACTGTGTCAAATGCTTTTGCAAAATCCAGATACACCACGTCTACGGGCCTTCCTTTATCTAGTTGGCAACTCACCTCCTCATAGAAGGTTAAGAGATTGGTTTGGCAAGAACGATTCTTCATGAATCCATGCTGATTACTGTTAATGATACCGTTCTCATTACTAAAATCTTGTATATAGTCCCTTATCATCCTCTCCAAGAGCTTGCATACTATTGATGTTAGGCTAACTGGTCTGTAATTCCCAGGTATGTATTTTGGGTCCTTTTTAAATATTGGTGCTAAATTGGCTTTTCTCCAATCAGCTGGTACCATTCCAGTCAGTAGACGGTCAGTAAAAATTAGGAAAAATGGTCTGGCAATTACTTGACTTGAGTTCCCTAAGTACCCTCAGGTGCAAGCCATCTGGTCCCAGTGATTTATTAATGTTAAGTTTCCCAAGTCTAATTAATTCTGTCCTCTGTTAACCATGGAGGTGCTTCCTGTGATGTGTCATGAGGAGAAGAATACATTCAATACCTTTGCCATCTCCCCATCCTTTGTAACCAGATGTCCTTCCTCATTCTTTATGGGGCCAATATGGTCTGTCTTCCCGTTTTTACTGTTTACATACCTAAAGAATTTCATGATATTTTTTTTGCTCTCCTCCGCTATGTGTCTTTCATGTTCTATCTTAGCCATCCTTATTGCACCCTTACATGTCTTGTTGCATTCTTTATAAAGTCTGAATGCTGATGATGATCCCTCAACCTTGTATTTTTTGAAGGCCTTCTCCTTTGCTTTTATATGCATTTTTACATTGGAGTTAAGCCACCTTGGACTTTTGTTCACTCTTTGAAATTTATTACCCAATGGGATCCATCGGCTAATGCCCTTATTTAATATGCTCTTAAAGCAAACTCATCTCTCCTCCGTGTTCTTTGTTCCTAAGATTTTATCCCAATTTATGCCTTCTAGCAAGGCTCGTAGTTTAGGGAAGTTGGCACTTTTGAAATTCAGTGTCTTTGTATTCCCCTTATGTTTCCTATTTGTGTGATTTATACTGAAGCCAACTGACCTGTGATCGCTGTTACCTTAATTGCCCCGTATTTCCACATCCGTGATCAGGTCTGTATTGTTGGTAATCAGTAGATCCAGTAATGCTTTATTTCTAGTTGGTGCGTCTACCATCTGACCCATAAAATTGTCCTGCAAGACAATTAGGAACTGGCGAGCCTTAGATGAATGGTCGGTTCCCTCCGTCCAGTCTATGTCTGGATAGTTAAAATCCCCCATTATGATAACACTTCCCATCCTTGCTGCTAATCCAAATTGAGATAGGAGATTTGTCTCACCTTCCTCCCTCAGGTTAGGGGGCCTATAGCATACTCCCAGTATTATTTTCCCCTTCGCTTCATCCCTTTGGAGCTCTACCCATAAGGATTCCACCTCCTTCCTAGCTCCCTTAGTGACTTGTATATTAGTCTTGATATATACCCCTCCCCCTTTTTTACCCTCTCTATCCTTACAATAAAGGGTATACCCTTGAATGTTTGCCAGCCAATCATGAGAGCTGTTGAACCAGGTCTCTGAAATTCCCACAAAATCCAAATCCTCCTCGAACAACATTATTCACCCATCTTGTCCGCCAGGCTCCTGGCATTGGTGAACACGCCACGTATTTTAGACTGGTCGCATATTATCCTCTTATTGGGTGTTCCGAGATTGCAAATAGGACTTGCTATTATATTTACCTTGGGTTTATGTGCTTTGGTCAACCTACCACTAATGCCCCCAATACTACCCTTTGGAATATGTTCCGCGCTCACTATATCCATGTTCTCTCTGAATGGATTTTTTCCAGGTGCTCCCATGCTCCAAAAGACATGCTGGTAGGTCAATTGGCTCCTGTCTAAAAGTGGCCAAAGCATGTGTATGCATGTGAGATAAGGACCTTAGATGCCAATTGGCATTTTGGTATAGGTCCTTCCTTAGCCTCTAGCCTGCAAGAAAGACCTGAGGTAGGGATCTTAGATGCCAATCCGCTTTTTGGTATAGGTCCTTCCTCAGCCTCTAGCCTGCAGGAAGGACCTAAGGTAGGGGTCTTAGATGCCAATCAGCATTTTGGTATGGGTCCTTCCTCAGCCTCTAGACTGCAGGAAGGACTTGAGGTAGGGATCTTACATACCTATTGGCATTTTGGTATAGATCCTTCCTCAACCTCTAGCCTGCAGGAAGGACCTGAGGTAGGGATCTTAGATGCCAATCGACATTTTGGTATAGGTCCTTCCTCAGCCTCTAGCCTGCAAGAATGACCTGAGGTAGGGATTTTAGATGCCAATCTTCATTTTGGTATAGGTCCTTCCTCAGCCTCTAGCCTGCAAGAAAGACCTGAGGTAGGGATCGTAGATGCCAATGAGCATTTTGGTATAGGTCCTTTCTCAGCCTCTAGCCTGCAGGAAGGACCTGAGGTAGGGATCTTAGATACCAGTTGGCATTTTGGCATAGGTCTTTCCTCAGCCTCTAGCCTGCAGGAAGGACCTGAGGTGGGGTACTTAGATGTCAGTTTTTTTTTTTGGTATAGGTCCTTCCTCAGCCTCTAGCCTGGAAGAAAGACCTGAGGTAAGGATCTTAGATGCCAGTCAGCATTTTGGTATAGATCCTTCCTCAGCCTCTAGTCTGAAAGAAGGACCTGAGGTAGGGATCATAGATGCCTCTAGCCTGCAGGAAGGACTTATTTTAGCAGAGAAATCACAGGCAAGGAAGCAGGTAGAACCGCACAGAACATGTAAATTTCTCACATGCTCAGATCTAGTGCTGAGTCTCAGAACCTGAGATAACCCACGAGCTCGCTGCCAATAATGTAATCATTGATTTTACGACTCAAGCTTGGAAACTGGTTATGCAGTCTCTCTAAACCAGGGGTGTCCAAACTTTTTTAGAGAGGGCCAGATTTGATGAAGTGAACATGCGTGAGGGCCGACCATTTTGCCTGACATTCTTTAAACCATTAAAATTCGGTCTAAGTGTGTTCGTCCGAGCACTAATACCCAACAAGAATTATCTTGCCTTTGTGCTGTGTGTGGTGAATAGATGAGCTTGGGCATGTTATTTGGATATACCGTATTTATTGGCTTATAATATGCACCTTCCTGAAGTTTCAGGAAAAAAATCTTAAATTTTAAATAAAGAACTGTGAAGCAAAATAAGGGTCAGTGCCCATCAATGCAGCCTTATCAGTGCCCATCTGCAGCCTCACAAGTGCCATGAATGCAGCACCCACCGTATTGCCATGAATGCACTCCATTGCCATTAATGCAGCACCCACTCCATTGCCATTAATGCAGCACCCACATTGACATGAATGCAGACTCACCATTGCCATCAGTGCAGCCTGATTCATGTCCATCTGCAGCCTTGGAGGAGACAGGGAGGGGGCGGGACGAGCACCAACAGACATACAGGAGAAACTCCTGTTTTTATCGGCAACCTCTTTAATTGAAAGTCCCGCCTCCTATGATGGACAAAACAGTTGTCCAATGGCAGTGCAGGAGACGGGACTTCCTTTTACACAGGACGCCGTGTAAACAGGAAATACTCCTCTCATGTATGCACGGCACTCGTCCTGTCCCCTCCAAGGCAGTCAGCATATCTATCTTTTGTGGCCCCCGGCGCTCGGGGATTCGTTGGCGGCCACAAAAGATATATATGTCAAAATTACCAGGCGGGCCGTCTGAAACCGGAATGCGGGCCGCGATTGGCCCGCGGGCCGGACTTTGGACATGCCTGCTCTAAACTTTTCCACAGCTATGTAAAAAGAGTGAGCACATGATTGCCACTTTTTGTTTACAAGTAAACATCTGTATTTTCTGCTAAAAAAATACTTAGAACCCCCAAACCTTTTGCCATGTTACAACCAAAAATGTAAATGTCTTAAATGTCTATTGGGATTTTATTTAATAGACCAACACAAAGTGGCACATAATTGCAAAGTGGAAGGAAAACGATAAATGGTTTTCAATTTTTTTTACAAATAAATTTGTGAGTGTGACGTGCATTTCTATTCAGCCCCCTTTACTCTGATACCCCTAACTAAAATCTAGTGGAAACCATTGCCTTCAGAAGTCACTTAATTAGTCAATAGATTCCACCTGTGTGTAATTTATTCTAAGTATAAATACAGCGGTTCTGTGAAGCCCTCATAGATTTGTTAGAGAACCTTAGTGAACAAACGGCATCATGAATGCCAAGGAACACACCAGACAGTTCAGGGATAAAGTTGTAGAGAAGTTTAAAGCAGGGTTAGGTTATAAAAAATTATCCCAAGCTTTGAGCATCTCATGGAGAATTGTTCAATCCATCACCGGAAAATGGAAAGAGTATGGCACAACTGCAAACCTACCAAGACATGGCCATCCACCTAAACTGAAAGGAGAGTATTAATCAGAGAAGCAGCCAAGAGGCCCATGGTAACTCTGGAGGAGGAAATCCACAGCTCAGGTGGGAGAATCTGTCCACAGGACAACTATTAGTCGTGCTCTCCACAAATCTGGCCTTTATGGAAGAGTGAAAAAAAGAAAGACACTGTTGAAATAAAGTCATAAGAAGTCCCGTTTGCAGTTTGCGAGAAGCCATGTGGGGGACACAGCAAACATGTGGAAGAAGGTTCTCTGGTCAGATGAGACCAAAATTGAACATTTTGGCCTAAAAGCAAAACGCTATGTGTGGCAGAAAACGAACACTGCACATCACCCTGAACACACCATCCTCACCGTGAAACATGGTGGTGGCAGCATAATGTTGTGGGGATGCTTTTCTTCAGCAGGGACAGGGAAGTTGGTCACAGTTGCGAAGATGGATGGAGCCAAATACAGGGCAATCTTAGAAGAAAACCTGTTAGAGTCTGCAACAGACTTGAGAGCAGTGGCGGCCCGTCCATAGAGGACGCATGGGTGCCTCCTCCCCGTATCCATGCGTCCGGCCCCCTGATCTACATATCAGGGCGCCGGACTATGGATTCCAATGGGGGGGTTAGAAGCACCTGATTAGAGCCAGAGGCTCTATCAGGCTTCAAAAGAGGGTGGGCTCGGGGCGTAGAGCACTGCGCTCTGATCCCACCCCGTTGTGTGATGATAGAGAATTAATTTTCACTGTTTTCACACTAAAGTTCCTCCCCGCCAATCAGGAGGCAGGTCATGAGACCTGTTTCCCGACTGGCCAAAGTGTCAGCCAATCCTATTGGATACCTAGCGCTTATGAGGAACAGAGAGGAGACACACGGCGGAGGAAGCGGACACCAGAGGAGGAGAGGACACCACAGCCCGCCAGCCCTAGATCAGGTAGGCGCCTGACTGCCAGTCTCCCGGCGGTCAGAGGGGGGATGGTGTCAGTGCCACACGGCGGGCCACCGGGGGGTGCTGTCTTTTATAAAATATAAAAGATGATGTTACGCCAAGTAAATAGATACCTAACATGTCACACTTTAAAATTGCGCACGCCCGTGGAATGGCGTCAAACTACGATACTTAAAAATCTCCATAGGCGACTGCTTACATTTTTTTATAGGTTACCTGTTTAGAGTTACAGAGGAGGTCTAGCACTAGAATTATTGCTCTCACTCTAATGTTTGCAGTTATACCTTACATGTGTGGTGCGAAAACCGTTTACATACGCATGAAAACTTACGTATGCGGAGGGATGGGGGTGATTTAAATTTTTTTTCTTAATTATTTTATTTTTTAATTTTTACACTTTACCTTTAATTTTTTTTATCACTTTTATTGCTATTACAAGGAATGTAAACATCCCTTGTAATAAAAAAAAAGGATGACAGGTCCTTTTTATGTAGAGATCTGGGGTATATAAGACCCCAGATCTCTCCTGTACCTTTGAAACAAAAGATTTAAAATAAATGATCTTTTGTTTTTTAACAAAAAAAGGTTTACTTCTGCCCTAGACCAGAAGTGACGCCATGAAGTCACTCCAGTCCTCCTAGATCATAGTGGGATCAGAGACGATCTGGTCTCTGTTCACCTCTGTGACCAGCCACGAGAACCCTCTGATCATTTCCTAGACTCGCCAGTAAAATCGACGGTAAGCCAGAGAAACACTGTAGAGTAGTGAAGGGGTGGGGGGGAGTGGTGAAGGGGGGGGGGCTCCCCTCCCGCTGCTTCTGAAAGCAATCCAGCAGCTAATTAGCCACTCGGACCACTTTCATGAGAAAGAGAATCTGTGGTTGAAAAAGAAAAACAGGGGTTATGGCAGCTAGCTTCAGCCATAGCCCCAGTAAACCACTTGCAAGCTGCAGTGCTTATATATATATATTGTGGTCGGCAAGTTTGTTGAACTAGAGCCTATCCTCTCCGTAGCCCAAACACCAGCAAGCCTTATAGCTTCATTGCTACCTGTCAACCTTATGCCCTGTACACACTATAAAATCAGGTAAACATTTTCGTCCGAGGAACATTCGTACTATTTTCTGATAGTGTGTACACAACTTTCGACAGCCGATTCTGACCTTCCGAACGAAAATTTCCGAAAGGACAAACTTCAGAATTTTTCTCGTATGGGAACAGAACGAACAATTTTCTTTTAATGTGTACCGTTTTCATATGAGAAATATCAGATACGAAGGACTGTGCATGATCAGAAACAACAAATAACAAAAAAAAGCCTTTGTCGTACGAGAATTTTCATACTTTATTTCTATCCCCGGTTCCGTCTTGCTGTGAAACATTGAGGAAAATTGGTTGATCTTTTGCCCGATTTTTTCATAGTGAGTCCAGGGCATTACTCTTCCTGTTGCATTGATGGCTAGCAATTTTTCCAGTTTTTTTTTTCAAATTTAAGGAACTGATCAATTATTTTTTTATTCACTAGTGATGTGACTTTGAACTTGGTAGAAAATGTGACTACTCCTCTAGGGAGGAATCAGTTCCCAAGCACAGCCCCTTCCTCCCTCCAATCATAGTTCTCCTCTTATGGGAACATTTTTGTTGGAATGGAATGGTCTGGCAAAAGAGCCACTAAACCAAAAAAATGAGCCTTTGCCCTTTTTTTATTTTACCCAAAAGTAGTTATTTTGATAAAAGCCTATTAGCTGCACAGTTCATCGTTTTTCTATGCAGCACATTTGGTTAACCATTATTAAATCAATTTTTTGCAAACGACTGTCCACTTTTTTTTTATATCAAGGTAAAAAATATTTTGATGGTAAGAATTTTGGTCTTTCCTCTATACTGTACAGCCAGGTCTGGGTTAGATAATTCACTACGAAGCTTCCAACAGATGGAGAGACTGTGTAACAATCTGTAAGTCATTCTAAAGATTGTAGACACTAGGATGCAAAAAGCCCACCTTCCTTTACACATCCCACTACACGATGAGGGGGTGGTGCACAGGTTGCCATGGCAGCCTCCTCCTGTCTACCATCACAGCCAAAAAAAAAAAAAAGACAGGCCTCTCACTTGAAATAAACTTTTGCAACAGCCTTTTTATCCCCTCCCCAGCCACGGTTCTTTCCTGTATTTTCTCTTCTAAAAATATTTTGCGGCTTGATGATTTTTTTGGCAGCAATTCCGGATGTTTCTTTTTTTTTTTTTTTTTTTTCTTTTTCAGGCACACAAACTTTTCAGTATTCTGGTTCGTGCATGTCAGGCAGGAAGCTTGTCAATTAATATTCAGAGATGTTTTCTTGTATTAACAGCTGATTTCAATGAATATTAATAGGGTTTGTTAGTAATGCATTTCACCCCTAAATATCTTGTTACTAGGAATTAATTAAAGGCAGGATCATCCATATTCCAGTAATTTTTTTCCTATTACAAAGTAAAACAAATATTATTTTAACCCCAAACGTGGCTTATGTATGAGTTCGAGAAAACGCTGCAGAGGACGTAAACCCACAGGTCGGGGCCACTGTAGGACTGCTGAAAGTTTCTCTGGGTCCATCGAAAAACCATCAGTGGAAATTACATAACCCAGGAATTTAACCTGTTCACAATGGAATTCGCACTTCAATTTATAATAGAGATTGTTCTCTCTTATTTTCTGAAGCACATGACAGACATCTGTGTGGTGGCTCTCCAGGTACTTGGAAAATATGAAGATATCGTCGAGATAAACCACCACACATAACTGCAACAAATCTCAGAGGACATTGTTTAAATTCCTGGAAAACTGCTGGGGCGTTACAAAGGCCAAAAGGCATTCCGAGGTACTCATAATGGCCTGTTCTGGTATTAAATGCAGTTTTCCACTCGTTGCCCTCCTTAATCCTCACAAGATTGTATGCCCCTCTCAAATCAAGCTTTGTGATAATCTTTGCTCCCTTGAGGAGGTCAAATAACTCCGTAATCAACGGAATCGGATAGGCATTCTTAATTGTGAAACAACTGAGACCCCTATAATCAATACAAGGTCTCAGTTCACCACTCTTCTTCTTCACAATGAAGAAACCAGCACCAGCAGGAGACGAGGATTTGCGGATGAAACCTCGAGAAAGTGCGTCTGTAAACATACTCTTCCATGGCCTTATCCTCCAAGACCGACAAAGGGTAAACCCGGCCATAAGGGGGTATGGCACCAGGTTGAAGGTCAATTGTGCAATCATCAAGACCGGTGTGTAGGCAAACTTTGTCAAAGACATTGCTAAAATTGCGGTACTCCTCCGGCAGGGCACTGATTGGCACAGATTGGGCACACTGGGCACATGTGGATGGCCATGGGGTACATACCTGGCCATCCACATGTTGCCCCTTCCCTGGTGGTCCTAGTGGCGATCCCTGGTGGTCCAGTTTGGTGATCTGAGGGGGGGCTACGCTGATAAACAATCAGCGCAGAACCCCCCTGCCAGGAGAGCTGCCGATCGGCTCTCCTCTACTCACGTCTGTCAGACGCGAGTGAGGAAGAGCCGATCAACGGCTCTTCCTATTGACATCGTGATCAGCCGTGATTGGAGACGGCTGATCACGTGGTAAAGAGCCTCCGCCGGAGGCTCTTTACCAAGATCGGTGTAGCGGTGTGTCAGACTGACACACCGATCGACCGATCACCGCGATGCGCGCCCCCGCGGGCACGCAGCGGCATATTATCCTGCTGGACGTCATATGACGCCCAGTCAGGATAACTGAACCACTTCCCGGACGTCAATCCGCTATAGGGCGGGCGGGAAGTGGGTAATTTGAGATCTGGGGTCAAAAAGACCTCAGATCCCACATTTACACTTAAATGCAATAAAAAAAGTTTGTTTTTTCGATAAAAAAAAATTCCCCTATAAGGCTGTTGGGCTGAAGTGACGTTTGATTTTGCTTCCGTCATCCAACGTCATTGAGTTGAGTGGGAGCCATCATTCCCTCACTCGTCTCACAGCCTCTGAGGGGAAAACATTGGATCGTCTCTGACGCTACTGACGGCTACGGTAAGTGGCGGAGACGACCAGAAAGTGGCAGGAGGGGGGTGGGCACCTCTCCCACCGCCGATAAAAGTGAATTTGCGGTGAATCTTGCCATTTCAGAAAATACCGGGGTTACAACGGTATTCTACATCAAAATACCAACGTATAACGACGGCAACTGGTCCGGAAGTGGTTAACAATTTCCCATAACAGTTATATTCAATGCATGCCATGAATGATAACTCCCACATTTGCTTGTGCTAAGATGGCAGCTTCCTTGGCTGTAAAGGAGAGGAGGGTTTAGTTCCGCTCTAACATGAAGCTTGGAGGGACGACCAGCTTAGGCAGAGCGATGTGGTTTCTGTGCTTATTTGTGTCAATGTAGCAACAGAAACATCTAAATGATCATAATGTTATCTTTCACACATTAAAGTGGAGTTCCACCCACTTTTACAACTCTTCAGCATCCCTCACTAAACTGTGCACTGTAAACAAATTGGATATTTTTTTTTCTCAGCACCTACTGTATATCTGCTGTATTCATTTTTCACTTCCTCCTCCCTGGCCGTGGCCCATTGCATCATTTCCTGTTTGCAATGCCTTCTGGGAAGGGGCGGCAACTTCCTCTGACACTGCCGTTGCTATGGAAACCTGACCTGAAACCTATTACACAGCTTGTGCTGCACTGAGCATGTGCGAGATCTGCAAGGATGAGATCCAGGAAGAAATACAGTCTGGCTTCAGATGCCCACACTTAAGATGGCCACGGCCTGCTGTAAGTTTATAAAATAACAAACTACTGCTATAAACTAACAAAACAGACCTTGGTTTACAGACTAACTTTACTAGAATACATTAAAGTGGGGTTCCACCCAAAAAAACAAAAATACCTGAAAAATTCTAAAAAAAAAAACAAAAAAAATTTGGATATATTTTTTTTTTTTAACTTACCTCTAAATGCCTGTTGCTAGGTGGTCCCTCGTAGTCTGCCTCTTCCTTTGCCTGGGCTTGTGACATCACTTCCCCCTCGGCACAGGAAGGACTCGGCTCTGCTCCTTCCCTCCTGTCAATCATCTGGGACCCATTACAGGTCCCAGGTGATTGAGCGGCCAATCACGGCGCACGGCGCCGCTCGCGCATGCGCAGTGGGTGCCAGGCTGTGAAGCCACAGCCCGGCGCCCACAGTTGAAATGCCGGCGCCGACGAGGGGAGGGGGGGACGAGCAGGGCTTCGATCCCCCACATTGCTGGACCCAGGGACAGGTAAGTGTCCAATAAAAAGTCAGCAGCTGCAGTATTTGTAGCTGCTGACTTTTAATTTTTTTTTTTTTAATGGACCCCCTGGGTGGAACTCCTCTTTAAGCTTGTGTATTATAGGGGTATTTTTATTTAAAAAGTATAATTTCGGCTGCAACACCACTTTAACAATAAAAGATTATTGCTGTTCACACAAAAAGCTTTAGAATAAGAGTTTGTTAGAGTGAGGGCCTAATGGAGAGGGAAACCCATATTCCACACACTCCACATCTGGGGGGCACCAGCCCGATATATATTAGAACGAAAAAAGTATGTTGATGTTTTGTGATTCACATATGGAGGATTAAGCCTTGAAGAAGCAGTAATGACCGCAAAACATGTTGGCAGATCCCGTACAAGTCATGTGATACTATATTTGATATATGTGTGATATGCTCTCTACATAGATATTTGGGCTTTAGTTGCCCCTTTGTTTGTTTCTCTTTTATGAACACTATATATATTAATAAATAAACTTTTTTTATCTTTATAATAATGATTGGTGTGTATATATACAGTTGTGCTCAAAATTTTGCATACCCTGGCAGAAATTGTGAAATTTTGGCATTTATATTGAAAATATGACTGATCATGCCAAAAACTGTCTTTTATTCAAGGATAGTGATCACATGAAGCCATTTATTATCACAAATACGTTTTTGGCTCCTTTTAAAATCATAATGATAACAGAAATCACCCAAATGGACCGGATGAAAAGTGTATATATAACCTGGAATGTTTGGCCTTGGTACAGACACAGAAGGTGGCACACAGAGGTTAAAATGGCTACACATTTGTGGCTTTTTAAATCACAATTAATGTCTGTGTATAATTAATCAATGAGTTTGTTAGCGCTCACATAGATGCACTAAGCAGGCTTGATACTAAGTCATGGGGAGCAGAAAACAACAGTCAAAAGACCTGCGTAACAAGGTAATGAAACTTTAAAAAAGATGGAAAAGGATATAAAAAGATATCCAAAGCCTTAAATATGCCAGTCGGAACTGTTCAATCATTTAATAAGAAGTGGAAAATTTGGGGATCTCTTGATACCAAGCCAAGGTTAGGTAGATCAAGAAAGATTTCAGCCACAACTGTCACAGGAATTGTTCGGGATGCAAAGAAAAACCCCACAGGTAACCTCAGGAGAAATACAGGCTGCTCTGGAAAAAGATGGTGTGGTTGTTTATAAGGCGCACAATAAGATGATACTTGAACAAAAAAGAGCTGCGTGGTCAAGTTGCCAGAAAGAAGCCTTTACTGTACAAGTTCCACAAAAAAGCCTGGTTACAATATGCCCAACAACACCTTGACATGTCTCATTGGGCTTTTTTTGTGGCATTAGCGCAGTAAAGGCTTCTTTCTGGCAGCTCAACCATGTAGCTTTTGTTCAAGTATCCTTGAATTGTGTTTCTTAAAAAAAAAACACTCCGTCTTTATGGAGAGCAGCTTGTATTTCTCCTGTGGTTACCTGTGGGGTTTTTCTTTGTATCCTGTGCAATTCTTCCGCCAGTTGTGGCTGCAATCTTTCTTGGTCTACCTGACCTTGGCTTGGTATCAAAAGAGCCCCTAATTTTCCACTTTTTAATAAGGGATTAAACAGTACTGACTGGCATATTCAAGGCTTTGGGTATCTTTTTATATCCTATTCCATCTTTAAAAAAGTTCCATTACTTTGTTACGCAGGTCTTTTGACTTTTCTACCTCCTCATGGCTCAGTGTCTAGCCTGCTTAGTGCATGCATGTGCAGACTTCCAACCCAAGATTTGCCGAGGTCAGACGTGCTGTACTTGGGTCTTTCCGTGCATTTCCGAACGTGACGTTCAGCTCTGCTCGGCTCCGGCCCCCCCCCCCCCAGGCCAAGATCGGTACTGCACACCGCTTTGGCCTGAATCGTGCTCGTTTTGCGAGACAACACTCGCAAACCGAGTTACGATTTTTAAAAATACAGTGCTCGTATTGCGAAATGCTCGTTAACCGCGTTACTCGCAATCCGAGGTTCCACTGTACTTTTTTCGTTCTAAGCTTTAGAATAACTTTATGATAAGGGACAGAGGAGCATAGCCACAGGGTTGTGGATAAGAATTACTAACGATTCCCTGAAATGTGCTTTTTCCTTATAGATGAATGTGCATAACAGCCGCTATGTAAAATGTACAGTGATAGTTTTGTCATCTTTATATTGTGTGTAATCAATATAGAGCAAGTGTTATTTTCTCCAAGTCTGATGCTACGACGAACGAACGGCTCCATTTCATTATATTAACCACTTGACATCCGTGCTACGGCCGAATGACGGCCACAGCGCAGACCTGAATTCCCGGGAGGCTGTCATATGAGCACGAGCCCTGCCGAGCGCGCTGTGATCACTGAGTCACTGAGACTCGGGTGATCATCGATCCAAGTAAGGGGCCGGTCCCGGCCCCTTACCATGTGATCAGCTGTCAGCCAATGACAGCTGATCACATGATGTAAACAAAAGATCGGTAATCGTTTTTTTTTTTTTCTACTCACGAAAAAAAAGCCGATCACAGGCTCAGATGTGAGGGACATCGGTCCCGAAGTGGAAGAGGCACATCTGCCTCATCAGTGCCACCTAATAGTGCCACCTAACAGTGCCCACAGCGCCACCTATCAGTGCCCACAAGTGCCACCTATCAATGCCCACAAGTGCCACCTATCAATGCCCACCATTAGTGCCAATCAGTGCCACCTAGCAGTGCTGCCTATCAGTGTAACTGATCAGTGCCCATCACTGCCACCCATCAGTGCCCATCACGGCCGCCTCATCAGCGTACATCAATGAACAAGAAAAATTACCTGTTTTAATTTTTTTTATAACAAAATATAAAAAAATAAAAAAAGTTTGTTTTTTTTTTAAATTCAGTTTTTTACATTTTTTTAACAAAAAATAAAAACTGCAGATGTGATCAAATACCACCAAAAGAAAGCTCTATTTTTGTGGTGAAAAAATGATAAAAATGTCATATGGGTACAGTGTTGTATGACCGTGCAATTGTCATTCAAAGTGCGTCAGCGCTGAAAGCTGAAAATTGGTCTGGATAGGAGGGGGGTTTAAGTGCCCAATAAGCAAGAGGTTAGACAGACACAAAACCCAGATTTGCGAAGGAATACATTTTGCCTGAAGAACAAGGAAGTTCCGGATAATAATATTGTTAGCGGTTTGCTGACTACAAGTTTGTGCTGTCATCATGACGAGGGGCTGACAGCGGAGGCTCCTTTGGGATCTGCACTGGGGCAGGTACAATTTAATGTCTTTATTAGTGATGGAACAGATGGCGTGGATGGGACTGCGTGCCTTCTGGCAACAGACACCAAGCTCTGCTGCAGAGCGCTTTGGGAAATACAGAGAAATGATTAATAGTTTACATAGATTAGGAGAACGGTCAGTGGATGCTTATCAGTGACAGCTTTGTGGCTACAAAAGATAAATATGTTTGGTCTTAACCACTTCAGCCCCAGAAGATTTTACCCCCTTCCTGACCAGAGCGCTTTTTGCGATTCGGCACTGCGTCGCTTTAACTGACAATTGCGCGGTCGTGCGACGTTGTACCAAAACAAAACTAACGTCTTTTTCTTTCCCCACAAATAAAGCTTTCTTTTGGTGGTATTTGATCACCTCTGCGGTTTTTATTTTTTGCGCTATAAACAAAAAAAAAAAAAAAATAGCGACAATTTAAAAAAAAAAACAATATTTTTTACTTTTTGCTATAATAAATATCCCCCAAAATATATTAAAAAAAAAAAATTTTTCCTCAGTTTAGGCCGATATGTATTCTTCTACATATTTTTGATAAAAAACATGGCAATAAGCGTATATTGATTGGTATGCGCAAAATTTATAGCGTATACAAAATAGGGGATAGTTTTATGGCATTTTTATTTATTCATTTTTTTTATTAGTAATGGCGGCCATCTGCGATTTTTATCGTGACTGCGACATTATGGCGGACACATCGGACACTTTTGACACTATTTTGGCACCATTGTCATTTATAACAGCGATCAGTGCTATAAAAATGCACTGATTACTCTGTAAATGACACTGGCTGGGAAGGGGTTAACCACTAGGGGGTGATCAAGGGGTTAAGTGTGTCCTAGGGAGTGTTTCTAACTGTGGGGAGGATGGGCTTCAACTCACATGACAGTGATCACTGCTCCCGATGACAGAGAGCAGTGATCTCTGTCATGTCACTAAGCAGAACGGGAAAATGCCTTGTTTACATAGGCACTTCCCGGTTCTGCGGCTCCGTGACACGATCGCTGGGAGACCGGCAGACATCGAGTCCGCGGGTCCCGTAGGCACAGTCACGCTGTACGCGGCGCGTGCCCGCTAGCCCCGCCAATTAAAGGGGACGTACAGGTACACCTATTTGCCCACCACTGCCATTGTGCCGACGTATATCGGCGTGCAGCGGTCGGCAAGTGGTTAAATAACAAACATATCATACTTACCTCCACTGTGCAGCTCACTTTGCACAGAGTGGCCCCAATCCTTGATTTCTGGGGTCCCCCGGCGGCACCTCCCCACATTAGCTAACCCCCTAGGAGAAGCGCTCCATACACACGAATGCCAGACTCGGCCCCGCCCCCCACGTCATTGGATTTGATTGACAGCAAGGGAAGACGATGGCTGCGCTGCTATTAATCTATCCAATCAAGAGCCGGGACCCCGTGGAGATAGAGACAGCGCATCACCGCCGAGTGAATTCCAGGGCTCCGTTAAGTAAAACGGGGGGGCTGGGGGGCCGGTGACTGCCAGAAGTTTTTTCACCTTAATGCGTGGGATGCATTAAGGTGAAAAAAAACACGAGAGTTTACAACCCCTTTAAAGCCCAACTGAACTTTAAATCAACTAAATGCATCATTTCAAGTGCATTAAAATAAATAAGGTATGCAAAGTCTTACATGTTTCTTTAGAAAGCAGCCACATCCTGAGTAGAAAAGCCTGTCCCCTGCCAGCATGTTGTAGAGAAAGATCCTTGCTTTCTGTGTGGAAGCAGTGGTCTCTCTGCAGAAGCCTGACGCATCCTCATCCATCAGAGCTAGAGCTCTCCAATCAGTAAGTAGCACCCTTACCTCTCCCAGAAAGCTGTGTGTGCTGCTAATTTATTATTATAAGGTGACCAATGCAAAAATGTTAGAAAGTTCAACTTTTCATTACTTTACTTGCTAAACATAGGGATTGATTTACTAAAACTGGAGAGTGCAGTTTTTGTTCTGTTCAACTTTTAATAAAGATTTAATTGTGAAAAAAAATTAAAAATCTGGCAGAGCTCTGCATAGAAACCAGTTTTTTTTTTTTTTTTTTTGTCAAAGCTTAATTGAACAAGCTGAAGTTAGAAGCTGATTGGCTACCATGCACAGCTACACCCGATGTTGTACCCTCCTGTTTTAGTAAATGAATCCCATAGTGACAGCTTAAAGAGGAACTGCAGTCTGCTCACATAATTTGTAATAAAAACATCTTTGTCATTCTGAAGCTTCCCTCCAACCACTTTCCATATTATGTTATATATACTTTGATTCTGTACTTGCCAAACATGCTGCAGAAATCTCCCTCCACGGAGTCTACATAGCTCCCAACTGTCCCGGATTTTGAGGGACTGTCCCTGATTTGGAGCAATGTCCCTCATTCCTCCTCATTTGTCCCTCATTTTGGTCTGATCTATATAGATGTATGTAAAATGCACTTTTTAAGTATCAAAAAGTGTTTTCCAGCGCTAAAGCTCTCATCTGATTTCTAAATCGCTGCATTTGTAAATTCCAAAAGCCAATATAAAGGAATAATAGTGGCAAAAAAGCACTTGTAGGTTTAACCAATCTTGTTTTTTTTTTTTTTGTTGAATTCTCCTTTAATGGGGCGTGGCAAGAGGTGTGTCCTATGCCTGCATACTTTTACTGATAGGTGTCCCTCATTGCCATCTCAAAAAGTTGGAAGGTATTAGTCTGTCTGCAACCACTTTACCTGTGGGCAGCTGAAGCTGCTGCCTGTTCACTTCCTGGATTTACACAGACACATATCTCCAGCCCTGCAGCTCCCACTGGCCCTCTTATGACTCATCCCCCCTCTTTTCCTGGCACGAGAGTGAGAGAGAGAGCTGTGCATGTTGTCATAAGCCTAGGCTTTTGACCAGACAAGAAACAGGGAGTGGGCTGTATAAGGTATTTACTGGCAGAAAAAAAAAATGTTTTATTATCCAAAGTTAAAACAACGAGGGCAGAAGATTTAACCTCCCTGACGGTTTTCCCGAGTGTGGCTCGGGGTTAAATTTCAGCACCATTAGCGGTAACCCTGAGCCACACTCGGGATTGCATTGCAGGATCCTGGTGCAGGTTACTTGCTTTGTCCCCAGGATCCTGCGATGTCCCCCCCAGCTGTGTCCGTGGGCTCTGTCCTCCCCCATAATTAGGGCTCCATTCCCTGAGAGCGTCACAATGCATGGGGGCGGAGCCTGGCGGCAAATTAAAAAAACTGTAAAAATCATAACACATACAGTGCTGTAATCTTACAGATTACATTACTGTGTGAAATCATTTCACATCCTTTTTGTCCCCAGTGCTTTGTCCAATGCCCTGCATGCAGTTTTATGTTATATATACTGTTCTTTCTGCCTGGAAAGTGGAGATTGTCCATAGCAACCAAAAAGTGTCCCTTTACGTCAAAAGTGGCTTTAGACCAGCTAGAAAACAGCGATAGCAAATTAGAACACTTGCAGAATTGAGCGATAGTGAACCGTGGGGAAATTTATTTTATTATTATTTTATTATTATTTTTTTTAATTATTTACATTTATTTATTATATTATAATTTATGATTTTGTGTGTCAGACTTTATCATACCCGGGATATCTACTAGACTCTTGTTTGGACAGATCTAAGTGTGTTATTGCTAAGAAGAATTACAGACCTACAATATAAAACGCCAAATTTCCATACAAAATAATTGTACTGCTTTCAGCACCTAAAATCCGACATAATCATACCGCCAGGGAGGTCGATAGATTGAAAGATGAAAAAATGACTGAAGGTCCACTTTAAGTCAATGGGTTTGTTTGGAGACAAACCCAAATGATCATCATGATGGATGGGCTGTTATGGCAATCACAGGATCAGGAACCGACCAATGTGGTTCCCCCATAATTACTGTGAGACCAACATGGTCAGTGGCGGCACAGTCTCGAGAAGCGCACACAGCTGCCCGCCACTTGTTCCACAATAGAACATTGATTAATACTCTCTTGGCATGGGGCACCACGCTGAGGAACGTAGATTTAGGGAATGCAATCAGGAATGCTTTAATTATGCTACTAGGTACAAAACTGGCTCTCCACAAACATTTTTTTAATGAAATCATTTGTATTTTGCAAACATATTCCATAATATGTACAATGTCCTAATGATGAATAATTGGGGTTTGCAATGTACTTGGATGTTAATAAGGTATTTGTAAATGTAGGATTTATTTATTTATTTATTTTATTGTTTCTGCAAATCAAATACATTTTAGTATCTTTAGTTATTTTTGCTCTTTGCACAGAAAAACAACAAACTGTTCAATTAAAACAATACACATAATTTTGTTTTCGCATGGCTAAGCAGAGGATTAATGGGTGACAGGGTGACATATATCACACTGTTTAAGTGCGTTATATACGCTTGTTTGAAAGTTTCTATGCATTTTAACATGTTTATTTCTGTGAATTATCACAATAAGTAGTTTCACTGACACAACAGTAAACTCTTGTGCCAAATTGTAATGTAACTGTAATGTCTGCCTTCATTTTGTTAAGCGCTGCGCAGACTGTTGGCGCTATAAAAATCCTGTATGATAATAATAATAATAAACTACATGCTATATTAGTTGGAAATTAATTTTGCAGTGGCTTACCTGTTCCTATATGTCTGTTTTACTGTATTATTTGCTATCAATGATAACATACAGTAGGCGAGATTAACCACTTGCTGATCGCTGCACGCCGATATACGTCGGCACAATGGCAGCAGTGGGCAAATGGGCGGTGATAGCAGGCGTGTGCACGCACCCGCCGCGTATGGCGCGGCCATGCCCGCGGGACCGGTTGACTCGATGTCCGTCGGTCTCCCGGCGATCGTGTCACGGAGCCTCAGAACGGGGAGGCGCCTATGTAAACAAGGTATTTCCCCGTTCTGCCTTGTGACATGACAGAGATGTCCCTGTCATCGGGAGCGGTGTTCGCTGTCATGTGACTTGAAACCCATCTCCCCCCCACAATTAGAATCACTCCCCAGGACACACTTAACCCCTTCATCGCCCCCTAGTGGTTAACCCCTTCCCTGCCAGTGTCATTTACACAGTAATCAGTGCATTTTTATAGCACTGATCGCTGTATAAATGACAATGGTCCCAAAATAGCGTCAAAAGTGTCCGATGTGTCCGCCATAATGTCGAAGTTCCGATAAAAATCTCATTTCGCCGCCATCACTAATAAAAAAAAAAAATTGAAATAAAAATGCTATAAATCTACCCCTATTTTGTAGACACTAAAGCTTTTGCGCAAACCAATCAATATTCGCTTATTGCGAATTTTTTTTTTACCAAAAATATGTAGAAGAATACATATCGGCCTAAACTGAGGGGTAAAAAAGTTTTTTTATATATTTTTTGGGTGATCTTTATTATTATCTGTGTCGCTTTAACTGACAATTGCGCAGTTGTGCAACGTTATACCCAAACAAAATTGACGTCCTTTTTTTTCCCACAAATAGAGCTTTCTTTTGGTGGTATTTCATCACCTCTGCGGTTTTTATTGTTTGCGCTATAAACAAAAGAAGAGCGACAATTTTGAAAAAAACACAATATCTTTTACTTTTTGCTATAATAAATATCCCCCGTTTTTTTTTCAAAAAAATGAATTTTTTCCTCAGTTTAGGCCGATATGTATTCTTCTACATATTTTTGGTAAAAAATATCGCAATAAGCGTATATTGATTGCGTTGCGTAAAAGTTATAGCATGTCCGGCACCCTGCATGTAGATTAGGGGGCCGTGGCATGGACGGGGGAGGCGGCGCTGTGCTCTCCCTAATGGACAGACTGCCATTGATCACACCTATATGAGCTTGTCGAACATCCCATGCCAAAGTTATGGGGATTATTATGGATTTGTGCCCCCCCCCCCCATACCTTGGCACTAACACATTCTTCACTTACTTGGGAAGGATTTACACAAGGTTTTGAAAGGTTTTGGTGGAAATTTGTGCCAGTTCAGCCGAACGAGCAGTTGTTGGGTCAGGTACTGATGTTGAACGAAGATTCAACTTACAGTCAGTGTTCTAATTCATCCCAACATTAGTGACTAAGATGGAGGTCAAGGCACTGTGCAAGACACTGAAATTTCATCACACCAAACTCATCAAACCATGTGTTTATGGAGCTGGCCACGTGCTCAGCATGATGGAACACATAAGGGCCTACCCCAAAACAGTCACTGGATTGAGAGCACACAGTTGTCTAAAATGTCTTTGTATGCTGTAGCATCAAGGGTTTGTGTCAACAGGCTTTGGTCTTGTGTTGATTGCACGAGTTTGACATCAATTGAGACACTTCTAAAATGATTCGTGGATCATTGATAGGTGCATTTGACCTGTAGTTGACCTCTTCTGGCCTGCATTTCATCTGGTTCAAGCAGGTTTTGCAGTCCCATTGACTTGTATAGGAACGCAAAGCCTACTTGGTACAAGCAAAAACCTGTTGACATAGGCCCCTAGGTATCTTACATAGGGGCAGTTGTATGGCTGGTAAAATCGATTTAGCTGAGGTTTTACCCCACAGACCACCCAACTTAAGACTACCATACAGTCAGAGGGGGCTGGTCACATGCTGCAGTAGCACCATATTCAATATGGCATGTCAAGTTGACAGACAGCAAAATTCACCCAATGGCATAAGCATAGCACCACAAAAACACGCAAAATGCTTTGCTCGTGGTTTTGGCACATTAGACCCATTAAAAACAAAAAAACAAAAAAAAAACAAACAAACAAGAATTCAGGAGGCGGCAATTGTGAACATGGCCCAACAGTACCTTTTACTGGAATCATTTGGACAGATGTCCACAACATTTGGCCATATAGTGTAACTGACAACTGACCTGGTAAGATGATTGTTTGCTTCTCCAGAGCTGATAATATATTTATTTAAGCAAACCCTGCAGTATATTATATGAATATATTGCTTGCATATATTGTATCACATATTACAGTTTGTACATATTACACCTTGGCTGTCATTTTCACTCACCTGACGAAACTTGTAAAGGGAATCCTGGACTTAGGAAGTCAGGTGAAGAAACCACAGAGGAAAGGCATTGATATTTCAAACAGAGAACAGTCTATAATACAGTTGGTACTTTTGACTGCTGTTTGACTTTGTTCTTGCTTCAGGGGAAATCTCCTTTAGATTTGAAAGTTCTTTTCATCTGCTCAAATTTATAGAGAGTCCTTAATATGTGTCATTAACCTCCGCTTGGATCATCTCGCTAATTGATAATGGGCTAATTGCCATTGTGCCTTAGGGACTTTTATCATGCTAAATTGGAAAATGTTGCTTTTTGATATTGGCAACGCTAATCCGGGGTAATATCTTAAGCGGAAGGAAACTGCATTGAAACGCTCAATGTATCCCAGTTATATCCTTCCACTATGGTTGCCAATAGTCCCTTATCAGCAGCAATGTTCTTTATTTTAATTACAATTAACTGTTCCATTCCCAAATTGTTTTTAGTAGGCAATACCAAAATAGTGAAAAATATCTGCTGTGGAATCTGTGCCGGAATCCTACAGTGCTGGAATTTGAAAAGGTCAGCCTAAAGCTGAACATTCATTCTTTGTATAGATGTTGGAGAGTTTAAGGGTCAGTCCACCCAAAAGTGATATTAGTCTGGTGGGTCTCTGAGTTGTTATATGTTTTGAAAACTCCTACAGAGACCACCCTACCATGATTCTCAGCTATGTTCCTGCCTGGCTATGGAGTTTTGGGTGTTACCGCCTATCTTTGTGTGTACTAACTCTTTGTTACATTTTCTATAATTTAAAATGTTCCAAACGTTCCAAACAAAGGGTCAGTTTACTGTCCTTCAGGGTTTAAGGGGGGCCGGAGTGTGGACAGTGGACAGTAGAAAATGCCCTATCCTTGGTTCTAGTAGGAGGAAACTTTTCCCGTTGTTGGTATTCAAGGGGGGAACAGTGCCCCATGATTGGTGTCTGTGAGAGGAATGGTGCCCCAATATTAGTATTCGTAGAAGTATTGGTGCCCTATCATTGGTATCAGTGGGAGTAATGGTGCCCCATCATTGGTGTCTGTGAGAGAAATGGTGCTACAACATTGGTGTCAGCGGATGGAATAGTGCGCCATCACTGGTGTCTGTGAGAGGAATGGTGCCCCATCATTATTATCAGTGTGCGTAATGGTGCCCCATTATTGGTATCAGTCCTTCAGGGTTTAGGGGGGCCGGAGTGTGGACAGTGGACAGTAGAAAATGCCCTATCCTTGGTTCTAGTGGGAGGAAACATTTCCCGTTGTTGGTATTCAAGGGGGGAACAGTGCCCCATCATTGGTGTCTGTGAGGGTAATGGTGCCCCATCATTAGTATCAGTGGGAGTAATGGTGCTCCATCATTGGTATCAGTGGGAGTAATGGTGCCCCATCATTGGTGTCTGTGAGAGAAATGGTGCCACAACATTGGTGTCAGCAGATGGAATTGTGCGCCATCGCTGGTGTCTGTGAGAGGAATGGTGCCCCATCACTGGTATCTGTAAGAGGAATGGTGCCCCATCATTATTATCAGTGGGAGTAATGGTGCCCTATCATTCGTGTCTGTGAAAGGAATGGTGCCCCATCATTGGTATCAGTGGGAGTAATGGTGCCCCATCATTGGTGTCTGTTAGAGAAATGGTGCCACAACATTGGTGTCAGCAGATGGAATAGTGCGCCATCACTGGTGTCTGTGAGAGGAATGGTGCCCCATCATTATTATTAGTCAGAGTAATGGTGCCCCATCATTGGTGTCTGTAGGAGGAATGGTGCCACAACATTGGTGTCAGTTGATTGGATGGTGCACCAAGGGCCAGATAAAGGGAAGCAAAGGGACCACTGATCTAAAACAACGGATGGTGAGAGCCAGTTATAATGTGCACAGCAGCTGTGCAAAGCCAGGAATTGAGCAATAGACCCCTGAGATGTAGAAGAAACTATCAGAAGGATTTAACTCTTCAGTATTCATGACTGGCATGTCAGTTTTAAGTGGAGTGACCTTTGACACCACCTATTGTTTCCATACATCTCTCAAAGCCAATTTTGATGCTTGAAGTGTGCAGTTGAACCTGTACTAAAGTTATCAGGTTTACACAGTTGCCACAATTTGGTGGTCCCACTGTAAAGAGGATCTTAAGAGAATGTTTCTCTTTTTTAAAGTCCCTGTTTTTTCTACCCTCTCTATGGCTGGTGGCTTTCCACAATAAAGAGATAACATATGTGTGGACTAGTGGAGCCGATAGGAGATCGGGGTTCCCCCAAACTAAGGATAGTATGGCTCCAATGGCTGTGTGCAATAATCAATGGTCCTCCGTGTGGAGAAACGGACCTAAAACAAAGTATTCTCATGGTAGCTTCCATAGTGGTTAGGGACTAATACTTGAAATGAAGAGCTACTAATGTTCCTTCTGCACAGAAAAAAAAAATTCAATAAAGAAAGTTCAGAGTTAAAGAGGAGCTTCAGTCTCCCCCGAAAAACATAGAAGCCAGCAGCTACAAATAATATAGCTGCTGACTTTTAAAATAAGTACAGGACAATTATCTTCCAGGGATCCAGCACTGTCCTTACCCAAACCAATAAGTCAACGGGCTTATGGTCCCTAGCGCTGGCATCTTAACTAAGGGAAACCACTGGGTTTCCCACTTTGCATGTGTAAGTCGCGCTGTGCCTTGTGAATAACCCCGCAGTCTTCTGAGACCCGTGATGTGTCCCAGAAGGCTGTGGGCGAAGGGAGGGGGGAATGGGGGGTTGAACCAGTACCAGGTCCCCCCCAAAAAAGAGAATAAGTGCCAAATGTGAAAGAGGAGGGGAGGTAGGAGGCAAGCAAGTGACACTTCCCCTTTTTGAGGAGGTGGCAGGATATCCTCGAGCTTTAATCTACACAGAGGTACATGGCAGGGCTGCCCCCTGTCCCCTCTATTGTTTGCCCTGGCCATAGAGCCTCTAGCTACCCTTATCCATTCTAATACTAATATACAGGGATTTACAGTAGGTACGGGGAACGTCATGAAAAAATAAGGATGTATGCCAATGATACTATGCTGTTCCTCGGTGATACATCTACTTCTCTACGAGAGGCTATGACGGTGATAAGGGAGTTCAGGGTGTTCTCCGGTTTGGTCATAAATTGGACTAAGTCTTCTATTATGTTGCTGGATGTGACACCTGGCCCCTCTTTACTGACCATACAGGAGATTCCGCTTTCCGGTTCTTTTAGATACCTAGGCATACATGTTACCCACTAGACTATGTCAGACTTAATCTGACCCCTTTACTTAATCGCTGTCGCGATCGGTTAAGATATGGAGCAGGCTAAAGATATCTCAGGTGGGACGGATAAATCTTATAAAGATGATTATGATGCCACAGTTGCTCTATATGATTACACAATACCCCCATGGTCACCCCGTTGAAAAAGTTCAGTATTATAAACTCAATCTTTAGATCCCTAATCTGGCAATCTAAACCAGCTAGAATAAAATTGGAGCAGCTACAGCATCCGAAAGAAGCTGGTGGACTGGCATTGCCCAATCCCTGGCTCTATTACTTAGCTTTACAGTTACAGTACATAGCATGGGTAGTGCACCCCCCGCAAGAGCTGCAATTAAACTTAGTAGACTCTTCTGCTAAACTACTTAGTTTCGCAACGGGGTTGAGGGTGGCGGATGTCTAATAAACTTTACCCTACCTATGTTCTTTTTTTTTTTTTAATTGTATTTTTATTAAATTTTTACAAAGAAAAGATTACAGAAATGAATCAAAGGTTTAAAACACAAAAAAAAAAAATGTCCACAAAGGCCGGACACAGAAGTGTACTGCACATCTTAATATAAAGAATGTACATCAACTTATAAGCATAACAAAAACATATACAGAGGTCATACATGTAAGGCAAAACTGATTTAGGGTATATAAGTATGGTCAAAAAACTCCAGAGGGTATCAATTTACTGTATACCTGGGAGAAATGGGAAGGGAGCAAGTCTCTGCAAGTAGAGTCAGAGAGTGGAGCATGAAGATTTCAGGACTCGATGGACGAAAGTTGTGCCCCATATTCCGAACTGTCCCAAGGCTCCCAGATCTTGTCAAATTGGGGTATAGTATCATGCACAATGGCCGTCATATATTCCATTCTGCGATTCTCTGCAATAAGCTGAAGAAGTCTAGATCATGGTGGGGGAGTAGTATTGGATAGCCAGCATAAAGGAATCAGTCTTTTAGCAGCAAGGAGGATGTAAGAAATTAGCCTATTGCTTTTTTTAGTAATACCTGAAAAAGGAAGGCCCAGTAAGTAACGTAGTGGGTCAAGCGGTAGAGATAGCGCTACCACTTTCTGTATTAGCAACATCACCTCATGCCAAAAGGGCTGTATCAGAGCACATTGCCAAAAGATGTGAAATATAGACACCACAGCCTGCCCACATCGCCAACAGTTAGTTGAGCTTGAAGGGTCATACTTATAGATGATTTCTGGGGTCTTCTACCAGTGCATGAGGATCTTAATGGATCCTCATGCACTGGTAGTACACATTTGGAAGACTTAAAAGTGGAGAACCAGATCTTATCCCACATCTGAGAGCTGATGGGCCGACCTATCAGATGGGCCCATCTTCTCATATACAAATGCGTGTCCTCAGTGAGGGGTGTTGACTCCTGGATGATGTGGTAGATGGAAGAGACCAAATGTAGTTGGCAGGGGCCCTGTGCACATATATATTCAAAGAGGGTGGGTTTTTCAAGAGTCAGAAGCGGATCCTGAGAATGAAAGAAGTGCCTAATTTGCATATAAAAATGAAACTGGTGTAGAGGTATGTCAAACTTTTCGCGAAGGGAATCAAAAGCATGAAACCTACGAGAGATTGGGTGGACCAAGTTTCAGAGCTGAAATAGGGAATTATTAATCCAAAGGATAAACTATCAGGTATAGATGGATTAAATAACACATTCGTAAGAGGAGAACACGGGCAAGAAAGAGAGAAGTTCTTAAGGCATTTACGCCATATGGTTATTGTGAAATTCATTGGTGCCGTACATTGACGTCTAAAGATGGGGTCCATATAGGGCAAATGAGACCAGACTAGGGAGCATGGATGAACCGGATACAACACCCTGTTCTCAATGTCAGCCCAGTGACTAAAAGCCTGTAAGCTGGACCAGGAGGCAATGACCCTTAGATGCGAGGCATAATAGTATTTAGCAATATCCGGTGCCCCCAGGCCCCCACTAGATCTCAAAGCAAGGACAACTGAACTTGCAATGCGATGTGCCTTACCATTCCAAATAAATCTCTAAAAACTTCTCTGGATGGCCTTAAGTTAGGAAAGGGGAATGGCAACCGGTAAGGTTTCAAAGTAGTATAGGAGCCTAGGCAGGCTGGACATTTTCAGTACATTAATCCTGCCAAGGAGGGAAAGGGGATACCTAGTTCAGCTTTGTAGAGATTTATTGATATCTGCAATCAAGGGAGGGTAATTTACCGAGTTAAGGGAGGAGTAGGTGGGAGTAATATGAACTCCCAGGTATTTAAGGGAGGTGGAGCACCACCTATAGGGATAGGATTCCTTGAGTTGAGAATAAGAGACAGTGGTATGTGTAAAGGAAGGGCTTTGGTTTTTGAAGTGTTTATCTTATAACCAGAAATGGCACCGAATGAGGACAGAAGGTTGTGTAGTGAAGGTAGGGACAACACCCCTACCTATGTTCTTATGCAGAAAATTTGGGAAAAGGTCAAGATGATGCAGGGTGTACAGAGATTTACCAAATACAGCTCCATCTGGGATAACAACTACTTTCTGGAAAAAGCTAAACTGCACTACGGCACAAAGTGGAAACACTTTGGGTTTTCTCACCTGACCCACATCTTCCGAGATGGCAAGTTGAGGTCATTTTCAAAACTTAGAGAGGCCTTTCAACTCCCCTCCACAATGCACTTTTACTACATGCAGCTTCAGCATGCGCTCAGGGCGCAGGGAGGAGGGGATCAATGGGCCTTGGATTCTACTTCCATCTTCAATTATTTGTTTGAGGTCACCACCTATAAAGGATTTATCTCCTGTAGCTTTGCCATGCTCCTCAACCTTTTCCATAGGGACGCGCCATTGAGCTGTTACTCGTAATGGCGGCGATCAGCGATTCACTGTACAAATGACACTGGCAGGGAAGAGGGTTAACATCAGGGGCGATCAAAGGTTTAAATGTGCTCCTAGGGAGTGCTTTCTAACTCTGGGGGATGTGTTTTGACTGGGGGAAGACAGAGATCCGTGTTTCTGGTTAGCAGGAACACAAGATCTCCATCTTCCCCTCTCACAGAACAGCGGTCTGCCTGTTTACATGCCTCTCCTGAGAACGATCAGGGTGTCCTGTTGGACATCGCCTCCGCCTGACCCGCTGATTGGCTCCCGCTGTGTTCATTCACAGCGGGAGCGGGTCACCAGTGGCACGTGCACGCCCCAGACCCAGTGCACGAAATCACTGTACAGGTACGTGATTTCGCGCAGGAGGGCCGATTTGCCGCAGTATATCTGCGTGGGGCAGGCCATAACTGGTTAAAGAACTAAAATCCAATCTAAAGAAGTAAAGAACTGAAATCCAATGGATAGATCTAAAGAACTGAAATCCAATGTATAGAATGGCTAAATGATGCTGGACCTCCTCCAGCCAGGAAATGAGCTGGGCACTATCTGATTTGCTACAGCTTACAATGCACACTGTGTGAGTGTGCAGTGTGCAATTTCAGTGCAGGAGAGGAGAATGTACAACTTTGCAGGACTGAAGGGAAGTCTGGATTCAGCTTTAGGCTACACTGGCATCACCATGCAGACGACACCTAAGCAAAAGTAGCAGTCTGTTTGTTGATGAGTGATGGTGTTATAATTTCATTCATCTCGGTTGATTCTTGGAAAATAACAATCCCCAGCTACGTATGTGTTCAAGGTCACCCAATTTCTGTATTTATCATAGATCTCGACAAATTGTAGATAGAAAACAAGTTAAAGTGACACAAAAGATCGTTCGCTCCCGCCTTGACTTCAAACGCTGAGACAAAAACTTTGATTATAATTGCAATTTGTTCCAGATGAAAATCCGTAAGTGGTACATCACCCGCAGTAATCAGATAACAAGTTCTGGAAGCCTCCACAGCGCCTTCGGCAAGGGGTAATGATAAATTATCATCAGATATTGTTTTTAGACAGATGTGTGATGGAAACTACAACATCCTTCACAAGAACACTGAAGAACAATTTCAAGCTTCAGTCATTACATAAATAAATAAACGATATTAACTCTTCCCAACCGGTGGGAGCCAGCCCTTTAAAAGTTCATAACAGCAGAGGCGTGACTTGGGCTTCACAGTCATGTGATCACTGTAATTGGCTGTCACAGTGTAGCAACCTCTACTAGGTAGGTGCTAGAAGTTAGGATTTTTGTAGTACAGGCTAATTTAGAAAAAAAAAAATTTTAGTAAAAATTTGCCATAGCAGCCATTTATTACCAATTACCTACATATCAACAATCCTTTGAACAGAAATATAATAACGGTGATGATAATGACCAGGGTTGCCGATCCTCTGAGGCACTAACGAACCAACACAAAACTTGTATCAGCAGAGCCACTTAAAGGTCCTCAGCTACAGATCTCCGCCTCAAGGACAATACCAAATGCCAAAGACCGTCTTTGATAACGTCCTATGACGTCACGCTCACACGTCACACCCGGAAGCGCTGGCCTGGAACACAAAGTTGGAACGCACGCATAAGGACTGGCTTCCTGGTTCTAATCTTGTATATGGCCGTGCTGTACTGGGTTCGTTGCTGTTTTTATGGATTTAGTTTTTAAATAAATTGAGCCTACTACACTACGGGAGTCCCTTGTTTCTTTTTCCCGGGAGGAGAGGACTGACTGGTGCAGATAAGCACACGGAGGTGCCCAGGGCTGGAGCGCATGTCGGGGGCCCTGAACAGGAGTGCTGAAGCGGGATCACGGAGGTGTAGAGTACGAGCTGAGACATCCAAGGGGATCATCCATCCAAAGCCACCCACTCTATGCTTATTACCCCTGTAGGGGTGACTACTGTTGGTGAGTGGGGGCACACTGGGGGAGCACCTGAAGTCACCAGATTTCATGAGCACAGAAGTCACATTTTTTTCTCTTATTTTCTACATTTGAATTATACACGCTGGGTAAAGACACCCTTGAAATCCCGGACTGGATCATAAAAAATACAATATATATGATTTATATGGGTTTGTCACATATATTATTTTCGCACAGTCACATGGATTTTTGGTTTAAGCTGTAATATTCGTCCATTATTAACCTTCACCAGGATTAGAGGGGATTGGACATTATATATATATATATATATATATATATATATACATTTTTTGGACAGTTATGCATTTACCTAGACTGGTTCTCAATTAGGGTGTATGCACTGTGAAAATAAGTTTTTCAGGTGTATTTTTGAAGCATTTGGTATAGTTTATTGTATGTTTATATTATTTTCATGCAGATGTTTATATCACATATATAGGAACCTGTCTACTCGCATTGAGATGTGCACTTGAGATTGGGTTTAGACGCACTGGGTTTCACATTTTTATCATTTATCCCTTACTTATATACTGTGTCATTTCAGGTAGCGCCACATCCCCATTTTTTCTCTCTATAAATACCAAATTTCCGCTGACACCTCCATTTTCACCAATTTCCATTAAACTACCGTTAACTGGGATTACACAGAGGACACCATAGTCTGATGTTACACAGTACAATTTGGATGCCTCCAAGGACCCCAACCGCCATGCCAGGACAACTCCCAACAAGTCCACCATCTACAGGGCATGACTGCTGAGGCGCAATGGGCCCGGTACAAATTAAATGTAACATAAATGTATTGGAAAACCTTCACCCTTGCCCCTTTGCCCGATTAAATCAACACACTTACAACCATTAGGTTGGAAAGGGCAAGGCCACAGCTTTATTAAAATCCAACACATAACATGTGAACACTTTTAAACCAGTGCCAGTCACAGTTGTACTGTGACCACACAATTCCAAAGGGGGCCTGTCCTTACCATAAGTGCTGGACAGGCCACCTACTTACGATTTCCATCAAGGGCATAGCCCATTACAGCCACTTTTATGCTGGCAAGGTCAAGAAACCGCAGCACGCTGTGACATACCATAGAAAAAAGGGGCAGGAGGGTGGGCTGCTCTTCCAGCCACGTTCCCCAAAAGATCCAGCATTCCCTGGGAACAAAATTTTCCTGAGCTCAGGCCCAGCCCATCCCCCATAACAACCAATCCCTGGTGACCACTCAGCCACCTTGTCCTGCACCTGGCCATGCCCCCATCAGTCAAGGCTCTCTTTCCCTGGGGGGGGGGGTTCAAGAGGCCTCCAAGAGGGTGGGAAGTTTCTTTGACGTCCATTTGCCTTGAAGTGCTCACAGACCTTGTGTCCCCGCCTCAACATAGTTGCTGCCCCTTCCTATCCATTCTTCCACCAATTTAGGTATGTGCCCCTTCTCCTGAACTCTTGACCATACTATTTATTTTAACCCTCTGACTCCTGTACTCCCCTGCTAGCCCAGTCATGCCAGCCCTTTTTTGCCTATTTCTATTTCTTTTTTTTGCTTCGGGCCTATCTTTAGGGTGTGTACCTTTAAGCTCAAATACATGGTGCCAATCACTATGTTCATTCCGGAAAGGTAAGGGGCCGGTAAATTACATTACCACTTCCCCTACTCATCCTGACACGTCATTTGTGTGTGCCCACAGCAGCAGCAGCGGCCTGGGGAATAGGGAAGCTGGCAGTGCTGCGGGCAGCATGGTGTGATTGGGCACACCTGGCACACCCTGTGCACACACCTATGGCCTTGTTACCTTAAAAGTACTGTTGTAATAATAATATAATACCTACATAAGCATCATTATGAAAAAAAAAAAACTTTAATGCACTGAATAAACAGAATAGTTATTTGGAAAGATGATCAGTATATCGTTTTGTGTCTGTTTCCTACTGCTGTCATTATTATTATTTGGAACCACTGATTATTATTAGGATAGCAGTTGCCTATCTATAACATTTCCAAGACAAGAGATAGTGCTGGCCTTCCTTATGACAAAGTCCAGCATGGTCTGCAGAGTTACATAAACATGTCCTGTACTAAATGCTTATTTGTAAAATGAAGGTGTCATTAAATAAATGCAAAGTAAAGGGAAATCAATGGGCTTCAAACACAACAAAATTTCCCAAAATGTCGATGTTTTTTTACAATATTTGTTTACAATCATTTTTTATTTATTTTTTTTACATTTTTTTAGGAGCCCCGTTGGGGGGCTTTGGCGAAATATCTCACTTTAGAGACAGAGAAAGGGACCAAGGAAATACATTTACTTTCTCTGCAGCCAAGAAGCAGGGGGAATCTGTACAGCACAGGGTGATTAGGGTGTGCCTAGGCACACCTGGCACACCCTGTGCGCACGCCTATGGTTAGGGTGCTGTTCAATATGAACGGCACTGCAACACATCAAAGCGTTTCCACAATGTATAAATATAAATCAACAATTATTCTTTCAGATGTGACCAACACTGGAGGGAAACTGCAGCATTTTCTCCAGGAGAGGTAAATATTCCAGCCTTTTCTAAGCTGGTAATACACCAGTAGAATTGTGTTTGAAATGTTTAGTTTAACCAGTTCAGCTCCAGGGTAAATTTCTTTTTTTGCATACGTGTAAAAATCTTAATTTTTTTCACTAAAATTACTTTTCTGAAAGCAGAGGCCCTGTTGAAAAAAAAGAGGATAGTTGCAGATTTTTATTTCACATAATATTTGTGAAACTGTTTAATAAATGCAAATTTTCAGTTAAAAACACATTAAAATGAATTTAAGTGCAAACAAACACACTATAATACCAATTTTTGGTAAATATAAAAGCTAGGGTTGCGTTGAGTAAATAGATACCAAACATACCAAGACTTAAAACTGCACGCACCTGAGATATTGCAAAAAACTATGATACCCAAAAATCTCCATAGGTGATGTTTTAACCACTTCAGCCCCCCAGGAAGGATTTACCCACTTCCTGACCAGGCCATTTTTGGCGATACGGCACTGCGTCGCTTTAACTGACAATGGTCGTGCGATGCTGTACCCAAACAAAATTAATGTCCTTTTTTTCCCACAAATAGAGCTTTCTTTTGGTGGTATTTGATCATCTCTGCGGTTTATTTTTTTTGCGCTATAAACAAAAAAAGAGCGTCAATTTTGAAAAAAACACAATATTTTGTACTTTTTGCTATAATAACTATTGCCATTTATTTTTTTTAAAAGCTATTTTTTTCTCAGTTTAGGCCAATATGTATTCTTCTAAATATTTTTGGTAATAAAAATCGCAATAAGCGTATATTGATTGGTTTGCGTAAAAATGATAGCATCTACAAAATAGGGGATAGTTTTATTTTTTGCGCTATAAACAAAAAAAAGAGAGACAATTTTGAAAAAAATAAATACATTTTTACTTTCTGCTTTAAAACATTTCCAAAAAGAAAAATGTAAAAAAACAAATGTATTCACCAGTTTAGGCAGATAGGTATTCTTCAATGTATTCAATGTATTCTTCTACATATTGTTGGTAAAAAAAAAAAAAAAAAATTGCAAGCAGTGTATATTGATTTGTTTGCGCAAAAGTTATCACATTTACAAAATAGGGGATAGATTTATGGCATTTTTATTATTATTGTTATTTTTTTTTTTACTAGTAATGGCGGAAATCAGTGACACCTAACTGACATTTTTGACACTTTTTTGGGAACCAGTGACATTATTACAGTAATCAGTGCTAAAAATATGCACTGTTAATGTACTAACGACACTGGCAGGGAAGGGGTTAATATCAGGGGCTGATTGACTCCCCCGCTCGCCCACAAAAGCGCGTTCCCGCATCGACGAACGAGCCACCTTGCCGCAGTATAACGACGGCGGCTGGTCGGGAAGCGGTAAAAGGCCTGTGCAGCTCATCAGTTTAGAGCTAACCAGGAGCTCTTGTACTAGAATTATTGCTCTCGCTTGTGGAGCAAGGGGGGGGGGGTTACGCCAATTAAAGAAAAAAAAAAGTTTTATTAAATTTTATTTTTTTAAAACGTTTTCATTTTATTTTAAATATTTATTTGTTTTTACTTGTTTGCTGTTGCTTGATTGCAGTAGCAGCCATCAGCTTGTGATTAACATTTTGCTCTGTAGCTGAACTGGGTAAAGAACACTTTGAATTTGTAATCATTCCTGGAGTCAAATCGACATTTAATTTAGACCGCAGTAATATGAAATTCGAAGTAGATGGATGGCATGTTCTCGAATTAACACATTTCTAATAGTAAATGTGGTTTTCTTTCTGTAAAACCCATGAGTATGGTATTAACCATGGCTTGTTACCTGCTATGCCAATAAACCCACCCACCCTTACCTCTAATGACCACGCCACACGTGACTAGGGTCAATTGGCTGTAGCAGCCGTTTTATTAACCAAATATATAAATATCCAATAATTAACCTATCAATAACCTTTTAAACATAACATACAGCTTTATTAACGATAATGGAGCCCAAGGTCCCAATGGCATAAACCAGAACCGTACCCGCTAGTCACGTCTAAGGCCGCTAGTCGCGGACCACCGACTCAGAGACAATTGGCAGGTACCCATACCAACTGGGAGCCGTACCTCAGACGGGTCCCTACACCATACCTTTTAAGTGCCCATATGACCTATAAGGACCTTGCACCCCGCCAAGTGCACCACTTTTCTCTCGGGGACACTCCAGCCCCCAACCCAACAGGAAACTTACCTCAACACGTAGGGCGGGAGGTGGGAAGCTGTTCCACTCTCTTCCCGTTCCGACTAAAGGCCGCCACCCTTCCTCGTACGGCGTCACTTCCCCTTCCAAGGCTCCACCCACATCTCTGTCCCCCACTGCTCCTTCTCCTTCCTCTGTACCTAACGCCCCGTTAACCCCTGTCATGCCAGCCCTCCGTTATGGCTTTGGGGTTGACTCCAGGCCTCTCTTTTGTTCCAAATTGTATTGTTAAAAGGAGAAGTACAGCCAGACCTTGTTTGGCTGTACTTCTCCTGTGGATCACAGAAGTGTAAATCGTTCTGCACTCCTGTGACCTGTTTTCAGCTGACAATGGGCTGAAGCCTGTTGTCAGATGATGGTACAGAGCCGGTCCAGGCTCGGAAAAGATCCTGACCATATGGTCAGGATCCACCCAGAAGCCTGGACCGCCACCTGGCTCAGTGGCTTCCTTTTTCTCCCTCCTCCTCAGCGACCAATCAGGAGTCTTCTTTGGGGTCTCACACCTGCTTCTGATTGGCCAGATTGAGGATCAGTGTTTCAACAGCGAATATTCATTCGCTATTGTATCACACTTGGGTGGGATCGGAGCACATCCTCTATGACCTGAGCCCAACCGATTTTAAAGCCTATTAGAGCCTATGGCTATAATTAGGTGCTTAAAAAAAAAAAAAAAAAAAACAGCCACTGTAATTCATGCACCCGGTCTCCAGAAAGGGGCCGGATTCATGAATAGGGGGTGGCCGTGCAGCCATGGATAGATACATGCTATGTATAAATCTATCCATTGCATATGGGGGGGGGGTGAAGTGGAGAGAGGGGGTGGCGCCCGGGCCCGGACTGCCGTAAGTCACCAGCATTCTGCTCACGGGGCTCTAAGAACTGAGTGATCAGCAGTCTTTGAATGCTTGGTTCTCAGTCTTAGAGCCGGCGAGGGACCCATGCTGCATCCACCCAGGTAAGTATTATTTAAAAATATCTTTTAAAGTGATATTAAAGGTTCGATCAATGGTGGCCACTCATGCAGGGCGCAGGGGCGCTTCCCCCCCCCCAATACATAAGCCCTACCTCTAATCTACATGCAGGATGCCGGAAAACCTGCCAAAGCGGCGACTTGGATGGGATAAGTGCGGGGCTGGCAGGCTGGGGGGGGGGGGGGGGGCTGGCGGAGCCGCCTCCCCCTGAAAAAAAAATAAGCACCAGCCACCACTGGGCACAATTTTATTTTAACTAAAATACCAAACATGTCATACTTACCTGCTTTGTGTAATGGTTTTACACAGAGCAGCCCCGATCCTCCTCTTCTCGGGTCCACCACCAGCTCTCCTCTTCTTCTCTGAGTGCCCCCCCATAGCAAGCTGCTTGCTATGTGGGTACTTGTGCATGCCCGCTCCCAAGCCCCGTTCTCTGTCTCCATTGACAAACTCAGCCCCCCCCGCACCCTACTCCATAGCTCCCAACTGTTCCTGATTTCGAGGGACTGTCCCTGATTTGGAGCAATGTCCCCCTGTCCCTCATTCCTCCTCATTTGTCCCTCATTTTAGTCTGATCCATATAGTTGTATATAAAATGAACTTTTTATCTTTCAAAAAGTGTTTCCCAGTGCTAAACCTTTCATCCAAATTCTAAATTGCTGCATTTGTAAATTTTAAAAGCCAATATAAAGGAATAGTAGTGGTAAAAAAAAAAAAAAAGCTCTTGTGGATTTAATTAACCTTTTGTTTTGGTTAATTCTCCTTTAAGAGGGTGTGGCAGGGGGCGTGTCCTATGCCTACATACGTTTTCTAGTAGGTGTCCCTCATTCCCATCTCAAAATGTTGGGAGGTGTGCTACTCACTGGCTGTGATTGACAGCAGCAGGAGCCAATGGCTTCCGCTGCTGTGTGTGTTTGAGCCAATAAGGAAGGAGAGAGCCGATAGAGCTGCTCTCATTCACATCGCTAGCTTTATGTTGGCGTTAACATTCAGGTCTGCTGTAATCCTACGGCAGGTGGACTTCAGTAACAATAATAATATTTGACCACTCCATTTTCCACATACTGTCAAATCTTAATTACACATGTCATGCACAGCGTAACACAATTAAAAACCAAGCCTAACATGCCTGTCAACCGCCACTGAAGTGTAATTAGAGCTACGTAATGATTCTTACAATTTAATTACTTGTAAATCGAAACTGGAGGCGACACACATGAAAAAATTGGATTTTTCTCTTTTAATTGCAAGTTTGAGATGAATATGTACTAAAGAGTACCCTCTGCTGTGTTTATTTGATTAGGTGAGGAATTAAGTCTGGCATAAAGTAAATTGCAGAAAATCTATCTTGCATTAGCAGAATTTGCTATTCATAGGTGCTTAATTTGCACCTGATTTTAGCAAAAGGGAAATGCTTGAATGCGGAGGAAAGCCGATCTCACACTCCGGATGGAGGCGTTTTATACGTCTTGATTGTTAGACTACATATTTAAAGCTGAACTCCGGAAAAGTCCAATCATGGGTAGACACAAGTGGCATGTGTATTCCTACTTGAATCTTCGTATATACGCACTTGCCGACCAGCGCACGCCCATATACGTCCTAACTTTGAGGACGGATATCATTGTTATGGCAGCAGCTAGCTGCCATAACCCCGGTATCCTCGTATTTGGCGGGCGGTCGGCTACAAGATAAAAGTGGTCTTTGCGGCGGAAAGCGGTGCCCTCCGCCACTTACCTGGGGCCATCGGCAGCGGATCCTTTTCTTTCACTGGCTGGGCATGGAGACGAGTGAGGGGAAGATGGCCCCCACCCGTCTCCATGACATTGCAGGGCGGAAGCGGCATCAAAACGTCACTTCCGCCCATAGCTCTTAAAGGGCCATTTTTTTTTTTTAAATCATTTCTTTTAAATGACTTTTTTTATTTTTTATTATTGCATTTTAGTGTAAATATGAGATCTGAGGTCTTTTTGACCCCAGATCTCATATTTAAGAGGTCCTGTCATGCTTTTTTTCTATTACAAGGGATGTTTACATTTCTTGTAATAGGAATAAAAGTGACAATTAAAAAAAAAAAACAAAAAAAAAACAGTGTAAAAAAAATAAAAAAATAAAAGGTAACAAAAATAAGAAAAAAAATAATTTTTTAAACGCGTCCCGACTCGCGTGTAGAAGCAAACGCATACGTGATTAGCGCCCGCATATGAAAACGGTGTTCAAACCACACATGTGAGGTATCGCTGCGATCGGTAGAGCGAGAGCAATAATTGTAGCCCTAGACCTCCTCTGTAACTCAAAACATGCAACCTGTAGAATTTTTTTAACACTGCCTATGGAGATTTTTAAGGGTAAAACTTTGTCGCCATTCCACGAGCGGTCACAATTTTAAAGCGTGACATGTTGGGTATCAATTTACTGAGCGTAACATTATCTTTCACAATATCAAAAAAAAATTGGGCTAACTTTACTGCTGTCTTATTTTTTAATTCAAAAAAGTGTATTTTTTTCCCAAAAAAGTACGCTTGTAAGACCGCTGCGCAAATACGGTGTGACAGAAAGTATCGCAACGACCGCCATTTTATTCTCTAGGGTGTAAGAAAAAAAATGTATAATGTTTGGGGGTTCTAAGTAATTTTCTAGCAAAAAAATAAGTTTTTAACAACAAATCTCAGAAAGAGGCTGGTCCTTAAAGTGGAGGGCCACCCTGAAAAAAAAATGACACCAAAAATCCTAAAAAAAATTTAAATAAAACATTTGAAAAAAAAAAAAATTTAAACTTACCTAAACCCTAGGCAGTTTTCCTAATCTGCCTCTTCCTATTCCGTGGCATGTTCTGCTCCTCGGTGAACGGCCCCGTTGTCTTCTGGGAACTGTGTGTGTTCCCAGAACACCACGGGGCCATTCACAGAGCGCCGCGCCGCTCGCGCGTGCGCAGTAGGAAACTGGCAGTAGGATGGCGGTGCCGAGACCCAAGAGCTGAGGGACGGATCCGTCTCGGGCGGCTGACATCGCGGGCACCCAGGACAAGTAAGTACTTATTTAAAGTCAGCAGCTACAATGTTTGTAGCTGCTGACTTTTAAAATTTTTTTTTTAGGCCGGAATCCCGCTTTAAGTGGATACTAAGGAGTCTTGTTATAAAACATTTGTTGCACAAATGTCAGAAGCATTCTTACAAGCTGAAGGAATCACAGTATTTTTTCTAAGAGAAAAATGCCTGTATTGTTAGCTCCATCTAGTGACCAAAATGCAGTATAGGTTTTCTTTTTAATATCTCAGAAAACTAATGCATTTTGACCATTACATGGAGCTGGTGATACAAAAATATGATGACATTTTGTTCAGCTTGCAGGAATGCTTGTGACATTTGTGCAAGGAATGTTTTATAAATCAATCCCTAAGTGTATTTTTGTTTTCCAGATCCGCACAGTAATCTAGTGAGAAACTTTGTCTTTGTGCAAGAGCTTCCTTTATTAACCACTTGACCTCCGGAAGATTTTACCCCTTTCATGACCAGGCCATTTTTTGCTATTCGGCACTGCGCTACTTTAACCGCTTCAGGACCTGCCGCCGTCATTATACTGCAACAGGTTGGCTCTCCTAAGCGAATCGCCATAGGTGTACGTCGTCCTCTTTAAGAGCGATAGGGGGCGCTCACCCCACCGCGATGCTGGAGCCAATGCGTGTGGCCGGCGGCCAAAATGTTCCGCCAGCCACCCATGATCGCTCCACAGAGAGCCAGAACAGGGATCTGTCAATGTAAACAGACAGATCCCCGTTCTGACAGGGGAGGAGAAACAGATTTGCTGTTCCTAGTGATCAGGAACAGCGATCTCTCGCCTCCTCCAGTCATTTCCCTCCCCCCCACAGTTAGAAACACTCCAAGGGAACACACTTAACCTTGATCGCCCCCTAGTGTTAACCCCTTCCCTGTCAGTGACATTTACACAGTAATCAGTGCATTTTTATAGCACTGATCGCTGTATAAGTGTCAGTGTTCCAAAAAAAGTGTCAAAAGTGTCTGATCTGTCTGCCGCAATGTTGCAGTCCCGCTAAAAATCGCAAATCGCCGTCATTACTAGTAAAAAAAAAAATAATAAAAATGCCATAAAAATGCCTTAAATCTATCCCCTATTTTGTAGATGCGACAACTTTTGCACAAACCAATCAATATATGCTAAGTGCAATTTTCTTTTACCAAAAATACGTAGAAGAATACATATTGGCCTAAACTGATGAAGAAATGTGTAAAAATATTGTTTTTTTTCTCAAAAATTACGCTCTTTTTTGTTTATAGCTCAAAAAATAAAAACTGCAGAGGTGATCACATACCACCAAAAGAAAGCTCTATTTGTGGGAAAAAAAGGATGTCAATTTTGTTTGGGTACAGCGTTGCAAGACTGCGCAATTGTCAGTTAAATTGGCATGTGTATTATATACTGTTTTGTACTAATCATCCCTTTGTTTCTTATCCCAGCCTTGCAGGGATTAGAAACAGAGAGATTGTTTCTTCTGTACAGAGCCCTGTGTTAATTGTCAACACAGGGCTCTGGGCTGTGATTGGACACAGCCGATCCGCAGGTCCCGGCCATGAATCATTGGCTGGGACGTGCTGACTAATGCCCCGTACACACGGTCGGATTTTCCGATGGAAAATGTCCGATCGGAGCGTGTTGACGGAAATTCCGACCGTGTGTGGGCTCCATCGGACATTTTCCATCGGATTTTCCGACACACAAAGTTGGAGAGCAGGAGATAAAATTTTCCGACAACAAAATCCGTTGTCGGAAATTTCTATTGTGTGTACACAAATCCGACGGACAAAGTGCCATGCATGCTCAGAATAAATAAAGAGATGAAAGCTATTGGCCACTGCCCCGTTTATAGTCCCGACGTACGTGTTTTACGTCACCGCGTATAGAACGATCGGATTTTCCGACAACTTTGTGTGACCGTGTGTATGCAAGACAAGTTTGAGCCAACATCCGTCGGAAAAAATCCTAGGATTTTGTTGTCGGAATGTCCGAACAAAGTCCGACCGTGTGTATGGGGCAGTAGTCCCGCTGTGTTCAATCACAGCAGAGCCGGCAGGTGGGGGCGCACACGTACCCCATGGACCCGGAAGAAAGCTGCAATCTACAGATATGTTACAGTGCCTGTACAAGCCACCCTACTTCAGTACATGTACTGTGGTAGGTCGGCAAGTGGTTAAGACCGGTCACTTCTGCTCTCTCTCTGCTTGTACAAAGTGATTGGTCTTGTCTCCTCCCCCTCCTGTAGTTTTCTGCAGGCAGCCTGTAGTGGGCGGGGCAGCTGGGATAGAAAAAAAAGTAGAACATACTGCATTTTTCCTGCATTGGATTTTACTAGAAAGATGTAAAATGCATCAAAAACACACTGAAACGCACCTAAACGCACAAAAAACTGGAACACGCATTGCTGTTTAAGGTTAAGAAAAAAGAGGGGGACAAAATGCACTGGACTGCACAAAAAATGCACTGAAACGCATAAAAATGCGTCAAAAACACACATGCAAAAAAGCATCTGGAATGGGGCAAAAATGTGCAATTAAAGCAGAGTTCCGCCAATTTTTTTTTTAAGTCAGCAGCTACAAATACTGCTGACTTTTAAAATATGCACACTTACCTGTCCAGGGCGCCCGCATTGTCGGCACCCGAAGCCGATCTGTCCCTGGGCTGTCGGGTGGAGGCACCGCCATCTTCGGTAAGAGAATCAGGAAGTGAAGCCTTGCGGCTTCACAGCCTGGTTCCCTACTGTGCATGCGCGAGTCGTGCTGCGCGTCCTCACTGGTCCCTGCTATCTTCTGGGACCTGTGTGTCTCCCAGAAGACATTGGGGGGGACGGAGGAGGGGCCGGACATGGCGTAGATCACCGTGGAGCCTGCGGTGATCTATGTCTGGAAGTGGGAGCAAATACCTGGATTATACGGGTATATGTTCCCCCCTCCCCCCTGAAAGGTTCCAAATGTGACACCGAAGGGGGTCAGGAATCCAAAAATGGAAGTTTCAATTTTGGATGGAACTCCGCTTTAAGCTGTGTTTTTGCTGCCTGCCACTCCCCCCCCCCAGACTGACATTGCGGCCCCCTGTGCTCCTTCATCCAGAGTGGGGGCACGCTAATACAGGAGGTGTGTTACTGACCAGATCACCAAGTGAAAAAAGCCTTAAAAAAGGAAAACGAATGTAGCCACCACATCCAGTGATTGGTAAGCTTCAATACATTACATATTTTGGTTTGGGGTTTAATACCATTTCTATGTATGTACACGAAAAGTTCGAACACAATCATTTCTTGTAGCTCATAAGAACCTTTAGAATGTTGACCATCTAAATGTTCTGTTGGCCATCAGAATCCTTAATACATTTTGAAATCACGGACAGTAGGAATGATAGTTGGAGGTTGATTAGCAGCAAGAAATGTCCATTGACCCACATTTCATACCTAAACCAATATATTATGTGAAGAAGATGTTGGTCTCGTAGTTATCTAGCAAAATGCAAATAAGAGTTCTGAATCAAAAGCAGAGAATAAATTACACAGAACTCATGAACTTTTAATGAAATGTCATCTTCCAGACTTTTTCCAGCACTTGGAAAAGACATAACGTTATGCATTGTTGAGATGATGAAAAGAACAGAGGCGAAAAAAAAAACCTCAGAATTTGAAAATTAGATTCTCAAATCAATACTGATGAAAAACAGGGACTTGTGAAATGGAATGTAACAGATAAGAGTCTTCTAGAGACGCAAATAGTATCACGGAAAGGAAACTCTGTTGTGACAGTCCGCTCCAGACTCAAAGAGCATCCGGGGGGAACGTTTCAGAGATTTCATTCAGTAATCAGTTTGAGGAAAGTAAAACTTTTTTGAAATAGGCCACTTTATTTTACAAATTTTGGCCAAACTGTCTTTTATTTTGGATGGAGTGTCTGCCAAACTGTCGCTCATTTGGAACAAATTCCCTATGTCTCTCTTTTTTCTTCTCATCTGTCCTTCTTTTTGGTCTTTTTTTGGTCTGATGTAAACTTCAACAGTGTCATTCAACACTGATGCCGCGTACACACAAGCGGACTTTCCGGCACTTTTGGACAATCCGATCGTGTGTAGGCTTCGGCGGACTTTTTTTTCCCAAAAATCTGCCGGACCTAGATTTGAAACATGTTTTAAATCTTTCCGTCGGACTCAGTTCCTGACGGAAAGGCTGTTCGTCTGTATGCTGGTCCGACGGAAAGCCCGTTCGTCTGTATGCTGGTCTGGAGCACTGGGAGAAGAGGCCAGAGAGAGCGGAGAAGAACCAAACGGGACGCCGGGAGAAGAGGAACCGGAGGGACCCCCGAAGCCGGAAGAAGACCCCCCCGGAGCCGTCTAATAAATTATTTTAAAAACCTGTGTAGTGTGTTTTATTTCTGACACTTTTTCCCTAGGTGAATGGGTAGGGGTACCATGTACCCCATACTCATTCACATAGGGTGGGGGGCCGGGATCTGGGGGCCCTCTTATTATAGGGGGCTCCCGGATTCCGATAAGCCCCCCGCCCGCAGACACCGACAACCAACGGACAGGGTTGTCGGGAAGAGGCCCTTGTTTTAATCAACATGGGGACAAGGTGCTTTGGGGTGGGCGGCGCCACCCCTCCCCCAAAGCACCCACCCCCCCATGTTGAGGGCATGCGGCCTGGTACGGTTCAGGAGGGGGGGGGGGCGCTCGCTCGTCCCCACCCCCTTTCCTGACCGGCCAGGCTGCGTGCTCGGATCTGGGTCTGGTATGGATTTTAGGGGGGACCCCACGCCGTTTTTTCGGCGTAGGGGGTTCCCTTTATAATCCATACCAGACTTAAGGGCCTGGTATGCCCTGCGACGGGGCTCGCAAGGTGTCAATCTCGCCAATAAAAGCGGCGAGATTCACTTCCTTTTCTAGTCCCGTCGTACCCGAGTCACGCTCAAAATGAAATTCTGAAAGTCCGCCGTAACTCCGGCGAAAGTCCATCGGAAAGACAGGCGGACCTAGCCTGCCGGAAAGTCCGGTCGTGTGTAGGCAAGTCCGTCCGTTCAGGTAGTCTGCCGGAAAGTCCGGCGGAAAGACCGTCGGACCAAGTCTGCTGAAAAGTCTGATCGCGTGTACGAGGCATAATGCCGCATACAAATGACCGGACTTTTCGGCATCAAGGGTCCGACGGAACGAATCCGTGGGACAATTCGATCATGTGTGGGCTTCATCGGACCTTTTCTGTCGAAAAATCTGACGGAGCTTAGAAATAGAACAAGTTTCAAATCTTTCCGACGGACTCAATTCCTATCGAACAACCCGTTCGTCTATATGCTAGTCCGACGGACCAAAAATGACGCAAGGGCAGCTATTGGCTACTGGCTATTGAACTTCCATTTCTAGTCCGGTCGTACGTCATCACGTTCGAAACGATCGGACTTTGGTGTGATCGTGTGTAGGCAAGTTCGTTTCAGCGGAACTCCGTCGAAAAGTCCTTTGGCGTTCAGTCCAACGAGAAGTCCGCTCGTGTGTACGCGGCATAAGCCTTCCATCCAACCTCTAAATCAGCCTTTCACAACTTTTTCAACAGAGCAACCCTTGAAATAACATTCAAGTCTCAATGAACCTCTGCTAAAAGTTACTATATCTCAGGGTATTTTTTTCTCAGACAATAGGTGCAGGTACTCCCCCTTGTTACATAGTTACATAGTTACATAGTAGGTGAGGTTGAAAAAAAACACAAGTCCATCAAGTCCAACCCATGTGTGTAATTATATGTCAGTATTATATTGTATATTCCTGTATGTTGCGGTCGTTCAGGTGCTTATCTAATAGTTTCTTGAAACTATCAATGCCCCCCGCTGAGACCACCGCCTGTGGAAGGGAATTCCACATTCTTGCCACTCTTACAGTAAAGAACCCTCTACGTAGTTTAAGGTTAAACCTCTTTTCTTCTAATTTTAATGAGTGGCCACAAGTCTTGTTAAACTCCCCTCCACTAAAAATTTTTATACCTATTGTGGGGTCCCAAGTATGATATTTGTAAATTGAAATCATATCCCCTCTCAAGCGTAACCCCCCTCTATCCACCTCTGCACTGTCCCTTACTTCCACCTTCTACCCTTCTTGTGCTGGGTTGTAAACCCTCACGTTTTTTTCACCTTAATGCATCCTATACATTAAGGTGAAAAAACTTCTGTCACGCTCTTCCCCTCTCCTCATTGTCTTGTCTCTTTATTGGATAGATTGATAGCAGCGTAGCCATTGGCTCCCGCTGTTGTCAATCAAATCCAATGACTCGGGTGCCAGGGGGTGGAGTTGAGTCCTACATTAGGCATCTATGGACGCCGAATGCTGGACTCGGGAGCAAGCCAGCAAGGTAACCCACCGGGACAGCGCTTCTCCTAGGGGGTATATGATGCGGGGAGGAGCTACCAGCACCGCCGGGGGACTCCAGAAGAGGAGGATGGGGGCCACTCTGTGCACAACGAACTGCACAGTGAAGGTAAGTATGACATGTTTGTTATTTAAAAATAATAAAAAACGAAGCCTTACAAACACTTTAGGTAATTCATATGGAATGTGTTAATAATAAAAACAAGAAAAACAGATCCCCTGAAGCCAGCAACAATAGATCCTCCCCAGCAACCACAGAACCCTTCCAGCAACAACAAATTTCCCAGGAGCCAGCAACAATGGACCTTTTACAGCATCAATAGATCTCCCAGGAGCCAGGAACAATAGACCTCTCCCCTCTATAGTAGATCCCTACCAGCAACAATTGACCCCCTAGCAACAGTAGACCCCCCCCCACAACAATCCTCCCAAGCAACAACAGACCCCTTCCAGCAACAATATGTTTCTCAGGAGCCAGCAACAATAGACCCTTTACAGCAACAATAGATCTCCCAGGAGCCAGCAACAATAGACCCTTTACAGCAACAAAAGATTCCCCAGGAGCCAACATTACTATAACGATCCCTCAATCCCCACCAGCAACAACTGCCCCGCCAAGCAACAAAAGACCCTTCCCAGCAACAAAAGATCCCCCACCAGCAACACTGGACACCCCCCTTGGAACAATAGATCCCCTGGCAGCACCAGTTTTACCAAATCTTCCCCGCAGTGTACTGCTTAGAGTGTTGCTCACACATACTGTGCTTGACTTTGGGAACACCATTCGATCTATTTGTAAGAAGCTCCACTAGCAGACACCAAACAAGAGACGCTGTCAAGAGTCAGGCTAGTAGAAACATGATTTTCGGTTTAAGGTAAAAGTATATTGATATTTCTTAAAGTATGGGGGCAGTGGAGGTCAGGTGAGGATTTAGGGGAGGTTGAAAATTGTGGAGATGTGCTTTAACATGCTTCAGGTACTGGGTACTGGAGGATGAGGTTCAGGGATGTGTAGTCAGGGGAGGCAGGTAAATCTTTCTTGGTCTACCTGACCTTGGCTTGGTACCAAAAGAGCCCTGAATTTTCCACTTCTTAATAAGTGATGAAACAGTACTGACTGGCATATTCAAGGCTTTAGATATCTTTTTATATCCTTTCCATCTTTGTAAAGTTTCATTACCTTGTTACGCAGGTCTTTTGACTGTTCTTTTCTACCTCCTCATGGCTCAGTGTCTAGCCTGCTTAGTGCATCCATGTGCGAGCTAACAAATTCATTGACTATTTATACACAGACACTAATTGTGATTTAAAAAGCCACAAATGTAGGAAATTAACCTTTAATTGCCATTTTAACCTGTGCGTGCCACCTTCTGTGTCTGTACCAAGGCCAAACATTCCAGGGTAGGTAAACTTTTTATCAGAGCCATTTGGGTGATTTCTGTTACTATTATGATTTAAAAAGGATCCAAAAAACTATGTGATAATAAATGGCTGTGATTGCTATCTTTAAATAAAAGACAGTTTTTTGGCATGACCAGTGATATTTTTAATATTGATGCCAAAATACCACAATTTCTGCCAGGGTATGCAAACTTTTGAGCACGACTGTATATATTGTTTTAGCAGACACCCTAGGGAATTAAATGGTGGTCATTGCAACCTTTTATGTTACACAGTATTTGCGCGGCAACTTTTCAAACACATTTTTTTTTAATTTCATGAATTAAAAAAAAAAAAAAACACGAAAGTTTGGCTGATTTTTTTGTATACTATGAAAGATTAATTTACGCCGAATAAATAGCTACCTACCATGTCATGCTTTAAAATTGCGCACACTCGTGGAATGTCGCCAAACATCAGTACTTAAAAATCTCCATAGGTGACGTTTTAAATTTTTTTACAGGTTACATGTTTAGGGTTACAGAGGAGTTCTAGTGCTAGAATTATTGCTCTCAATCTAACAATTGCGGCGTATGTAACCTGTGTGTATCTGGCTCTGATACTAGCCAGTGCCTCACCAGCCACTAACCTCACCACATGTCCCTGATGAGGTGTCTAGGTAGCTTTCAGAAGGTGGAAAGCATAAAGCCTCGTACACACGATCAGATTGTTGGCCAACAAAACCATGGACTTTTGTCCAAAGGGCGTTGACACAAACTTGTCTTGCATACACACGGTCACTCAATTGTCGGCCAACAAATATGAACGTAGTGATGTACTACGTGTTTCTTTCAGCTGTTTTGCACCACCCTTTGGGCTCCTTCTGCTAATTTCGTGTTAGTAGAAGTTTGGTGAGTGTTGATTCTTGCTTTTCATTTCTCACTTTTCATTTTGCGGTTTTCATTTCACGCTTTTCAGTTCGTTTCTGAACGGCCGTTCGTCAACCAGACATGTTTGCGGAATCGGAGGAGATAACGTGTTATTTATTATTGGCCTTGGATTTATTGCTTTGACATTATTTTTTTGGTTGAATTTTGATTTGGTATATTTTCTATATTTTTGGATGCATAGAATGCACTTTTTGGTTAAGTTCTATTGGCAGATAGCATGTCTAATTTTATTTGTTTTCTTTTTTTAACGCACAATAAAAAAAATTGTGTAGTATAATACTTGGCTATGTGTTTTACTTCAAATGACAGTTTGGGAGTAGACAGTTACATTTCAAAAAATACAATGTAAAATTAACAAGGGACACCAACATAGTTGTATCTTTGATCTTAAAAACTACGAGATAATGGTGTTGTAGTAACTTGCCCAAAAAACAAAAAAATACAAAAAAAAAGCATAATAATATTATTCTTGATATCACTATAAAATAAAAGCCTTTGAAAATTAGTTTGCAGTAACTCCATCAGTATCACCAGCCAAGCAGCTTCATTATTATCCCATTAAAGAAGAAGAGAATTGTGCGCTGCATTTGGAGATTTCATAATTTGCCGCGTCACGAATGTTAATTCTCCACTATGAACGCGAGTTTACAAGACCGACCGCTTCTGCCTCGTCCTTGCTTCTGAGCATGCGTATTTGTACTTTGGACTTTTGTCTGATGGACTTGTGTACACACGATCGGAAAATCCGACAACAGACATTTGTTCACAGAAAATTTGAAAACCTGCCAGCCAACATTTGTAGGCAGAAAACCTGACAACAATTGTCTGATGGAGCATACACACGGTCGGATTTACCGCCAACAGCCTGTCATCACGCATTTCCTGTCGGAAAGTCTGATCGTGTGTACGAGGCTTTAGAAGAACCTTCACTCATGTGGTACTGCGTATTAACAGAAAAGAAAGGTGGCGTGGCATTGCAATATAATCTGCAGGCTCTGCATAGTGATGTAAACCTTTAGCCATGCTGCTTTGCACATGTGCATGAAGAATGGAAGCACAGATCAATAAATATTTTGGTAGCTAAAAAAAATCCCATGTTGGTTGTTCAACTGTGCATTTAGTGTGTGGTTGGGGTTCCTCTTTATTTGATGTCAGGTGAAGGAGGGGTGTAGGAGATTGATTTTGCCTGGAAGGATTACACAGTGTTAAGTAAAATTAGGTATGCTCTGTTAATGTGCCAGCGTGCATTATCTCAGCCAAGTGATATCTGAATGTGAGGAGGACACAGAATAATAAATGACTAGGAATGGATTTTCTGGGTCACATACTTGCTTGGTAGACACCTGGTTCAGTTTCCACCTGGATAAAAAATATCATTGTAATTAACATTTTCCTTTTTTTTTTTTCTGCTTTCGGGAAAATTAAACCCAAAGTATAGGTTAGATTTAATTATTCAGTGTAATTTTCCTTCAGATGGCTTTATTGTGGCTGTTAAAATTTACCTGCTGGTAACAATGTAACGAAATACAAAAAAATAAAAGGTATTAAATCTAATCGAGGCTGGAGGAAATTATTATGCTTTCCTTGTTTTGTACAGCCTATCATTACATGTTCTAGAACTAAGCAGAGCGATTTCTTCAAAATTGACTTTGACGCAAAATTATAATTTTGCATTCGGTGTAGTTTTGCGGAAGCTTATGCCAAGTTTTGAAAAAAATAAATAAATTCTCTTTATTAAGTGGTTGTATTTTTTTTTTTTTTAGAGGGGGTTTGTTTGAAGAAGAACTTTCTCTCTGCTGCTCCCCCCCCCCCCCTACAAAATCAGCGATAATTAAACTTTTTTTTTTTTTTAGACAATTTATTAGAGTCTTACCTCTTATGCCGTGTACACATGAGCGGACTTTGCGATCAGATTGGTCCGACAGAACGAATCCGTCAGACAATCCGACCGTGTGTGGGCTTCATTGGACCTGCAGCGGATTATTTCGGTCGAAAATCAGATGGACTTTAGATTTAAAACATGTTTCAAATCTTTCCGACCGACTCGAGTCCAGTCGAAAAATCTGTTTGTTTGTATGCTAGTCCGACGGATGAAAAACGACGCTAGGGCAGCTATTGGCTACTGGCTATGAACTTCCTTATTTTAGTCCGGTGTACGTCATCACGTACGAATCTGTCGGACTTTGGTGTGATCGTGTGTAGGCAAGTCCGTTCGTTCGAAAGTCCGTCGGAAAGACCGTCGGACCTTTGATGCCGAAAAGTCCGCCCGTGTGTACACGGCATTAGGTACCCTTTTTTATGCTTTCCAGTAGTCTGCTGGCTTTGCTTGCTGCAGCTTGATATTGCATGCCATTGCTGAGCCTGGGGTCCACAAGGACCCCCGGATCCTTTTTTTTAGTCTAGATTCCCCCAGAGGTTCTCCCCCTAGCGTGTAACTTGCATTCCTGTTTTTAGATTCTAAAGTGGATTACTTTACATTTATCAGTATTAAACCTCAATTGCCATATAGTTGCCCACCCATTTATTTGATCAAGGTCTTCCTGTAAGGTTGCTATAGTGCCTTGAAAAAGTATTCATACCCCCTTGAAATTTTCCACATTTTGTTATGTTACAACCAAAAACATAAATGTATTTTATTGGGATTTTATGTGATAGACCAACACAAAGTGGCACATAATTGTGAAGTGGAAGGAAAATGATAAATGGCATTCAATTTTTTTTACAAATAAATATGTGAAAAGTGTGAAGTAAATTTGTATTCAGCCCCCAGTGAGTCAATACTTTGTAGAACCTCCTTTCACTGCAATTACATCTGCAAGTCTTTTTGGGGATGTCTCTATCAGCTTTGCACATCTAGAGAGGGACATTTTTGCCCATTCTTCTTTGCAAAATATCTCAAGCTCTGTCAGATTGGATGGAGAGCGTCTGTCAACAGCAATTTTCAAGTCTTGCCACAGATTCTCAATTGGATTTAGGTCTGGACTTTGACTTGGCCATTCTAAAACATTAATATGCTTTGATATAAACCATTCCATTGTAGCTCTGGCTGTATTGTTGGGGTCGTTGTCCTGCTGGAAAGGTGAACCTCCGCCCCAGTCTCAAGTCTTTTGCAGACAGGTTTTCTTCTAAGATTGCCCTGTTTTTGGCTCCATCCATTTTCAGCTGTGACCAATTTTACCCGGCGGGAGCAGATCAGCTGATTCCGCAGACTCTATGTCTGCCAGCACCAGCTGATTGTTCGGTACATAGGCAGAACAGCAGTCTGCCTATGTAAACAAGGCAGACTGCCGTTCTGTCAGTACAGAAGGCATGGATCCTGTGTCTCTGCAAAGCAGGAACACTGATCCATGCCTTTCCCTAGTAAAAGCACCTCTCCCACTACAGTAAAACACAGGCTAGGCACACAGTTAACCCTTTGATCGCCCCGGTGTTAACCCCTTCCCAGCCAGTGTCACTAGTATATTTTTAGCACTGATCACTGTATTATGCCCTGTACACACGGTCGGATTTTCCAACTGAAAATGTGTGATAGGACCTTGTTGTCGGAAATTCCGACCGTGTGTGGGCTCCATCACACATTTTCCATCGGAAATTTCCGACACACAAAGTTTGAGAGCAGGCTATAAAATTTTCCGACAACAAAGTCCGTTGTCAGAAATTCCGATCGTGTGTAGACAAATCCGACGCACAAAGTGCCACGCATGCTCAGAATAAATTAAGAGACGAAAGCCATTGGCTACTGCCCCGTTTATAGTCCCGATGTACGTGTTTTACGTCACTGCGTTCAGAACGATCGGATTTTTGACAACTTTGTGTGACCGTGTGCATGCAAGACAAGTTTGAGTCAACATCCGTTGGAAAAAATCCATGGATTGTGTTGTCGGAATGTCAGTTCAATGTCCGACCGTGTGTACAGGGCATTAGAGTCACTGGTCCCCAAAAAGAGTCAAAAGTGTCAGTGTCCGATTTGTCTGCTGCAATATCACTGTCCCGCTATAAGTCGCTGATCGCAGCCATTACTAGTAAATGAAAAAAAAAAATGAATACGGTACATAAAAATTCCATAAATATATTGTAGACGCTAGAACTTTCGCGCAAACCAATCTATATAAGCTAATTAGGTATTTGTTTGCCAAAAACATGTAGCAGAATACATATTGGCCTAAACTGATGAAGAAATTAGATTTTTTACAGTTTTTTAATTCGATATCTTTTTAAGCAGAAAGTAAAAAATATTGTTTGTTTTTTTTTTTTTTTTAATTGTTGGTAATTTTTTTGTTTATAGCGCAAAAAATAAAAAAAACGCAGAGGTGATCAAATAACACCAAAAGAAAGCTATATTTGTGGGAAAAAACAGACACAAATGTTATTTGGCTACAGTGTCGCATAACTGTGCAATTGTCAGTTAAAATAACACAGTGTCCCCATCAATTAGAGCATCATTACTGGCTTGGAAGAAGTACACACGGGACACACCACCCAACCAACCCTTACATGCCCACCCTATCCCTCTTAGAGCACTAGCAAGTCAAATCCCGAATCTTAGGATCCAGCACTGGCACACCTATGGAATTAACTCCCTACTAGATCTCACATCTCAACATCCTTAAAAACCCTTAGACAAATTTCATTTCTACATGCATATATGCATATAAGGATTAGCCACTTCCTTATAGCTTCTAAACTCCCCCATGTAGTCTCAATCCCCAAAACACTCCACAGATTCTACTCCCAGCCCACATACCCAAAACATGGTATATCCACAATATATGCAGCTTTAAATGACCAGAGACCCTGCTCCCAACTTAATACCTTATAGAAGTGGGAAGCAAAATTGAATCTCAGTACAACCCCTACCATGTGTCAGAAGGCCTTCAAATACACATACGCAGCATCCCATTGCTCTAATCATTGAGAAACCTATAAAAAAAAAAAACCTACACAGATGGTACCTAACACCCTACAGATTATCAAAAATTTACCAGAATTCTCCCCCTACTTGCTGGGGGACCTGCGGCAGTATAGGTACTAGAGCTGCACAATTAATCGTTAAAAAATCGTGATCTCGATTCAACCCCCCTGACGATCTCTATTGCAGAGTTTGCCGATTCTTTCATATAACAAGTGGAGAGACTTATCTGCTCACTCAGCTGTCAAAAGAAAACATCCGGGCAGACTGCCAAGTTTTTAACATGAAACATTGTAACTAACTCTTCCTTCTTAGATCAAAGGGATAAACTTCTGTGTGTAAAGAAAAAATCCAGGCAGTCCGCCAAGTTTTTAACAATGTGTAAATGCAGGAAGTTTAACAACGTAAAGTCTAAATCTTTTTCTGACCCTTGCTTCTTAAGTTAAAATCAATATTTTTTGCTAGAAAATTACTTGGAACCCCCAAACGTTATATATATTTTAGCAGTGACCCTAGGGAAAAATGTCAATTGCTGCACTATTTTATATCATACTGTATTTGCCCAGCAGTCTTATAAACATAATTTTTTGGTAAAAATACACTTCAATGAAAAAATTTACGAAATAGTAAAATTAGCCCAATTTTTTTGTTTTAATGTGAAAGATGATGTTACGCCGTGAGAATCGTGAGAGAATCGTGATCTATATTCTAAGCCAAAAAATTGTGATTCTCATTTTAGCCAGAATCATACAGCTCTAATAGGTACTATTGCACATCTTCTTTGGTTTTGCAGATCCCTTAGCTTCTTCTGGAGACAAATCTTTTCCTTAATTTCCTCTATATCACAGATCTCTTCAGCACCCACCCCATTATTAGCCTTACTCCACTTGGGTATAAAAAAATTTCCTCCCAGGTCATGAGTGGTAATAATACATCTCCTACTTGCAGCAAAAGTAAATATTACTAGACACTGGAGAACTACAGAACCGCCCTCCCTGGCATCTACACTTGCAGACCTCAATCTCCAATGTGAGATGGAGAGAACAGTAGCTAAGAAAAATGTAGCCATGGACAAGTTTCTTTTGAAGTGGTCTTCTTGGCTTTCACATTCTATATGTACTGTACAAGTATAATGTTCTGCCTTATTAACTATAGTGCATTTAAACTTAACAGAATTGTGCCAATATTTCCCCAATTTTGATGCAATTTTCACTCTCAATTTTGCTTATCCAAGTCAACAACTTCAAAGAAATTAACTTGGCCATTTAGAATCTCCTGCAAGCCCTTCCTCCAACCATTTACAGTATATTCCCCTTTGCTATATTACACCACTGGAACTGTTGCATATACACTGTGCTTAATGTGACCTCCTTCCAGGGTGGGGCGCCCATGTGTCAGCGACCAATCAATGGAATTAAATGCAGTCACTGGCACAGTACAGCATAGCATGCTAACTGAAATATTAAATGGCATTTTACCCATTGCACGTAACACCAGAGGGGCCGATCTGATGTTTGTGTCTGAGTAGATAGCTTGAGGTGCACGTTTTCCAAAAACACTGTTCCCTTCTTCGGACATGGTGTTTTTGAAAGCTTGCACCTGAAAATAGATTTAGTTAGTAACACAAAAGATAGCGCCTACACTTTTACTTTCCTGCTACTTTGTATGCTTAACACGACACTTAACACTTAACTGTTGGGTATAAAATTGTGACTAGCCAAGTTTCGGAGGGTTGATAACCCAAAAGTGCACTTATCCATGTCCAATGCCTGTGCACTTAAATTGTGTCCTGATCAACCCAATGCCTATTCCCATACTTGGCTGAAAGTTCTCCCATTTCTCCCCAGCCCTACCCCAGAGACGATCTTTACTCTTTGGAAACCAGATGAGAAAATTAAACTTTAGAGTTAAAACTTTTCTTAAGCTGTCCGTCAGTTCTGCTGAGCAGAAATATTTTTCTGTTCCACAAGAGCTGGCAGATGTTTAATTATTCTGCGTGCATATTGTAATGATAAAATTGCTTATATACAGCTGACATGAGACAAATTATACGTGTACACCCTTTCTATGGTGATGGGAAATTGATTGATTCCCTTTGAATACTTAAGCATAACAAATCCATACTGGGGGAAGGAGATTAGCCATGCATCCAAAAGTCTGATCAGAAAATAGAAGTTGCTCAAGCCTGAGCTATTACAAGGAAACAAGTCATGCCATTTTTTTTCTGTTCATCTCTTCTTATTGTTATACTATCACAAGTTGGAGAGAGCCGCTGGTTGAGAGCTGGTGGACTGAAAGTGGACCTGAACTCAGAAAGTGAAGATTTGCTATCTTTTAGGGAACATCTAGAAATGTTGTGATTCTGCAGTAGCATGAAAAATCTACCTTGTCTTGATTTCCCCTAAACATGGCAGTGCACTTCAAGTGCCTAGGCACCAGTGGCAGCTGGTGCTCAACATTTTTTTTTTTTGGGGGGGGGGCGCAAAAGAACTGAAAAATTCTGAAAAATACTGAAACAAAAGCATCAATTGTGCCATCAAATGCAGCTTCTGTGCCCATAATATGCAGCCACTGTGCCCAACAAATGCAGTCAACTGTGCCCATCAATTGCAGCCTCAGTGCCCATAATATGCAGTCACTTTGCCCAGCAAATGCAGCCAACTGTCCCCCATCAATTTGCAGCCTCTTTGCCAATAATATGCAGCCACTATGCCCCCCGCCTGCTTGCCTGCCCGCTGTCACTTACCCCATCGTGGTGGTAGGTGAGGCGGCGGGACAATGGGATCTCCTCTGCCTTCAGCCAATCAGGGGACCAGTATTACATCCGCTCCTCCTGATTGCCTGAGAGGTAGTTCTGTGTTAGCAAAGCAAATATTAATTTGCTTTGCTAACACACCTGGGTGAACTGCGAGCGCAATGGATTGCGCTCACAGTTCACCTTTTTTGAAGCCTATTTGCACCTATGGCTCTAATCAGGTGCTTCAAAAACACCGGACACCTGAATAGGGGGTGGCTGCAGGGCCCATAGATAGATTCATGCAATGCATGAATCTATCCATACTACACAGAGGGGGTGGCTGGAGAAAGGGGGCGCACTGCCACTGCTAGGCACTCCTGTGCCTTGAGCCTCATAGCTCTATATTTTCAGTGTGAGAACATCTAAGGCACTGCTGCCTCTGACTACTCGTGTCACCAGATTTGGAGTAAGATTCTGTGCTGCCACTACTGTGTCATTCACTGTTCTCCTTACTGGAAGAAAGCTGTAACTGAAGACCTGTGCTACAAGGATCCCCCTGCTTCCGCCTTATTCGTTATGTAGGTCTGTGCTTCCTCCACCCTTCCTGTTGCTTCTTAATCACTACCCCACCAGTCATCAAATCACCAGTCATTAGGGGGGAAGTCTGACACAGGGAAGCAAAGCTCTTATCCTTTACGAAGATGGCCACACCAACAAAGAGACATGGAACAGAACAAGACATAGTAAGTCAAAAATGGGGAAAAGATCAGCTGCAATGAATCTCACAGACAACACTAGCAAATAGTCCTTTGTCTTTTGCTTGCCTTTTTGAGCAGAGCTAACACTCTTCAGTTCCTAATTAATTTATGCAGTGTTTGACCCAATGGAATGATGGGGATTCTCAGTGTCACTAGAGTGAGATAAGGGTTTATCCAAAAGAATAAAGGCAAGAGTAAATATCCCAACTTGCAGCCCTCAAGTCTTCCCCACTAACAACAGTCAAACAAACCAAAGCACCAAGGCATTCAGTAATCTAGCATCAGATATATGTTTTCAGACTAAGTAACGTGTAAATATAACACTTACAGGTTTTTATTACCTCTCATACTAATTACCCAAAAGGTAAGTACTGCAATATTTACTTAAAATATGCAATCAAGCTCACTAAAATGACATTATTCATCTCCTTTGATCATTAACGTATTTAAGAAATTAACATAACCCCGAACTTACCTTTTAACCTGAGCCCGGTTTCTGATCTTAACCCACAACCTCAACTTACACCTTAAACCTAACCTTAATGTTGAACTTAAACCCTGACCCATAACATTAACATATGCAATAAATGTTTAACAAACTGTAATTTTATCACTAATTATTATTACAATGCAAATTGGGCCAATACTAGCACTGGCAATACTTGTGTGCCTCAATATATCCCTCCGTAATACAGGAATAACAAACAAAGTTTCCAACTGACTGTGCTGAAAAACCTGAAGCCAATGCCATTGATCCGTCAATGTAAGCGGTGTACAAATTGATCATGAATGTAGCGCTACCCCTGAAGGAGCTGCTGTAATTCAGCTGGATCTTCCCTAGGAATAGTGCAGGGGCAACTAGGCATACAGAAACATTTCACTTGTTGCGGGTAAAAAATCAGTCTATGTTTCATTTTTTTTTTTACGTTTGAAAAACTTGGGATGGGGGGAGGGTTATGGGATACTTCAGATTCTCTGTTGGTATGAGGTCACTTTGCTCAGTCTCCGTGTGTAGTGTATGCAGTTTCAAATACAGATAGAATAACTAAATCCCTTCTTTGGAGGCTATCCCAAGCAGGAATTTTGTATGCTTGTCCACCCAAAGGAATGCAGCACACAGCCACTAAAACCCAGGGCTTAGGTCAGTACTCACAATGTCACAGGATCCCCAGATGTCTCCTTACAGTATCCACTGGACACTCTTCATTGAGTCCTACAGACCAGGTTCCCAAGTGGGGAATCCCTTGACTAGCTCTAAAATGGGATCCTAAGAAATAGGCTGCCCAGCTCTGCCACAGCTGGGATCTTGGTGAATGACTGCTGGGCTTGGGATAGCTGAGAGTGAGATAGCCACCCAGAAGGGTGGCTTCCCTCCAACAAGGTGAGTAAGAAGGACCCCTGTTGTTCTAAATCTCAGTCTATTTATATGCCTCTCAAGCCACCTTCTGGGTACACCTCCCCAGGGATTGGATGGAGCACAATAAATATTCAGGCTGAGACCTAACTTGTTTCACCCTCTATGTATCAGAAGCCTCTAGTAGACAAGGGAAAGCAATCAAACCTGAAGTCTGTGAGACCCAGAACAACCAAAAGCAATCAACAACTGCTCCATCGACTACTGAGGAGTCAAAGAGAACTAAATTAGTCTGGCTGCCTAGCAACTTAACCAGGAAGCTGCTACATTAAATATATTTTCCTGGTTTCTTGTCCATGGACAACATGTTGTATAAGCCCAACATCTGCCTAAATCTTTATGCCTTTACCGCAGATGTAAGAAATACTTCATTAACCTCTAAGGTGAACTAAGGTTGCTATTAACACATGACATAAGTCCAGGCAGGCTTTGAGCATAGACCTCGTTCTCTACTCACAAGATGATGTTTCATTATAAATCTTTGGAAGAAATTTAAAATAGTAGGAAAACAACATTACATACATTGTACAGAATGAGATGTCTAAGCACTACAGTCATGTATAAGCTTGTTAGACATCCCAATTCAAAGCCATTGCGGCTATAACAGCCTCCACTCTTCTGGAAAAACCTTCCATAAGTCTAGGGGTATATCTATGGGAATTTGTACCCATTTAGCCAAAAGAACATTTGTGAGGTCAAGAACTGATGTTGGATGAGAAGATGTGGCCCACATCCTGCTTTTCTATTTATCCCAAAGTTATTCAGTAAGGCTGGGATCAGGGCTCTGTGGAGGCCAGCAAACCTGTCAAGCCATGTCTTTATGGAGCTGACTATATGTACAGGATATAATGCTAGAACAGAGAAGGACCTTTCTTGAACTGTTGCCACAAGGTTGAAGGCACATAATTGTTGTTGTCTTTGTACTGTATGTCTTTGTACTGGTGCTGCTATGTGTGCAGGTCTATCATGATTCAATCATTAGGGCACACAATGCTTGAACGGGAAAGGGCTTTCCCTAACTGTTGCCACAAGGTTGGATGCACATAATTATTTAAGATGTCTTTGTACTGTATGTCTTTGTGCTACTGCTGTTATGTGTGCAGGCGTATCACGATTCATCTGACCTAGTCACATTCAATCACTTAAGAGATGAATGTGCTACTAATGACAGCATATTGAACATAAATAATGCAATCAATAATTTAGAGCCTTGAATAAGATAACATACTAAAACCTTGAAACATGTTAGCTTAGATTACAACAATCAAAAAAAGCATCTTTGAATGCCAACCATTTTTCCAATGTAGCACGCTCCTAGCGTAAAATGCTAGGCAAATTTATTTTTTGGCTCCTTCTGTACTAAAGAGAGCAGTGATTGTTTGCTCTGATCTGTTCAGGGTGAGAATTTGACTTTTTTTTGCTTCTGGAAGAAGTTTTCAGGAATGTGGGGCTGGGAGAATCAGATGACCAGCCCAAATATGTATTATGCCCTAGTCAATACCTAGAGGGGATTGTCCAGAAGGTGGCTGCGGATCTGATAAATAGTTTGGAGCTCTGGAGAGTTTGTTCTTTCCTCCTCAAGTAAGGTTCCAAAGCCTCTGGGGCTACTGCCCCCTTAGGCAGACTATAGCCTGTGTAGCTGTTCTTTAGGATCTCTGCTGAGGACCGGAAACAACCTGTGGTAAAAGCTGGCTATTGGACTTCACCCTATGGGATCTGGTCTGTAGAAGGATTCTCTCCCTCTTAGTTATGTGTCCGGAGAAAGCTGGAAGTTGTGCAGCTGTCTTGGGGACTTGTGAGTAATGACCTCATCAAAATATAAAGTGTAAAGCAATAAATCTTCAAAATATAAAGTGCAGAGAAATGAATCATCCAAATATAAAATGCAAAGGTGCAACTAATTTTGCATAAATAAGTCCATGTATCAAAATTCCTCACATCATTCAAAAATATGTGTATATAGTACATTAATGAATCAACAAACTCCCATCACAGAACATCCAAAGCATGTAATCTTCCAAGGGATATCACATGTGCAAGAAAGGGGAAAATGGACTCCACCACCAGATAGTAGTAGTTACCAGGGGCCTCTTACCAGAGCAGTTGGGCTAAAGATTATATTGACCAGACACGCATGTGGTACATTTCCAAGGTTAACTACCACTGGGGGAGTTGACCGCTTCTCAGCAGCTAATGGTAGTATGGTACCAAAAGATAACATACACCTCCATCATGAAGTCAGTTTTAAAAGCTTTTACCTTTATTGTAAAGCTCTTAGTGCTTAAATTGGCAAGCAATCTAATACAGCAGAAATAAGGCAGTAGGCTGATGGTTCGCATAAAAAAAATGCCGGCAGTGGCTGGCAGGTCATGTGTGATGACGCCATAACAGGCCATGTCACGGCGTCATCACACATGACCTGCTGACAGCGTTTATATCAGCCTGCTGCCTGATTTCTGCAGTATTAAATTACTTGCCAAGTGAAGCACTAAGAGTTTTACAATAAAGGTAAAAACTTTTAAAATGGACTTCACGTTGGAGGTGTATGTTCTTATCTTTCGGTACCATGCTACCATTCCCCTGCATCCCAAGTGGGATTTGTGCGTGTGAGCTCAGAGAAGAGTGTCCTCCTGGTACTGTGCAGAGTGCCCCATGCCTTAACTCCTTCTCCCGTCCAAAGTTCTTCAAGCAAAAAACCTCAAAAACACATCCCCCAGACTGAGTTATTGAGCTGGTGTGTATGGACTGGTACTTGTGGGGACGGGCAGCTTCTGTACTATTTGAAAAGAGCCAGCAATTACCAGCAACTTTTACGGGGTCTAGTGCATTATCCAAGGTTTATTAAAGGAAGCCAAATTATTACTCACAAATGACAGAAGTAATAAGCATGACACTCTCTGATGGTCAATCAACGTGGCGATGGAAGACCAAACAATTGGCGGTGTCGGCAGGCTGACGCATTTCGGGGATGCACCCCCTTGCTCAAAGTATTAATTTGGCTATTTGGTTCCCTGGGTAATGCACTAGGTATTTGCACCCCCTGTATGTTCTTTTACAGCTCTTAGTTGGATTCCACTCTCTGAGGAGGGCTGCACCACTGAAGCATTGTTCCTGAGGTTACATAGATCATATGTTAATCGCGGGCTGGTGACCGTCCTTTTGAGCACTGGAAAAATAGTTTGTTCTATTTCATGTAAAATTTTTAGGGTGGGGAGGGTCCCACAAGACTATGGAAGAGCCCTGGGACCATCCAATTTTTTTTAATACAATTCTGAGTGACTTTAAAACTCAGAATTCTGATGTTGAAACTCTGACTTTTTATTTGAGAATCCTGACTTTAAAACCCAGAATTGTGATTAAAACATTTTAGGATTGCTTGTAACTTGTAATCTCAGAATTCTGACTTTTTAATCTCACAATTCTGACTTTGAAACTAAGAATTCTGACTTTAAAACTCAGAATTGTGTTTTAAACATTTTAGGATGGCCAGGGGCTCTTCCATACAAGACAACTGCCAGAACTGGGGCTTAAAAGTAAATCGGTTGACCAGATGGTCACATGCTTGAAAACGGCTGCCATTTCCAGGGGACTCCACGCATGCCAATTTCTCTACTTTCTAACCTGTACTTTTACTTTGCTATGAATAGAGGTTGTGGATTCCATCTTCACCTGAGAAAGTCTGTTACAATTAATCTTCTTGGCTATATTTCACTGGCATTCGGGTAATAATTTTTATGTGCCAATTTTTTTCTTTAATCAAGATTCCTGATGCGTGGATGATTTCCTTCTCCCAATATTAGACTTTTACGCTCAAATGTCCAAAGGGAATAAATCCATTTTCTGTCTTGATACGAACTGTGCACATGTGTAATTTTCTCATGTCAGGTGTATATAAGCAGTTATATCATGTATGCAAATTGAATAATTTAACATCAGCCAGCTTCTATGAAATATAAAAAAGTATTTCTGTTCAGCAAAACTTGTGTGCCTAATTCCCTGTGAACACAAAGCCATGAATAGTAACACGAAGTAAATGTAATGAAAAAGCAACAAAAAGTAATGAAGTCAATTTTTTTTAGAGTATCACTAAACCCACAACAGTAAAATCAGTCTGTCTATGCAGTAAAGCATGCTTGTTATACTCACTATGGAACCTAAGGGGTTAATCCTCCGCATTGTCTAAAAAGGCTGTTTGATCCTGTCTCCTCTGATCTTCACCTTCTTCCAATGTCTCCAACTCATCTCCGAATATTATTGAGGGAAGGGGACAGGCTGCACATGCTCAGTTTGGTGAGTATTGCTAAAGAGATTTTTTTTTCTTGGGAGAGTGCATGTGATCAGCACAGGGCCAATCAGCACTGGCCAGAAAGAGGGTCAGGGGTCCTGCAGCCTCATAGGACAGTCAGAGGAGACTGAAAACTCCTCCTACAAGCTTTAACTACACACTGATAGAAGTCACAAGATTGCTCTAACTGCTGATGAGAAAAGGTACTTAGCAGTATATATTTACTAAAACTATTGCATTTCCATGTTCTGTGTACTGTGGGAGACCAGATATAATGAATGCAGGCTCCTGGGTTTAGTAACATTTTAAAGCTGATGTACACCTGATCACTAAAATGTCATGCATGCGTTAAAGCTGAATTCCAGGTATGATTTTTATTGAATAGTTAAGTATACATATTCCATACCTGAGGGACCGCTGTGAAAGTGGAGAAGCACTGTAGTAGTCACCTCTACCACATTGACCGTCGCTGTTGTCCTGTGCCCTTAGACATACAGCTTCACTTTACAGAGAACACCCAATCCCATGCAAGGAAAATTAAAAAAAAATGCCTTTTTGCTTGCACATGATTGGATGATGGAAGTCAGCAGAGCTTCTGCTCATACACTAAACTTTGGAGCAACTGCACTTGCAGAAGGCAACTGCACTTTTAAAAGCACACAGTCTATTTGCCTTTAGTGAATCAACCCCATAGTGAACAAAGGAGATCACTCGCTCAATACAGTTGCCATTCACAGAATGCCTTGTATGGTTTTTTTTTTCTATGAATACAAGATGTCCTCTGATTGGACAATGTGGAGATCATGACGTCACCATCCCGCCTTTCCACCTCCACCAATCAGAGAATGCAGCGATCACTGTAGTAGCAGTGACTTCTACAGTGATTCTCTGCTTTCTCAGCAGTCCCACAGGTATGGAATATGGATACTTATGTAGCAAGGTGGACTACAATTGCAAAGTACAGTGATCCTCCATTATTTTCTATATATTGTACTGTCCTTCTAGTGTCCAGCGTTACTAACTGACATCATATTTGTGAGCCAAACCAAAGGGATTGTGGGATTGGTAGATCCTCAGAATGGTAATTGCTCCGCATGAGTATATACCTGGACAGGGATCTTTGCTACCATCAGGGAGATTGCTGGGGGCAGCTATAAAAGAAGCTAAAGACCCGCCCCACGCTCTCTTCCTCCTGGGCCTCGCGTGTGATGGACCTCTCCATACGGGGAGGGTGAGGTCGCAGCCTACTACGCGGTGTACAACATTCCAACCCAGACGAGAAGGGCCTAACACTGATTACTGTTCATCAGACATTCATCTAGCACCATCTTGATCATCCAATGACCCGTGCCTCGAGCTTCGCATCGGGAGATCATTACACCGGATCTGCTGCAAGGATGTTGCTCCGGAAGCTGCTGTCCAGAGGGCGTTGAATTGGCCTGGTCATTAGTGAGAGGGCAATTGCCCACCTTTGCAAACCTTTCCTTGTTACCTCACTGGGACACTGTGTGCAGACAGCTTTACCTTGGGAATACTTTATTGCATTTCTATTTGAACACTGTACATAGACATCTTTAACTTCATCCAGTCCAAGAAATACCATTGTCTTGTTACTACACCTTATTGGATATAGTTAATGAGCTCCGACTGCCGGTGAAGACCATCAGGTCTGCAACGTGGACTTTACTGTCATTACTATTTAAAGGAGCCCTGTCCCATTCTTATCAAACTTGATCTCTCATTAGGATTAAAGGTTTAATAGGCCGGCCTGGGTTCCTGCTTTAGAAGTCTTCCAGTATTGATGCTTAAATCTTACTTATCCTTTCAGGTCATGTTCAAGTGGTATTCCATTGTACATACGTGTATATAATATACTGTTTGGATCCAAACTATCTTGATTTGTGTTATTGTGGAGGAGTTCCTCTGCTGAGCTAGGGCTGTTATCCAAAGCTCAGTGGATCTATTACCTCCCCTGAGTGACAATATCCCACTTCAGTTATTCCAGTAAACGTTAATAGAATATAAACACACTGAGTTGCTTGACTTATTACTTTAAGGTGGTGCAAAGATGTCTGAACCCAGAGTGTCAAGTGGGTTGGAATGTTCACAAGGTCATGGCGTTGCAGATGAGCAGGTAAATCTAAGCAGTCCCCAAGGGGGTTGTGCTACACTTACATTGGTCCAAGCTTGACCAACATGAAGCATGAAAAGGCATAAAAAAACACACATAGAAACGCACAAAACACACTACAAAACCACACATGTACATGCATTTTTTACGTGTGCTTTCTGTGCGCTCCCTTTGTTTATGGGGCCATAATTGGACTGTGCTGCACCAAAAGAAGCACCTGCACCTTTTTAAAAAGCAAACTGCACCATGGTGCATTGATGTTAACTATTAAATATTAACCACTTCAGATCTGGAAGATTTAGCTTCTGAATGACCAGGCAATTTTTTGCGATTCGGCACTGCGTCGCTTTAACTGACAATTGTGCGGCTGTGCAGCGCTGCACCTAAACAAAATTGACACCCTTTTTTCCCCACAAATAAAGCTTTCTTTTGGTGGTATTTGATCATCTCTGCGGTTTTTATTTTTTGCGCTATAAACAAAAAAAAAGAGCGACAATTTTGAAAAAAAACACATTTTGTGCTTTTTGCTATAATAAATATCCCCATTTTTAAAAAAAAAAAAAAAGATAATTTTTTTCTCAGTTTAGACCGATGTGTATTCTTCTACATATTTTTGGTAATAAAAATCGCAATAAGCGTATATTGATTGGTTTGTGCCAAAGTTATAGCGTCTACAAAATAGGGGATAGTTTTATAGCATTTTTATTATTATTTATTTTTTACTAGTAATGGCAGTGATCTGCGATTTTTATCATGACTGCGACATTATGGCGGACACATCGGACACTTTTGCCACATTTTTGGGACCATTGGCATTAATACAGCGATCCGTGCTATAAAAATGCACTGATTACTGTAAAAATGTCACTGGCAGGGAAGGGGTTAACACTAGGGGGCCTTGAGGCGATTGAGGCGATTCAGTTCGCATTTGCAGCGCTTTACAAATCATTCATTCATTCATAGGGGGCGATCAAGGGGTTAACTGTGTTCCCTATGTGTGTGTTCTAACTGAAGGGGGGAGGGGACTGTCTAGGGGAGATGAAAGATCGCTGTTCATACTTTGTATGAACACACGATCAGTCTCTTCTCCCCTCAGAGAACCGGGATCTGTCTGTTTACACAGACAGATCCCAGTTCTCGCTGTGTCGTGCGCGATCGCGGGAGCCCGGTGGTCATTGCGTGCACCGGGCGCTCGCATCGGCTCCAAGGGCGCACCCCAGGTGGCCACAGGGCGAAGCGACATAACATAACGTTGTTTCGCCCAGCCGTGCCATTCTGCCGCAGTAAAACTGCGGCGGCTGGTCAGCAAGTGGTTAACTGATAATCCTGTCATTGTTCAAATCCTTACTGTCAAAGGGTCTCCCATCTGTGTTTTTGCATTGTCACCCTCCCTGTCACACGAGCTTCTGGAATGATTAGTACCTCAGCTTGCATTCTATTTCTGCTCTTTGTTACTAGGGGGTCACATGCTCTCCCATACCTGGAAGCACCGGGTATGTCACTTCCCAGCACTTCACTTCACTGGCCCTTCAGACAGCCATAGCGTGCGAATCCGGAAGGAAGAACAGGTAAAGATGGAAGTCCGGGCACGGGTGACAGCACACCACTGGAGGCATCCACTTTACAGGTAAGTCTGTCATAATGTGCTCGTGTGCGGTACTACCGCCTTAAAGTGATTCTAAAGGCAGAAGGTTTTTTTTTTTTATTTTAATGCATTCTGTGCATTAACCCTTTCATACATAAGCCTTTTTCTGACAATTGTTGCTTACAAGTTAAAATCCGTATTTATTGCTCGAAAATTACTTAGATCCCCCAAACATTATATCTTTTTTTTTTTAGCTAAGACCCTAGAGAATAAAATAGCGATTGTTGCAATATTTTATGTCGCACGGTATTTGCGCAGCGGTCTTTCAAACGCAAATTCTTTTGGAAAAAAGACACTTTTATGAATTAAAAAAAAAAAAAAAGTTAAGTTGGTCCAATTTTTTGGTATAATGTGAAAGATGATGTCACACCGAGTAAATAGATACCTAACATATCATGGTTTGAAGTTGTGCACACTTGTGGAATGGGGACAAACAACGGTACTTAAAAATCTCCATAGGCGACCCATTAAAACTTTCTACAGGTTACCAGTTTAGAGTTACAGAGGAGGTGTAGGCCTAGAATTGTTGCTCTCGCTCTGACAATTGAGGCGATACCTCACATGTGTGGTTTGAACACCGTTTACATTTGCGGGCGCTTTACGCTTTAAATTTTTTTTTTTTTTCTTATTTATTTTATTTATTTATTTATTTACACTGCCTCTTTAAAAAACGAAAAATTCGGATCATTTTTAATGTAAACATCCCTTGTGACAGTAATAGGCAGTGACAGGTACTCTTTATGGAGAGATCTGGAGTCTATGAGACCCCAAATCCCTCCTTTGCACTTAAAAGTATTGAAAACTCCAAAATCTGCGTTTTTAAATACTAGGGATTTTTAAAAATTGGCGCCATTGGCAGCCGAGTAAACCGAAAGTGATGTCATGACATCGCTTCCGGGTTACTAGATTTAAGACCCGATCAAAGCCGATTCCGGCTACATTCGGGTCTTTGGTCAGCTGGCGGTTGTGTTGGCTGGTCGCTCGAGCCTCCCAATGGGACGGGAGAGCCGTGGAAGGCGGCGGGAGGGGGGGTGGCCCTCCTCACCCGCTCCTTAGGATAACAGCCGAGCAATTTTTAGCCAACCGCTGGCTCTAAAAAATGGTACTGGAGTGATGCGTGCAGCTGCAGGCATCACTCCGGTACAAACCCTTCAAGCTGAGAACATATATTTGCCTACGGTAGGCGCAAAAAACCTTCTGTGTGCAGCAGCCCCCCCAATACTTACCTGAGCCCAGGGGCGTTGCTAGGTCTGCAAAAGATCTGGGGCTAGAGCCCATAGCAGCAGTCACCAACCTTTTTGCAGACCGGGGGGGGGGGGGTGCGCCGGTGGTAAACAATTTTTCGCGGGCAAAGGCTGGTGTTGCGTTTCAATCATCATGGCATAATGGTTGATATGGTGTCAGGGTGATCGAAGCACATTGTTTCTATTGTTACATTCTAATATATAATTAAGTGGTTTAACTCACCATAATGCAGAATCAGTAGGAGCCCTGGGCGTGTCACTTGCCACCATTGCCTGTCACCAGATGCAGCTTTTTAACTTGCCACCGTCACCTGCCACTAGATGTGGATTGTCACTTGCCACATCACCTGCCACCATTTGCAGATTGTTACTTGCCACGTCACTTGCCACCATTTGCAGGTTGTGCATTTATACGTCACTTGCCACCATTTGCAGATTGTCACTTGCCACGTCACCTGCCACCATTTGCAGATTGTCACCTGCCACCATTTGCAGATTGTCACCCGCAACCATTTGCAGATTGTCACTTGCCACATCACCTGCCACCATTTGCAGATTGCCACGTCACCTGCCACCATTTGCATACTGTCACTTGCCACGTCACCTGCCACCATTTTCAGACTGTCACTTGCCACGTCACCTGCCACCATTTTCAGACTGTCACTTGCCACGTCACCTGCCACCATTTTCAGACTGTCACTTGCCACGTCACCTGCCACCATTTGCAGACTGTTACTTGCCACGTCAACTGCCACCATTTGCAGATTATCACAGAGTCATGATCCTGAGTCATTTTAGGGACGGGCCCATTACTAGGTAACATCGGCGCTAGTGCAGGGAAGCATTTGTTTTATTAAAACAGCAATCACAGATCATGCATGTGAGATGCTGCGGCAGTAACCAGGCAACAGAGACGCTGTAGTGCCGGGGGCCGCCGATGCCATGGAACTGCATGATGTTGGCGCCAGCCGGCGCCCGTGTGGGGGTAATTGTTTAGACTACCGCAGTCATCACCGGCCGCGCGTGCGTGATGCGCGGGCGGTGACCAGGCAACAGAGGTCGCTGCATTGTTGGGGCCGCCAATGTCATAGAAACGAATGACGCTGGCTGGCCCCGCCCATCGAGGCAGACTACATCCAATCGAGGGAGGTGGGGAGGAGGAGTAGATGTGGGCAGCGTGAATGATGTGAGACGAGAAGAACAGGAAGTGGAAAAAACGAAAGAAAGAGAGAGAAACACGGAGGGAAGAAAGGGGGAGACTCGGGGCTATTGGCTCCAGATTCGGGGCTACAGCCTCGATAGCCACCCCCTGGCGACGCCCCTGCCTGAGCCCCATCTCCATCACGCCGTGTTGCATGAGAATCTCGGCTGTCCGGGACTCTCCCTCCTCATTGGCTCAAGACAGCAGCAGGCGACATTGGTTCCCACTGCTATCAAAGTCAGTAAGCCATTGAGGAGAGAGAGGGGGCGGGGACGAGCTGCAGCTCCATGTCTGAATGAACACACTGAGCAGCGGCTCACCTCGGGTGCCCCCATAGCAAGCTGCTTGCTGTGGGGGGCACTCAACAGGAGGAAGGGGCCAGGAGTACAGAAGAGGAACCCAAGAAGAGGGGGATCTGGGCTGCTCTGTGCAAAACCACTTCACAGAGCAGGTAAGTATAACATGTTTGTTATTTTTAAACAAACAAAAAAAAAAGCAAGACTTCGGTATCAGTTTAAAGGACTTTGAATTTCTGGCAGGATCAACGGGTATTTTTCTCTGTATGCAAAAAAATTACTTAGCCTGAAAAAAAAAAAAGTAATGCAACCATCACAGCTATGGACAATATTTGCTCTGGAGTTTTGATAACCTCTACTTGAGTTGATTTCTACACATTGGGGTTGATTTACTAAAAACGGAGAGAGAAAAATCTGGTGCAGCTGTGCATGGTAGCCAATCAGCTTCTTTTTTTTTTTTTTCTAACTTCTTTTTTTTCTAGCTCCTAACTTCAGTCTGTTCAATTAAGCTTTGACAAAAAAAAAAAAAAAACCTGGAAGCTGATTGGTTTCTATGCAGAGCTGCACCAGATTTTTCACTCTCCGGCTTTAGTAAATCAACCCCAGTATGACATTCCACTATATACAGATGGCCACTAGAGGGAGCATTTAAATTCTGAAACACAGCATAATATGGAACATCAAGAATGCAAAAATGCCAGTTACATAAAAAAATTACTTTCAGGAGTTACAATGATATAATGAGTTAGTGTGTTATCATGCAAACGCTAAGGGTTTTTTTCAGTGTTTTCACACAAGATAAACACAATTTTTACCCAACATTCATCATTTATCTAACCCAATCATGTGAAAATGGGTGAAATTTAGGTGAAGATTGTGTAAATCTTGAGTGAAAGTATTGTTATATAGACCACAAACTCTTTACTTACTGAAAAAAACATCCTAGCTAGCAAAATTGTCAGGACTGTGACGGTACCACAAAATATTAATAATAACATATCAAATTTTATGTGTACAAATGTTAAAAGTGATTGAATAGTTTGTTAACACACTTAAGCCCCGAACCATTTGGCTGGCCAAAGACCAGAGCACTTTCTGCGATTCGGCACTGCGTCGCTTTAACTGACAATTGCGCGGTCGTGCAACGTGGCTCCCAAACAAAATTGATGTCCTTTTTTCCCCCACAAATAGAGCTTTATTTTGGTGGTATTTGATCACTTCTGTGGTTTTTATTTTTTGCGCTATAAACAAAGAAATAGCAACAATTTTGAAAAAAAAATACATAATTTTTTACTTTTTGCTATAATAAATATCCCCCAAAAAATATATAAAAAAAACATTTTTTTTTCCTCAGTTTAGGCCGATGCGTATTCTTCTACATATTTTTGGTAAAAAAAAAAAAATCGCAATAAGTGTTTATTGACTGCGCAAAAAGTTATAGCGTTTACAAAATAGGGGATTGTTTTATGGAATTTTTATTAAAATATATATTTTTTTTATTAGTAATGGCGGTGATCAGTGATTTTTATCGTGACTGCAACATTATGGCGGGCAGATAGGACACTTTTGGCACAATTTTGGGACCATTCACATTTATACAGCGATCAGTGCAATTAAAAATGCATTGTTTCCTTTGTAAATGTGACTGGCAGTGAATGGGGTTAACCAGGAGGGGGCGCTGTAGGGGTTAAGTGTGTCCTAGGGAGTGTTTCTAACTGTGGGGGGAGGGGCTGTGTGTGACACGACACTGATCACAGCTCCCGATCACAGGGAGCAGAGATCAGTGACAGTGTCACTAGGCAGAACGGGGAGATGCTTATTTACATTAGGATTTCCCCGTTCTTCCTCTCCGTGAGACGATCGCGGGCGTCCCCGCGGATATCGAGTCTGCGGGACCCGCGATCAAGCTCATGGAGCTCCCGGCGGGCGCCCGCAAGCCGACTCTTAAAGGGCAACATACAGGTACGTGATTCTGCCTCTACGTGCCCTTCTGCCGCAGTATATCTGCATGAGGCGGTCAGGAAAATGGTAAGCTGACCTGGATTATGCTTCACGAAAAGATGGTGCGTGTCTTAAAGTGGTGTACCGGCCGAAATTATGCTTTGTAAATAAAAATACCCCTATAATACACAAGCTTAAAGTATTCTAGTAAAGTTAGTCTGTAAACTAAGGTCTGTTTTGTTAGTTTATAGCAGTAGTTTGTTATTTTATAAACTTACAGCAGGCCGTGGCCATCTTAAGTGTGGGCATCTGAAGCCAGACTCTATTTCTTCCTGGATCTCATCCTTGCAGATCTCGCACATGCTCAGTGCAGCACAAGCAGTGTAATAGGTTTCAGGTCAGGTTTCCATAGCAATGGCATTGTCAGAGGAAGCTGCCGCCCCTTCCCAGAAGGCATTGCAAACAGGAAATGATGCGATGGGCCACGGCCAGGGAGGAGGAAGTGAAAAATGAATACAGCAGATATACAGTAGGTGCTGAGAAAAAAAAATTAAAATATTCAATTCGTTTACAGTGCACAGTTTAGTGAGGGATACTGAGGAGTTGTAAAAGTGGGTGGAACTCCACTTTAAGGGATAAACAACCGCTATTTGATAAAGTATGGAACCCCTGGCTCTCTTATCTACGGGTCCCGGATACCTAGAGGTGGTCTCCTCGGCAAGATGACGTTGGATTCCTGGATCGGACATCCCTTGTGTTCCCCTTCTTCCCCTTCTCTTCTTTTCTCTTCCTTCTTTTGCTCTTTTTAACTCTGGGGACATCTTATTTACCACGCCCCCCATTTGCAGCCCAGACCCACAAAATCATGACTGATTTTATCACACCCCCATTTTTAATGAACCTGAAAGATTCGGTCACAGACTTTGGAATAAGAGGCAGATGTTCAAGGTAAAAAGACAAAAGGGTTGATTTACTAAAGGCAAATGGACTGTGCACTTTGCAAAGTTGCCCTCTGCAAGCGCATACCTCCCAACATTTTGAGATGGGAATGAGAGACAGCTACTAGCAAATGTATGTAGGCATGGGACACGCCCCCTGTCACGTCCCCTTAAAGGAGAATTAACCAAAATTAAAGGTTAATTAAATCCACAAGGATTTTTTTTACCACTACTATTCCTTTAGATTGACTTTTAAAATGTACAAATGTAGCAATTTAGAATTTGGATGAAAGGTTTAGCGCTGGGAAACACTTTTTGAAAGATAAAAAGTGCATTTTATATACAACTATATAGATCAGACCAAAATGAAGGACAAATGAGGGGGAAAGAGGGACAGAGGGACATTGCTCCAAATCAGGGACAGTCCCTCGAAATCAGGGACAGTTGGGAGCTATGCAAGTGCACAACCGGTTTCCTACTGCGCATGCGCGAGCCGCAGTCGAGACACATCACAGGTCCCAGAAGACTGCGGGGGAAGGAGGGGGGGCAAACTCCTAGCTCAGATCGCCGGTGCAATCTGACCGGAAGTGGGAGAAGGTACTAGTCAAAATCAGATGCAAACAAACAGAACTTCTGTTTTGGGTGAAGTTCCGCTTTAACCACCTCATACAGGGCACTTACACCCCCTTCCTGCCCAAGCCATTTTTCAGTTTTCAGCGCTGTCGCACTTTGAATGACAATTGCGCGGTCATGTTACACTGCACCCTAATTACATTTTTATCATTTTTTCCCCACAAATAGAGCTTTCTTTTGGTGGTATTTGATCACCTCTGCGGTTTTTATTTATTGCGCTATAAACAAAAGAAGAGGGACAATTTTGAAAATACACAATATTTTTTACTTTTTGCTATAATAAATATCCAATTTTTTTTTTTTTTTTTAACAAATTTTTTCCTCAGTTTAGGCCGATATGTATTCTTCTACATATTTTTGGTAAAAAAAAATTGCGATAAGCGTATATTGATTGGTTTGCGCAAAAGTTATAGCGTCTACAAAATAGGGGATAGATTTATAGCATTTTTATTATTTATTTATTTTTTACTAGTAATGGCGGCGATCTGCAATTTTTATTGTGACTGCGATATTGCAGCGGACATATCGGACACTTTTGACACATTTTTGGGACCATTCACATTTATACAGCGATCAATGCTATAAAATTGCATTGATTACTGTGTAAATGTGACTGGCAGGGAAGGGGTTAACACTAGGGGGCGCTCGAGGGGTTAATGTATGACCTAAGGAGGTGATTCTAACTGTGGGGGGAGGGGACTGACTGGGGGAGGTGACCGATCGCTGTCCCTATGTACAAGGGACACGCCATCGGTCTCCTCTCCTCTCTGACAGGACGTGGATCTGTGTTTACATGCACAGATCCACGCTCCTGCTCTGTTACCCGGCAATCGCGGGTGCCCGGCGGACATCGCGGCCGCCGGGCACGCGCACCGGGTCCCGAGCGACGCAGCGGGCACGCGCGCGCCCCCTAGTGGCTCGGGAGGGCGAGGACGTCATATGACGTCCTCCCAGAACAACAGAAGCCTCGTCCCGACGTCATATGACGGTGGGCGGTGGCTTAGTGGTTAAATAAAATCTGCTCTGGGTCAAGAGGGTGTAAAGCACAGAATGCAGGGGTAGAAAATGCGTGATGCACAGGGGTTGATTTACTAAAGGCAAACAGACTGTGCACTTTGCAAGAGCAATTGCTCCAGAGCTTAGTAAATGAGCAGAACGTCTGCTGACTTCCATCATCCAATCATGTGCAAGCAAAAATGCCTTTTTTTTTTTTGTTTGTTTTATTTTCCTTGCTCCTGATTGGGTATTCTTTGCAAAGTGAAGCTTTACCTCATTCACTGAACTCTGGAGCAACTGCACTTTGCAAAGTGCACCGTCTTTTTCCCTTTAGTAAATCAACCCTACAGACATACCTCCCAACATTTTGAGATGGGAATGAGGGACACCTACTACCAAACGCATGTAGGCATAGGACACGCCCCCTGCCACACCCCCTTAAAGGAGAATTAACCAAAAATAAAAGGTTAATCAAACCCACAAGGGCTTGTTTTTTACCACTACTATTCCTTTATATTGGCTTTTAAAATGTACAAATGCAGCAATTTAGAATTTGGATGAAAGGTTTAGCACTGGGAAACACTTTTTGAAAGATAAAAATATAAAAAGTGCATTTTATATACAACTATATAGATCTGACCAAAATGAGGAGGAATGAGGGACAGAGGGACATTGCTCCAAATCAGGGACAGTCCCTCGAAATCAGGGACAGTTGGGAGCTATGCTATGCTATAGGTATATGTCTACTGTGTCCAAACCCATATAATAGTATTACATATATATATATATATATATATTGTGTATACAAAGTCTAGAGACATAAGGTAATGGTATACTTATATGACTCAGCCCTTGGCATCCAATGCTGTTCTTTTTTTTTTTTTTCTTGGTAATTGATATATTTTTTGCATTTGTAAAGTACATTTCGCATCCTGTTCTCTGATATGTCTTATGATCTCATTTCTGAGAATAAATACCATCGGCATCACGAACATTTGACAGGCGCATGCATTTCTATATGATTCACTTTTTGTAAAGAATTCAGTAATCCCTTTTAGAACCTCCATCCCTCAGATTCTCCCACCTCATTCTTAATGCCACGTTTCTTATTAAAGTTTATGAAAACCTTAACAATGAGTGTTTTCTTATATCTGTTTAGAAAGTGAAAACATAAGTGCAAAAATATGTTGATTCTTCTAGAAATCTTGTAAGCTGATAACTTCCTAGGCAATGTCATCTCAATGTTAGCAGAAAGTGTGTTAGGACTACAGAACACATTCCCTTTATGCTATTGAGAAGAGAGGGGGGGTTCCTAACTAAGGATGAGCCAAACACCCCCAGTCCCCCCCCAGTTCGGTTCGCACCAGAATATGTGAACAGGCAAAAAACTCGGACAAACACACGAACACCGTTAAAGTCTATAGGACATGAACATGAAAAAAAAAGTGCTAATTTTAAAGGCTTATATGCATGGTATTGTCATAAAAAGTGTTTGGGGACCTGGGTCCTGCCCCAGGGGACATGTATCAATGCAAAAAAAAGCTTTAAAAACTGACATTTTTTTGGGAGCAGTGATTTTGTTAATGCTTAAAGTGACAATGTACCCCGTTACCAAGTCACATGGGGGGGCCGGGATCTGGGGATCCCCTTGTTAAAGGGGGCTTCCAGATTCCAATAAGCCCCTCGCCCGCATACCTCCACAACCACCGGGCAAGGATTGTGGGGATGAGGCCCTTGACCCCATCAACATGGGAACAAGGTGCTTTGGGGTCAGACCCCAAAGCACCCTTCCCATGTTGAGGGCATGTGGCCTGGTACGGTTCAGGAGGGGGGGCGCTCTCTCATCCCCCCTCTTTTCCTGCGGCCTGCCAAGTTGCATGCTCAGAGAAGGGTCTGGTATGGATTTTGAGGGGGACCCCTACGCCATTTTTTAAAAAATTTGGCGCAGGGTTCTCCTTTATTTCCATACCAGACCTGGAGGACCTGGTATGGATTTTGGGGGGACCCCCACGCAATTTTTTTTAAATAATTTTTTGTTCGGGGTTCCCCTTAATATTCATACCAGACCCAAAGGGCCTGGTAATGGACTGGGGGGGGGAACCCATGCCGTTTTTTTCAATGAGTTTATATCTATATTGCTGAGACCCGACAATTCATTATAGCCACAATCAGTTTTAAATTACTTTTTTCCTTTAGAAATGTAATTTTGCTGCAGTACTGTTCTAAACACGGGAAAACTGTGCCACTTTACGGGCAGACTAAGGGGACCCCCCAGGCACGATATTTAAAGGAATTTTTTTATTTTTATTGTTTCACTTTAATCATTATTAAAATCACTGCTCCTGAAAAAACGTCCATTTTTAAAACTTTTATTTTACATTGATACATGTCCCCTGGGGCATGACCCCGATCCCCAAACACTTTTTATGACAATAACTTGCATATAAGCATTTAAAATGAGCACTTTTGATTTTTCATGTTAGTGTCCCAAAGACTTTAACGGTGTTCCGGAGGCTTTCGATTTTGCCGCAAACACTGCATAATGTTCGTTGTTCGCCGAACGGCTGAACAACCAAAGTTCGGCCCGAACTTATGCTGGGGCCGAACTGTTCGCCCATCCCTAGTCCTAACATATGTTCTGTCCCTGGGTGGCAACGCTGCCCCTCCAGAAATATGGTATAGGGGGTGAGCTTTGTCACATTTGAACAAGATGTGTGTAATTGACAGAATCACCAGGTAAAAATACAGGAAAAAAATACTGGGAAAAAAAAAACAAATATATTACAATATATGTAATTTTTGTTTCTAGGTTTAGATAAAAGAAAAAAACAAACAAAATTGTGACTGGTACAGTGTATGGCTAAGGGCTCGTTCATACCAAAACCAGTGGCGTCTGGTGTTTTTTTTTTTTTTTTTTGGGGGGGGGGGCGAAACAATCCCCCCGTTTGCTCGCTGTCTGCCAGTCGGTCCGTCACTTACCCCCATCTAGGTGGCAGGTGCCGGGCAGCAGGCAGTGGCTCCTGTGTCCTCTCCTCCTCTTTGCTTCCGCCTTGTGTCTCCTCCCCTCCTCCTAGGTGTCCAATAGGATCGCCTGTCCTTTCAGCCAATCAGGTGAAGGGTCTCAAGACCAGCTTCCTGAGTCGAGGAGGATCAGTGTTACAATAGCGAATATTCATTCGCTATTAAACAGACCTGGGTGGGCTCAGTTTGCATCCTCTGCGCCCTGAGCCCACCCTATTTTAAAGCCTATTAGAGCCTCTGGCTCTAATCAGGTGCTTCAAAAAAACACCCCCTCCCCCCCCCACACTGGAATCCATGCATCCGGCGTCCTGGCAGGGGCACATGGATAGGGGGGGCGGCGCCCGTGCTCCTCACCCTTTCATGCCTGAGCCTCTTTCTGACATTTGTTGCTTACAAGTTAAAATCAGTATTTTTTGCTAGAAAGTTACTTAGAACCCCCAAACATTATGTAGATTTTTTTAGCAAAGACCAGAGACTAGAGAATAAAATGGTGATTGTTCCAATATTTTATGTCACACGGTATTTGCGCAGCGGTCTTTCAAACGCAATTTTTTGTGAAAAAAATACACTTTCATGAATTAAAAAAAACAAAACAGTAAAGTTAGCCCAATTTTTTTGTAATATGTACAAGATGTAAAAGATGATATTACGCTGAGTAAATAGATACCTAACATGTCACGCTTCAAAAGTGCACACGCTCCTGGAATGGCGACAAACTACGGTACCTAAAATTCTCCATAAGCGACGCTTTACGGTTACTAGGTTTGCGTCACAGAGCAGGTCTTTTGCTAGAAGTTTTGCTCTCACTCTAATGATGGCAGCGATACCTCACATGTGTGATTTGAACACAGTTTACATTTGCTGGCGCAACTTACATATACGGCTTCTTTGCCGCGCGTGCTCGCAGGGACAGGGGCGCTTTAAAAACTGTATTTCTTTTTTTTTTTCTTATTTTATTTTTTTTTTTTACATTGTCACTTTAAAGAAAAAAAAAATTCTGATCACTTTTATTGCTGTCACAATGAATGTAAACATCCCTTGTGACAGTAATAGGTGGTAACAGGTACTCTTTATGGAGGGATCGGGGGTCTAAAAGACCTCAAATCCCTCCTTTGCACTTCAAAGTATTCAGATCCCCAAAAACGGCGATTCTGAATACTGTCATTTTTTTTTTTTTAATCGGCCCCATTGGCAGCCGAGTGACGTTAAGATGTGTTTTTACATAGCCTTTCTGGCTTTGTTCCAGTCTCAGCCTAGCCGGCAAAAGTGCCGGATCGTGGATCGGGTTTCCCGGTGGGACGGGAGGCCCGGGAAGAGCAGCGGAAGGGGGCGGGGGGTGTGGGGGGACGTCCCCTCCGGCTCCTTTAGGATAACAGCCGAGCGGCTTTTAGCCACATCGGTTGTTATCCCTAAAGAGCCAACCGCCCGCTCTAAAAAATGGTACCGGGTGATGCCTACAGCTGCTGGCATCACCCCGGTATAACCCCTTAAAGCCAAGGCCACTTTTGTGCGTACAGTCGGCGCTAAGGGGTTAATAAGGGCCGCCCCTGACCAGAACGCAATGCGGGAAACCCGTATTCCATGCGTGTTTCCTGTACCCTGTTCAAAATGCAACAAACACACTGCGTTAGCCTGTATCAGATCACATACCACCTGCACCAGGCCAGTGTGTTTTTATAAAGTAGCACATGTACTACTTATTGTGTGATCCAGTGTGACTTCACCCCATTCATATGAATTGCACCGGAATCATACAGGAACACAGGCCCCATTCCTGTGCAATTCAGGTGTGAACTGGCCTTAAATGGTGCACTCTGCAAGAGCAGTAGTCCCAGAGCTTAGTAAATGAGGGGAAGCTCTGCTGACTTCCATCATCCAATCATGTGCAAGCAAAAATGCTGTTGTTTTACAGTAAATCAACCCCTATTTGTCTTTAGTAAATCAACCCCTATTTTAGTAAATTAACCCCTATTTGTCTTTAGTAAATCAACCCCTATTTTAGTAAATCAACCCATATTTGTCTTTAGTAAATCAACCCCTAGTTTAGTAAATCAACCCCTATTTGTCTTTGGTAAATCAACCCCTAGTTTAGTAAATCAACCCCTCTTGTCTTTAGTAAATCAACCCCTATTTTAGTAAATCAACCCCTATTTGTCTTTCGTAAATCAACCCCTATTTTAGTAAATTAACCCCTATTTGTCTTTAGTAAATCAACCCCTATTTTAGTAAATCAACCCATATTTTAGTAAATCAACCCCTATTTGTCTTTCGTAAATCAACCCCTATTTGTCTTTAGTAAATCAACCCCTATTTTAGTAAATTAACCCCTATTTGTCTTTAGTAAATCAACCCCTATTTTAGTAAATCAACCCATATTTTAGTAAATCAACCCATATTTGTCTTTAGTAAATCAACCCCTAGTTTAGTAAATCAACCCCTATTTGTCTTTGGTAAATCAACCCCTATTTTAGTAAATCAACCCCTATTTGTCTTTGGTAAATCAACCCCTAGTTTAGTAAATCAACCCCTATTTGTCTTTGGTAAATCAACCCCTAGTTTAGTAAATCAACCCCTATTTGTCTTTAGTAAATCAACCCCTCTTGTCTTTAGTAAATCAACCCCTATTTGTCTTTCGTAAATCAACCCCTATTTGTCTTTAGTAAATCAACCCCTATTTGTCTTTCGTAAATCAACCCCTAGTTTAGTAAATCAACTAAGGTGCAGTTGCTCCAGAGCTTAGTAAACGAGGCAAAGTTTCACTTTGCAAAGAATATCCAAATTTGTGCAAGGAATTTTTTTTAAAAAACAGCATTTTTGCTTGAACATGATTGGATGGTGGGAGTCAGCAGAGCAGAGTTCATTTACTAAGCTTTGGAGCAACTGCACATTGCAAAAGTGCACAGTCTATTTGCCTTTAGTAAATCAACCCCAGAGCATCACACTGACATTGCAACTGATGCTGCAACAGTAAAGATGTTTGTTTTGTTGTATCTTCACACTTCTCCTTTAAGGTGATGATGGTGTCTTCTTTGGCAGGGAGCATCTTTTGGTACATGTTTAGGGCAGCAACAGAGTCAATTTAACTAATGCATTGCACAGACTCCATACATTCACATTCATCCTGGTTTATTGGTGGAATATACGACAGGCTTGTCTGACTGCCAGAAATCAGACGCAGAATTAATTGGATTTTATCGCCTGTAGTGAACTCGGTGGCTGAAGATTAAACCCCTCTTTCTAAACCAAGTGACACGGCGCTGTCACACATGAAAGGTGCGCTGCAGGCGGGAAAGGTTATGTCGATATTATTCCATATTAAATCAATTCTTTATGAACACGAGTAGATCAAGACCGATGACCTTATTCATTACGGCTTCTGTGGACTTAGAGCGGACAGGAAAATGTATTTTATCCTCTTAGCCACTGCACATGAATTATAGTGCAAACCCCCTCCAAGCCACATAAAAAAATACCTTCTTACTGTACTGTAGCACACACACACACATATATATATATATATATATATATATATATATATATATATATATATACACACATATACAGTGCATCCTGAAAGTATTCAAAGCGCTTCACTTTTTCCACATTTTCAACCTTATTCCAAAATGGATTAAATTCATTATTTTCCTCAAAATTCTACAAATAATACCCATAATGACAACATAAAAAAAGTTTGTTTGAAATCTTTGCAAATTTATAAAAAAAATAATAATAATAACAAGTATTCACAGCCTTTGCCATAACACTCAAAATTGAGCTCAGGTGCATCCTGTTTCCACTGATCATCCTTGAGATGTTTCTACAACTTGATTGGAGTCCACCTGTAGTAAATTCAGTTGATTGTACATGATTTGGAAAGGCACACACCTGTCTATATAAGGTCCCACAGTTAACAGTGCATGTCAGAGCACAAACCAAGCCAGGAAGTCCAAGGAACTGTCTGTAGACCTCCAAGACAGGATTGTATCGAGGCACGGATCTGGGGAAGGGTACAGAAAATTGTCTGCAGCATTTAAGGTCCCAATGAGCACAGTGGAATCTATCATGCGAAAATGGAAGAAGTTTGGAACCACCAGGTCTCTTCATAGAGTGGGCCGCCCGGCCAAACTGAACAATCGGGGGAGAAGGGCCTTAGTCAGGGAGGTGACCAAGAACCTGTTGGTCACATTGACAGAGCTTTAGCGTTTCACTGTGGAGAGAGGCGAACCTTCCAGAAGAACAGAAGAACAACCATCTCCGTAGCACTCCACCAATCAGGCCTGTATGGAAGAGTGGCCAGATGGAAGCCACTCCTCGGTAAAAAGCACATGACAGCCCCGCCTGGAGTTTGCCAAAAGGCACCTGAAGGACTCCCAGACAATGAGAAAGAAAATTCTCTGGTCTGATAAAACAAAGATTGAACTCTTTGGCCTGAATGGCAAGCGTTATGTCTGGAGAAAACCAGGCACCGCTCTTCACCTGGCCAATAGTATCCCTACAGTGAAGCATGGTGGTGGCAGCATCACACTTTGGGGATGTTTTTCAGTGGCAGGAACTGGGAGACTAGTCAGGATCAAGGGAAAGATGAATGCAACAATGTACAGAGACATCCTTGATGAAAATCTGCTCCAGAGTGCTCTGGACCTCTTAGACTGGGGCGAAGGTTCATCTTCCAACAAGACAACGACCCTAAACACACAGCCAAGATAACAAAGGAGTTACTACGGGACAACACTTTGAATGTCCTTAAGTGGCCCAGCCAGATCCCAGACTTGTACCCAACTGAACATCTCTGGAGAGATCTGAAAATGGCTGTGCACCAACACTTCCCATCCAACCTGATGGACCTTGAGGGGTCCTGCAAAGAAGAATGGGAGAAACTTCACACAATTAGGTGTGGCATGCTTGTAGCATCATACTCAGAAAGACTTGAGGCTGTAATTGGTGCCAAAGGTGCTTCAACAAAGTATTGAGCAAAGGCTGTGACTACTTATGTACGTGGGATTTTTTCATTTTACATTTTTAATAAACTTGCAAAGATTTTAAACAAACTTCTTTTACGTTGTTATTATGGGGTATTGTTTGTAGAATTTTGAGGAAAATAATGAATTTATTCCATTTTGGAATGAGGCTGTAACATAACAAAATGTGGAAAAAGTGAAGCACTGTGAATACTTTCCGGATGCACTGTATATATACAGAGAGGTGCAGCATGCTTCTGTCATTTATTCAGTCTATAGGTAGGTACAAATTAACAGTTGTTGTTATTTTGTACCTTGCTATTGACTGAATAAATGACAGAAGTATACTGCAACTCTCTGTTTGGATTTCTATATATAGGAGGTGTGAGTGGGTTATTCTCCTGTCACACTATTGACCAGCAAAGGCCATGAATGCTGCTTCCTACAGATTATGTACTGTATATATATATATATATACATATATATATATATATATATATATATATATATATATATATATATATATATATACTGTATATAATATATACTGTGTATGTAACCTTCTTTTGCACCAGGGACCTGTTTCGGATTTCGTGGCAGGAAAAATTTCCAAGGATCGGGGAGGGACTGTAGGGGTGGTATGTGACGGGATATTCACGGAGTCGGTTCTCAGCTCCCCTTCACACCACAACCACCCATTACAGCACATTCCCACCCTTTACATCATTGTCCACAGCCCCCCTTAACAGCTACAGAGGTGGACGGAGGGCAGGAGCTTCCCAACTTATCACATTAACAAGCCAGTGAAGACTCCCACCCTCTGTGCAGATCTCCAGCTCCTACCACCCGGGAGAGGAGACACAGACATGGCTGCACAGCGGGAGGCAAGTGTTATACATACATTGAAAAAGGTATCTACAGGCTCAGTGTGAAATCATGGCTGGATCAGATCTATAAAGCATGTCCATGGAAAGGCAGCACTAGGATGCTTCAATTTGAGGTGGTCTCAGTGCACACCTGACTGATCCGCTCTGGCCAAGGAACTGCATCCCCTCTTTCTCCCCTCACCCCTTACATGTCCATACTGGCTTGGAGAGTGACAGTTGGTCTTTGAGGACGGTGGCAAATGTGTGGTTTCACATGTTTTTATATGATAGCTTTTCATTTCCACTTGTTTGAGAACACTTTATCACATCATAATATTCGCAGAGTTGACCCTGAAGAAGAAGCCAGTTGACTTTGAAATGTGTTGGACACAATATGCGACCTCTGCATAAGGATTAGTTTATATGCATCATATTATATGATCCTGTGTTCGCTTTACTATATTAAATTTTAAATATTGTTCCGTGTACCCAATTTTACTGTACAGTATCTTTAATAAAATGTATACATTTTTATAAGAAAAACGAATACCTTCTTGAGCCTTTAAAGTCCCACCTTGTGGGGGAATTATAATTCTTGATAAAGATTCCACTATAGAGATGTGGCCAACATAACAAGAAAACCTCTAAACCATATTATGTTCTCTAGCTTCCTCATCACCCCCTCCCATGCTCACCTTCAGGACTTTTTCCTAAGCTTCAACCTTCCTCTCGAACTTCCTACCTCAATCTTTCTCCAACTCTGTCCATCTTTAGGCAATCCCTGAAAACTCATCTCTTCAGGTAAGCCTATTTTATCTGTAGCCAACTGAATTGTACTTTATCAACTCATCCCCACATATTTATTAGCTCTTGTATCACTTGCCTCTCCCTTTTAGATTGTAAGCTCTTAGGAGCAGTGACTCCTAATTTTCTTGTCTTGTAACTGTACTGTATCCCTTTGATTTGTAAAGTTCTGCTGTTGGCGCTGTATAAATCCTGTATAACAAAATATAATATCAGGCCAAATGTTATACTTCATCACAGTTCATCCACAGAAAGACCTTGTGTGGTGGCAATCTGTTGGATTCAGCCAATCAGCTTGGATTCACCAATGAACCACGGATTTGGTTATGACTCAAATGACCTATGACTCTTTCAAATGTTGAGTATCCTACTGTAATGTGATTGTGGATCTTAGCAGAGGGGTGATGCAAAATGTGAAATATGGTAGGGATTTCCTTCCAAGGATAATTTATTTTCAGTTATGCAGAAATGTTCCCGCGTCATGTACATCCCGTTCTTGGTAAATAAACTCACTTGGACGGTAGTACATTTACATTGGCAGGAAGTACTGTCAGACAGCAAATACATTAGGAGAAATACAGAGAAGAAATGTATATTTGCAGCCAGAAGGCAATGTTGTAGATTAACTCTGTGGCATACAATGGCATTTTTTTTTTTTACAGAACAGGGAGTATTGGGAAATCTCTTGGGGACACAGACAAAAACAAATCAAAATTGTATTATAGGGGGGAAGGGTTATTTCTTACTTCATAAGTCTTAGGTTTCAATTCGCAAACACACATAACAGTCTTTATTTATTCAGCTCTGTAAGTACTGGTAATTCACCCACTACTAGTGCTATGATATCACTACCAACGCTGTATCCTGGCCTAGGCCGACAAGGCCCAGGCCTAGGGCAGCACTTTGCAGGGGGGCAGCGCGGAAAGAGTCCCCGCCAGCTTGCGCTGTTAGTGTAGCTCCAGTCTTATGACGCGGATTGGGCTGAGAGGCAAATAAGTCTAGCGCCCCCATAAAGCGGCCTCACTGCTTCCGGTATGCAGGTGGCCAGCATTCTGCAACTGTGATGGGGGGGCGCCACTTCTAATTTTGACTGTCCTCTCATCCTGGATAACAAACCTTCCTCACTGTGCTATGTTTTCTGCTGCACCATTGGCATGGTTATATCTTCTTAGTCCTCTCCATAAAATTATCAGAAATTTGTGCTAAAGTAGAACTATAGGCAACACTTTTTTTTTCATTTTGGAAAGAGTAAGGGAGGGTTATAGCCCCTGCCATTTTATTTTTTACCATCCCTGTCCACAGAGATTTCCCTTCACTTCCTGCCCCAAAGCCAAACAAGTAGTGAGAGGAAATCTATGCAAATGAAGGAAATCCATTGACCCCCCCCCCAGGCCCTCAGAACTAGTGTCCCCACTCGGAAATTTCAGGGCGGTTCTTAATTAAGCAAGGGGTGTGGCCTTGACAGGAAGGGGTGGGTCATATTTAAATTAGGGGGTGCATGAGTTTAGTCAGGCCTAGGGCAACACAAAAGCTAAATACACTACTGATCACTCACTACCAGTGTTATTTAACTATCCCATATAAGATCACAAGTAAAATAAATAAATGGTAAAAAAAGGACCAATATGACTTTTGCCAAAAGTGGTGAAATTCAGAGCAACTTCAGCTCTTCTGGGAAGGCTGTCCACAAGGTTTAGGAATGTGTCTATGGGAAATGTTTGACCATTCTTCCAGATGTGCATTTGTGAGGTGAGGCACTGATGTTAGAGAGAAGGCCTGGCTCGCAGTCTCCACTCTAATTCACCCCAAAGGTGTTCTATCGGGTTGAGGTCAGGACTGACTGTCCAGGCCTGTCAAGTTCATCCATCCCCAAACTCGCTCATCCATGTCTTTATGGACCTTGCTTTGTGCACTGGTCCAAATCATTTGGTGGAGGGGGAATTGATGGTGTGGGGTTGTTCGTCAGGGATTGGGCTTGGCCCCTTAGTTCCAGTGAAGGGAACTCTTAAGGTGTCAGCATACCAAGACGTTTTGGACAATTTCATGCTCCCGACTTTGTGGGAACAGTTTGGGGATGACCCCTTCCCGTTCCAACATGACTGCGCACCAGTGCACAAAGCAAGGTCCATAAAGACATGGATGAGTGAGTTTGAGGTGGATGAACTTGACTGGCCTGCACAGAGTTCTGACCTCAACCCAATAGAACACCATTGGATTGAATTAGAGCAGAGACTGCAAGCCAGGCCTTCTCGTCCATCAGTATCTGATCTCAGAAATGTGCTTCTGGAAGAATTTGTTAAACATTCCCATAGACACACTCCTAAACCTTGTGGACAGCCTTCCCAGAAGAGTTGAAGCTGTTATAGCTGTAAAGAGTGGTGGGCCAACTCAATATCAAACCCTACGAACTAAGACTGGGATGCCATTAAAGTTCATGTGTGTGTAAAGGCAGACGTCCCAATAACTTTGGCAATATAGTGTGTGTATATATATATATATATATATATATATATATATATATATATATATATTGTGTATATATATATATATATATATATATATATATATATATATATATATACATATAAAACATTGATATCATAACTACAAGTAATCACAAAGTTATTGCTGAGAAAAAAACAGATCTATAGCAGAAATTTACAAATTGCTCTGGTCAAAGGTTTACAGTTATGAGAGCTGAACTGGTTTAACAGATGCAGGAGGCAAAATAGATTTAAAACTTGTACAACAGCATATAATTTGCTTGTAAGCTGCACGTATACACCTCCATATGCCGCCACCACAGCTTCCATAGTTTATTATATAAGCAGACAGATTTTTGGCAGGACAGTAGAGAAAAGAGTACGAAACGGCAAACCTGACTTGGCAGCATGGAAATTAAGCTTTGCTTTAAGTAGTTCCTGCTGTAAATACGTCTCACCTCTGAGGTGATCATTTACTTTTAACTCCTGTAACTCAATTCATAGATTGAGGTTTCTGCCGCAGATATAAACTTGTGTTCTGACAGTGGAAGTGATCTTAGTATAGTTTACAGGACAAATGTATCAATTTTGTACCTTGTTAATTCTCTCGAAGTTATACCGAAAATTCTCATAATGCTTCTATCATCAGTTACTGACAGTTTTTTAACAATTGTTCACTTGTGGTAGATATAGAAAGAAAATGTTACAACAATAAGATTTTTTTTTATTTCTTTTTTTTTTTAATTATTATTTTAACACTGATAAATCTTAAAGAGACCATTTCACCAGATTGTTTATTTCAACCAAAATCTTCCTGTAAGATTATATGTGCATTTTCCTATTTTATTCATGTTATTTACCTGTAAAAGTCTCCCTTGTGTAGATATCAAAAACCCCTGAGGCTGCTGTTGGGTGCCGCCATCTTGGATGCAATGCCAGCAGCCCCAGCAGACCCCAGTATTCCCAGTCTTTCTCAACCTTTCTACCCCAGAGGACTCCTTGAAATAATTTACAAGTCTCAGGGAATATGTGCAAAAAGCAGGTCAGTGGGAAGAATGCTCCTTACATTGGTGATCAGTGGGAAGAATGCTCCTTACATTGGTAGTCATTGGAAAGAACGTGCCTTACATTGATGATCAGTGGGAAGAATATTCCTTACATTGGTGATTAGTGGGAAGAATGCTCCTTACATTGGGGATCAGTGGGAAGAATGTCCCTTACAATGGTGGTCAGTGGGAAGACCGACCCTAACACTGGTGATCAGTGGGAAGAATGACCCCTACATTGGTGATCAGTGGGAAGAATGCTCCTTACATTGGGGATTAATGGGAAGAATGACCCCTACATTGGTGATCAATTGGAAGAATGACCCCTACATTGGTGATCAATTGGAAGAATGTCCCTTACATTGGTGGTCAGTGGGAAAAATGACCCTTACATTGGTGATCAGTGGGAAGAATACTATTTACATTGGTGATCAGTGGGAAGAATGCTCCTTACATTCGGGATCAGTGGGAAGAATGACCCCTACATTGGTGATCAGTGGGAAAAAATGTCCATTACATTGGTGATCAGTGGGAAGAATGCTCCTTACATTGGTGGTCAGTGGGAAGAATGACCCTTACATTGGTGATCAGTGAGAAGAATGTTCCTTACATTGGTGATCAGTGGGAAGAATGTCCCTTACATTGGTGATCAGTGGGAAGAATGTTCCTTACATTTGTGATCATTGGGAAGAATGTTCCTTACATTGGTGGTCAATGAGAAGAATGCTCCTTACATTGGTGATCAGTGGGAAGAATGTTCCTTACATTGGTGATCAGTGGGAAGAATGCTGCTTACATTGGTGATTAGTGGGAAGAATGACCCCTATATTGTGAAGAATACTCCTTACTAGTGTTGGGCGAATTGTCCAAGCCAAGCAAAAGTTTGTCCCGAACATCGCCTGCTCGCTGAACACCCCGAATTTGCTGGGCGAACATCCTGTCGAGCACCCCACAATGCACTACGCATTTCACTATGCATTCTAGGGTCCTAATTGGATGAAGCCTTGCACCTGACCACTGGTCAGGTGCAAGGCTTTCCCAATTAGGGCACAGTGCACTGTCAGAGCCCTGATTGGACAAAGTGATGATGACTTTCTCCAATCTCGGCTCAATGCTCATTGCCCACCCCACACTATAAAAGTTTCCTTCCCATAGGAAGCTTTTGCATTGTGTTGGTGTGGAGATAGATAAAGCAGGGCTCAGTCTGCTACTAGGGAGTTAGTGTGTTCACTTATCGTGACTCTGAGCATAGAGTGTTAGTGTAGTGTTAGTATATTGTGTCAGTATATTGTAGTGTCAGTGTAGTGTGTTAGTGTAGTACAGTGTTTAACACAGCATTATATAACATTTAGTAATGTATAAAGTGCTGAATACCCTTTTTTTTTTGGTTACTGTGGGGTTTTTTTTCTTGGTCTTTTTTTTTTGTCCACTGCCTGCCACCTTTTTTTTTTAAATTGTCAGTCAGTTTTTTCTGATTGCGACGCTGGTGTTCCCCCATTTTTTTTTATAGTTTTTAAATTTCTGTCAGCGTCAGTCATCAATTTAAAGTGCACCAAGCACTACTTTTCATTTAATAAAGTGCATCCAATCACACATTTACTGGTTTCTATTAAATTTGGGCAATAACCCCCCTCCCCCCATCATGTCTGGGAGGCCAGCAAGTAGAGGTAGACTATGAGGGGGCCAGCAGCATCTGTATCCACAGGCAAATGTGGATGTGGTCCGTCCTCAGGCAGGGCACATTTGTTTCTGTTTAGTGATGTTGCCCCTGCTATCCAGCCATAGCATGCAGAGGAGGTGGTGGACTGGCTTACTAAACCATCATCATCCTCCTCCTCACCCTCCATGACCCAAGCTGACACTAGTGCGCAGTCCTCCGCAGCTGTCAGATCGGCCTATTCTGCCTCCTTGTCCACAGCTACTCCTGCCATAGCCCCATCATCATGCATGGAGGAGTCAGCTGAGTTATTTGAACACAGCGTCAGCCACTTGCTTCTTGAGGATACACGGACATTACTTGATTCTGATGTTGGTTCTGAGGTAGAGGAAGGGAGTAACATGAGCCTACAGAGAGGGGAGAACACTGATAAATAACAAATTGGCAGTCATGTTCCCCCAGCCACAGTGTATTGCCAAGTTGGCTCCAGTGATGATGATGAAGGCACCACCAACACCCAAAAAACAATTTTTCCGCAACTGTTTGACAGGGCATCAAATTTAATTTTTTAACAGCAAGGCTAAATTCTTGCTTCAAGCGTTGCCTATGGAGATTTTTTCATTATTAAAGTTTGGCGCCATTCCACGAGTGTGCACAATTTTACAGTGTGACATTTTACTCGGCATAACATCATCTTTCATCTTTCACATTATAAAAAAAAATTAGGCTAACTTTACTATTCTGTTCTTTTTTAACCTGTGAAACTGTTCCCCACCCCCAAAAAAAACGCATTCGAAAAATTGTTGCGCAAATACTGTGTGACATAAAAAGTTGCAACGACCGCTATTTCTGCTTAAAAAACATATATAATGTTTGGGGGTTCTGGGTAATTTTCTAGCAAAAAAAATGAATATTTTTACATATAGGAGAGGAGTGCCAGAATAGGCCCTGTATGGAAGTGATTGTGCATGCTTATGGAATGGCGCTACGGCACTTAAAAATCTCCATAGACGACACTTTAAACATGTTTACAGGTTACCAGTATAGAGTTACAGAGGAGGTCTAGGGCTAGAATTATTGCTCTCGCTATAACGTTCGTGGCGATACCTCACATGTGTGGTGCGAGCACCGTTTACATATGTGCGCGTGACCTACATATGCGTTTACCACTGCGGGCGAGCAAGGGGGGACAGGGATGCTTTCAATTTTTTTTTATTGTTATTTATTTTATTACTTTTTTATTTTTATACTATACTATACTTTTATGTTTTTTATCACTTTTATTGCTATCAGAAGAAATGTAAACATCACTTGTGATAACAATAAAGCATGACAGGTCCTCTTTATGGAGAGATCTGGGAGAGAGATCCTCTACAATGGAAATCATCAGATTTAAAAAAAAAAAAAAGCACATTGATCTAATGCTTTCCAAAAAAAAATAGGCGTTGTTTACATCGGCCATGAACCAGAAGTGACGTCTTGACGTCGAACCGGAAGTGACGTCATGACTCCGGGCCTCCTAGGTCATAGAGATGAGCGGAGGCCATCTTTCCTCTGCTAATCACTATGGCCAGCCACCGCAATCATCAAATCAGTTCCCAGGCTTCCCGATGAGCCAGGTAACCCTGAGAACCACCAGAAAGTGCTGGGAGGGGGCGACCCCTCCCGCCGCTTCTAAATACTTCTAAAATATTAAAGTGATCCAGTGGCTAATCAGCCATTCGGATCGCTTTTAGACGAAAGAGCTGCTGCTGAAAATTTTATTAGCAGGGTTATGGCATCTAGCTCCATAGCCCCAGTATTCTAATGTAAAATCATGACGTATATTTACAGTTAGGTGGTTTATGGGTTGGTAGAGTAGGGACAGGTACCCCACCTGTTAGAGACAGCACTAGTGGTAGGGAAAGGTTCCTTATAAGAAGTTACAGCGTAGAACTGCAACTCCTTGGACCTCACCTCGCTTGGGTGCAAGATGGCCAGGCCATATTTCTGCTCTCCTAACAGACGCTGTCTGTCCATCTGATAACTGTTCTCTTCACATTATTGGAAACCGTGAGTGCACTTGGTTGGGCAGCCTTCTCACTGAGTTTGTTTTAAACTGTTGCTGTGTTATTTCAATACAAGTTTTCAATTGCACCTGACTGTGTAAATTTTTGCCACCACACCCTGCTACACCCCACCTACAAGCTTCCTCCTTACCCAACTTGAACCCCAGACAATGGATTTTCGAATAATCCCCCCTAGCTGGGACCTCAATATCTTCACAAAGGCTTCTCTAGTTCTCCTGCCTCAGGGGCAGAGCCCCTGTACAGGAGTCTCCTCCTGTAGGACTAAACCTTAGGAACACTGCTCCTGCTGTCCAGACCTCAGACTATTTATGGATTCGCCCTCCACCTTCTGGGCACACCTCCTCCAGGATTGGCTGGAATTCCATAAATATTCCGTCTGCTTATTCTGTCCCTCCCCCCACCTATTATGCTTCTAGAAGATTCAAGAATATAGAGGGAAGCAGCAGAACAGCAGCCTGTGAAACATTGAGCAGCCCTAAGAAATCAACCCCTGTTCCACTGTTTACAGAGGAGCTACGCTACCTTTTCCTAGCAGCCTACTTTAAACTGGGAGTGTGCTACATTACATAATATCAAAAATTCAAATAATGTTTTTGTCCTGCCACCACTCACCCTTGTGTGATAAGAAGAAAAGCATTTTAATTAGGAGTTTTGTCATTAATGGTTATTAAAAACAACTTTTTCCCAATTCATAAAAAAATTAAATTGCTTTTGATATTTTCTTCCTGGAAAAAATGTTGCTTGCACACTACTGGGAAATCTATCTTTCACGTATTCATGTGTATTTGACAGCACCACTGAAACCAGTCAAGTGGGACATCTGTGAAGCATGTTGCATCGTTGGCGGAATTAAAAAGCCGTCAGTCAGGACACCAGCATTCCCTTTTATTAAGAAAGCGATCAATTAGTCTTGGGCCAACTGTTGTATAGTGATTACAAAACAGCAACTTGACCAACAGGCATTCTATTGCCATGGAAACAAGGAAGGTCTCTGGGTAGTTATGCTCGATGTTCGGTGGCACCACTGACTTCTCACCACTGACTTTTGTGTCCCGGGGGTTCAGAGTTTGTAAAAATTCAATTTCTATGGAAACATGTTAAGACCCAACGTCAAATAAAACTTTTTTGATTTTTGGGTAGAGTGGAAAGGGTTAAAATTGCTGGCAGGTTCGTCTTGCTGTCTATGACTCCATGGGAGAGGTTTACCCTTCATTTGTGTTCCAGTGACACCAGAACTAAAAAAAAAAAATCTGGGACTGGGTGTCACAGAAACAACAAGACACTGGTGACAATCGAAAAACTTAGGCCTGGTTTACACTTATTATTATTATTATTATTATACAGGATTTATATAGTGCCAACAGTTTACGCAGCGCTTTACAACTTGAGGGTAGAGAGTACAAACACAATACACTTTAATACAGTAGGAATCAGAGGGCCCTGCTCCTTTGAGCTTACAATCTAAGGGAAGGTCAAGAGATACAAGAGGTGTGCTGATAGAGAAAATAAATGTACAGTTGTTAGGTGGGGGCCAGATAGGCTTCTCTGAAGAGATGAGTTTTCAGGGATTGTCTGAAAGTGGACAAAGTAAGAGAAAGTGGGACAGATTGGGGGAAAGCATTCCAGAGGATGGGAGAGGCTCTGGAGAAGTCCTGGAGTTAGAGAGCAGGAGGTCTTGGGAGGAGCAAAGAGAACGATTAGGTTGGTATTTTGAGACTAGGTTAGTGATGTAGCTGGGGGCCACTCATGTTGCCCCATGTTTGGTAGCTCTTCAGGGGGCATTTGACAGGCAGTGAGGAGGTCTTATATTGCCTCACCAATGCCTGTTTTAACCCCTTAAAACCCTGCACCACCTTGCGGTACTGCCGGCCGATCGTGGCAGCATGAATTTTTTTTGTCTTTAGAGCCTTCATTGATGGCGTCTTCCTTCTTCATCTTGATGAAATAGGTTCTTCCTGGCCCTCTGGTCTTGGTTTCGAAATGCTAGCTGCAATTCTGTTTTTTTCCAGTCTCTCAAATTCTTTTCTTCAATTTCCTGCTGCCTGCCCTGATCTGAGTTACCAGCCTGCCTAAAGGCCAGCTGTTCTGATCAATCACTTCCGATTAGGCTTTTCCCAGCTGTGCTCCCCCCCATTTCACACTATCTTTAAATTAAGTCACAAATAATTCAAACCAAAAGGCTCCAACATGGGAATGTCACAGGATGCCTCCTTGTGGGGTTCCTTTTGAGGACTGGCTGTTCTTTAGATTCCAGGCAGTTGTGGGATGGCTGTCCTGTGCAGTGGCGTCACTTGGGTTGGTGTCACCTGGTGTGGTAAAACATGGTGTAACTCCCACCACCAACCAACCACCCCCCTTCATTGGGCTCTCTCCTGTCTAGCCTGCCACAGTGCCCCAACGAGTCATTATTTGAGTTACTGTTGCCTTTTTATCATCTTGATAGAAAGATCATTCTCCTCTGACATCAACAAGGCATTTTTGTCCACACAACTGCCGCTCACTGGATATTTTCTCTTTTTCGGACCATCCTCTGTAAACCTGAGAGATGGTTGTGTGTGAAAATCCCAGTAGATCAGAAGTTTTTTAAATACTCAGACCAGCCCGTCTGGCACCAAAAACCATGTCATGTTCAAAGTCACTTAAAGGGATACTAAACCCTCGCATTTTTTTATATAATCCTGCTCCTTTACCCTACTGCACCATGTAATCACTAACCTTCTCTTCCATTTCCGCGTATAAATGCCTTATTTTGGGGTCCATTTTCCCCACTTCCCGTTCTTCACTTCTATGGGTGACCCGTCTACAGCACCGTTCTCAAGGGGTCTCCCATTCATGCGCACTCCCACCACTGGGACTACATCCCTGCGGGGAGACGCTGGCTGCGCTCGCAGGCACGGGAGCCACCGCTGTCTATGACGCTGAAGCTCCGCCTTCCATGCCCTTTGATTGACATGGGAATCTGGAGCTCTGGACCGCAGTCCCCGCAGCTCTCAGTCTACAGTTTGTCGGCCCCCTGCTGCTAACTTTGGGAAAGTGAGTGACAGCAGCACCAGCACAACAAAGAATACGGGCATGCTGGGGAGGCGGGAATGGGCGTGGCTGCTGGGAGGTGTCTGTGTACAGAAGGCTGTACTAGATATTGAGAACAAGACTCGTTCTCATTTAAACAGACAGGGAAAAAGCGGCAATGTGCATGCGCGATGCCGCTAAGCATGACAGGAATTGTAGTTCACAAGCACATATGGCATAGCGGCAGGGAGCGCGCTCCAAGACCCGGAAGCTGTGGCAATCTAAAAGGAGATCTAAAGGAGGAAGAGCAGAAAATCGGTATGTAGAAAACATGGAAGATAAACATTTTGGGGGAAAAATATATGGTAAAAAAAAAAATGTACCTTTACAACCCCTTTAAAGTGGTTGTAAACCCTTTACAACCACTTTATACTACAGGCAAGCCTATAATTAGGCTTACCTGTAGCTACACTGGATATCCCCTAAACTTGCACGGTTTAGGAGATATCCCCTGTATTTGCATGTGCCGACGTCATCGGCACATGCACATTTAAGCAAACTGAACCAACGGCGCGTACGTGCTGTTGCTTCAGTTGTACTGTGCCGTTACCGGCAGCTCCCGCACGCATTCGCGGGAGTGACGTCATCGCGGCTCCGGCCAATCACAGCGTCGGAGCCACGATACCTGGAAGTAACCCCCCCAGGGAGATGTCGCCCGCCGGAGAGGTGAACAAGGACCGCAGTGGGGGCTTCGATCTCAGGTAAGTAATTCATAATGAGCTAGTATGCTATTTAAATCCCCCTTTCATCCCCATTCTGATGCTCTTAAACTTCAGCAAGTTGTCTTCACCACGTCTAGATATCCTAAATGCATTGCGTTGTTGCCTTGTGATTGGCTGCTTAGCAATTTGTACTACCAAGCAATTGTACAGGTACAAGAGAAGCAAAATGATACCCCAGCTCCACTGCCAATATGATGATCTATAAACTGTGATCCGGTGCTCTAGCCAGGACGTTCAGAAAAGGGCTGGCGACTCGGATTCTCTTGAATAAAAGTCCTTTATTAGGTTACACAGGTACAGGCTACACTGACGCGTTTCGGCTAAGAAGCCTTCATCAAAGCCTTTGATGAAGGCTTCTTAGCCGAAACTCGTCAGCGTAGCCTGTACCCCTGTACCCATGTAAACCAATAAAGGACTTTTATTCATTGATGAAGGCTTCTTAGCCGAAACGCGTCAGCGTGGCCTGTACCCGTGTACACATTTAACCCAATAAAGGACTTTTATTCATTGATGAAGGCTTCTTAGCCGAAACGCGTCAGCGTAGCCTGTACCCGTGTACCCATGTAACCCAATAAAGGACTTTTATTCAAGAGCATCCGAGTTGCCAGCCCTTTTCTGATTAATTTGTACAGGTGTACCTAATAAAGTAGCCAGTGGGTGTCTATGTAAAATGTTGCAAAAAGGGTGCTATATAAGTACCTGTAATAGATTAAAAAAAATACTAGATCAGCTTCTATATAACTTTTTGCTGCTTTAATAAAAAACTCTTTTTTTTTTTTTTTTAGATTTTCAAGCATTTTCCAGCATACCATATGCGCAAATTTAGTAAACTTTTTTTTAGAATCTCTTCCACTAATACAGCCGCATAAAATATCAGCAATTGTTCTTTTTTTTCATTACCAGTGAAATTTTTATCACCCTTGTTAACAAATAAAAATGATGACAAGTTATAATAGTAAACACATTCTTCTCTTAATATCTTCTGTATTGCTAGATGGGGAGACAAAACTAAATTAAAATATAGCCAGAAAAAGAACAGTTCTAATTTTGCAAACCTAATTGTCTGGATGGGAGACAATAATAAAGGAGAAGAAAAAAAAATAAAACATATTCAGCCTTCGCTGAGCACCAATGGGGGAACTTTCATTAGAAAGTGAATTGTTTACACAATAACATCCTTTTCATTGTAATAATGGACAAAAGCTTAGTCTGCACACACAGGATGGAAGAATGGAAATATAACAATGTTCCGATTATTTAAGCATGAATCTCTGCCAATGAAATCATGTCACTCTTTTGTGTTTATTGAGAGAATAGGAACATTTTTAATACTCCTTTAACATACCCTGACAAATTAAGCGTGATTGCAAATATAATCATCTGCCTTTGTCTTGTTTTCCTGTGAGAACAGCAGTGGGATCATCAAAGGGCCTGACAATTCATATTTGCTTCTGTTTGTTTAACTTCTTCACCTCTGGAAGATTTTACCCCCCCCCCCTTTTCATGACCAGGCCATTTTTTGCGACACGGCACTGTGTCGCTTTAACTGACAATTGCGCGGTCGTGCGACGTCACACCCAAACAAAATTGACGTCCTTTTTTCCCCAAAAATAGAGCTTTCTTTTGTGGGTATTTGATCACCTCTGCGGTTTTTATTTTTTGCGCTATAAACAACAAAAGACCGACAATTTTGAAAAACAAGTAATATTTTTTACTTTTTGCTATAATAAATATCCCCCAAAAATATATTAAAAACAAGTTTCTTCCTCAGTTTAGGCCGATATGTATTCTTCTACATATTTTTGGTAAAAAATAATAGCAATAAGCGTATATTGATTGGTTTGCGCAAAAATTATAGCGATTGTTGCGCAATAGTTATAAAACAACATGTTAAAGAGCTTTCTTTTCGGTGTATTTGATCCCCTCTGCGTGCGTTTTTTTATTTTTTGTGCTATAAACACAAAAAGAGCGACAATTTTGGGGAAAAAAAAAAATATTTTTTACTTTCTGCTATAAAACATATCCAATAAAAAAAATGAAAACAATCTAATTTCTTCATAAATTTAGGCCAATACGTATTCTGCTACATATTTTTGGTCAAAAAAAATCCCAATAAGCGTATATTGATTGGTTTTGTACAAAAGTTATAATATCTACATACTATAGGATAGATTTATGGAATTTTTTTTTTTGACTAGTAATGGCAGCGATCAGCGATTTTTAGTGGGACTGTGACATTGCGGTGGACAAATCTGACACTAAAGGGTTGATTTCCTAAAGGCAAAAAGACTGTGCATTTTACAAGGTGCAGTTGCTCCAGAGCTTAGAAACTCTGCTGACTTCCATCATCCAATCGTGTGCAAGCAAAAATGCTTTTTTCTTTTTTCTTGCCAAAAAAATGTTTTTGTTTTCCTTTTCGTTTCATTCGTTTTTTTTTATTTTTTTTGTAAAATTCGTAAATTCGCAAATTCAGATTTCGTCAATTCGTAAATTCGGAATTCATGAATTAAAAAATTCGAAAATTTGAAAATTCAGAAATTCAAACATTCCGGAAATTAGAAAACTCGGAAATCTGAAAATTCGGAAATTCAGAAATTCAAAAATGCGGAAACTTGAAAATCCGAAATTAAGAAAGAAAATCCGAAAAGCCAAAAATTTGAAATATAACTAATTAATAATAACTAACTATTAAATTATAGGCATCGGAATTTCCTTTTAAATTTGTCTGTTAGTCAACATAATGAATACAAATTTATCTGAAGTTACGAATTATCCGAAATAACAAATGCCGCAAGTTCACTAAGAGACAAATTTGAAAGGAAATTCCATTACCTATAATTTAAAAGCTTAGTAATAGTTAAGTTATTATTAGTTATTATTTCAGATTTTTAAATTTTGGGGTTTTCAAATTTTCGGATTTTTTGTTCTTTTTGAATTTTCGGATTTTCATTCCTATTTTCGAATTTCCAAATATTCAGAAAAATTTGTTAAAAAGGTTTTCGTTATTTCAGATATTTACGAATCAACGAATTTGTCGAAATTCGTTAAAAAACGAATTTGGAATGAAACTAATTCCACATGTCTAAAGTGAAGCCTTACCTCATTTACTAAGCTTTGGAGTAACTACACTTGCAGAGGGCAAGTGCACTTTGCAAAGTGCACAGTCTATTTGCCTTTAGTAAATCAACCCCTAAGTGACACTTTCTGGGGACCAGTGACAATAATACAGTGATCAGTGCTAAAAAAATGCACTGTCACTGTACTAATGACATTGGCAGGGAAGGCGTTAACATCAGGGGCGATCAAAGGGTTAAATGTGTTCCCTGGGAGTGCTTGATAACTGTTGGGGGGAGGTGCTTTGACTGGGTGAAGACAGAGATCCATGTTCCTGCTTGGCAGAAACACAAGATCTCCATCTTCCCCTCTGACAGAACAGTGATCTGCCTTGTTTACATAGGCAGACCACTGTTCTGTCTGCCTCGGGAACGATTGACGGGTCCCGGCAGACATCGGGTCCACCAGACCCCCTGATTGGCTCCTGCTGTGTCCAATCACAGCGGCAGCAGGTCACCGGTGGCGCCCCCGACCCGATGAAATAAATCACATACAGGTACGTGATTATGCTCTGAAGGGCCGCCCTGCCGCAGTATATATGCGTGGGCAATCCTGAAGCTGTTAAAGTGAAATATGAGCAAAGCATATCCCTCTATACTAGTGTGTACGTGTCCCAATTTAGAGCACTAAGGGGTCAATTCACTAATTCACAGTAAGGGTATCATGTTACTCATTTGCCTAAATTACCAAATGCGTTAAATAAAGTCCAATTCATAAAAAAAAAAAAAGATTTTGAGGTAAACAACGGAAAAAAAAAAATTGTTGGTAAATATCGCATAAAATCGTGCGTTAATCTGTTAAGTCCAATTCACGAACAAAACGGGAACTAAAAAAAGGTGCGATATTTAACACCACCCTTTTGGTGGTCGGTAACCAGTGCGGTACCAGAAAGAGGGGCTTATTTAAACCCTCGGAAAGGGTTATTCCACCCACCGAGAGCCTAATTCCACCCACAGAACGCCCACATTGCACTGCAGGTATGATATGCAGTGCAAATTAAATGCAAACACAGGCTGAAATTTAACATCAATAACTTTTTTTTTTTTAAATTATAATTTTTTTTTTTTAAACGTTTACAAAAGTGCACCAATGGAGTATGTCAATCATGACAATTACTCCAGCTAGAAGTGACCTCTTGAAGTGGCCACTGTAATGCCCCGTACACACGGTCGGATTTTCCGATGGAAAATGTCCGATCGGAGCGTGTTGTCGGAAATTCCGACTATGTGTGGGCTCCATCGGACATTTTCCATCGGATTTTCCGACACACAAAGTTGGAGAGCAGGAGATAAAATTTTCCGACAACAAAATCCGTTGTCGGAAATTCCGATCGTGTGTACACAAATCCGACGGACAAAGTGCCACGCATGCTCAGAATAAATAAAGAGATGAAAGCTATTGGCCACTGCCCCGTTTATAGTCCCGACGTACATGTTTTACGTCACCGCGTTTAAAACGATCGGATTTTCCGACAACTTTGTGTGACCGTGTGTATGCAAGACAAGTTTGAGCCAATATCCGTCGGAAAAAATCCTAGGATTTTGTTGTCGGAATGTTCGAACAAAGTCCGACCGTGTGTACAGGGCATAATACTTTTGGTTATATACACCATTACAACAAGTTAAACTTGGATAGGAACAAAAAACAATAAATAAAAATGTTTAAAAAATGAATTATATAATTTGAATTATATTAATAAAAAATATAGTTTAGAGAATGTACGTGTACATGCTCTGCAGCTACTATGTTTTATACCACTGTATTGTGCAAAACCCAATAAATATTTAAAGAAAAATAAAATAAAATATATAGTTAAGTTTTCTTTAGTTTTCACAATATAAAAATAGGTGGCAGCACAGAATTGGGCCAAAAACACAGTAAAGAGCACTTTCAACAACTCTAGTAGGCCATACATTTACAAAAAAAAACACATTTTTATGAATGTATGGCATGATGAATTTAGTAAATGAGCGCAACACAGCTTACCAGCTATTTTCAGGAAACAGACCCACATGAAAAAAAGACACAGCTTGAAATACCAAGCATCAGAAGACATAAATTTGAGAAGGTTCAAATTTCAATGCCTCCAAATACAGATTACTGTAAAAAAAAGTAAGATTAAAATTGAGTTTTGCAAAAGAAAAATAACAAACATGTTATAACACAAAATATTATAAGGAAATGACCTTCAACAACCCTTGACCACCGACACGTGCGATAAATTACCGCATGCGGTGGTTACCAAACTATTGAAAAAATACTGCGTTCGTTATTTAACGCTAAATTATTAGGGAATTGAACCTTCACAAATGATTTACCGCATGCGTTATTTTACCACATTTTATTTGCCGATATTTAACTCTAATTCCCTGTACATAGTCCCGACATACGTGTTTTACGTCACCGCGTTCAGAACGATCGGATTTTCCGACAACTTTGTGCGACCGTGTGTATGCAAGACAAGTTTGAGCCAACATCCGTCTGAAAAAATCCATGGATTTTGTTGTCGGAATGTCCGAACAATGTCCGACCGTGTGTACGGGGCATTAGCGAATTGACCCCAAACAGTGGTGGTTGGTGCTTTTATTTTTGAGGGGGGGGGGGGCAGCAAACAACCTCCATTCTCCGTTCATGCAGTAGAGCAGCGTCAGGGATCTATGTACATTCTACTGCATGAATGGAGAATGGAGGTACCAGGGTCCCCTGTTGGTGAGACCACTCTAGGTCCAGCTTTAGAGGTTGGGCTGTCATCTCCTGAATACTACCAGCTCTTGTGTTCGCTCAGCTCTCAGATACATTTATTAGGCAACTTAGAAGAAAGTGTCAGCTCTGAAGTCTTCAGCAGTATTTGGTCTGAACGGCCACCGGAGGATATCGGAGGATTAAAGGCCCTGGATGGGTATTAACCACAAGATCAAAAGCTTATGCTGGTAAGCTTGCACTCTCTGTGGTGGTGGATTCACATTGTCTGTTTTGGAAGACCCAGGAGACAGTCACTATACTGTATCGGTGTACACATTTATTCATCCTTCCATTGGAGGACTGTCTATGATCGTTTATTCGTTGGATTTATTTGTCACATGATTCACTTACTGGGACTTTTTTGGTTTTCATATGCCATTATATATTTTTTTAGCTATATGGTTTGAGAGTGCAGCTCCTTATGTGTTTCTATTCATGATACAAGAGATGGTCAGAGACTGTGGATATAACACAAGAGACGGTCAGAGACTGTGGATATAACAGAAGAGATGGTCAGAGACTGTGGATATACTACAAGAGATGGTCAAAGACTGTGGATATACTATAAGAGATGGTCAAAGACTGCAGACATGATACAAGAGATGGTCAGACTGTCAATATAACACAAGAGATGGTCAGCGACTGTGGATATACTACAAGTGATGGATAAAGACTGCGGACACGATACAAGAGATGGTCAAAGACTGTGAATATACTACAAGAGATGGTCAGAGACTGTGGATATACTACAAGAGATGGTCAAAGACTGCAGACATGATACAAGAGATGGTCAGACTGTCAATATAACACAAGAGATGGTCAGCGACTGTGGATATACTACAAGTGATGGATAAAGACTGCGGACACGATACAAGAGATGGTCAAAGACTGTGGATATATTACAAGAGATGGTCAAAGACTGTGGATATATTACAAGAGATGGTCAAAGACTGTGGATATATTACAAGAGATGGTCAGAGACTGTGGATATACTACAAGTGATGGATAAAGACTGCGGACACGATACAAGAGATGGTCAAAGACTGTGGATATATTACAAGAGATGGTCAAAGACTGTGGATATATTACAAGAGATGGTCAGAGACTGTTTTGATATACTACAAGAGATGGTCAGAGACTGTGGATATGCTACAAGAGATGTTCAGAGACTGTGGATATACTACAAGAGATGGATAAATACTGCAGACATGATACAAGAGATGGTCAAAGACTGTGGATATAATACAAGCGGTGGTCAGAGACCATGGAAATGCCACAGGAGAGTGTCAGAGACTGTGAATATGCTATAGGGGTTTTTGAAGATTGGGGACATACTTCAGGAAACAGTAGACTGCAGACACAATACATGACAGATTAGTGTCTGCAGGGGACATGAGGGCAGCACACAAAGTGAGAAGGGCGGCATGTGCCCCCGGGCCGTAGGTTGGGCACCAGGGCTCTAAGCAGTTTATTTTCAAGCTGTATATACCTTGTTTTTTTTTTTATATTTTACTCTACAAAAGATTTTCCATTTCTTTTATTAAAGTAAATGTATTGCATTTCTAAGTGGAATATATGTACTTTATGGTACTAAAGCATTTTCAATAGAATACGGTTTCCACCTTTTTTTCATCTTTTGTTCCATCTCAGTGCTGCAGATTTGAATTCAATCTATTATTGTGTCTGGTTTAAGTACCTGAACGTGTCTTGGTTTCAGCCTCCTATTATGCTCAGAACATAAGGCCTCATGCACACTGGTTTCTTGTAAACACTGTTTATCCTGACAGGACAAAAATCAGCGTTATAAACTCACCAAAGCCGTGTTTTTTCAAACCAGTTTAGGCCAGTTTAGCAGAGTTTTGGGCGATTATTCATTTAATTGGCCAGAATTTTAATTTGTTCTGGCCATTGAAATAAATAAATGCTGATGTGCCAAACGTGCCTAGTGTATATAGACATGTCTAGGCACGTTTAACAGCGTTCACCGTTTTTCGTGGTCAAAACTGCCTCTCCCGAACGCGATTTTAGAGCGTTCGGAAAACATCCTCTAAACTCCCCTGCTACTAAACTGCTAAAAACACCAATACGTGCATGGACACATAGGACACATAAGATAAAATAGAGGGGAGTTTAAATTGGTAGTAAACCCCACTTGGTCATTTTTTACATACAGGTAAGCCTATAATAAGGATTACCTGTAGGTAAAATTAATATCTCCTAAACGTGCACCATTTAGGAGACATTCACCCTGTATGCAGCCAGTTACGTCACCGGCGCATGTGCTCAGAATGTCCGCCATACCTTACCAAAACTTCAGAGCTTCATGGAGCGGTGTCTTCGCGGCTCTAGCTAATCACATAGCCGGAGCGCACAAACCTGGAAGAAAGACCGGGGGAAGATGTCAGGCCTTTTAGCGTTGACAGTACAGTGCTGGGGTGCTTAGTTCCAAGGTGAGTATTTTTTTTTTGTTTGTTTTTCTACAACAGCCACGGTTTACAACTGCTTTAAGGGCAGAAAAATAACCGCCTAAACTCACAAAAACGTGAGTTTAACATCAGCAGTGTGTATAAAGGCCTTATGGAAGAGATTAGAGAGATGGAGGGTAGAGACCAGTCAGGTGCGCTATATTTACAGTGCCTTGAAAAAAGTATTCATACCCCTTGAAATGTTTCATTTTGTCATGTTACCAAAAAAAAAAAAAAAAAAGTAAATGTATTTTATTGGGGTTTTATGTGATAGACCAACACAAAGTGGCATATAATTGTGAAGTGGAAGGAAAATGATAAAAGGATTTCAACATTTTTTACAAATAAATATGTGAAAAGTGTGCCGTGCATTTGTATTCAGCCCCCTTTACTCTGATGCCCCTAACTAAGATCTAGTGGAACCAATTGCCTTCAAAAGTCACCTAATTAATAAATAGAGTCCACCTGTGTGTAATTCAGTCTCACTGTAAAGCCCTCAGAGGTTTGTTAAAGAACCTTAGTGAACAAACTGCATCATGAAGGCCAAGGAACACCCCAGACAGGTCAGGGATAAAGTTGTGGAGAAGTTTAAAGCAGGGTTAGGTTATAAAAAAGCATCCAAAGCTTTGAACATCTCACGGAGCTCTGTTCAATCCATCATCCGAAAATGAAAAGAGTATGGCACAACTGCAAACCTACCAAGACATGGCCGTCCACCTAAACTGACAGGCCGGGCAAGGAGAGCATTCATCAGAGAAGCAGCCAAGACGCCCATGGTAACTCTGGAGGAGCTGCAGAGATCCACAGCTCAGGTGGGAGAATCTGTCCACAGGACAACTATTAGTTGTGCACACCACAAATCCACAAGTCATTGTTGAAAGAAAGCCATAAGAAGTTATGTTTGCAGTTTGTAAGAAGCCATGTGGGGGACACAGCAAACATGTGGAAGAAGGTACTCTGGTCAGATGAGACCAAAATTTTACTTTTTGGCCTAAAAGCAAAACGCTATGTGTGGCGGAAAACTAACACTGCACATCACCCTGAACACACCATCCCCACTGTGAAACAGGGAAGCTGGTCAGAGTTGATGGGAAGATGGATGGAGCCAAATACAGGGCAATCTTAGAAGAAAACCTGTTATGCCCCGTACACACGGTCGGATTTTCCGACGGAAAATGTGTGATAGGACCTTGTTGTCGGAAATTCCGACCATGTATAGGCTCCATCACACATTTTCCATCGGATTTTCCGACACACAATGTTTGAGAGCAGGCTATAAAATTTTCCGACAACAAGATCCGTTGTCGGAAATTCCGATCGTGTGTACACAAATCCGACGGACAAAGTGCCATTCATGCTCAGAATAAATAAAGAGATGAAAGCTATTGGCCACTGCCCCGTTTATAGTCCCAACATACGTGTTTTACGTCACTGCGTTCAGAATGATCGGATTTTCCGACAACTTTGTGTGACCGTGTGTATGCAAGACAAGTTTGAGCCAACATCCGTCGGAAAAAATCCTAGGATTTTGTTGTTGGAATGTCTGAACAAAGTCCGACCGTGTGTACGGGGCATAAGAATCTGCGAAAGACTTGAGACTGGGGCAGCTTCCAGCAGGACAATGACCCTAAACATACAGCCAGAGCTACAATGAAATGGTTTAGATCAAAGCACATGCATGTGTTAGAATGGCCCAGTCAAAGTCCAGACCTAAATCCAATTGAGAATCTGTGGCAAGACTTGAAAATTGCTGTTCACAGATGTTCTCCATCCAATCTGACAGAGCTTGAGCTATTTTGCAAAGAAGAATGGGCAAAAATGTCATTCACTACATGTGCAAAGCTGATAGAGACATCCCCAAAAAGACTTGCAGATGTAATTGCAGTGAAAGGAGGTTCTACAAAGTATTGACTCACTGGGGGCTGAATACAAATGTACTTCACACTTTTCACATATTTATTTGTAAAAAAAATTGAATGCCATTTATCATTTTCCTTCCACTTCACAATTATGTGCCACTTTGTGTTGGTCTATCACATAAAGTCCCAATAAAATACATTTAAGTTCTTGGTTGTAACATAAAATATGGAAAATTTCGAGGGGTGTTAATACTTTTTTAAGGCACTGTACATATGCTGCTAATGAACATGCTGACAGGAAGAGAGAGCAGAGCAATGATATCATCAGTTTACTGCTGATCATTCACTGTCCAATCACAGGTTAGAGGCGGGGAGATGACGTGGCTATATTGCTTGTTTGCAGGAGAGGAAAGTCAGGTCACAAATTGTCTCTGCTGTCTGGCAGTATGTATTTCAGCTATGTTTTTAGCTTTATAGTGAACCTGACCTGGTGTATTACACATCTCAGGTAACAAGAGTGCTGAACAGCAAGTAGACAGTGATGCCTGCACTATAGAACTGTTGTAACCTTACCTTATCTGGTAACTGTTTTACCTGCCACAGAATTATTAATTTTGTCTACACAGTTTTGTGATGGGTTTTGAACACAACCATGCTACTGGTAATGCTCTGTTACTCTAATGCTGCCTACACAAGGTCAGATTTTCCGACAGGAAATGTTCGATGGGAGCTTGTTGTCGGAAATTCCGACCATGTGTAGGCTCCATTGGACATTTTTCGTCCGAATTTCCGACAAAATTTGAGATTTGGATCCCAAATTTTCCGACAACAAAATCCGTTGTCGGAAATTCCGATCGTGTGTACACAATTCCGACACAATTCCGGCACAAAATTCCATGCATGATCGTAATCAAGCAGAAGAGACGCACTGGCTATTGAGCTTCATTTTTCTCGGCTCGTCGTACGTGTTGTACATCACTGCGTTCTTGACGATTGGAATTTCCAACAAGATCTGTGTGACCGTGTGTGTGCAAGACAAGTTTGAGCAAACATCCGAAGGAAAAAAAACATGGATTTTGTTGTCGGAATGTGCGATCGTGTGTACGCGGCATAATTGTCTCCTTGCTAGACCCTCATAATTCACACATGTCATTCTTTTTGATCTGATAGTCCAACCTGTACATTATTATGTTGCATATATTTAATAGATTTTGCACATGGCAACCAAACCAATGGTTGGTTTGAATGTTTTCTAAAAAAAAAAAAAAGGTTAGCTCCTACATAGAGTCTACTACACCCCACAGAGTCTGTCTCACATATATCCCACCCAACACCTCAAGTGCTTGTCAGCGATGTGCTATGGAAGAAGGTACCCTCATACATATGCTGTGGACCTGTCCTCGTATACAGGTCTTCTGGAATGAACTAGTGGCTACCATTAACTCTGTGGGTGGCTTATAGCTTGGCTGAGACCCTCTAATTTTCCTAATTGTTTACATTCTGTTCGGTGGACCCTAGTGGCCAAATGGCAGGTCCCTCAGCCTCCCACTGTGACGGAGTGGAATGCGGCTATTAATGTGATTCTCCCACTATACAAATTAACATATACTAGTCGCAACTGCCTAAAAAATTCAACAAAATTTGGTCCAACTAGATAGATGGTGAAAGAATTACTGTCTGATAGTATCTATTCCTTGCCAACTATTAGGGCTTTTGGGGGGCATGACTCGTAATGGGCTACGTTTCTATACAATGACTATATTTGGCTGTTGCCTTCTGTTTTCCTCCCTTTTTTTCCTTTTTTACCTTCCTCCCCCCACCCCCCCTTTTTTTCTCCTAATTACTCTTGGATTATGTGCAAGTTGTCTTTTGGCAAATGTGGATTGGATTCATGCAACTACTGTATTTCCAGGTTGTCATTACTGCAGTGCTTTTTCATGTCTGATCAATGTATCTAATTACGCTGGACATGTAATATGTGTAAAATCTCAAAAAATATTCTTACTGAAAAAAAAGTGGTAATATTGGTTGGATAATGAATTGTAATAAATTTACCATGAAAATATAAATTTGACACTGCAACCCTGACTCCATCAAATGTCCCACCTGTCAGGAAAGCTCAGGTCAATGGAGGTCATGAAAACCCAACTGGGTCACTGTATCTTGCATCCCTTATGTACACTTTAATAAAAAAAATCATGGTTCAAACAGAACACCGTTACATCTTTGTCCGCACCATTGGGTTGGCTCACCTCTAGCTTTGATCGGACACTGCGGTCCATTATCAGACTATAGCACGCCGAAGCAGAAAACATTAGAGGGACCTGCTGGAATCCATTCAGCAACTGCTCCCGAATACATTGTAAGAAATGAAAACCCCCGTTTACAGCCCTTTTGGTTTGCAAATGTCTGGATGTTGTTGCCTTGGTAACAAAGGTGAATCCACATTAGCTATTCTTCGGAAGCACACAGGGATCTTGGAGCAGCACAAGCTGATGGGTGATTTATTAACTTCATTTGTTTTGTTTCTGGGCATGGAGACGAGGAGACGGTGTCTCAATAACACCTGAAGATCATTCTGTGTTAATCAGATCTGGACCGGTCAGCCTGCTCCGAGCACGCAGAAGACATATGGTGGGGGGTGAATACAATTAACACTTTTAAAACTTCAAAACAAATGACAACAGGTTATGAATAAAGAATGCACGCTATTTCCAATAAATCGTTTGACAGCTGGGGTGAGAGACAGATATAAATAATGAACCATTAAATTAATATTTAAAGAAGAATTCCAGGTATGGGTATTTGGATCAATGTAACTATGTATATACCATTCCGATGCCCCTGGAAGTCACTGAAGTAGACATTGCTACTCCAGTGAGGTGGGGAAGTAACATCGCACTCTCCAACTCGTCCAATCACAGAACACTTTGCATTCCTTCAGAAAATGCAAAGCATTCGCTGAATGGTGCCCATCTCAAGTGGCTAACCTCCTGTGTTCAGAATGCAGCAGGCCAGCCACTCGGGGCCCAAAAGCATATAGAGATCGTGAATCCACATTATCTACTTCAGTGATTTCCAGCTTCCAGGGAGATCGCCTAGGTTAGGTACATGCACCCATGCTGGACCAATGCAAAAATATCCATACCTAACAGCCATGCACAAGACGTAGGAGCAGCCATCTTTGTACCAATATTTAATGGAAGACAAACCTAAACAGTTTACATCCATACCATAAAGTACAAGACATAACGTAAAATGTTTTTCTCTTTGTCATGTTCACTTAGCATATCTAAATTTTGTTTTTAGTCTTCAGGTTTTAATTGATGTCTGTGCCCCCGCTTTATTTCTGGGACAGAAAGTGATGGAAGATCCAAAACTGTACTGTTTAGAAGTGTTAGTGAAGCACTGGGCCCCCAGCGTTCGCAGTCCCATTATAAGTCTCTGGTCGCCTCCATTAGTAGTACAAAATAAAATAAAAAATAAAAATTCCAGTATATATACACCATAGTTTGCAGGTGTTAGAACTTTCACGCAAACCAATCATTATACGCTTATTGGGATTTTTTTTTTTATCATAAACGTAGCAGAATACATTTTACCCAAAATTTATAAAGGAAATAATTTTTTTACATTTTTTTTATTGGATCTGATTTATAGCAGAAAGTAAAAAATATTGGTTTTTTTTTCCAAATTTTTAAATCTTTTTTTATTTATATTGCAAAAAGTAGAAAATGCAGAGGTGTTCAAATACCACCAAAAGAAAGCTCTATTTGTATGAGAAAATTATATAAACTTCATTTGGTTACAGTGTTGCATGACCATGCAATTGCCAGTTAAAATAGCGCAGTGCGGATTATCAAAAAATGGCTTGGTCATGAAGGAGGTAAAGTCTTCCGGAGCTCAAGTGGATAAAGGAGAAAAAAATAAAAATAAAACCAGAAAATGAATGCAGCCACCACATCTATGGATTGGTAAGCTGCAAAATATTCAATTTTTGTTTTAGGATTTGGTTACACTTTAAACAGTAAGTTCATTATTAGGTCACTCGTTCCATAGCACCCAATGTAGAAAAATCTTTTTATCCTACGGAGCTCTTGAGCTGATCTTGAAAGTGACACAGCAGCAGAAAGGTGAAAGTCAGGACAGATGGCAGATGGCTTCCATAACAGCTGTTCAGATACAAGTGATTTTCCAACAACTAAACTACATAATGTTTTTGTGAAGTAAAAACACTCTTGTGAATCATTTTCGCAAAGTAAACATGTTGCAGAAGAGAGATTGTGGGTTTATCCAGTTTACATTCATTCAGAGATCAAAGAGTTTCTCGCTGCCATAGAGACAAAAAAAAAAAAAATACATAAGAGGCTTAATTCTTCCCTTGATTTGTAATTAACCAAGGCAAAAGGGTCCATTACCCGATAAGAAACAAATAACTCACAAATAATTATATAACATGCATGCAGCAGCTTGGTGTGTTTGGCAATCGGTACACCTTAAAAAAAATTTTAAAAAATGTGTCCAGTCCATGCGGTATACACTATATGGCCAAGTAGGTGGGCCTCCCTCCAAATGATGGAGTTCTGGTGTTTAAAATGAAGGTTACTGTTAATACTGCAACATTCAAAGACATTTTAAATAACTGTACGCTGAAAAACCTTGCAACGGTTCTGGGCAGGTCCATTTCTGTTCAGTATGACTGTGCATGTGTGTACAAAGCCAGCTCAAAAAAGATGGGTTCGCTGTTGGGGAATATGAGTGGTTTGCTTAGAAGAGTCTGACCTTAATTCTACGTAACACCCTTGCGGTGAACTGGAATGCTGGTTGTGAGCCAAGACTTCTCAACCAATATCAGTACCCAACATCACAAATGCACTTTTGGCTGAATGGACACAAATTCCCACAAAGACAATCCAAAAATCCTAAAAATAAAATAAAAGAGATGCATGCGGGACTTTAAATGAGGTGTGTCTCTGTGGGTAGAGGATATTGTAACTTTGATATATTAGTAAAGACTATTAATTGTAGCCAGTCCCCAATGGGTAGTCCCTATAACGAATAAACTAAATAAATATTTCTTGTGTACAATATAGGCACAATATAAATATATTCAATGCACAATAGTCACATATTTATTATTTATACATAAAAGGACATAATTGGTACAAAGGACAATAATAGAAAAAAGTATTATACATAATTGTAATAATAATCAATACATGACAAAAAACATGAAAAGTACAGAATATAGTAAAATGAATTCATAATGATACAAGCTGTAAACCTGGCACCTTTGAGTATGGACTCAACGCGTTTCATGGCGTTTAAAGCCAATCATCAGGAGTAGGATGCTATAAAATAAATAAAATAAATAACAAATAAGTAAGTGGACCTACATCTAGTATATTTAGTACAGAAGGCTCTCTGGCTAGGAAATAGGATGTACTATAATGGTGGTACCTATGGAATATCTCATGGGTATAAACCTACAGCTACTGTGTTTGGACGAACATAGCCTGGAAAAGTTGATATCCTCAGGGGTTGAGGCGGGAGAACCCAGACCAGTGTAATCCCCTCACCGTCACACCCGATACATCGGCAAGGCTAGGTGGGAGATCACGAGGCCAAACAATCAGGGGCAGGAGCGAATGACCACAAACAAGAGATCAGGGTGGAGGGTCTAGAGACCCAGGAAGTGGTAAGATGACTATGCAATGGGCACATACAGTAGTGGAGTGTCCATCGAGAGACCCTGCAATCCAAAATCCTAGTAGCTTGTCCAATATACTGTGCTTTATGTCCTCATCCCTGAATTCAGCATATACAAACATCTATATTGGTAGCCAATTACTTTTCGAGGGACATATAGAAGTGAGACACTGCATATATAAAAGAAAGGAATTGGATTTTATCATCAGTCCCAGTTCAGAGAACAGACAATAAAATGTCAGATTTTGGGGTTTACACATTTGTTTGGATCCAGTGGATATAGTGCAAGGTATATACAAAAAAGTATCAGAATGTATTACAGGCTGGACATCCATAACCCACTAGATGGGCACAAGTCAAACGTGACTGACTGCTGGAACACTGGGTGATAAGGAAAGGACATTGTGATATACACACAATTTTGATGAAATTATGTGGATAAGTCCTGTGCCGTCCCTATTCTATTGATGTATTAGTGGTGTTGTGTCTTGACCAGGGGCGTTGCTAGGTCTGCAAAAGATCTGGAGCTAGAGCCAATAGCAGCACAAAGTAATTAAAGTAATATATGCTTGGGCGGGCAAGCACATGTATATGATATATGTGTGTATGTATATATATGTATATATATATATATATATATATATATATATTATCATTACATCAAAGTCCCCAGAGAGCCTCCCCCTTACATCAGGGTCCCCAGAGAGCCTCCCTTTACATCGCACTCAATATAGAGCTTTTCACGTCACCTGCCAGCATATGCAGATTGTTACTTACAGAGAGGCTAGGGTATATAGAAGACAGGCTAGGGTATATAGAAGAGATGCTAGTGTATACAGAGAAGCTAGTGTATACAGAGAGGCTGGGTATACAGATGGGTTGGGTATACAGATGGGTTGGGTATACAGAGAGGCTGGGTATACAGATGGGCTGGGTATACAGAGAGGCTGGGAATACAGATGGGCTGGGTATACAGAGAGGCTAGTGTATACAGAGAGGCTGGGTATACAGAGAGGCTAGTGTATACAGAGAGGCTGGGTATCCGGAAAGGCTAGTGTATACAGAGAGGCTAGTGTATACAGAGAAGCTAGTGTATACAGAGAGGCTGGGTATAGAGAGAGGCTGGGTATACAAAGAGGCTAGGTATACAGAGAGGCTGGTTATACAGAGAGGCTAGTGTATACAGAGAGGCTAGAGTATACAGAGTGGATGAGTATACAGAGAGGCTGGGTATACAGAGAGGTTAGTGTATACAGAGAGGCTAGAGTATACAGAGAGACTGGGTATACAGAGGGGCTAGTGTATACAGAGAGGGTAGAGTATACAGAGAGGCTAGGGTATACAGAGAGGCTAGTTTATACAGAGAGCCTATAGTATACAGAGAGGCTAGTGTATACAGAGAGGCTAGTGTATACAGAGAGGCTGGGTATACAGAGAGGCTAGTGTATACAGAGAGGCTAGGTATACAGAGAGGCTAGGTATACAGAGAGGCTGGGTATACAGAGAGGCTAGGTATACAGAGTTTCCCCTCTCCCCCTCCTCCATGGTCTACACTCACCTGCCGCCTTCCCTGCTCAGGAGCTCACGTGAGAAAGTTCCTCCTGACTCTATGATATGGGCAGAGCAAGGAGGAGACTCACTCTCACACTCATCTCCTGGCTCTAGATGTCACTGAAGCAAGGAGTGCAGACCCAGTGAGAGTGCCGTAGCTGTGCGGGACAGCGTTGTGTCAGGCAGCCAGGGACACTCTCACGGTAGGGCCGGCCCTGGACTCGGGGCCATGGGCTCCAGATTCAGGGCTCTAGCCTTAATAGCCACCCCCTAGCGACGTCACTGGCCTTGACCTTTCAATTGATATGTGGCAATGATATTTCCCTATGCGGTTGACTTGTGCCCATCTGGTGGGTTATGGATAGCCATGTCTTTACGGACCTTACTTTGTGGTGTGCAATCATGTTGGAACAGGAAGGGGCCATCCCCATACTGTTCCTACAAAGTTGGGAGCATGAAATTGTCCAAAATGTTTTGGGATGCTCACGCTTTCAATTTAAGAGTTCCCACATTATAATCCCCATAATTCCCCTCCACCAAATGATTTGGACCAGTACACACCTTTGGGTGAATTAGAGCAGAGACTGCGAGCCAGGCCTTCTCATCCAACATCAGTGCCTGACCTCACAAATGTGCTTCTAGAAGAATGGTCAAACTTTCCCATAGACACACTCCTAAACCTTGTGGACAGCCTTCCTAGAAGAGTTGAAGCTGTTATAGCTGCAAAGCATGGGCCAACTTAATACTGAACCCTACGGACTAAGACTGGGATGCCATTAAAGTTCATGTGCGTCTAAAGGCAGGCGTCCCAATAATTTTGACAATATAGTGTATATAGAACCTTCTTCCCCGTGGGAGAAAGATGCTTTACACCTGATCAAAAGAGCTTTAGATCTACTTCTTCTTTAATTCCAAGGGGTTCACATACCTTTTCTTGCCACTGCATATATAAAATATCCATACTCGGAATTTATCTTTAAAATACTTATATACAGATTAATTGGGGTTGATTTCCTAAAGGCAAGCAGACTGTGCATTCTGTAAGTGCAAGTGCACTTTTGCTTGCACATGATTGGATGATGTAAGTCAGCAGAGCTTCTCCTCATTTACTAAGCTCTGGAGCAAATGCCCTTGCAAAGTGCACAGTCTAATTGCTTTTAAAAATCAACTCCATTATATACCAAAAATTTGTAATTCTGTTCAGTTACTCTCGAAGATTTATGTATTTCACAGAAGAATTTCAAGGGCACTAATAGCATCCAATTCTCTTCATTTGGACAAAGTAGCAAAGGCTAAAAACACTTAAAACCCATCTAGCCAACGTCTGTTTCTCGTGTAACCCTAATAAAGAGAATTGGATGCTGGGAGTGGCTTTGAAATTCTTTTGTGGAATATATAACAATTGGACTGTTTCAAGAGAGCACAGAGACACGCTCCCATTGATGAGATGGGGAGATGTATGATGGAGCGCCTTGTGGCATATTCTATTAGAAATAATTGGCTCTCCTATGGGAATATCAGGCACAAGATCCACACATGGCATACCTAATTTTTTTTTTAACCTCCTCAGCCCTGGAACCCCTTCATGAAAAGGCCATTTTTTTTGCAATACGGCACTGCGTTATTTTAACTGACAATTACACAGTCATGCAACGCTGTACCCAAATAAATAGAGCTTTCTTCTGGTGGTATTTGATCACCTCTGCGGTTTTTATTTTTTGCGCTATAAAAAAAAAAGAAAAAAAAAAGACCAACAATTAAAAAAAAAAAAAAAAAACATTTTTTGCTTTATTCTATAAACATAGCCAATAAAAAAATGTAAAAAAATCGAATTTCTTCATCAATTTAGGTCAATATGTATTCTGTTAATAAATTTTGGTAAAAAAGAAATCCCAATAAGCATATATTGATTGTTTTACGCAAATGTTATACCGTCTGCAAACTATGGGATATAATTATGGAATTTTTATACTTTTTACTAGTAATGGCGGCGATCAGCGCTTTTTAGCAGGACTGCAACACTTCAGTGGATAAATCTGACACTAAGTGACACTTTTTGGTTGCCAGAGACACCAATACAGTGATCAGTGCTAAAAAAAAAAAAAAAAATGCATTGTCACTGTACTAATGACACTGGCAGGGAAGAGGTTAACATTGTGGTGATGAAAGGGTGCTTGCTAACTGGGGGGGAGGTGCTTTGACTGGGGGAAGACAGAGATCCGTGTCCCTGCTTAGCAGAAACACAAGATCTCCATCTTCCCCTATGACAAAACAGCAATCTGCCTTGTTTACATAGGCAGACCGCCATTCTGTCTGCCTCGGGAATGGTCGGCGGGTCCCAGCGGACATCGGGGCCCCTGGTCCCGCTGATTGGCTCCCTCTGTGTCCACTGTGCTCGCCCCCAACCCAAAGAAAAAAATCACATACAGGTATGTGATTTCGCGCTGTGATTTGCCGTAGTATATATGTGTGGGGTGGTCCAGAAGCGGGTAACGAACCACTTTTAAATAATAATAGGGTACATTTTTCATAGCAATAATCCGAATATTGATCTATGCTTACCTGCTATTCTTGTTATTTCTAAATTTTTTCAATAAAAACATTGAAATATAAATAATAATAGGGGGAGATTTTTTGAAAAATGTTACTGTTGCTGTATATTGTTCAAGGCATTAATGTGTTCATGCAGACTTGAAGAGGTATTAAAAAAGTCAATTTTAAAGAAATCTAAATTTTTGTAATATATCATTTTAAAGCCCAACTGAACTTTTGGTTGCCTTCAGCTAAAGTTTTACATGATTTTAGGGCTGTTTTATATGAGCTAGTTTTATGCTGCATTTGGGTCATTTTGCTTATGAATTGGCCATTGGTTTTTGGGTTGAGACACACATTATAGGTTTTTTTGGTTGTGTTATTTTAAGAATCAGCTATAATGGTGTATCAAGACAAAAGTGTGCAAAATCTTACAGTTTGTTTTCTTTAAGGCCCGTACACACGATCTGAAAATCGCACGAAAAATACCGCTTTCGAAGCAAACCTACGATAATCTGATCGTTAGTATAGAGCTTTCGATAGCCGATCATGACAGTCCATCCAATATTATCCGATCTGACAGACGTGAACATTTTCCTCGTATGATACCAGATCGTACGATTTTCGCTTAGTCAAGCAATCTTTCTGCAGAGGTCCAAATGCCCTTGGTTGAGTTAGAGCTAGAGCTCTCCACTGAGCAAAGCTCAAGCTCCCTGCTGAATGGAGAACTTTAGCTCTGACTTGGTAGCATATATAACAGACCTTTTCAAGAAAACAACTGCTTCCACACACAGGGCAAGGGTCCTCCTCTGCAGCATGCTGGCAAGGGACAGGCTTTTCTACTGAGGTTGTGGATGCTTTCTAAAGAAAACAAACTGTTATTCTTTGCACACATTTTGTTATGATGCAACCTGGAAAAACTGAGAGGCCCGGAGTAAAACCACAAGGCAATAGATGGGGGGCCGGCATGACAGGGGTTAAAGGGGCTTGGACACAGGAGGGGAATAAAAGTTTGGGCTGTTGCTGTACAAGTGAGGTAGATGGCTGATTGGTGTATGGTCAGAGCTGGGTGGAACTTTGGGAAAGTGGTTGGTTGACCAGAAGGGCTGGTCTTCAGACAGAGGTCAGCAAGCAATGAACAACTTCCCACCCTCCCGCCCTACATTTGGTGGTTTTTGTTTCTTTTGTTTTGGGGAATTGGGTTTTGGGGGGCAGGGTATTGCAAATTGTGGGCTGCAAGGTCCTTTTAGGTTCATATGGGCACAAAAAAGGTATGGTGTAGGGACCCCGTCTGAGGTACGACTACCAGTTGGTGTATGTGTACCTGCGAGTTGTCTCTGAGTTGGTGGTTTTGCGGCTGGAGGCCTGAGAAGTGACACGCAGGTATTGTCTTGGTTTTGATGCCTATTAGGACTATGTGGCTCCATTCTTTAATACACTGTATGTTCAGGTTATTATGTTATTGATCAGTTAAAGCGGAGTTCCACCCAAAAATGGAACTTCCGCTTTAAGGGAAGGTGACTCCCTGACATGCCACATTTGGCATGTCATTTTTTTGGGGGGGGCGGATACCCTCTTTTTAGAGGGTCCCAGCTCCCCCTTCCTCCTGGCACACCGCGACACCAGTAGGGAGATCACCTCTCCCCCTCCCTCTCAGAAATCATCTGGGAAACGCCACAGGTCGCAGATGAGTGCCCGGCCAGTCACAACGCGCCGCGCGGTTTACAGTCATTTTTTTGCCCATCTCATATTCATGCTGTGTTTCCTGTAGAATAGCACAGCACCTGTGTCTTGACTCTTTCTCCAAGCCTATGGACAGGGCATGCCATAGGCAAGGACAGCGCAGGAGCAAATCCTCTACGCCCAAAACTATGCACAGTCCATAGTTCTGCCTTCTGACATTCACAGAAGGGGGCTCCTATGAACCTCTAAGCGAAATATAAGGATAAAAAAAATACGGCACAGCAAACAAGCAAAACATAAAAGAATCATACGATTATAATTCCAAATGCACGTCAAAATAACGGGTTAATGAAAACTGAAATGAATATACACAATTATTACGCAAAACATTCCCTTTACTGCAGCAGCTGAGGATGCAGTTCCCCGCTGGTGTGCCAGGATTTTATACTCCGGGTTTGAGAAGCAGAATCATGCTCAGGCAGTTTACACCAAAATTACGGGAATCACATTGACATTCGTTGACAATAGTCTTTCAAGATCGCAGTGTGAACATCACAACCGCCCATCCTAGATGCCCCCCCGCTTAGCCTGCAGCTGTATTTTTTTAACCGAATGTCAAGGATCCCCAGACATGCATCACCAGGGTTATTAAGGCCACAACAGGGCATTCATTTCTTTTAAACATTTCAACAGGAAGCCATAAATCCAAGCAAGGACGGCATAAATCATTAATTCCGTGACAGCTTGGTAAAACTACGAATCTCTAAAGTGTTGACTGCTGTGAGATGTATATCCATAGCTGGTGGTATTAGGAAGGTCGAGAAATAACATCCAAGAGAAAAATGATTTAAAGGGTCAGTCCACCCAGCATTAACAACCCACCAGAGGCTCGGGAGTCAAAATAAATCTCCACTTTTGCGAAAAAAAGGTATATAAATTACTGCACTGTAAAACCTACATACACCATAGAAATACAGATATGGGAGTTTTTTTTCAACCACCACAGGATTTGTAGTTCTTTTCATCCATGTGACAGACCCAGCCAGGACAGAGGCTTTTGGAGGGGACTGCAGGGTGGCCTCTTGCCTACTGACTATGGGCCCTGGCTTTTAGAAGAACACTCTTCAGGATGTGTGTGCCTGGGGGATCCATGGAGTGGTCTTGTTTGGATTCAAATCCCAAAACACACAGACTATGGGAACTGGAGGTTTCATATACATATTTAGGGCCTCTATGCCTCAAACCAGCAATGACTGTAGATGCTAATGTAACCAGCTTAAACCATGGGGATCGCCTACCATAATGTGTTTATTGTAAGTAGGTCTCTCCCATAATGTGCCTCCTAAGTGTTTTCCACCCATTGTTAATTGGATACCCTATTGTTTCTGTCTGTCTTCTCATCTATGTGTTTATATTTCTAATAATGTGTATTGTACATTACTTTGTATTCAGGGTTGTAGGTGCCAAATGGTCTGGTCACCTAGGCTGGTTTAAGTGCCTAGTTAATTAGTTGCTAGATGTGGATTGGGATATAATATATGTTGGTTTTTCCTTAGTTATGTTAATTATATACCTGCATACGGTTTCCTTTGCATACAATAATGTGATCAAGCTTTGATCTGATTTTGTATGGTATATAAATTCTCTGCGAGTTTTCAATAAACAGTCTTATGTTTTTCACCACCCTTCACTGTGTCCTGAATAGTGACTGGGTCGGCTGCAGGATTTTGGATCGTTCTGTTATCAGACAAGGGGAGCTTATACAATGAACATACTCCTCTTGAGTACCGGGGTCCATCACAATCCAGTCCTAAGATTTACACTATCAGCCTAGTGACCTGACTTTCCTCTGCTGCAGTTTTGCAACAAAACTAGGTCACTTCCCTCTCCCCAGACAGTTATTGGTCAGTAAGACTACATTCACACCGGCAATTTGAGCCAGTGCAAATTGCACTGGTAGGAATCTTCTGATTCCTGATTGGGCTGTTAGCGGCCACCAGACATTTTGTGCAATTCGTTTCGTTCTGAATTTGTTTGTCAATGAATTTCGGCAGATTCGTTAATTCGGAAATAACCCAGTTAACGAAAACCAGTTTAACAAATTTTTCCGAATATTCGTAAGTTCGAATATTTGAAAATTCGTAAATTCTAAAATTCAGAAATTCGAAATTCGAAAATCCGAAAACCCAAAAATGTGAAAATCTGAAATAATAACTAACTAATAATAACTTAACTATTACTAACTATTGAATTATAGGTATTGGAATTTCCTTTCAAATTTGGCTGTTAGTGAATGTGACGAATACAAATTTATCCGAAGTTACGAATTATCCAAAATAACGTATGCTATAAACGAATGGAACGTAACTAATTAATAATAATAAATAACAATAATAATAATAATAATAAAAACGTTTTATTATTATGTGTTATTAATTTGTTCCGTTCCATTTGTTTAGATGCGGCATTCGTTATTTCAGATAATTTGTAACTTCGGATAAATTTGTATTCATTAGGTTCACTAAGAGCCAAATTTGAAAGGCAATCCAATACCTATAATTTAATAGTTAGTTATTTAGTTAGTTATTCTTTTGAATTTTCAGATTTTCTTTCTTATTTTCGAATTTACGAATTTCCAAATTTACGAACTTTCAAATTTACGAATTGCGATCATTAAAAATGACCCGAAAAACGAGAAGAAAAAAAACAATGAAACGAAAACAAAGAAAATTTTTTGGCAGTGCACATGTCTAGCGGCCACCGGCCCCGTTCACTCTAATGACAGGTCGCCGGTGGCCGCAGCTATTCACAGCCAGCCATTACCTGTGGTGATCGCTGTCTGTTTGAATAGTCGCAAGCTATCACTAGACATGTGAGATTCGTTTTGTTACTAATCAAAATTTGACAACATTTTTTGACATATGGAGATTCGGATGTATCTGAACTCCCGAATCACAATAGTTACAAATTTCAATGAATTCAAATTTATGGACTCGTAATTCAGTATCAATTACCACAGTTTTTTAAGTGCCTTTAATTTATTCATTATCTCATGTATTTATATATATGGACATTTAATTTTGTATCATTTATCACTATTTTTATCACGTTAATTTGATTATTTCATGTATTTACATATGTATGGTATATAATTGGTTATTGGGGCACGCTTTGAAATGTATTTGATTTCTTTAACACATGCTTTATAGAATAGAATAGAAAATAAAATAAATGAACCGAAAAGAGTAGAACCAAATAAAATGGATATACCATAATGGTACCCATGGACCAAGGTCTAGGACAGCACCAAGCCTTATTATGTAAAAAAATATGTTAACATTTTTCCTTCTTTAGTTCATTCCTGGACCCTGGTTGCTAATTCCTACAAAGGAACTGAAAGGGAAAGGTTAGCAGGGGATGCTGATAAGATTCAAAAGACTCTTTATAGCTCAGAAAACATGAAATCATCTCCCCTTTTATCTTGTTTGTTGCTCTTTACAGTTGAAAGTTGAAAGACTATTGGAGGCCCTGTGTTGCCTCCAATAGTGTAACACTTTGACTACAGCCATCACGCTACACAAGGGGCAAATCTTTTATGAAAGGTTATAATCATTCACATATATCTAGAGAAGAATCATGTCTATATACAGCCCTAATAAGGTCCTGATCAAGGCCTTCTTCGTTTTCCACATTGGGCTCCATGGTTGGTGGCAACTCCAGGTTACGTTCAATCTTCATATGTAGCTGACAAAGGCTGCACGTTGAATAGACCCATCCTCAGCTGTTTATGTGCTTTGTGGTTTCCTTTTGTTGAATATGTCTCAATATGGCTCTACTACTGACAGTGTAACATCTTCATAAGAGCAGTCAACGTTCGCTCCATACTTTGTGTAGCATCTGTGAAGGGACTAACACTACACATTCAGATGCTGGCAGAACAGGTGTTCAAACTCATTATGAATATTTATTATTATATTTTCCTCCTGTTTAAAACTGTAGCCTATCCTACCTTACTTGAAGTTCAACACCGGTCAAATTTTTTTTTCCCATGCAGTGGGGCTGTGCCCACATTGCACAAGTAAACTGCTCGTTTTGTCTAGGGGTGAACACAGAGCCTATACTCACCTGATCCTTTTATTTTCCAGAAAAAGGCACTCTCCCACATCCAGCTGTGGACTGTTCCTGATATCTTCCCACCCAGAACCGGTCTATGGGCAGGATGACATCAGGAACATTCCACTGCCCAAGACTGCTAGACCACGGGGAGTGCCACCACAGGGAGAATCTGAGAATTTAGTGAGTATATCTTGGCTCTCCAATCCCCTAGACAAAAGCGAGCAGTTAACCCATGCAGTGCAGGCACAGCCCCACTGCATGGGAAGAATAAAATTGCCCAAAGTTCAGCTTTAAGAAAAGTTTACACTTGCCTTCTTATTTGCTTTTTTCACTTTGCCTGTGCATCACTCACCTAGAGAGTCAAAAGTCAGTTGTCACCTATAGTCTAGGACAGCCTTTCTCAACCTTTTTACTTTAGAGGAACCCTTGAAATAATTTACAGGTCTTGGGGAACTCCTGCTAATACCAATTCATGGGGGTTCAGTGGGAAGAATGTCCCATTGCAGTGGTGGTCAAAATGCCACCCTTACAGATAGTTAAAAGGATCATTTGAGGTTGATTTAGTAAAACTGGAAAGTGCAAAATCTGGTGCAGCTGTGTATGGTAGCCAATCAATTTACAAAATAAACTTGTTCAATTAGGCATTGATAAAAAAAATCTGGAAGTTGATTGGTTTCTATGCGCAGCTGCACCAGATTTTGCTCTCATCAGTTTTAGTAAATCAATCCCTTGTCTCATGCCATTGATTCTGCCAAGTGACATTTGCCTTGGAAATGTGCCATCAAATGAGAGGTCAATTAGCCTCAACTCAAGGAACCCTTAGCAACCTCTGGAGAACCCTGGGTGAGAATGGCTGCTCTAGGAGTTACTGGCCTGTCAACTGCCTGACATGAGCTGCTGTCTCGCCGGAAACCCTTATGCCGCGTACACACGGTCGGACTTTCCGGCATACTTGGTCCGGCGGACCAGAGTGTGCCGGACAATCCGCCCGTGTGTGGGCGGCGGCGGACTTTTCCGGCGGACTTCTTCCCAAAAGCCCGCCGGACCTAGATTTTAAACATGTTTGAAATCTTTCCGTCGGACTCAGTTTCGGGCGGAAAGTCCGCTCGTGTGTGTGCTGGTCCGACGGAAAGCCCGCTCGTGTGTAGGCTGGTCCGACAGACCAAATACGACACGAGGGGATGGTATTGCATCTCGCGCTCGCTGCAATAGGAAAAACAAATCTTCCTATTGCGGCGAGCGCGGGGCATACCAGGCCCTTAGGTCTGGTATGGATTATAAAGGGGAACCCCGCTACGCCGAAAAAACGGCGTGGGGTCCCCCTAAGATCCATACCAGACCCCGATCCGAGCACGCAGCCTGGCCGGTCAGGAAAGGGGGTGGGGACGAGCGAGCGCCCCCCCCCCCTCCTGAACCGTACCAGGCCGCATGCCCTCAACATGGGGGGTGGGTGCTTTGGGGGAGGGGGGCGCCCTGCGCCCCCCCCCCCCCCAAAGCACCTTGTCCCCATGTTGATGAGGACAAGGGCCTCTTCCCGACAACCCTGGCCGTTGGTTGTCGGGGTCTGCGGGCGGGGGCTTATCGGAATCTGGGAGCCCCCTTTAATAAGGGGGCCCCCAGATCCCGGCCCCCCACCCTATGTAAATGAGTATGGGGTACATGGTACCCCTACCCATTTACCTAGGAAAAAAGTGTAAATAATAAAACACACTACACAGGTTTTTAAAATATTTTATTAAACAGCTCCGGGGGTCGTTATTTATTAAACGCTCCGAGCGTCGTGTCAACATCTGGGGGAAGAGAAGAGAAGAGAAGCCAAGAAGCCAAGAAGCCCAGAAGTCCGGACCTCCGCTCGCAATAGAGCTACATGAAGAGAGCGGAGGGGCCGGCCGAAGACCTGCGACACCAGGAGAAGAGGCCGGAGAGCGGAGAAGAACCAACCGGACGCCGGGAGAAGATGAAGCGGAGGGACCCCCGAAGCCGGAAGAAGACCCCCGAAGCCGGAGGAAGATCCCCCCCCGGAGCTGTTTAATAAAATATTTTAAAAACCTGTGTAGTGTGTTTTATTACTTACACTTTTTTCCTAGGTAAATGGGTAGGGGTACCATGTACCCCATACTCATTTACATAGGGTGGGGGGCCGGGATCTGGGGGCCCCCTTATTAAAGGGGGCTCCCAGATTCCGATAAGCCCCCGCCCGCAGACCCCGACAACCAACGGCCAGGGTTGTCGGGAAGAGGCCCTTGTCCTCATCAACATGGGGACAAGGTGCTTTGGGGGGGGGGCGCAGGGCGCCCCCCTCCCCCAAAGCACCCACCCCCCATGTTGAGGGCATGCGGCCTGGTACGGTTCAGGAGGGGGGGGGCGCTCGCTCGTCCCCACCCCCTTTCCTGACCGGCCAGGCTGCGTGCTCGGATCGGGGTCTGGTATGGATTTTAGGGGGGGCCCCACGCCGTTTTTTCGGCGTAGCGGGGTTCCCCTTTATAATCCATACCAGACCTAAGGGCCTGGTATGCCCCGCGACGGGGCTAGCAAGGTGTCAATCTCGCCGATAAAAGCGGCAAGATTGACATCCTTCTCTAGTCCCGTCGCACCTGAGTCACGTTCAAAATGAACGGACTTGTCCGTGTGTGGGCAAGTCCGTTCATTCTGAAAGTCCGCCGGAACTCCGGCGAAAGTCCGTCGGAAAGACGGGCGGACTTAGCCCGCCGGAAAGTCCCGGCGTGTGTGGGCAAGTCCGTCCGTTTTAAAGTCCGGCGCACCTGGCGGACAAAGTCCGTCGGAAAGTGTGCCGGACCAAGTAGGATAGAAAGTCCGCTCGTGTGTACGCGGCATTAGAGATAGTTAAAAGATTTACTGGTGTCAAGCCATTGATTCTGCCAAGTGGCATTGGCCTTAGAACTATGCAGATATCATTGAACGGGGCATCAATTAGCCACGGCTCAAGGAACCCCTACCAATTTCTGGAGGACCACTGAGGTTCCACAGAACCCTAATTGAGAATGGCTGATCTAGGTTATTGCCTTGTCAACTGTCTGATGTGGAGTGTGCTGCATATGAGATCAGGCAGTTGACAGAACAGGAACATTCAAACTAGACCCTTGACACTGCACTCTCAAGCTGAAGAGTCAGACACAGGCAAAGCAAAAAAGGCAATAGGAAGCAAATGGAAATCTTTCATAGGTAAATCTGCACAGTTGGAATGATTTCATTTTCCTGTGGTTGCAAACTGCAGTTCTTATTGAGTCTCATTAAAAGATCGGCTCTTGTCATGCTGTGTAACTGCTAAAAATTTCATATCATGTCTGTCCAGTGGAGGGTTGAAATAGTGAAGCTAACTCCAAAATAGGCACATGTCCCAGCAAAATATGTGTCCTCATCTCTATCACTCAATGAAAGATCAGAAGGGTGAGGTCATTGTGCCAACCCTATGTGTTGCCTGTTGTGTCCAGCCACCTAAAATGTGCAACAAGTGATGTCTTGATCAAATAACTCTTCTGGAATTCTATGCAACGAGGAGGTAAGATGACCCCAGAAACCGTGCTTTCTTAGTATAACAAAGTGGTGTCACCTAAGCCCATAGACACAGCGGATACCACTAAGGATTGCAGGAAGCAAATGGCAGTGCTTTGAGAAATGTGATATCTCAGCTATGCAGGGAGCCTAATATTTCATTAATGATTTCTGGCTTGTTCGTGGGAATTCAGCTTTGAAGAGGAACTATACAGGCTAATGATTAATTTAATTTACATTTTTTACTTAACCACTTCAACCCCGGAACAACTGCGCCACTTTAACTGACAATTGCGCGGTCGTGCGGCGTTGAACACAAACAAAATTGACGTCCTTTTTTCCCACAAATAGAGCTTTCTTTTGGTGGTATTTGATCACCTCTGCCGTTTTTTATTTTTTGCACTATAAACAGAAAAAGAGCGACAATTTTGAAAAAAAAAGCAATATTTTTTACTTTTTGCTATAATAAATATCCCCAAAAAATATAGGCCGATATGTATTCTTCTACATATTTTTGGTAAAAAAATCGCAATAAGCATATACTGATTGGTTTGTGCAAAAGTTATAGCGTCTGCAAAATAGAGGATTGATTTGTGGCATTTTCATTATAATTTTTTTTATTAGTAATGGCGGCGATCTGCGATTTTTATCGTGACTGCGACATTGCGGCGAACAAATCGAACACTTTTGACACTATTTTGGGACCAGTGACATTTATACAGCGATCAGTGCTATAAAAATGCACTGATTACTGTGTAAATGACACTGGCAGGGGTTAAACACTAGGGGGCGATCAAGAGGTTAAGTGTGTCCTAGGGAGGGTGGGGGGGTGGGCTGACTACAACATGGCAGAGCTCACTGCTCCTGATGACAGGGAGCAGTAGATCCCTGTCATGTTGCTAGGCAGAATAGGGAAATACCTTGTTTACATAGGCATCTCTCCGTTTTGCCACTCCATGTCTCCGTGTACAAAGCAAGGTCCATAAAGACACGGATGAGCGAATTTGGGGTGGAGAAACTTGACTGGCCTCCACAGTGTCCTGACCTCAACCCGATAGAACACCTTTGGGATGAATTAGAGTGGAGACTGCGAGCCAGGCCTTCTCGTCCACATGAGCGTCTGACCCCACAAATGCGCTTCTGGAAGAATGGTCAAACATTCCCATAGACACACTCCTAAACCTTGTGGACATCCTTCCCAGAAGAGTTGAAGCTGTTGTAGCTGCAAAGGGAGGGCCAACTCATTATTGAACCCTACGGACTAAGACTGGGACGCCATTAAAGTTCATGTGCATGTAAAGGCAAGTGTCCCAATACTTTTGGTAATATAGTGTATGTGTCAATGCACAGGTACATGCATAAAGCTTCAATTCTGGGAGCTCTAAAAATCACTGTGGAATTTTTATGCTCATATACATGTATGGACATTTGCAAGTCTATTCGCATGCAAACTTGTACCCTATACAGGGCATACTTTGGACAGACTGTTTTCTATGCAGGAACTTTCCGTAGAGATGATATGGTAGTAATACATCAGTATTGTGTGCAAGAACCCTAATTCAACAGCGCATGATGTAAATATGGATTAATAGCAGTGACAATTAGTAATTAGTGAATGTGTTTGCCAATTTTACATTTGCAGCACATTAAATAAGAACTGTGGGTATTCAAATATTTACACTTTCTTCACAAGCAGCAAATTAAAGCGATATTAAACCCAAAAGCAATCATTTATTATATTGCAGCTTACTAATTTTTAGATGTGATGTCTGTATTAGTTTTATATTTTAATGCTTCGTTTCCTTTATTTCCACTGGTGATCCAGCCAACATTGTCTGTTGTTTTTCAAAAGCTCTTCTGCAGATGTAGCACTTACTGGAATGAGACAAACCATTTAACACTGACAGGGGTGCTTAGAATAATCCACGTTTATTTATTTATGTAAAACCTTTAGGAAAAAGGAAAAGGAAAAAACACTATAACTGCCTATAAAGTATTAGCTGGAATTTGGCTTCAGTGTGTTAGTGTATTTAAATCTGCTAGTACATCTAACACTCCCCCCCCCAGACTGACAATGCTGCTGCCCAAAGGTGCTCCTATGCTCCTTCATTCAGAGTGGGGGTACTCCATAGTTGCCAACAGTCCCGATTTTCTCGCGACAATCCCGATTTTGGGATCCTTGTCCTGATTAAAGCTTGTCCCGATTGTTTTCCCGGGATTTTGGTTTGTCACGATAAAATCGGGAATGTTTTTGGCAAAAAACGGCAATGGCTACACAAAAATGGCAGCCGTCGCCTCCACGAGTGTTGTTTCCCCTTGTGTTCAGTGCAGAGGAGAGGGGCAGCCAATCGGCTTCTCTCTTCAGTGTACAAATAGAAAATTCTATTGTACACTGAAGCCTATTGGCTGCAGGGATTGACCCCTCCCCTCTCTCCACTGAACACAAGGAAATGTTCAGTCTCCACACGCTGCCGCCGCCGCCAACCCTCCGTGTCCTGGGGATACCTGATGTAAGAAGTACTGTCCTGGGGATACCTGATGTAAGCGGTACTGTCCTGGGGATACCTGACGTAGGAGGTACTGTACTGGGGACACCTGACGTAGGAGGTACTGTACTGGGGACACCTGACGTAGGAGGCACTGTACTGGGGATACTCAAAAGAAAACAATTGATAAAAGAACCAAAAAACTCTGCGGTTAAATATTATTAGGACAGACTGAAGGTGGAATTAACCACGTCTGTATAAATTAAAGATAGTTGCTAACACCGACCGTATGTGGGTGTGTTCCTCTGAATTCAAATGGCATATGACAAAAAACAAAAGAGAAAAGAGAATTCTTCAACGAGGAACGCGCAATAATCAATATTATGAATATAAATGCTAATTTTATTGAAAAAATCACAATAATCACCAATCCAAAAATATACTGTAAACACAGGTACCATCACCAATTAAAAAGGACAACATTGTCAAGGACAGACGCAGATGGCCACCTCTCACAGCCAAACTCTCACACCAAGCAATTAAACTTCATACAGAAATTGTGCATGAATAGTTACAACAATGAATATATATGCACTACTATGCTAAAAGTCCTTAATGATCAGGAGAGGGCAGCAGGTTCCCATGTTACCGTTTACCACCACCCTTTTTCCCCTTCCCCACTATCTCTACTTCTCACGTGGCTCCTTTCCTCCCCATTTCCTAACTCCCATGCTCCTGGCTTTCTTCCGCTTTATTTATCTACTTTCTGTTTCGGTGTGTAGGTTATTACCTCATCTTTCCCCCCCAGTGGGTTTTGGTATTTATGGTTTCTTTCTGCCATTTATGTTTTTTAAGTCTTGTTTACATGTGTGCGTGGCTGTCAGTGAAATTACGCCGTAGCTATGACAACCAGACGCTGAAGCCCTTGTGGGGTTCCGTTCTGACGCTATATAAGACGACACTACCTGCTACTGCGCATGCTCTGATGAAATCCGAGTCACGGATGAAACGCGTCAGCATGACGCCATCACGCTGCCCATAGTGTCTCGGCAGCTTCGCAGATCCACCCACTAGCCCCGTAACCACCGGCCTGAACCACAACGGCTGCCCGCACATACTCGGGGATACGGAACAAGAGGAAGTACATGGTTGCCAGTATACCCGGTTCCGGTGCGGTACCCAGTCAGGCTCACCACCATCCCTACCTTCACGGGACCGCCAACGAAAGTGCACATTACAGGACCCTGTGGAAGATACAGCAATCTGCAATTGTATCAACCCACCTGCTGGAGATGGTGACAGCTGTAACTTCTGCCCCCTGAGAGGACTGCAGTCGACACTGGGTGAGATTTAACCTGTATACACACCAGCCTTGGGATAGCTACTATAATTTAGCACCTTGTGTCCACCATACTGCATCCAGTCAACAGTGATAGCCACCCAGCTCAGCTCCAAGTTATGTGCACTTGGCCTCCAACACTTTGAGCCATTACAGCCCCAGAGAGACATTTAATACACAGGCATGTATACGCACTATAGTTGCTGTTGAAACAGCCCTGGGTTCCGCTGCTGGTGGTCTTCCTACCATAGACCCTCCACACTTCTCGAACCTCCCCTCCTTCCCCGCTCTGGGTCTCCTGATCTCAGGAGTTTTTCACTTTGATAACCAGGCCGGTCTCTACACTCCCCCACCACCCAAGCAATACTCATCTGCATCAACCTGCTGCCCTCTCCTGATCATTAAGGACTTTTAGCATAGTAGTGCATATATATTCATTGTTGTAACTATTCATGCACAATTTCTGTACGAAGTTTAATTGCTTGGTGTGAGAGTTTGGCTGTGAGAGGTGGCCATCTGCGTCTGTCCTTGACAATGTTGTCCTTTTTAATTGGTGATGGTACCTGTGTTTACAGTATATTTTTGGATTGGTGATTATTGTGATTTTTTCAATAAAATTAGCATTTATATTCATAATATTGATTATTGCGCGTTCCTCGTTGAAGAATTCTCTTTTCTCTTTTGTTTTTTGTCATATGCCATTTGAATTCAGAGGAACACACCCACATACGGTCGGTGTTAGCAACTATCTTTAATTTATACAGACGTGGTTAATTCCACCTTCAGTCTGTCCTAATAATATTTAACCGCAGAGTTTTTTGGTTCTTTTATCAATTGTTTTCTTTTGAGTATACATTTGTGGGATTCAACTTCCCTTCTTGAACCGCACTCTACGTCCACTTACGCCAATCCGTACCATTCACTCTCCTTTTTAACTTGCAGGAGGGCCCGTAAATACCCGCCCCTTCACATTCACCACAATTTCCAACTTCTGTTGTTTTTATTTCTTTTCCATTCGGTCATCGACCACCCTCTTACTGTTACCCCCATCCCCTGGGACATGGCTTACCATTTGGATGACGACATTGAACGAGAGATTCAATCTGCCTTCTCTAGTGAACAATCTGCCTCGAAGGACGGTGATGATTCACTACAGACCCTGTTTAGAAACCATAAAAAATTAACTATTAAGTTCTTAAATAGAAAGTGGGACATTTCGTCCCTAAAATCTCATATTGAGAATCGTATCATACCACGTGGTCTGAGAGAACGGGTCACCCCAGCCGGACACCTCCATACCCCTCGATTTATTGAGGCATGGAAGGCCAGCTGTGTCAAACGTGGCCTTGAAATTATGCAAATGATAGTCGACGAGGAAAAAATTCAGCTGAATGAAATTAAGGCCGACACAGAAGTTAGTGCCGGGCTACTTGAGCCCTTTAAAACAAATCCTGCCTTTGACAAACATAATGAACTCCTCAAAAAAGAAGTAGAAAAAACACAAAAAAATCTAAAAAGTCATAAACAGGAGAAGTTCAAACAGAACCTACAAGATCTGGAGCGGGGCGATCTTTTTGATCCCACAATCCATGTAGGTAGAAGTAGATCCCGTAGAAGCAGGGGAAGACACCATAGTTCTAAAACCAATCGCAACCACTTTTCTTCTTCTGAAAGCGATAGCGAACACAAAGAACTCTCAGTGACTTTTTTAGACAAGGATCCACTCCCCCCAGATAATTCTATTACAACTACGGGAAAAGGGAAGCCAAATCTAAAGGGACAAAAAACCATACATCAGTCCCCACCTCATCAGGGAAGGGCAAAAGAAACACACAGGAGCCAGCGACAACTCAGGAACAGATCACACAGAACATAATATACCATAGTGAAATATCTGACCCAACTTCTCCGAGCTCCACCCTAGACATGAAGGTGGTTAATCTTACTCAATTTCCCCTTAATGAACACCATCTATCATTACTTAAAAGAGGCCTCTCCTTCTCCCCCAGATCTGGGATGAATGAGTTTGAAGTTTACAAAGACATCTCTCTTTACCTTAGAAAGGTCATTTTCAAATATTGGCATGCATCACAAAGGGAGGAGTCCCAACTCACACCATTAGCTGCGGAAGAAAGAAAGGCCCTTGACGCTCTGGTCTCCCTCCTACATGAGAACCCTGACTCTGATTCAGACACAGAGATTTCCAATCACCAACATGCAGTGACTCGTTCGGCAAACCTACCTATTAGGTCTACCAAAATGCCTCCACTCTCTAAATACAAACCTATTGAATTCTTTTTGTCACAAGTCAAGAGGGACCTTTCCAAAGTAAATTGGAAATACAGGTAATCGGATAACATCTCACGAGAGGAAAGAAAAGCCTTGAAGGAACTTGTTGAAGCCCCTGGCATTGTCATCAAGGGCAGTGATAAGGGGGGTAATGTGGTCCTCCTAACTGAGAACCAATATGAAAACGAAGTTAAAAGACTTCTTATGGATGAATCCACCTACCGGAAGCTCCACTCCAACCCCTTCACTGCCATTGTCAATGCCCTTAACCACCTTCTTAGCCTAGGCTTGGAAGAAAAATTGATCACCAAAAAAGAGTTCAACTATCTACGGATACAACAGTTTAATATTCCAACATTTTATATTATCCCCAAGCTCCACAAATCCCTGCAGAATCCACCCGGCAGACCCATAGTCTCCGCTGTCAATGGTCCCCTTGAGAAAATCGGCAAGTTCGTTGATGCCCTTATTAAGGATCTTGTATCCGAATTGCCTTCATTTGTTCAGGACACAAGGGACATACTGCGACGACTAGACACTGTGGTCATGCCACCTGGGGCCCTTTTGGTGGGGATTGATGTTGAATCGTTATATACATCAATACCCCATACATGGGGCTTACGGGCAGTCCAGTTTTTCCTTGAGAGGAGGTTCCCATCTCTTGGGCAGCAGAATGAATTCATCGGCGAGATTCTCGCCTTTTTACTCGAACATAACTGCTTCCAATTCCTGGGAACCTTCTACCAGCAAATAAAGGGGACTTCCATGGGAGCCCCCTGGGCGCCCTCATATGCGTGCCTACATCTTGGTATGTGGGAGGAGGAGATGGTCTATCCTACATCAATGTACCTCGGCCACTGCCATATGTGGCTGAGGTACATTGATGATGTTCTGATGATATGGGGGGCTCCGAACATGAGCTCCAGATGTTCATGGATGAGTTAAACACTAATGACAGGAATATTAGACTCACTTTTTCCTCTCATCCCCATTCCCTTCCGTTCCTTGATCTGACTATACAAGTAAATAATGGTATGATCGAGACGAAGACTTTCAGAAAACCTACAGCAGCAAATACCCTCCTCCAGGCCTCTAGTGACCATCCGAGATCGTTGATAAAGGCAATTCCTGTAGGCCAATTTCTTAGGGCCCGTAGGAATTGCTCTAGTCAAGATGATTTTTCTGTTGAGTCAAAGGAGCTCTATAATAGATTCAGAGAGAGAGGCTACTCTCACTCCTGTATTAGGGAGGCTAGAAGGAGGGCGAATCAGACAGATCGGCCAACACTCCTTGAGAAAAGAGATCATAAGCTCCCAAAGGGGTCACAGGGACCTCTGAGGATTATCACCAAATATGGTGCGCATTGGGACCAAGTTAGGTCCATACTGAATCAACATTGGCACATTCTGTCTGATTCGCCCACCCTGGGCAAAATAGTAGGCACAAGACCTCTCTTGACTGCCCGCCGTTCTAGAAATTTAAAAGACAGCCTTATCCATTCAGAGTATAAAAGATCTCCTACTCCTAATTGGCTCACTCAACTCCCTCCACTGAAGGGGATGTATAGATGTGGCCGTTGTTCGGTTTGTAAATACGTTGAGCGTACGGACATGTTCACCGATTCTGAAGGCAAAAAATGCTTTAAAATTGATAACTTTATCAACTGCAACACTACCAGAGTGATTTACATGCTCACTTGCCCTTGTGGCAAACATTATATCGGTAAGACTAAGAGACAGCTGAAGGTAAGAATCGGTGAACATATCCAGAGCATCCTTAGTAAGGATGACGAGCAACCGATCCCACTACACTTCCTCCAATTCCATGGTGGAAGTCCCGTTGGGCTCACGTTCAAAGATATTTACAGGCTCAACCTTCCACAAAGAAGAGGCGATTTTGACAGGATACTGTACCAAAAGGAGAAAATGTGGATATATAACACTAACAGTATGTATCCACAGGGGTTAAATAATGAATGCAATCTTGCTGTATTCCTTACACCATAAACTCCTGTGTCACAGTAGTAGTAATTTCCGTGATATCCACTGAACCCAAGCTCTAATATCAATACTAGATTAATTTTTTATCATTCTCTCAAGTGTCCCCATGACGGTGCACTAACCATGTTCCCGTTTACCACCACCCTTTTCCCCCTCCCCCACTATCTCTACTTCTCACGTGGCTCCTTTCCTCCCCATTTCCTAACTCTCATGCTCCTGGCTTTCTTCCGCTTTATTTATCTACTTTCTGTTTCGGTGTGTAGGTTATTACCTCATCTTTCCCCCCCAGTGGGTTTTGGTATTTATGGTTTCTTTCTGCCATTTATGTTTTTTAAGTCTTGTTTACATGTGTGCGTGGCTGTCAGTGAAATTACGCCGTAGCTATGACAACCAGACGCTGAAGCCCTTGTGGGGTTCCGTTCTGACGCTATATAAGATGACACTACCTGCTACTGCGCATGCTCTGATGAAATCCGAGTCACGGATGAAACGCGTCAGCATGACGCCATCACGCTGCCCATAGTGTCTTCGCAGATCCACCCACTAGCCCCGTAACCACCGGCCTGAACCACAACGGCTGCCCGCACATACTCGGGGATACGGAACAAGAGGAAGTACACGGTTGCCAGTATACCCGGGTTCCGGTGCGGTACCCAGTCAGGCTCACCACCATCCCTACCTTCACGGGACCGCCAACGAAAGTACACATTACAGGACCCTGTGGAAGATACAGCAATCTGCAATTGTATCAACCCACCTGCTGGAGATGGTGACAGCTGTAACTTCTGCCCCCTGAGAGGACTGCAGTCGACACTGGGTGAGATTTAACCTGTATACACCCCAGCCTTGGGATAGCTACTATAATTTAGCACCTTGTGTCCACCATACTGCATCCAGTCAACAGTGATAGCCACCCAGCTCAGCTCCAAGTTATGTGCACTTGGCCTCCAACACTTTGAGCCATTACAGCCCCAGAGAGACATTTAATACACAGGCATGTATACGCACTATAGTTGCTGTTGAAACAGCCCTGGGTTCCGCTGCTGGTGGTCTTCCTACCATAGACCCTCCACACTTCTCGAACCTCCCCTCCTTCCCCGCTCTGGGTCTCCTGATCTCAGGAGTTTTTCACTTTGATAACCAGGCCGGTCTCTACACTCCCCCACCACCCAAGCAATACTCATCTGCATCAACCTGCTGCCCTCTCCTGATCATTAAGGACTTTTAGCATAGTAGTGCATATATATTCATTGTTGTAACTATTCATGCACAATTTCTGTATGAAGTTTAATTTCTTGGTGAGAGAGTTTGGCTGTGAGAGGTGGCCATCTGCGTCTGTCCTTGACAATGTTGTCCTTTTTAATTGGTGATGGTACCTGTGTTTACAGTATATTTTTGGATTGGTGATTATTGTGATTTTTTCAATAAAATTAGCATTTATATTCATAATATTGATTATTGCGCGTTCCTCGTTGAAGAATTCTCTTTTCTCTTTTGTTTTTTGTCACTGTACTGGGGATACCTGATGTAAGAGGCACTGTACTGGGGAGACCTGATGTAAGGAGGCACTCCGCTGGGAATTCCTGATGTAAGGAGGCACTCTGCTGGGGGCACCTGATTTAAGAGGTACTGTACTGGGGACACCTGATGTAAGAAGTACTGTACTGGGGACACCTGATGTAAGAGGTACTGTACTGGGGACACCTGATGTAAGAGGTACTGTACTGGGGATACCTGATGTAAAAGGTACTGTCCTGGGGACACCTGATGTAAGGAGGCACTCCGCTGGGAATGCCTGATGGAAGGAGACACTCTGCTAGGGGCACTTGATGTACGGACAGACTCTGCTGGGGGCACCTGATGGCATCTGGTGGCAGGTGACATGCTCAGGGGTCCCACTGATTCTGCATTATGGTGAGTTGAATGATTTCATTCTATATTACAATGTAATAATAGAAATAATGCGCTTCAATCATCCTGACACCATAACAACCATGGTGCCGGGGTGATTGAAGCGCTAACACCAGGTGTTTGGAGTATCTTTATCTGCTGATTGTTAAACTCTGGAATACACATTGCTATTGTGGTGTAGGATCTGGGTCTGCTGTCCCTCCATCCCTCTCCCTCTACCCCCCTTTCCCCCTTTCCCTCTCCATCCCTCATTCATCGCAGACTCTAACAACACCCCTTTTTGAGCCACATCCATCTAAGCCACGCCCACTATTTCACGCAAACCACGCCCTTTTTTGGCGCAGCACTCTTTTTTCTTTTCCCTGTGACACGCCTACAAACGCATGCCCCGTCCCCTAATTATACTCTATATACTATCTATATCTATAAGTACTCAATACAAAAGGTGTTTTACTGGCCAAATCACCAGATGAAAACAGAGGGAGGAAAAGCATAAAAAAAGAAAACAAATGCAGCCATCACATCCAACGATAGGTAAGTTGCAATATATTACATTTTTGGTTTTGGGTTTAATACCACTTTAACATTAAAACAAGCCCTCACTGACCTATGAAGCTGCAAGCACGGTGAAGGAATGCATGCTCAATTTTTGAAGCTTCTTATTTTTACTTTCACTTTGTTTTGGCAGCTCTGCTTCCCCCCTACCAGCAGTGACGTGGCAGTATGGCAGCCTACTCATCTCTGGCATAAGCAGAGAGAAGACACACAGGAAAAGAAGACAGCAGAATGCTGAGACCAGACTTGAACAATTTCACTTCTTCTATTATGAATTTTGGGGTTGAAATGCTTCACAGTGCCTGCAGCTACAAGTGTCAACCAGGGATTACTTTTTTGTTATAAACAAAAAAAAGTTTATTGAGTGTCATGTTTGTATAAAATAATCATACATGGTAATTGTACAGTGTATTGTTCACAGTGTAAAAGAATCTCACATCTCAATAAACGTGTATAAAACAAGAAAACAGAAAAATAAAACCAACAAAAAGCCACAATTAACTTACATATAACAGGTAATGTTTGTGTCTATTATTTCATATAAGCTGAAATTCCATCCTAATCCAGCCCAAATCGCATATTACTTACTGTTTAAAGAAACTTTAAAAAAACTTGTTTTCAGAGGTAAGGCAGCGCCATCTTAAGTATTGTTTTCTGAGTCCACAGTAGAGTGTATTTCCGCCCTTACAACGAGCACTTCCTGTACTGTTAACCAAGCCTCCTTCTCAATCCAACGTTTCTATGGCAACCCTGCTTCCCTGCTCATAGCTGACTTGTTTTATTTCATAGTATTTACTTGTGTCGGTTATCTAGTGTTTGCCTATGTCAGTCTTATCAGCTTCAGCTGATAAGACTACAGTAATGCTGCCTGATGCCCAGATTTACACTCCATGTGATGTCACATGGTCATATGGGGTGTAGTAGGAAGCTCTGAGTGTTTATGCAGTCTCGTGGGATTTCAGTGTTGTGCCGTAGGAAGTCCTGATAATAGACAGACAAGCACACAGAGTGTGCCGTAAATCAGGGGAGATATGGGCATGCTCAGTGACGTCATTCTAAAGAACAAAAAGGATTACAACAATACTAAGGAAGTAAGGAGATATCTACAAGCAGTGTTCATTAGGGTTTTTTATGCTGATTTACATGGGACAAAGTTGTGGGGGAGAGTTTACAACCACTTTAATCACATGAACCTATCCGCAATCTAGAAGACAGGGGTTAAATTGTAGGAACGTGTGAAAGAGCAACAATCTAAGTGGTGCTAGTCGAAGAGGATTGTAACCATCTATCCCAGATTTTATTATACTTGGTCGGGCACCCTCTATTCATGTAAATCACCTTTTTAAAGGGTAAGGTGTTGTTAATTTTGGGGGCAGCTGCCTGGATCCAGTTTCGGGCTATTGACTTTCTTGCTGCAAACAGTGTTTCGTGCAAAAAGTGAAGTATAAATTTATCCATACCATCTTCAGGAAACAGGCCCAGTAGGCACTGTCTAGGGTCCAGAGACACAGGTGAGCCCATGTGGTCATGTAGGAACTGGATTACCTGTGACCAGTATCCCTAAATCAGAGGGCACCGCCAGCTAATGTGATCAAAGGTGCCAACCAAGATTAGACACCTGGGACACATAGCACTGAGGGAGGGGCAGAACTTAGCTAGACGTTGTGTGGTCAGTTACGCCCTATGCATGATATGGGTTTGTATGAGTCTGTCAGAGAGTTTGTGGGATACCAGCTTGGGGGTCTCCGACACTTCTCCCCAGTCTTCATTCTCTAATTCTCCCACATTATACACCCACTTCTGCTTAATAGAGTAAGCTAGTTTTGTTGCAAGTGGCGTGGTAAGCATACTGTAGAAGAGAGATATGAGCTGGCATGGTTCTCACCGATATATTACCTCTAATACATCTATGGAGGATAGAGTAGGGTATGTATCCATAAACTGAGTGTGGAGTGCATGACGCACCTGAAAGAAACTAAATAGCATGTAGTTTGGGAGGTTGAATTCTGCTTTCAACTGATCAAATGTTTTAATTGTTCCATTGTGGAGAACGTGGGATAGTAGGTAAATGCCCTGGGATATCCATATGCTGGGGTCAGGTATCTGGAGGAGCTCCGGAAGGAGGTTATTATACCACAAGGGGGTATTGTCATGGAATACAGGGTATTCCAACTTAGATTTCACCAGATCCCAAATCCTTTTGTGCTGAAATCGAGCCCTTCAGCCCCCTCAGTACATTACAAAAGGGGTGTGGAAGTCGTGAATCCGCCGAGTTGCATACTAGTGCCAGGTATCTATGTTTATCTGACTTGTCTATATGATATAGATGGGAGAGCTGTGTTGCCAAATATTACGTGCCAAAGTCTGGTACTACAAGGCCCCCTAGTGTCGTTGGACATTGTAATGTCTTCCATGAAAGTTTGTGCCTACCTGGACCCAATACAAAGGATTGCAAAAGGGTATCCATGATTTTAAAATATTTGAGAGGAATGTATATTTGGGAATGCCATAACACATATAGAATTTTAGGTAGGAGTATCATCTTAATTAGGCCTATGCGCCCCATCACCCCGACCCGTAATCTTGCCCATGTTAGAATTTTGGACTTAATGAGCGGGATTAATGGCTCCACATTTAGTGGAATGAAGTCAGCCAATGTTCTGGAAACCAGTATTCCCAAGTGTTTAAGGGTGTTCACTCTTACCAGAGGTAGATCGGCTTGGTCTCTTGATGGAGGAAATACATCTATGGAGAGGATCTGGGACTTGTCCCAATTCATTTTAAGTCCAGAAAACCTACCAAAGTTTTCAATGATTTGTAAGGCCGTCTGGAGAGAGGGACCTGAGTCTGAGAGGTATAGTAACATGTCGTCTGCGTAGAGCCCAACCTTTTCCTCCACCCGGCCAGATATTAGCCCGTGAATATTTGGGTGTTCTCTGAGCGCTATCGCCAGGGGTTCAACCACCAGTGCGTACAATAGCGGTGATATGGGGCAACCTTGCCGCGTCCCCCTAGAGAGTGGAAAGGGGGCAGAGGTCCAGCCATTAGCTACCACCCTAGCCTGTGGGGCATTCTATGAAATAGTGAGCCACTTGACAAAATTGGGGCCAAACCCAAAACAACGTAGACACTGCCATAGGTATTGCCACTTAACTGAGTCAAAGGCTTTGGCTGCGTCAAGGGAGGCAATAACACTAGAATCTATGTGATCATGGGAAGCCTGAATATTCATGAAAAGGCGCCTAGTGGTGAAGGCTGTGTTTTTTGCTGGCATGAAACCGGTTTGGTCGGGATGTACAAGGGAAAGAATAACCTTATTAAGACGCAAGGCCAGGATTTTAGCTAGTATTTTGATATCTGTTTGTAGAAGTGAGATGGGCTATATGACTTGGGTAGGTGAGAGTCCTTACCTGGTTTAGGGATTAAGAATATGATGGCTTCACGCATGGATTCTGGAAGGGCATTGGCCTTAAATATCGCTTGGTACAAGGTAAGTAGTCTAGAAATAAGGGTTTCCTAAAAGTGGGCGTAAAATTCAATCGGTAGGCCATCAGAGCCGGGGGCTTTGGCTTTCGCGAAATGTGAGATGGCTAGCTTGACATCATCCAATGTGAGGGGGACCTCAAGCATCTCTACCTGTTCCTCAGTTATAAGAAAGGGAAGGAAGGGGTCAAGAGGAGATCCCCCCAAAAAAAAAGATGGTCCGCTCAAGAACAAACAGTTGAACCTACAAAAACTTTATTGTGTCACAATATGTAGAAACATAATCCAACAACCATGTGTATTTAAAAATAGGGCAGATAAAAGTCCTATTGTGTGCTGGTGGCCACCACAGACATTACACATATATCTCATGCATTCATGCACTCACACTCATCAATTAAAGTCACTAGAGACCCGGGTCTATACTATTTCACTGGAATTCCAGAGCTGGATTGGCTACATAAGTGGGTAGACTAGGTCCTTGTAGGTAAAGTGCAAGTGCTAATACACAACAAAAGTCCCCTCGGATGTGAACCAATGGCTGGTTAGACATATGTATGTGTCAATCAACCAGAGCCAAGGAAGGAAACGGTGTCCTGATTGTGTGGTGAACAATTGCAACTCAAGCAACCTCACATAGAGGGCTTTTAAGGATGGACGGAAAATGGCCATAAACAAAATGCCTCATGAATGTGAGGGTACATTTTAGCTCACCATCTGACGTCTTCAATGAAGAAGGAGTAGAGCCCAAAGGAGTTGCTGATGGCCGCGTTCGTGTGGGTTTGAAAACACGTTCATGCGGTATTAGCTTGTTGTGGGCATGAGCGGGTTACTTCCGGGTATCCTCCGGCAGAAGGTAAGGTGAGTCACAAGGGTCAAGATTGTTAGTGTCTCATATCCAATGGTATAAGCAATCCGGAGAGACGCTCGGCGTCCGTGTTCACCGCAGAGGTTTCACCTGATATCCCAAATCTTGATTGATCCGATCAGGATCGTTAGAGATGTTCACATCCAATTTGGAAGGATATTGTAGTTAGAGTGTGAGAGTCTGTGTGCCACCTGCACATGGGTCAAATGCTGAGCGCTTTCGCTTGTTGCCAAGCTTCCTCAGAGCTAATGTGGTATCAGTAGCTGGATGTTTAAATAGCTCTCTCGAAGCCCTAATAGCCCTCCTTGATGAAAATCAACAGTGGAACTCAGAAGGGGAAGCCACCCAAGTGTCGCCTAGCTGCCCCCGCCCATCCCAACTGACGATTAAATCCCAAAAAATGCCCCCCCTGTCCAAACATAGACATATCCAGCTCTTTTTGGAACAAGTAAAAAGGGACCTTATGGGGGTCAATTGGGAATATAAAGGATATGACAATCTTAGCCGGGAAGAGAGAAGGGCCCTACGGGAATTAGAAAATGCAAAGGATATTGTTATTAAAGCAAGCGATAAGGGAGGCAACACGGTCCTTATGTCACATACTCTATATGAGGAGCAAACCATGCGCCTTCTCCGTGATGGATCTACATATCTACGTCTATACCAGAACCCCTTTCCCCAAATGATATCAGACTTAAACTTTAAACTTGAACTAGCCCTTGAAGCAGGTCTAATTACCAAAAGGGAACTCGAATACCTCAGAGTCAGTGAATTCAACATCCCTACCCTATACACAATTCCTAAACTACATAAGTCCATTACCGACCCCCCGGGGAGACCAATTGTATCAGCTGTAAAGGGTCCCCTCGAGAGGGTCGGTAAGTACGTGGACGCACTGATTAAAGAACTTGTACATGAACTACCATCATATGTTCAGGACACACGGGATGTTTTGGGGCACCTGGAAGACATATCGATACCCAAAGGTATGTTACTGGTCGGAATTGACGTGGAGTCGTTATACACGTCAATTCCGCACAGATGGGGACTAGCAGCGACACAATTCTTTTTGGAAAATAAATTTCCGTCATTAGCAGGCCAAAATGAATTTATCATTGAACTATTGCAATTTATGTTAGAAAACAATTATTTCCAATTTCTTGGGATATACTACAAACAAATTAGGGGCACATCGATGGGTGCCCCATGGGCCCCATCATATGCATGCCTGCACCTTGGCTTTTGGGAGTCTGAGTGTGTGTACCCCTCGTTGATGTACCTCAGCCACTGTCGTTTGTGGCTGAGGTACATCGATGACGTGATCATGATTTGGGACGGCCTGCCATCTGAATTGACACAATTCATTAATGAACTTAATGACAACGACCGTAATATTAGGTTAACATATACGTATGACACCAATGAATTGTCATTTCTGGACCTTACGGTGTTTGTCAGGGATGATAAGTTACATACAAAAACCTTTCGAAAAGACACAGCGACAAACACTTTACTGCTAGCGTCCAGCCACCATCCCGTATCTCTGAAACGGGGTATCCCCGTGGGACAGTTCCTCCGCGCAAGAAGGAACTGTTCAGAGGAGGGGGATTTCCACAGGGAAATGTATGACCTACATGGGAGGTTTCGTGATAGGGGTTACTCGCATACGGACATCAGACGTGCTAGAAAAAGAGCACTACAGACAAATAGATCGTCTTTGTTGGTGAACTCTACTAAAGAAAAAGCAAAAACCTCAAGCCACCCTCCCCTTAGAATCATTACCAAATTTGGTACCCAGTGGGACCAAATCAAAGAAATTCTGGGCCGACATTGGCACATTTTATCTGAGGCCCCCATTTTGGGAAAGCTTGTCAGCAAAAAACCTCTGCTCACTGCCCGTAGAGCTACAAATTTAAGGGATCGCCTGGTACACTCAGAGTACACCCGCCCTAAAAAACGCAGCTGGCTTACTGATCTTCCACCCCTTAGGGGTATGTACAGTTGCGGTAGATGCCATATATGTAGACACGTGGATAGGACGGATGTGTTCGCCAGTTCTGACAATAAAAGACAATTTAGAATCAATAATTTTATCAACTGTACAACCACACGGGTAGTCTATATGTTGACCTGCCCGTGTGGCCTTATCTATGTTGGCAAGACCAAAAGAGAGCTAAAAGTCAGAACTGGCGAACACATCCAAAGTATTATCAACAAGGATGATGACCGGCCACTATCATTGCACTTTCTTGATAAACATGAAGGTAAACCGGATGGCCTTAGGGTTAAGGGTATATACAAGCTTAATTTGCCCCATAGACGTGGAGATTTTGATAAGATCTTATGTCAGAAGGAGAAGATGTGGATCTTCTATTTAAACAGCATGCAGCCTTTTGGATTGAACAATGAATTTAATTTATCCCCATTTTTGGAACAATGACTTAAATATTCACAATCTAAATGTTCCCATCCGAAAATTGATTGGTTCCAACTGAGGATCCACATCTTCTCCTGCCCATAACGGGCAGCTTTTAAAGAAAATTGACTGTGTGTAGTGTTGCTCACGACCATGTCTCTGCTCTCTACACGAATATCAGCGAGTGACATGTGAGACGTAACCTATGCGAGACAGTGGCCCATGACCTCATTCCATCCCAGCTTGCCTCGATCATTTGGCTACCAACCAACTGATTGAATTGAAGCCGCACTGCCCCCAGATTATGAAATTTTCATATTTTAAATTATAATCTGTACAACAGATTATTCTGTTGTTCCATGTGCGGGTAATACCAGTGTAATGCCTATATGTAACTACATATCCGGACTATCCGGAATCACTTTGTACTAAATTGTCCTATGCGACTTCACAGGCAATCTCACTGGTAACAATGTTTTTATCCCGTGTGTGGATGACAATACATGGGACGTGAGCTGCCATTTAATCTGGCCAAAGCGATGGTTGGTTGCATATATTCATACTCATTATTTTTATTCCGTGTGGGTATGCCATGCAATTTTTGATCAACTATTGGGACATCTCTGTTTATTGTCAGGATGATGATATGTGTTGCAATTTAATTCGGAACAATAGACTGTTCCCTCTTGCTCCCATATATCACTATTTTGACTATCTTATTATTATTATTATTATTTAGTATATGGTTATATATGTACGGTTTGTTTTTGGAAATGCAGCATTCCTCAATTGGCTTTTATGTATTGATAGCAGTTGCTTGACAAGCCTTTTTCCGTTATTTCATGATGGTAAGAGATGCAATATTCAAATCTGACCACATACACAAGTCAATCAGATTGAATCTCTATGTATCCATTACCCTCAATGGTTTTGTCTAAATAGATGTATGTATGGGTGTGATTGGCACATTTTTGGTGATTGCAATTATGGTCAAGCTATGGTATTCAGGTGTTAATTAAGAAGACAGGAAATTAAACACTAGCCCTGTGGCTATTTAAACATCCAGCTACTGATACCACATTAGCTCTGAGGAAGCTTGGCAACAAGCGAAAGCGCTCAGCATTTGACCCATGTGCAGGTGGCACACAGACTCTCACACTCTAACTACAATATCCTTCCAAATTGGATGTGAACATCTCTAACGATCCTGATCGGATCAATCAAGATTTGGGATATCAGGTGAAACCTCTGCGGTGAACACGGACGCCGAGCGTCTCTCCGGATTGCTTATACCATTGGATATGAGACACTAACAATCTTGACCCTTGTGACTCACCTTACCTTCTGCCGGAGGATACCCGGAAGTAACCCGCTCATGCCCACAACAAGCTAATACCGCATGAACGTGTTTTCAAACCCACACGAACGCGGCCATCAGCAACTCCTTTGGGCTCTACTCCTTCTTCATTGAAGACGTCAGACGGTGAGCTAAAATGTACCCTCACATTCATGAGGCATTTTGTTTATGGCCATTTTCCGTCCATCCTTAAAAGCCCTCTATGTGAGGTTGCTTGAGTTGCAATTGTTCACCACACAATCAGGACACCGTTTCCTTCCTTGGCTCTGGTTGATTGACACATACATATGTCTAACCAGCCATTGGTTCACATCCGAGGGGACTTTTGTTGTGTATTAGCACTTGCACTTTACCTACAAGGACCTAGTCTACCCACTTATGTAGCCAATCCAGCTCTGGAATTCCAGTGAAATAGTATAGACCCGGGTCTCTAGTGACTTTAATTGATGAGTGTGAGTGCATGAATGCATGAGATATATGTGTAATGTCTGTGGTGGCCACCAGCACACAATAGGACTTTTATCTGCCCTATTTTTAAATACACATGGTTGTTGGATTATGTTTCTACATATTGTGACACAATAAAGTTTTTGTAGGTTCAACTGTTTGTTCTTGAGCGGACCATCTTTTTTTTTTTGGGGGGATCTCCTCTTGACCCCTTCCTTCCCTTTCTTATATATGCTTTATGGTCCATTGAACAACCGTTTGACAGCTAGTCAGCTACATACCACTGAGTTATATGATTAATGATACGGGTGACATGAGAGACATATTAATTTGATTAATTACCACAGTGGGAGGGAATTCCCCTTCCCCCTTTTGTCACCCCAGAACCTACTATTGGACGACTTTAAGGTGTCCTTCCCCCCTTTTCTTTTCTGTTCCTCAGTTAGTTTAGGAAGTGAAAGGGCACAAAAAGATTTTCCAGGTCTTGTGGAGGGTAGCTAACCTCGGTTGTGTATACTTCTGTAAAGAAATTAACAAATTCCCTCACAATCAGAGCAGGGTCTGTGATGTCAACCATTGCATTAGACTTCAGGGTAATGACCACTGGGGGCCTGGAGTCTAGATGAGCCAAGTAGGCGAGTAGTTTACCTGGGCATTCACCTTGCTCAAAAATCTTTTGCTTACTAAAGAACATCTTGTTCCGAGCCCGCTCCTGGCACAGTTAATCAACCACCCTATTTTGAAGCTTCAGCTGTGCCAGTGTAGTGGGTGGGTGAGGGAGATGACATATAGGTATCCTCCATCTCAGTTAACTGCGCAATGGCTTGGACATAGGTTAGCTTGGAATTTCTCCTAAACCTGGAAATGCATTGGGTGAGGAGCACTCTAACGTATTTTTTAAATGCTTCCATACATTCAGTTGGGAGGTCATGTCAGTGTTATTTTGAAAGAAGAACCCCCATTCCATGACTGTTCTGTCCGTGTTTGGGAGTATTGTCAACCAGAAGGGGTTTAATCGCCAGTTTTGTGGTTGAGGGTTGTCATATGAAGTCAGTTCAATCCAGTAGGGGGAATAGTCTGATAGGATTCGAGGGCCAAATCCAGCATTTTGTAGTCTGGGGATTAAGGTGCTGGTCAGCTATATGTGGTCTATACGTGACATGGTAGAATGGGAGCTAGAGAAGAACGAATAGGCTTTACGCTTAGGATAGAGGTGACGCCAAGTGTCCACCAAGTCAAAGCTTGACATTAGGCGGCTATACCTGGTATTTCAATCTGGCATGGGTGTTTGCGAGCATTGTCCCATACGATCGAGAAAGGGATTGGCTATCATATTAAAGTCTTCTAGCCATATTGCCAGTATGGCTGGGTATTTGGCCATAAATGAGAATCCTTCACTAAGTACAGTGGAATTGAAGGGGGGGGGGGATGTACCAGGCAAGAATCAAAATGAGGTCACCTGCTATCTTAGCATGTATAAAAACATATCTACCTTGTGGATCTGATGTTACAGATTGAAGCTCAAAGGACACTGATTTGACTACTAGCACTGAGACGCCACGGAGTATGTAGTGTGGGTAGCATGGTAAGTCCAACCAATCCAGGGGTGCCGCAGTGCCCGCTGCAGATGTCCCTGCACATGGGTCTCCATCAACGAGGGATTACTTTAAAACATATACTGATATAAGTAGTAGACCTGTGCATTTTGTTTCTTTCCGCATTAATATTCAGACAAATTTTTCGTCATTCGGAGATTCGGATATATCCGAAAAACCTGAATTGCAGTATAAACGAAATGTAGCAAATGCCCTGAGTAGCAAAATGAAATTGGTCCGAATTTCCAAAATTCAAAATGAAATTCGAATTGAATTATACATCGAATTCCATTTGAATTCAAACTGTAAACATATTTCTGAAATCAAAGACTGTGTGTGTTATTGGAGTACCATTTCGAAATAATGCTGTTTTTGTTAAGTCAAAGGTGATTTAAGGAGTCATTATAATAATTTGATGAAGATTTTTCTTTTGTTTGTTCACTTTGCTGCATTGGAATAAAAAAATATAAAATTTTAAATTTGACCGATTCGAAACTTATTGATTCGAAACGTATCAATAAGTTTTGAATTGGTCAAATTTTAAATTTTATATTTTTTTCGATTCCAATGCAAAAAAAAAAAAAAAATTATAAATAAAAATAAATTCGAAGAAAATTTGAGAGAAGACATAAAACAAATTCCAAATACGAATCCTGAATAGGAATTGAATGATTCAAACAAATTTAACAAAACAAATTAACTAAGTAGACCTTCATCCTCCCCACCCACCTTCTTTCATTTCCCCCTCCCCCTATTATCTTACAATCGGACACCTGCTTTTTATTTATTTTTTTATTCTTAAAAGAAAAAACCTTTTTTGTGGGGAGGAACTCTCCTCGCACTTCCCGTATTCTTGCTATGCCCTATGTCCTCAGTTGCCCAGAGCTGCCTGGGATTCTCACATCATGCATCACAGGAGATCTTGGGATACTCTATAGTGCATGCGCCATGGCACATCATCAAGGGGGTGCCAATTTCTGGTAACTCTGCCATAAAGCACAGGGGTCACCTGTACCTGTGTCAGGGCTGGGTTGGGCTCAGCCATTCCTTCTCAGAGCTGGCTGCTCAGCTGTTAGCTAATTGCCAGCTCCAATCTCTCGAAAGTTACTCAGCTGTTGATGATATCCTGCTTGTCAGTCCTGCCTACTTAAGCTGTTCAGCCCAGTGGATCTCTGCCTTCACCTTGGTCAACATCACAGAGACTATCTCCTGCGTTCCTGTTCAAAGACATGCTTTGCTGACATCCCTTCTGGCTCCAGATCCTGCTTGCTGTTCCACTACATTGATTCCTGACTTCTGGCTTGGCTGACTATTCGTTCCGGTTCCTGAACTGTGGCTATGTTTTGACTACGTTTGTTCTTTTTTACTTTTATTATTAAACAAGTGTGATTTAACTATACTTCTGTCTTGGTCTGATTTCATGGTTTCTGACAACCTGCAGATAAGAACTTGCTACAGCCCAGGTAAAGCTCACCATATGCATTACAAACTGACTATACAATCTCCTTTAAATTTACCAAAATTCCTGAATGGAATGGACCTAAACTACCTTTTTAAAATAGAAGTATGGACTATCTAAAAAACAAACATTTATACTCACCTAGGTAGATGCAGCATCGTCTTGATACTGCATTGGTCCCCCGATAGCTCTGTAGTGAGAACTGAGCGATCAAACATAGCTGATCGCTCAGTTTTCCCCTCCACTCTGCTCTCCCCTCCTGCACTGACTGGAGCACTGGGCTGTGGAGGGGCGGAAGGGGCTGGCTCAGGCGCTATGCAGATTATTGATAGGCGGAGCCAGGTGCCGATCCAGGCTTCTGGGTGGGATCTTTCCAGAGCCTGGAACAGCTCTGTGACGTCAGCCAACAGCAGGCTTCGTCTGAAAATGGATCACAGGAGTGCAGAATGAACTGCACTCCTGTGATCCACAAGAGAAGTATAGACGAAAAAGATTTGGCTATAATTCTGCTTTAATTTGCATCCAGTTAGACAGCATCCTGAACTACATAGTTTTTAGTAGATTTAAGGGTGATTACACAGTCAGATTGTAACATGTGGGGTTTACATCATGATGACATGTCATTTGAACCTATTGGGTCATTCACTTGGCATTCCATTCCCCAAGGACTGGAGAGGGATTATAAAAATGCACTGAAAAGCAGTTCAAAGAACTTCAACAGTTAATGTAATGTTAGCAATCTGCAGAGGTCAATCCAAGGTGGAGCACAAGTTCTCATTTATGGGATCACCAGTGGAGCAATTATGAGCTCATTGCTGGCTTTATAAAGTTAGACATTTTAATTAATTGCTATAAATTAGACAACCTTTTGCTTAGCTCCAAGTATATGAGTAGTGCATGATGCAGAGTGAGATATGATACATAGGAACATACCGCTGGCTCAAAGACTGCAAAAATGTTCTCTGAACCAGAAAATTTAGGCTGAGCTCCAGTTCATTTTTTTAAATTGTTTTTAGATTAAATCCTCCTACACACGATCGGATTTTCTGCAGACATAACCTCTGACTTTTGTCCGAAGGGCATTGGCCTTAAATTTGTCTTGCATACAAACAGCACACAATTGTCGGCCAACAAACACGAACATAGTGACGTACTACATGGTTTTTCAGCTCTTTAGCGCCACTCTTTGGGCTCCTTCTGCTAATTTTGTGTAGAAGTTTGGTGAATGTTGATTCGCGCTTTTCATTTAGCACTTTTCATTTTGCGCTTTTCAGTTCGTTTCTGAACAGCCGTTCGTCAACCAGCCATGTTGCGGAATCAGAGGAGATAACGTGTTATTTATTATTGACCTTGGAGTTATTGGTTTGACCCAAGTCCAGTCCAGGAAAAGGAGGAGGAGGAGTTCTTGAAATTGGTTTCTTTATTAATTGTGACCAATTATGTGATATGCCTTTACCGTGGGAGCTCCAGGAGAATAATCCGGATGATTTTCGGAATTATTTCCGGATGACGGACCCCTGCTTTCACCAACTGTTGGCATTGTTGACCCCCTATATTAAGAAGCAGGACACATGCATGAGGCTTTTATTTTATTTTTTGGTTGAATAATAATGATTTGTTTTGGTATATTTTTGGATGCATAGAATGCACTTTTTGGTTAAGTTCTATAGGCAGATATCATGTCTAATTTCTATTTGTTTTGTTTTTTAATGCACAATAAAAAAATTGTGTAGAATAATAACTTGGCTATGTGTTTTACTTCAAATGACAGTTTGGGAGTAGGTAGTTACATTTTAAAAAATACAATGTAAAATGAACAAGGGAAACCAACATAGTTGTATCTTTGATCTTAAAAACTACGGGATAATGGTGTTGTGGTAACTTGCACCAAAAAAAATAAATAACAAGCATAATAATATTATTCTTGCTATCACTAGAAAATAAAAGCCTTTGAAAATTTGTTTGCAATAACTCCATCAGTATCATCGGCAAAACAGCTTCATTATTATCCCATTAAAGAAGAAGAGAATTGTGCGCTGCATTTCGAGATTTCATAATTTGCCGCGTCACAAATGTTCATTCTCCATTACGAATGCTACAAGACCGACTGCTCCCAGCTTGTCCTTGCTTCCAAGCATGCGTGTTTGTACTTTGGACTTTTGTCCGACGGACTTGTGTACACACGCTCGGAAAATCCGACAACAGATATTTGTCCGCGGAAAATTTTAAAGCCTGCCATCCAACATTTCTCCGCAGAAAATCCGACAACAATTGTCCGATGGAGCGTACACATGGTCGGATTTTCCCCCAACAGCCTGTCATCACACAATTCCCGTCGGAAAATCCGATCGTGTGTACGAGGCTTTAGACAAAGTCAGGAAGACCTCTGTTCATCTTTATTGCTCAAATCCAAAGGAAAAGACCAGCTGCACTTTGAAGAATATTCAAACACTGGTAACTTTATTCATCAGGACAATATGAACAGAGAGTCTCCACCTGGAACCTCCTCCTCTGATGTGTTTCACCAATGTTGGTGAAACACATTAGAGAAGGAGGGCCCAAGCAGAAATTCTCTTTTCATGCTGTCCAGATAAAAAAAAAAGTTACCAATATTTACACTTTCTTACAGGTGCAGCCAGTCTTTCCTTTAGATTTGAGCGAAAAATAATTGGCAAAGTTTGAATCATTCACAACTCTATCCAAACATAACTCAACAGGATGAGCCCCTCAGCATCTGATCTTCCATGAGGGTGCCCTGATTCAGGGCTTGGAAGCGGTGTACCTTTTTTGCTGTCTGTTTCACGTTTGAGATTTTCTCTCACGTCCTGTTCTGTCTAACGCTTTTCAACTAGACATAAAGATGTAGGATTTTTTATTAGAAGATAGAAGAAATATGTCACCAACACACCTGGGAGCTTTGTTGGAAAGATTCAAGGTGTTCTGGTGAAAAATGTATTTTATGTCTTATACCAGTTGGGAGTTGCTGAAACACCCTACATTTACAAGGTTAGACCTGGCATGAGCTGTAAAGGGAATAAATTGATTAGTTTGTTTCCTAATGGCAACACAATCAGCAAAGAATAAATAAACTAGTGAAAGTTCTAAATTGTCCCTACTAAAAAAAAAAAGGTCACCTGTTTTTCTAATTAGTACACATAAGCAGGTAACAGATAGTCATGTGCGTTTCGTTACGATGCATTTTTTGACCGAAAATGTTTTTTTCGGAGTTTCAGTCCCAGACTGGAAATCCTTTTAAGAAGAACTTTAATTTCATCATGGGTTACATAAAAAAGAATAGATCATTGTGGGGTATGTTAATTAAAATAAAGTGCAGACAAAATACAGTGCCCTGAAAAAGTATGCATACCCCTTGAAATTTTCCATATTTCGTCATGTTACAACCAAAAACGTAAATGTGTTTTATGTAACGTGACAAAATGTGGAAAATATCAAGGGGTATGAATACTTTTTCTAGGCACTGAATACGAATCTTTAAATGGACATAGTAACAAATGTCAACGAATCGGAAAAAAAGTTATAACGCAATGAATGAATGCATTTGTTTCATTCGGATGATGTCACATGATGAGATAGTAGTTTGGGCCCATGGGGAAATTAATTAATTTGTTTAACAATGCAGATTTGGATAACGAATGAATATGAATTTCCTTCCTTTAGTCCAATTGGATGCACATGACGCCAGTCCATAATGCCCAAAAAATTGAACCGTTCCAATTTGGATCCGTCCGATTCGATAATATATTGAATATACAGCAATCTCCTGGAAAAACCGCAAAATATTTAGAATCCAACCAGACCAACGAATATATGAAACAAATGGCAAAGGTATGAAACCTATTCCTGAAAACAAAATGGTTTAATGTAATGAATATGACAAAGCAAAATTCCTCAAACTGATGCATTCAAAAAGAAACCAAAATTTCTAGTGACAGAGGTTCTAAACTTTACCACCTTGTCCTGAACTAAAAAAAAAAATGATGGCTGGAGATGGGTCTTTGACTAGGCACAGAGAACCACATGTAAAAGGAAGAAGGTCTACAAGAGGGACTCATTTTGCCACCTGGACATCAGACATCTGGTACATCACAATGCCTCATTATATCATACACAAAAAGAGATATATACAAAACACAAAAGTTGGGCACATTTGCTTGCCTGGATTCACTGTATTTGTTGTCAGTAGTTAGTCTATTTAAGGGTTACCTGGAAAACATTCAAATACCAAAGGCCCCAATATTATAATGACTGGAATGAATTGCTCATATACTGTATTTAGTATAAGAATGTGATTCAGTAGTGTGGGTCTCCATAAGAGATTTTTGAATTCCCCTAATTCAGAATGGTGTGAAGGCTGGACACTGAAAAAGCAAGATAAGCAGTAGGAAAAGTACCCATGTCTTTTGCCCGCTCCCCGCCGCGGCGGCCCCGGCCGCCCGCCTCACCCCAATGTTGGTGTTGGTGAAGAATCCTAAAAAATACCATGGACTGCACAGGAAAGAAACACATGAATCCTTTAACAAACCAAACCCAACCTTTCACTGGAAGAACAGATGACTAAATTGAAGCTATAATTTTTATATATATTATTAGAAGAACCAAGTCACTTTAGATATGCAAAAACATTTTAATGCTTAGAAAAGTTGAAGAGAAAAGAAGAAGACAACCAGTAGAAACGTAGATAGAGGAAGTCACAAAAAGTATGAACAACACCGAAGTCTGAAGATCCAAATAGAATTTAGAAGATTCAGGAGAAACACTATCCACGTAGTCTTCAGGGGTCGGAATCGACTTAATGGCACTTACTAATAAAAAGTTCAAAGTGCCAAATGTTACAAAGTTAATCATCAATTTATAACTGCTACAGATGTTACGTAGACCAGAATTGACCAGAACATTGATTGTTCTCGATGGATCATCTTGGAACTATGAGGAATTTTTACTTTGAAACAGAGCCGGATCACTAAATATCTAAAATAGGTCATGGTCTGGCGTGGCAGGGCTCCCCCCCCACAAGGTACACAGCTAGCCATATACCATGTTGTTAAATGTCAGTAGTAAATTCTTATGATAATAATAAAATGTTCCATCCTGCTACCCTGTTTGCTGGCGCCATCCAGCCAGGAACATTATTGTTGTCCTGGTACAGTTTATACATTTTTCATCCCACATCTTTCTTTTGTGGCTATGCCATCTTACCTTATTAAGCCCTACCAAGGCCAGATAGTCATACAAAACAAAAACCTTGGAGCTTGAACAATGCATTCATGAAATTCATCATGGACTATGCATTAGTCTTTTAGCACGGAATGGTGCATTATTTTTATGATGCCTAATGATATTCTAACTGTACCAAGACAATTGGTTACTATTTTATTCACAGAATGTGATTCATAAAATTTGCATTTGTATGATTCTTGATTGTGTTACTGGTGCCTCATGTACGGAGCCTTTAAAGATCCCCATTGGCGGGGTCAGATCCTTTCTATGTTTTGTATCGTTGTTTTGGGATATGGCACTGTACAAGTCTTTCCCCCCATAAGATGATTGGTTGTTTGATTTTGGCAGTCAGTTGGGGTAGGAAAGAGGCAACACAAGATCAATGGCCTAGGGGCTGGAAGTATTAATCTGGCCCTGGCTATAAATGAAAGCCAAACTCCAGTCAAAATTTTTTTGCTGACCCCACTGGGGAGATTTTCTCCCACTTCCTGTTCCTGTGATGAGCACTGTGATGAACATACAAGGAATGTGAGGTTTGGTTTTGGTGGGTCAACAACACAATGATAGCAATAAATTCCAACATTCTACTAAATTTGTATTTTATTTTATCCGCGTCCACTTTGGTGGGATAAATATCCACAACAGAGGAGTACATAAAATGTTAGCAAACTGTGAAACTGCACAAAGACCCCCTGGGACTTAGGGAGCCCATTTATACTGGATCTAGGTCAGACGGATGTTGGGTATACCTGGACCTGCTTCTATATAGTTGTTAATCAACACGCAGAATAATTAAAGTGGTTGAAAACCCTTACATATAGCCAGTGAAGTGACCGGCCTCAGGTGATACACAGAGAGGATACAAATTCTCCTACGTAAGTTTTACTTGTTTATCTGCAGCCCTCTCTTCTCGACAGCAATTTAAAATCCACAATTTATACAGCTTGTTTGAGCTTTCAAGAAGCAGGGGGGAGGAGCTGAAGTTACTGATTGGAGGGAAGGGACGACACACTTCCCCCTTTACTCAGCACACAGAAACAGAGCTGAGGCTGTCAATCACCGGCTGTGTGCTGAAGCTGCCTCCCTGTCACCTTTTTGTCTCTTGGTGTCAGGACAACTTGTCAGAAGTGACTCATACAAATAGCATAGAAATGAGGCAGCAGACATAAATGACATTTAGTGGTCTGGACTGAGACAATTACACACTAGAGAGGGATTTGCTTTGTTCCTGTTCCGTGTCAGAGGTTTACAACCACTTTAAGATTTTTTATTTGGCCAATAGTTGAATGGGGGGGGATTAAAAATTGGTCCTGCACAGGCGCCCCCAACTGGAACATATAACACTGACAAAGTCACAAACACTTCCCAGCAAGAAAAACAAAAAAAAAACAACGTTTTGGCTTTATTGGGCTTGAAGTCAATCAATTGATGGTAATTGTATGGTAAACCTTGAGACAGGACTCTTGAAATATTAGAACTGAGATAACTAGACTAAGGGCTCTTTCACATGGACGGATCCGTGATGATCCGCCCCGTGAACATCCGCTTGCTCAGCGGGGATCGCTCCGCCGATCCCCGCTGTGCAGGCAGATGACAGGTTAGAATGCCGCCCTCCCCTATGGGGGATCGAATGATGACGGACCATAGAGTCCGTCGTCACCCAATCTGATCCGAAAACGGGTGGAAAAGTAGGTTTTTCCTCCGTTACACTTTTTCGGATCGGAGCGGGTCGGATGTCAGCGGACATGTCACCGCTAACATCCGACGCTCCATAGAGGTCTATGGAGGGTCCGTTCAGGTCCGCCTAAAAAACTGACAGGCGGACCTGAACGGATTGTCAGTGTGAAAGAGGCCTAACTGTTTTCATCGACACAAGATGTCTTTTTTTCCAGTTGGTTTTTACATTCGACACATCTCCCTTTTTTGCATCAAATATTTTAAGTCAAAAAATAGATTTTAGTGCAATTTTCCAATAATAAGTTTGTATCTAACACAGTTTAACAGCATCGTTCAGAGCTCTGTGTTAAATTTTAATGCAATAATCTCTTTCACTTAGTCTTACAGTCTTTCTAATAGAACTGTCCACATTTGCCTGCTGGTGAAAGAATATCAAACAGCCAAAGGAATATTAAAATTGTTTTTGTGCTCTATAATGGTGCTTTATAATGTACACATACTATATACTACTTGAAAATTAGAAAAAAAAATGTGAAGAGTTTTCAAATCTTATATCTAAAGACAAAACTTTTTTAAACTTTTGGATTGAGTGATGATGGGTTAGAACCTCCGTTGGGTTGATATTTTCTGTCCCCACTAGGGAGATTCACATACAAAATATGTCCTGGTGACCAATATCTCCAGGACTGAAAGTGAGGAAAAATACAACATTTTGAGTGAACATTTTGAGTTGTCATTAGAGAGGAAATCTGCTAATGGAGGCACATTGTTTCAGTGACAACTAAGAAGGGACTTAGCTCACTTAGAAATTTCCTTCCGCTTCCTGTTGTATCTAAAGGACAGGAAGTGAAAGGAAATCCCTCTCTCTTTTCTGACTACGCTATGTTGTAGGTGGGGTCTACTTGTCCTACCTAACATTGAGGGCCAGGCCAGTTCACACCATAGAAACACAACCCGGATGCGTTCCAGATGCTTTTCTGCATGCGCGTTTTCGACACGTATTTGATGCGTTCTGGTGCGTTTTTGGTGCAGTCCAGTGCATTTTTTCCTTATCTTTTTTCTTAACCTTAAAGGGGTTGTAAAGGTTCATGTTTTTTCACCTTAATGCATCCTATGCATTAAGGTGAAAAAACACCTGTCAGTGACCTTCCCCCCAACCCCCCCCCCCATTTTACTTACTTGAACCCTCAAACTTGACCCACGGGGATGTGCCGTCTCTCTGCTAGGGGGTTCTTGGCTGTTGATTGGATATATTGATAGCAGCGCAGCCATTGGCTTCTGCTGCTGTCAATGAAATGCAATGACGCGGCCGCCAGGGGCGGGGCCGAGTCTTGCATTCGGCGTCTATGAACGTCTATGGACCTCTGGAACTGCAAGCACTGGTGTGAACTATGCCATTAAAAAAACAAATAACCTACTTTCCATGCATTTTTGATGCAGAAAAATAACACACTGGACTGCATGTGGTGTGAACTGGCCCTAAGGCTGTTCCCAAACTCACAGATGAATCTTCACTATGTGCAGTAATAAAGTACAGAGTTCCCCTGAAATTAGATAAGTACAGCCACCATCGTAAGACCTTAATTGTTGCCAACATCCCTATAGTATAGAACACAAGAGCAGAAGTACCCCCCGGTGAATTGGGACTTTTCAGGCAAATACACAATATTGGAGCAAATATAATATATAGTTTATTAATATAAAATGAAGATAAAAACATTGGTGCATACATCACCATGGAGTTAATATGACAAAACGTAGTACAAATGTGACCCAAACAGGGTTGCGTATTGTGGTGCACACTTCTCTTCTTGTTATGCCCTGAAAGTGTTGTCCTGTGTCACTACACACTGTAATTTGATGTATGCTGCATTAGAGGGGACGTGCTGAGCCTACGCACACTCCACCAGTCCAGCGTACCTCTGTTGCCTCACTCCCAGTAACAGAATGGGGTTCCGCCGTGCACATAGCATGGACTTCATACATGCACTCATTAACTTCATCACTTTCCGTTACCTCGTGACCAGGCCATAGATCACCGTAACATGGGTTCGGATTAGTTTGCTATTGAAAACGGACCGCTAGGGATGGAGACAGAATATCAACCCTCTCCCTACCAGAGGACATGTTAACTTTCCAGGTACCATGTCCAATGAGTAGTTGCTTTGTGCCTTAAATTTGTGTTTAGTTACCCTTAGCAACTACATTCCTCTTTCTTGTCTTGCCCAATTAACCCATTTGAGGTGGTGTTACTTCATACCATGAATACATAAAAATAAAACCAAGTATGGGCCCACTATCCAGTAACTGAAAATGTATCAGTATTTAATTAATTTACACCGATTCGTCCATGTGGACAGGATATCTCCAAGACTATATGGAGTCAATTCATATGAAACAGCAGGAAGACAAAGGAATGTCTCCAAAAACAATAGCAAAGAGGAGGATCAACCACGGTATATCAAAAAAAAGAAAGGCTTTATCGAAAAGACAGTATAATTAACCCACTATTGGTGATAGTAACACCAATTAAGTGGGAACAACCCACCCAGTGTACCCAAATATAAAAACCACACACAAAATGACAATGTTGTCACAATATGGCGCCAACACCTGGGCCCTACACACACATCCAGGCATTACAACATTGAAAGGACTAGTGCTGCTCAGAATCCCTAATCTGAGAATGAAATGAGGATTATTGTTATGATAAACCGTAATTCTGGGGTTCTACATCTAGCATGTTGTTGGAAGGCAACATGATTTAATATCATATTTCTGGAGTTTCATTCTGGTTGAAACAACCAAGCCTTTGCTTTCTTGGGGGCAGTCTGGAATGTCTTTGTAGCATATCTAAAAGAAGAGATCAGGCCTCCATCAAGGCTGAACAGTGCTTGGCTCTGGATCGTCTGTTGTTATAACGCTATGCAAGCAAACTTGAAAGGGACCATAGCTGACAAGATGATTGATGAATGTCCTGCTACAGAAGATCAAAGGATCAACAGGCACCTAGAGATGATACATGGACAATGCTGCCCCTAGAGGCCAATACAGTAGGATGGACAGTAATATAATATATTAAAAGGACTACCTCTTGGCAATATCTCATTGGACAGGAGGCTAGTGGGGGTGGTTACGAATGGGTCTAAATGAATGTGTAAAAAGGGCACACAGGAGGGAATTCGTCCCTTTTTGCTCTTGGTTCAAGGCGGTGCATACCAGCACATTATGCCTTTACTTTGCAGGGAAGAAAAAAAGAGGGATCAAAAAAAAAAACCCAGAGTTTACTTCCTCTTTAAGTACTGGCAAGATTTAAATAGCATGACAGCCAAGCAAATAGCATTTTTAGAAGGTGGTCACCGATGGCAGCCACAGTAATACTCTTATGCCGCGTACACACGAGCGGACTTTACGGCAGACTTTGCCCGGCGGACTTTTCGACGGACTTTCCGAAGGAACGGACTTGCCTACACACGATCAACCAAAGTCCGACGGATTCGTACGTGATGATGTACGACCGGACTAAAATAAGGAAGTTGATAGCCAGTAGCCAATAGCTGCCCTAGCGTTTTTTTTCCTTTGGACTAGCATACAGACGAGCAGGTTTTTCGACCGGACTCAAGTCCATCGGAAAGATTTAAAACATGTTTCATTTCTAGGTCTGTCGAACTTTTGGGGAAAAAAAGTCCGCTGGAGCCCACACACGATTGAATTGTCCGACGGACTCCGGTCCGCCGGATCAAGTATGCCGTAAAGTCCGGTCGTGTGTACGCCGCATCAGTGCAAGTTCCCTATAACATTACTGTTACTTTATGAGGACTATAGATAGATGGTTGTGTATTAGACTTTCAACTACTCACCAATAAATGTTATTATTATGTTAAAGCTTTCACTCTTGGTCAAAGAACTCTTATTTAACCCACATCATATCTTAGAGATATTAAATATTAAATATAATAAACGGGTAACATTACCTTCAAGGGCAAAGCCATCGAACCCCATACACGGAGCTGTAAACTTTGACTAACATATGTGCTCAGTCTGTCTACTAGTTTTTATCGTAGTTCTCAGAGTTTTATCAGAATTACTGGAATTTAGGTTTACAGCTCCCTTAAAAGCCGCTTTATCATTTTGTCAATATGTTTCATACAATAAATTCCTTCATTTACAAAAAAAAAACAGGAATAATAATAAGCATTTGAGAAAACCCATCATTTAAAGTGAGCCATGAACAACATCTAAGAATCCCATTTCAAAATTTGCCAACAAGATAATAATAAAAACAAGAAAAAAAAAAAAGGAAAAAGCATAAAAAACAACAAGCATAATACGACTCACATTTCCTTAAATTTAAAAGTACAGCTTTTCACTGGCAAAAGACTTTTCAAACTGACCCTTCCCCAAACACACATCCTGTGATGACATTTCCTGTTCAGTTGCTGTATCGATGGGAATTTTTGTTTAATTTCTTTTTTTTTTGTTTCATTTTCACGAATAAAAATAAATCATTATTTGCACAATTTTTCTGAGCACTTCCAGAGAGCAACTTGCAGCTTAAGAACAGTCACAGAGCCTTTGCTGCAGCATCAGCAGCAGCAACACACAGCCCCTGCTAATACAACGGCACACACACACACCGCACAAAGATTACAATCCTACCTTTGTTGTAACAATACAGAGGCAATCCATTTCGTGATGCTCGGCCGGACGGAACGCAAATCATAAGCGAACGGAGGAAAATCTCTTGTAAGACAAAAAAAAACCCCCAGAACAATGCAGGAATCACCAAGCTGCAAGGACCGTGTGTGCCTGTGTTGCTGTGTGTGTGTGTGTGTGTGTATGTGCTTTTTTTTTTTTTTTTTTCTCTATCGGGCCTCTTCAGTACGGAAAGCAAGTCTTCTTTCGCAGTGCTCTCAGCATGTCTGGTTAATACAGGTATCTGGAAATCCGTAAAAAGATCAAGAAAATCCGAAACTTCCGAGTGTGATTGTGCCACCAATCAATGTTACGTCTCTGATCGAAAATATCCTTCTAATCAAAATATCCTTCTATTTTTTTTTTTTTCTTTCCAGATAAGAGGCAAATACAACAGATCAGGAAGAACCAGACTTTTAAATAGAGAGCTGAATCCTAAAATGCTTCATCATGGCCAAAACCATCAGCTGTGCCAATTTTTTTTTTCGCTTTCAATCGTTCAACTTATCTTCTACAATTACAAGGCACATGTCTTTACATCCTTTGCCTGGCTTCTGATACACTACTGGGTTAAAGCACTTTTCTTTTTTTTTTTTAAAACGGAGAACACGTCTTGTTTAAAGACAGCTTCTGTTAAGCACACATGCCATCTGCCTGAATACCCTATAAACCGATCTCTGAAAACAGGAAGAATATCAAAGACATCAGTAATCTTAACTCAGAAAACAACACAGCAAGGGGCATGGTGCAAAGAACTGAAAGGAGACGTACGTAATAGTTCTTGCTACGATAAAGGATTTCTCAATAAAAATCTGTGGGTGATCCTTTTGATCGTAATGAGAGATATTTTTAGAATATTATTATATTTTTTTTTCCCTTGTACAGCAGTAGAAGCGTTCAAGGTTTCAACAGAGAGAGAGAGAGAGAGAGAGACGTTGACAGCCTAGCAGGGGAAATTAAATGATATATTGTCAAACGCTAGAATCTTCTTGTCAGTGGGAGAGTGGGCAAGACTGATTTTTATGAAAAGGCAACATAACCCATTGCCTTGGGGGGCACAGATATTTTTTGCCTGTTCTCTCTATTCTTTCTCTTTTTCATCATCAATTTGACATCTTAAAGTGGAACTAAACCCATCGATTTCACTGTTTCCAAAAAAACTGTTACATTCAAGGCATGTTGTGAATGATAACTGTCACAGTTGCTTGTTAACTCAACCAAACTGTCAAGCCATCTGGTGTCATAACTGATCGCATGTGCAGCACCATGGCAACTGCAGATCAAACAGGAGCTAAGATGGCAGCTTCCTTGGCTGTAAAGGATAGGGGGGTTTAGTTCTGCTTTAAGCATACCTCCTAACTGTCCCTGATTTCGATGGACTGATTTGGAGAAATGTCCCTCTGTCCCTCTTTCCTCCTCATTTGTCCCTCATTTTGGTCTGATCCATATAGTTATATATAAAATGCACTTTTTATCTTTCAAAAAGTGTTTCCCAGTGCTAAACCTTTCATCCAATTTTTAAATTGCTGCATTTGTAAATTTTAAAAGCCAAAAGGAATAGTAGTGGTAAAAAAATTAAAAAAAAAGCTCTTGTGGATTTAATTAACCTTTTTTTTTTTTTGGTTAATTCTCCTTTAAGGGGGTGTGGCAGGAGGCATGTCCTATGCCTACATATGTTTGGTAGTAGGTGTCCCTCATTGCCATCTCAAAATGTTGGGAGGTATGTTTAAGGCTCAATTTCAACTCCCACCACCTACTCAAAGCAGATGTTACAAAGTTACATAGTAGGTGAGTTTGAAAAAAGTCTGTCAAGTCCAACCTATGTCTTCCAAGTGATCACCTAAATAATGCTGTTCCTCGTCCCATTCTCCATTGTCGAGCAGTGGGAAGTCTTTAATAAATTTGGCACTCAGGTTGTGACATGTTAGTGCTTTTCTATGCAACTATATACTGTGAGCCCAGGCTGTGTAATGATGCTGGCCTAGGGGAGGTGTTCATGACAGCATGGGTGTCACGCCTACCCCTAACGCAAGTGGTCAGGCACTATAGCTGGCTTCTGTGTTCTTTACCTACAGCAGAGAAAAGATATACCTGTGCTCAAATCCCAATAGCTTGTACATGTACTTGAATTATCAGGTGCTAAAGGGGTGTGACCACATATTAACACTATAAATTCTGGATGGACCCTCTGCACACTGCTATACACCTTTTCCAGCAAACTATGCAATGAAAAACAGGGATATTATTTCACATGTATAAGCAAATGGTGCAGCGCTAAATAAGGACAAATCATACATATACGATGTATGTCATAAAATGAATAACACAAATATAATATGACTACGTGCTGTTATTGTGTCAGTTTCCACAGAACACAATGAAAATTAAATCTCTCAAAGTTCAAAGCAGCACAAAAAGTCCATGAGTCATCCAGTGAATCCAAACAATCATGTGTGATCAAACAGCATGCCGGAAAAGGTGACAAATCGACGTGCCCACCACCATTATGCAGAGTGGCCTCTCACCTGACAACGAGGACACTTTAATTATAGAGGGTCATAATAGGCATTCCCTTATGGGTCATACAGGTATGGAGCACAGCGGTTCAGCGTTCAAAACTTCCGTCATAAGGCTGGATCAGGACACTCTCGGATAATACAGTGGCATATGGAACAGAGAATAATGGCAAAGATAGTGCTCTCCGTATAAACAATTTTATTTAAAAAGATAAAAGAGATACACTCACAAGTGAAGCACTTAACCAGTGCAAGTAAGCAGGCAAGAGCGATGATGTAAACACAACTCTCTGAGGATGCGCGATGGCGATCCCCAGTGGGCGGGGACTTCTTCAGCAGATCTGCAACGCGTCCAGAAAGAGGATACTTTGTGACGTCACCCGCGGCCATCGCGCATCCTCAGAGAGTTGTGTTTACATCATCGCTCTTGCCTGCTTACATTTATTCAAGGGATTTGATTTTGACCCTGGTGTTCAGCTGCTGAGCATTGTTATACGTATTTGCGCTGATTTATATTTTTACATATATTATTTCACATATATAGCAATACATGCGTCAAAGTAATCCCTGTAAAGGAAAAGAAGGGGGGGGGGGGCACCACCTGAGTGTAGTATGAATGTAGGATTTTGTTCAGCATAGGATTAAAAACACTCACAAGAAGATGATAATAAATTTGCTCATCGTGAAATACTCAGCCCTAAGAGGTCCCTCCGTCCTGCAGGCTCCCCCAGTTGTAGTGAGTGTGAGTGTTTTTAATCCTAGGCTCAATAAAATCATACAATAATATTACACTCAGGTCCCCCCCCCCCTTTTCTCTTTCTTTACATGTCTTTCAGAGTTGGACACACTCTTTGGATGACTGCTGCTTACAAATACTTCACTTATGACTAATGGTCTTATGGACTTTTTGGACTTAAAGACTCAGCCTTTTAGTATGTCAACTACTTTTCAATAGACTTGTTTTTAATTTAATTTTTAATTTAATTTAAATTTTGGGCATAAATCCTCTGTGCGCCAGATTCCTCCTATCTCACTCAAGTAAAATTAATCCCTCTTCTGGCCAGTCCTACGCTGCCTTGCCACTGCAAATCCTATAGTGGACACCATGCCAACATGGGGCATAAAGACCCAAGGTCGGGGAGAATGACTAGGTTCAGAACTGGTCACTTGGTTCTTTATGCCCCATGTTGGTATGGTATCCACCGTAGCATTTGCAGTGGCAAAGCAGTGTAGAACTGTCCAGAAGAGGAAATACATTGACACAGATGGTCAGCTTAAACATGTATTGCAAAATATGTCAACTAAATATCCATGTTTTTCATTGCATTGTTTGCTGGGATGGGTGTATAGCAGTGTGCAGAGGGTCCATCCAGAATTTGTACTTTACCTATAGCAGCCCCCTTTCCCATAAGGCAAGCAGACCTACCGGTACTCGGTTGCCCTCAGGTCTTATACACAATGCTATAGTGTCTGGCCACCACGCCGGGGCAGGCGCGAACTGAGCACAGCAAACAGGTACTTGGCAGGCAAGGTTCAGAGTAGTCATGGTCCAATCTGTAGTCAAAGGGCAGGCAGAGTTCAGAGAATAGTTGATATTCGATCCAGGGTCATCAACGGGGGAATACAAAGAGCAGAGCAGGACAGACAGACAGAGAGCTTGAGCACGTATTACACACGCTATCACAAGCATGAGACTACAGGCTTGGCTGGCCTAAATCAGGTTTGCTTTCCATCCAGACACTGGCCACCTCAATCAACTTGCAGGTGGACAGACAGACAGTGATGCATCATAGCCAAAACCAGGATGCTGGAATGAGACCAGCAGCTGTCAAAGAACAGGAGAGTTCTTTACAATGGGTTCCCAGGAAAGGGTTTAAGGACACTGGACATCAATTAATCTGGAAGTAGAGCAGAGATCAGTGTTGAAGGAGGGAAGCACTAGAGCTTGGAGAAGGTGAGTAGTGCTTTTTGAACTTCCTTCCATTCTCACACTATTTGTAAATAAAAGCTTCTTTATGCACCCCCCCCCTTCTATTGCCATCTACAATACTCACCTAGCTGTGGCTTCAGGGGCTCTGTTCAGCTTCTTGCCTTGGCAGCAAGATATGTGGTCACTTATATAGGAAAGGGGTATCATTTAAGCAGAAGCACTGATTGGCTATCTGTGCTTAAAAATTAAGCCTTGTGCAGCACATGTATGAGTATCAGTCACCAATGTGTAAACCCACTAACATGGCATACTGTATATTTTTTAATATTTACATAAAAAAATGTTTTATACATTTTTATTATAAAGAGCATTGCTGTAAATCTTTATAGTACCTACAAAGTCTTTGTCCTTAATTATAATAGGGATATGGTACCTGGTACCTGTAAAGGTGATTGCAGGTTCTGGTTGACTGGTAGATTGCAGGTTCAGGTTGATTGGTAGTAAGTGGATTCACCAATCACTACTGCTTAGTAAGACTTCATACACTCCACTGTCAAAAGGGGGTGTACCACTTGTGTCTCGACCATGCTCTGAATACTCCACTGTGCAAATGTTTCTGCTGGGCTGAGAGCCAATACACCAAGCAAACACTGCAGGATTCCTGGACGGATGCAAGACTTTCCTTGGCCTGATTTTGCAAGACTCTGTCTGTGTATTCCTCAGTGTTGCTAGGACAAATGGAAAATATGGCATCTTCAGTGTGTCCCAGTTTATTTCTGTAGCTCCCAGTATCCAGTGGAAGCCTGCTGAGGGTGACAGAGAGATGCAATACTCATACAACCTTAATAGGACACATATATGGCATTGGCAAAAAAAATTGTTTGTATGTTTTCTGTTTGTGTGGGTTACTTCTGTGTTATTGAATTACCTCCAACATTCCAATCATCTTCAACCCAGAACTGATCCTTAGTGTATACGTTTCTATAACAATTGCCAAGTAAGTTCCTTTTGAACAGACACTGGTATAATTATAATTATAATTAATTCCATTTTCTAAAGTGCCTTGGAATATGACTTGGATGAGAAAATTTGGCTCGCAATCACTAGTCCAATGCATCATAAAGGTGTTCAGTAGGGTTGAAGTCAGGGCTATATGCAGGCCAAATATCAAAGGTAGGTTACTGCGCTGTCTGTAAATCACTCTAAACCCGTTAACCAAGTGATATAAATGAACGGTGAACTGCTGCAACTTTATGTGAGATACACACTATAAATCAACTAAAAATAAAAAATAAGCTGCGCTCTGTTAATAGTGAAAACCATTATAAACAGTGACATATAAATCTTTAAGGCATACACCAAAGTCAATTAGGTCTATAAACCCTCCAAATAACTAGTGATTAGGGATGAGCTTCGAGTTCGAGTCGAACTCATGTTCGACTCGAACATTGGCTGTTCGCAAGTTCGCCGAACAGCGAACAATTTGGGATGTTCGCGGCAAATTCGAATGCTGCGGAACACCCTTTAAAAGTCTATGGGAGAAATCAAAAGTGCTAATTTTAAAGGCTAATATGCAAGTTATTGTCATAAAAAGTGTTTGGGGACCCAGGTCCTGCCCCAGGGGACATGGATCAATGCAAAAAAAAGTTTTAAAAACGGCCGTTTTTTCAGGAGCAGTGATTTTAATAATGCTTAAAGTCAAACAATAAAAGTGTAATATCCCTTTAAATTTCGTAGCTGGGGGGTGTCTATAGTATGCCTGTAAAGGGGCGCATGTTTCCTGTGTTTAGAACAGTCTGACAGCAAAATGACATTTTGAAGGAAAAAACTCATTTAAAACTACCCGCGGCTATTGCATTGCCGACAATACACATAGAAGTTCATTGATAAAAACGGCATGGGAATTCCCCAAAGGGGAACCCCGAACCAAAATTTAAAAAAAAAAATGACGTAGGAGCCCCCCTAAATTCCATACCAGGCCCTTCAGGTCTGATATGGATATTAAGGGGAACCCCGGCCAAAATTTAAAAAAAAAAATAATGTGGGGTTCCCCCTAAATTCCATACCAGACCCTTCAGGTCTGGTATGGATTTTAAGGGGAACCCCGCGCCAAATTAAAAAAAAAAACGGCGTGGGGTCCCCCCAAAAATCCATACCAGACCCTTATCCGAGCACGCAACCTGGCAGGCCGCAGGAAAAGAGGGGGGGACGAGAGTGCGGCCCCCCTCCTGAACCGTACCAGGCCACATGCCCTCAACATTGGGAGGGTGCTTTGGGGTAGCCCCCCAAAACACCTTGTCCCCATGTTGATGAGGACAAGGGCCTCATCCCCACAACCCTGGCCGGTGGTTGTGGGGGTCTGCAGGCGGGGGGCTTATCGGAATCTGGAAGCCCCCTTTAACAAGGGGACCCCCAGATCCCGGCCCCCCCCCGTGTGAAATGGTAAGGGGGTACAAAAGTACCCCTACCATTTCACTAAAAAACTGTCAAAAATGTTAAAAATGACAAGAGACAGTTTTTGACAATTCCTTTATTTAAATACTTCTTCTTTCTTCTATCCTCCTTCATCTTCTGGTTCTTCTGGTTCTTCTGGCTCTTCTGGTTCTTCCTCCGGCGTTCTCGTCCAGCATCTCCTCCGCGGCGTCTTCTATCTTCTTCTTCTCGGGCCGCTCCGCACCCATGGCATAGGGGGAGGCTCCCGCTCTTCTCTTCTTCTTCATCTTCTTTTCTTCTTCTTTTCTTCTCTTCTTCTCTTCTTCATTTTCTTCTCAGGGCCGCTCCGCACCCATGCTGGCATGGAGGGAGGCTCCCGCTGTGTGACGGCGCTCCTCGTCTGACAGTTCTTAAATGACGAGGGGCGGGGCCACCCGGTGACCCCGCCCCCCTCTGACGCACGGTGACTTGACGGGACTTCCCTGTGACGTCACGGGGAATGCCACAGGGAAGTCCCGTCATGTCCCGTGCGTCAGAGGGGGGCGGGGTCACCAGGTGGCCCCGCCCCCGTTATTTAAGAACTGTCAGACGAGGAGCGCCGTCACACAGCGGGAGCCTCCCTCCATGCCAGCATGGGTGCGGAGCGGCCCAGAGAAGAAAATGAAGAAGAGAAGAAGAGAAGAAAAGAAGAAGAGAAGAAGATGAAGAAGATGAAGAGAAGAGCGGGAGCCTCCCCCCCATGCCATGGGTGCGGAGCGGCCCGAGGAGAAGAAGATAGAAGACGCCGCGGAGGAGATGCTGGACGAGAACGCCGGAGGAAGAACCAGAAGAGCCAGAAGAACCAGAAGAACCAGAAGATGAAGGAAGATAGAAGAAAGAAGAAGTATTTAAATAAAGGAATTGTCAAAAACTGTCTCTTGTCATTTTTAACATTTTTGACAGTTTTTTAGTGAAATGGTAGGGGTACTTTTGTACCCCCTTACCATTTCACATGGGGGGGGCCGGGATCTGGGGGTCCCCTTGTTAAAGGGGGCTTCCAGATTCCGATAAGCCCCCCGCCTGCAGACCCCCACAACCACCGGCCAGGGTTGTGGGGATGAGGCCCTTGTCCTCATCAACATGGGGACAAGGTGTTTTGGGGGGCTACCCCAAAGCACCCTCCCAATGTTGAGGGCATGTGGCCTGGTACGGTTCAGGAGGGGGGGGGCCGCACTCTCGTCCCCCCCTCTTTTCCTGCGGCCTGCCAGGTTGCGTGCTCGGATAAGGGTCTGGTATGGATTTTTGGGGGGACCCCACGCCTTTTTTTTTTTTTTTTTTGGCGCGGGGTTCCCCTTAAAATCCATACCAGACCTGAAGGGTCTGGTATGGAATTTAGGGGGAACCCCACGTCATTTTTTTTTTAAATTTTGGTTCGGGGTTCCCCTTTGGGGAATTCCCATGCCGTTTTTATCAATGAACTTCTATGTGTATTGTCGGCAATGCAATAGCCGCGGGTAGTTTTAAATGAGTTTTTTCCTTCAAAATGTCATTTTGCTGTCAGACTGTTCTAAACACAGGAAACATGCGCCCCTTTACAGGCATACTATAGACACCCCTCAGCTACGAAATTTAAAGGGATATTACACTTTTATTGTTTGACTTTAAGCATTATTAAAATCACTGCTCCTGAAAAAACGGCCGTTTTTAAAACTTTTTTTTGCATTGATCCATGTCCCCTGGGGCAGGACCCAGGTCCCCAAATACTTTTTATGACAATAACTTGCATATTAGCCTTTAAAATTAGCACTTTTGATTATTCATGTTCGTGTCCCATAGACTTTAACGGTGTTCGCGTGTTCGAACGAACTTTTTTCCTGTTCGCATGTTCTGGTGCGAACCGAACAGGGGGGTGTTCGGCTCATCCGTATTAGTGATATAGCAATATTAAATGAATGAAACTCGTGGGTATACAGATACACCACCACAAGTCAAGGAAACTGGAGTACTCTCTGAGTGTCCTTTTTTCTCTGTTGAATTGCTGAAAAGGAAAATGTTCCACAACATACAAAATGCTTCAAAGCTACAGTTCGTGCAGAAGTTCCTCAACCGACTATTCCACAGTGATTTATGACAGAAAATACCCAAGAAGATGTGACAGGGTATGATAGACATGGCCCTCCACGTTTAAAAACTCTGCCGCTTACCAGCTGGTTAGATCTCTTTTTAGGGAGATCACAATCGCCTGTGGCTTGTACCCCAGCCCCGGGTCTCTGTGCTTAGCACCAAGGTATCCCAGATCCTCTACTCCAGATGCCCTCCGTATTATCAACAGTCAATAATTCCCCATGTAAGGATAAAAAGGGCTTCCATAGTGTAATTCCATAAAACGTTTATTTAATTAAAAGACAAGAATGCACTTACACTTTGCCGAATATAAAATAGCGTGTCAAATAAATTAGAGCCGGCCGGCTCTCGATAGCTGCCTATATAATAGGGATATATGCAGGCCACTTGAGTTCCTCCACACCAAACTCATTAAACCATGTTTATAAGGAGCTGGCTTTGTGCACGCGGGTACAGTTATGCTAGAACAGAAAAGAACCTTCCCCAAACTGTTGTCACAAGGTTAGACGTATACAATTGCTGTCTAAAATGTTACCTCTATGCTGAAACAGTCACGGGACCCTTCACCGGATATTGATTAATTGGAGAGGTATCCACATACTTTTAGCTACTGTAGATGTAATAGTCAAGTGTCAACACACTTTTAGTCATATAGTGTATAAATACATATGTCTACTATATGCATGTAAAGGAAACATGTAAAATGTAGTGCTGTTGATTGTACATCACTTGTGGAACACCATGGGTGTTCAATCTGTGGCCCTCCAGCTGTTGTAAAACTACAAGTCCCATGAGGCATTGCAAGGCTGACGGTTACAAGCATGACTCCCAAAGGCAACAGCTGGAGGGCCACAGGTTGAGCACTCCTGTTATAAGGCATTGTCCCTGACCTTTGTTTACTGCTCAAGACCTAATTCAATCAATCACTATACCAGGAGCTAATATGCTTGACCCAATAACTCCTATATCACAAATCACCAACCATTATAAGCCCTCCTCCACACCTAAACCCACCCAACCCCAATAACCAACTCTATATATATTCCATCCTACATCAGTTTTTTTTTTTCCCTCTGTGTTCCACCATCTTGAATCATGGGAAGTGTTCATGTCCTAGAGCTTGATTACTGATAACTGGAGCAGTCATAAAGCAGGAGTACACAGCATCCAACTTTTCTCCACAGCTGTAGATTTGACTGCTCTAGAAGATACAATAGCCATGTAGCCACCCACTTACTCAAGGTGATGGTGACTAAAAGGGCAATGTGAGATGGCTAAGGATAGTCTATATCCTTTATAGTCTATATGCCTCTCAGAAGCAGGAGACTGATTTCATTCTAACTCTCAGCTCAACTCTGCAACCCTTATGCCGCGTACACACGGGCGGACATTTCGACCAGACTGGTCCGCCGGTCTTTCCGATGGACTTCCAATGGACTTTTGAACGAACGGACTTGCCTACACACGATCACACCAAAGTCGGACGGATTTGTACGTGATGACGTACGACCGGACTAATACAAGGAAGTTGATAGCCAGTAGCCAATAGCTGCCCTAGCGTGGGTTTTCGTCCGTCGGACTAGCATACAGACGAGCGGATTTTTCGACCGGACTCGAGTCCGTCGGAAAGATTTGAAACATGTTCCAAATCTAAAGTCCGTCAGATTTTCGACCGAAAAAAGTCTGCTGCAGGTCCGATGGAGCCTACACACGGTCGGATTGTCCGCCGGATTCGGTCCGTCGGACCAGTCCAGTCAAAAAGTCCGCTCGTGTGTATGCGGCATTACTCCTAAATTAAGATGAAGGCATATGTAACAGTATGTGTGGCAAGATTGTGTCATTTGCCTAAAAACGTTGGTGACTAGAAGTGTCTTTCTCAAACTCAAGAACTGGTAGGGGTTTATAGTAAAGGTTAGAAAACAAAAAAGGTTTTATCTGTGAAGGTTCTCATTTATCCAGGTCATAGTATAGTTCAGGGTTCACTAAATGGCGGACCGGGGACTGGACCTGGACCAAGCAACAGTCCTGTCCAGACCATGGCTCTGCCACTTATCAGCCTGGGTGTTCTCTCTCTCTGGTCTCCCGCCCAGCTGCGGCTTTATCCTCACAGAGGGCGGGGGTGGGAGGTGCTGCATATCGGGACAGAGGGTGGAATTTGGTAATCACCTGCTTGTTAATGTCTTAAGTTGGGCAGCTCCTGCCCTCTGTCCTGATATGCAGTACCTCCCACTCCCGCCCGCTGTGAGGATGATAGCGACGGCTGGGTGGTAGATCAGAGAGAGAGGACTACCAGCTGCTATGTACCTCTGCCCTGGTAGGACTGTGCAGGGGGGCTGAAGGATGAAAGGGGGACTGTGATGTAAAGGAGGAGCGGAGAGCTATGACTTCAAGGGGCACTGTGATGTGTGAAGGGGGCATTGTGATGTGTAAAATGGGCACAGTGCTGTGTAAAGGGGGCACTGTGATGTGTAAAGGGGGTGCTGTGATGTGTAAAGGGGGTGCTGTGTAAAGGGGACCCTGTGATGTATAGAGGAGGCACTGTGATATGTAGAAGGGGCATTGTGATGTGTAAAGGGAAAACTGTGTAAAGGGGGCACTGTCATGTGTAAAGGGAGCACTGTGATGTGAAGGGGAACTGAGGACACTGTTGTACTGAAGGGGATGTGAAGGGGATCTGTGATGTAAAGGGGGACTGTGGACACTGATGTAAACGGGGAGTTGTGATGGTAAGTGGGGGTTGTGATGTGAAATGGGCACTGAGGACAATGATATACAGGGGGGACTGTGCTGTAAAAGGGGGCTGTAATGCATTATAGCGCAAACATGAGATTTGGACCTCTGCTTTAAGAAAATTTTACAAACTGGACCCCCATGAATTTTAATTTAACACCACTTGTATGGTTAGTAGTAGTTAGTCATATTGAACTGGGCTTGTTCTGTAATGTTGAAGATGTTTCAATACCTATCCAAGTGGCTTCCTTGGTTCAAATAAGTGTTAGTAACATACCCATATACCTGCCTTGACACACTGTATGACACTATGGTAACTGGATTAAGGTGTCTGCGGTACCTGTATGGATATAAATGCTAAGGAATGTTCCTGACACTGACTTAAGCCTTGTACACACAATCGGATTTTCCGCAGACAAAACCTCAGACTTTTGTCTGAAGGCGTGTGTCTGGATTTTGTCTTGCATACAAACAGTACACAATTCTCGGTGTACGTACTAGAATTACTAAGAGCCGAAAAAGAGGAAGTTCAATTGTCAGGTGCCACCCTTTGGGCTCCTTCTGCTAATTTCGTGTTAGTAGAAGTTTGGTGAGTGTTGATTCTCGCTTTTCATTTCACACTTTTCATTTCTCGCTTTTCAGTTTGTTTCTGAATGGCCATTCGTCAACCAGCCATGTTGCGGAACCAGAGGAGATAACGTGTTATTTATTATTGGCCTTGGAGTTATTGCTTTGACCCAATTCCAGTCCAGGAACAGGAGGAGGAGGATTTCTTGGACCAAAAATTGGTTGCGTTATTAATCGTGACCAATTATGTCATATGCCTTTGCTGCGGGAGCTCCAGGAGAATAATCCTGATGATTTTCGAAATTATCTCCGGATGACGGACCCCTGCTTTCACCAACTCTTGGCATTGTTGACCCCCTATATTAAGAAGCAGGACACATGCATGAGGCTTTTATTTTTTTTTTTGGTTGAATAATGATTTGATTTGGTATTTTTTGTTTCTATATTTTTGGATGCATAGAATGCATTTTTTGGTTAAGTTCTATTGGCAGATAGCATGTCTAATTTTCTTTTTTTAATGCACAATAAAAAAATGTGTAGAATAATATTTGGCTATGTGTTTTACTTCAAATGACAGTTTGGGAGTAGGCAGTTACATTTTATAAAATACAATGTAAAATTAACAAGGGACACCAACATAGTTGTATCTTTGATCTTAAAAAAAATACAGGATGATGGTGTTGTGGTAACTTGCACCAAAAAAAAAAAAAAAAAAATAACAAGCATAATAATATTATTCTTGATATCACTAGAAAAAAAAAGCCTTTAAAAAAATTAGTTTGCAATAACTCCATCAGTATCACCAGCAAAGCAGATTCATTATTATCCCATTAAAGAAGAAGAGAATTTTGCGCTGCATTTCGAGATTTCATAATTTGCCACGTCACAAATGTTAATTCTCCATTACGAACGCATGTTTACAACCACTTCTGGCTCGTCCTTGCTTCTGAGCATGCATGTTTGTACTTTGGACTTTTGTCTGACGGACTTGTCTTGACTTCTTTTTTCTCATGTTTGATGGTTTAGTTCACCCACTTTACAGTTCACAATCTGCTAACCTATTTTTCCACCCATGTTATTAAAATATTTTTAAAAGAGGCTAATGAGATACAAAGACGAAACTATACAACGGTATCTCACACAAGTGAGTACACCCCTCACATTTTTGTAAATATTTTATTATACCTTTTCATGTGACAACACGTAAGAAATGACAATCTTCTTATAGCCTAGGCCATCTTTATGTAGAGCAACAATTATTTTTTTCAGATCCTCAGAGAGTTCTTTGCCATGAGGTGCCATGTTGAACTTCCAGTCACCAGTATGAGAGAATGAGAGCGATAACACCAAATTTAACACACCTGCTCCCCATTCACATCTGAGACCTTGTAACACTAACGAGTCACATGACACCGGGGATGGAAAATGGCTAATTGGGCCCAATTTGGACATTTTCACTTAGGGGTGTACTCACTTTTGTTGCCAGTGGTTAAGACATTAAGGGCTGTGTGTTGAGTTATTTTGAGGGGGCAGAAAATTTACACTGTTATACAAGCTGTACACTCACTACTTTACATTGTAGCAAAGTGTAATTTCTTCAGTGTTGCCACATGAAAAGACAGAATAACATATTTACAAAAATGTGAGGGGTGTACTCACTTTTGTGAGATACTGTATATATACACAGGCAGTGTATATGCATTGACTATATATTGTACATGGCCATACTGCTGCTTTGATAAATGTCATTATGTTGCTTGAGCAAAAATAGACACCTCATGGGTGGAACTTGGGTCCTGAGGTGCTAAAACACGCCCACTTGAAAAAGATATTCAAACAGGCAGTGATTAGAAAGAAAGAGCAGTAGCTGTACCATTGTCAAAGACTCATTAGTGGAAAGGCAAGGAGCAGACGCCTCTTGCAGCTGTTGTGCAATTTATTTTGTGTGAGTCCTGTCTCTAATCAGCCACCAGGAGGATGAAAAGGATGCTGAAGAGATGTCACTTTCCTTCATGAATTATTCAATTAGCTACCTTAGCTGTCTTCCGTGGAATTTGTTATGTCTCACAAACCGACAATACATTATTCTCATTAAAAAAAAAAAGACACAGCTTGGCTGATGCTAAGCAAATTAATTTGGATTTTATTACAGGACTGGTATGAAGGTAAATAATGTAGTAACAATTTGTACTTTAACTTATTGGAGTATATTTATTAGTGGTCCTGTATATAGTATTTTTTCCAGCAGTAAATCTAAGTAATAAATAAGTAAGCTGTACAGAACAAATAAAAGTGCATGCAGGCTTTCTCCTTTTTTAGGAGTGCATATAGCCTCCTAAAATATGACAAAGATGGTCTTCTTGAAGCAATGCCTAGACAATATCCCCTAGCACAAAAAGAAGAAAAGGCCAAAGTATGCACCCCCTCTCATAATCAACCACTGGTTTGTCCCATTACAAGCACATAGTTTCCCTATGCACCTTCAAATAACATTGAGACATTGGGACATTGACACAAGGATTGGAAGCTAGATTAGAGAGAAAAGCTTATTCAAGAAAATGTTTACTCACTATAAATTATGCTAGTATTTGTAAGTTTAAAGCAACCCCTGGGCAACCCCAAATGCCCTGTAACTATTTGCTGGAATTTTTTGTTTTAATTCCCTTTTTATACACCTAAATCTGTGATGCTCCAGTTTTGAGGCTTCTATCATCTTCTGTTTAGAGGAGGCAGGGTTATTCTTCCTATTGGATGTGCTGTGCTGAGTCTTCTTATGATTCAGAAGAGAGACTGGCCATTAAAATTTTAGCAGACCTTTGAGGACCAAGATCATCTACATCTATCGATTACTGGTCGCACTAACCCAGAAACAGCGCTTGCAAGGGACTCAGACGGCTGACTTAGATGAACACAAAACTTGTGTTAAACAAAATACATGCTGGTTGAGTGAAGGGAGGAATAATAAAAGGGTTACTCTTTGTCCAAAGAAGGTCTTTGACAATCTGGTAATAGAATATCTGGATTGCCTATTCGTCTGGACTGTGAAAGGCAAGAGAAGTTCTCTGCTGGTCCTAGAAGACGGCTGGTAGGTCAACAAGGGCATTACCAAGAGAAGAAGAGAACCAGGGCACCAAAGATAGGGTAACGTGGTGTGCACAGCAAACAACTGTTATGCCCTGTACACACGGTCGGATTTTCAGATGGAAAATGTGTGATAGGACCTTGTTGTCGGAAATTCTGACCGTGTGTAGGCTCCATCACACTTTTTCCATCGGAATTTCCAACACACAAAGTTTGAGAGCTTGCTATAAAATTTTCCGACAACAAAATCCGTTGTCGGAAATTCCGATCGTGTGTATACAAATCCGACGCACAAAGTGCCTCGCATGCTCAGAATAAATTAAGAGATTAAAGCTATTGGCTACTGCCCCATTTATAGTCCCGATATACGTGTATTACGCCACCACGTTCAGAACGATCGGATTTTCCGTCAACTTTGTGTGACCCTGTGTATGCAAGACAAGTTTGAGCCAACATCCGTCTGAAAAAATCCATGGATATTGTTGTCAGAATGTCCGATCAATGTCCAACCGTGTGTACGGGGCATTATTGTTAAGGCCCCTTTTGTACCATATCTGTAGGGATAACCATAACACATATGCCATGACGGCACAATATATTAAACCACAAAAAGCACATTACATCATGCCATACCTGTAAATTATATAATTGATTAAGAACATATTGTTCAACAACTGCACAATATGATAAACCAAAAGAGCGAGTTAGATCATCCAGGGTAGATATTTGAAATCATTGCAGCAAATTATATAACATGGTAGAATATAGTTACATAGTTAGTAAGGTTGAATAAAGACACCAGTCCATCCGGAGTGAGTGTGGGTGCGTGTCTACAATTGTCCCTATCCCTATACATTGTGTCTCATTAAGATGCTCATCTTTTATTATTTATTTAAGGTACCTGCTGTATAGCGCTGTCAATTTAGGCAGTGTTCCACACATACATCATACACTCACATCAGTCCCTACCCTCAAGGAGCCTACAATCTAAGGTCCCCAACTCACATTCATATACTAGGGCCAATTTTGGACAGAAGCTAATTAATTAACCTACCAGCATGTCTTTGGAGTGTAGGAGGAAGCCTGAGTACCCGGAGGAAACCCACGCAGGCACAGGGAGAACATGCAAACTCCTGGCAGGTAGTGTTGTGGTTGGGATACGAACCAGCAACCCGTTTTACTGCTAGGTGAAAGTGCTACCCACTACACCATTGTGCTGCCCAACATCAGTCAGTGGAATGTTATATTATTCAATGGCATCACCCAAAATTTTACCCTTCCGCACTGTCATTTTACCCCATTCAGTAACATTTTACTCTCTCAGCATTTTCTTACCACCCATCATTACCCTCCCTCACCCACCCAGCAGCATTTCACTCTATCCAACAGCAGTTCACACACTACTACTTAAATCATGAGAAGAAACTTCTTCTTTCTTCCCATAGCACCGATAACCTAAACCATAAATGTACCCCCATCCCTTTTTGTATCAGCGTCATAGCATACTAAGAGCCTTCCACCATTAGATTTAGGCAGAGGGAGGACATAACAAGTATGGACATGTAGCCTAAAAGATGACACTATTGGGAGTCTTTCATGTCCTCTTCTTCTGGTGGGCTGCAAGGATCAAGGGTTAGTAGGAGCAGGGGTGGAGTGGCAAGACTTGGACTTGGAAGTGGTGAAGCAGACTTTGATGATGCACCCAAGGATAGCCCCTCTGCAGCCTATTTTTCAGCCCAGAATCATAAGATGATTTCTAGAGCTCTCCAGAAGTCCTCAAACCCGGGGCACTCTGTTACACATATGGCAACCAGAGCATCATTGTCCAATAATAAAGCACAGGGGTGGGAGGCCAGAACATGACAATACCACCTCTGGTTGCACTTTGCAGGTATTGGGACTCTGAAAACTGATGACGCAAACATCTGGAAGTTCCTGCACTTATTAGAAAATAGATCAAACAACAGTGATCAAACCCTTCCTCACTCCACCAAAAACATTTGCATAGACGTTCTACTTTTTACTTGATAGCCTTGATAAATTTGGTCTGTTGGAAGTGAAGAGTACCAAGACCCAATAGGTAGTAGACAGTGTTTCAGCTGCTTATTCAGAGTTGCTTTTTAAAATCCGGGTGATTTCAGTACAAAATACCTATACATAATACAACTATGGTGTGTGTAAATGGTGTAACCTCAATATGACACTACTTATGTACAGATTTCCACGACGCCTGCTAACACTTAACCGTCTACTTTAGATGTCTAAAAGGCCACAAATTGCTGTTTTGTGACCTAATGGCCATTGCACAGGTGAGAGTAGGTTGAAGCATTCAATCTAAAGTCTAGATCACTTTTACTGAGACAGTTAGTGAAACAGAAGCCTGAATTAATCCCTGGTATAGGTCAGCTAGGAAAAGCAACAGCTTAGAGGAACAGAACATAAAAGGAAAATGGCTAAAAAAAATAATTTGTAGCATTGCTGCTGTCAGGAAAACATAACAGTTTGTCTTTTTTGACCTTCTTTTTGAAAATGTTAGTTGCTTTCTCTGTCTTCAGTACTTTCTGAGTTATAACCAGTTAAAAGACAACTTCGCTATGAGGATGGATCCATCCATAAGAATAAATGGGCATTAATTTGCTATCTTTCCTGATCTTTCCTGGCTGTGTGGTACTGGCCAGAATAGTATAGATTTCCAAAATGGGACTCCTGGGAAGCATTTATACTCTGAAAATGCACTATGATAAGGAAGGGGGGAAAGCTGACCAAAAAGGACAGCTTCACTATAAATGTATCTGGGTCAGTGGAAAACCAAAAAGCACCAGTACAAGAAGAAAAGAAAGTGGGAGACAATTAGGACATTTGCTCACACTGTATTTTGTCCGATTGTAATGTTGGAGTTAGATTTAAAGCGCATCTAAACCAAGAGGCTGCCCAACAAAAAACACTGATTACATGTGTAGACAGGTAGTGGTTAAAGTGGTTGTAAACCCCATTCCTGAAATCTGACCTGGGCACATATATCTGTAGTGTTCACTTATTTTTCTCCAAAGCCCTAAGTGCCCTGTCTTTCTGCTGCTCTGTTCCTCTGTTATCAGCATCATAACTTCTGATAAGTTCACCGACACAGGAGATAAAAGCAGCTGGGAATTGTGTCGGGGAGGGAACTTAGAGATAGATAAGCAGAGAGATGGTCTATTCACAGCACAGCTCTGCAAGTTTCTTTGTTCCTCTGCCTATGTGGAGTGGGGGTGTGTGCCCTTCCACCAATCAGCTCACACACAATGTATGCTTGGACTTCCCTCCCACTGCATGAAACAGGAAGAAAGATTTATAACAAGAGCTGCACTTTTTAAAGAATGTAGGAAGCTAAAGACAGCAGATATACATGTAAAACCTATGTAGGGAGATTTGTTTAATCTCTGTGTATCATCTGAGGCTGTTTACTTCACTGGGTATATGAGAGGGTTTACATCCATTAATGCTGCCCAAGCCGGAAGGGAAACAGTTAACTTGTTTCCTGCATTTTTGCTGAGCCCTGTCCCTCTTTCCCTGTGCTGTAAATAAAAGGGAGGAGGACTCTGCCCAGGCACACTGTCTGCATGGGAAGGAAAGACACAGACAACCAGCAAGATGTAGTAGAGTGTTCCTGATCCTGATTCCAGTAAAGCTGCTATTCGCCTGTGTCCAGGAGCCTTCCACATGTAGGAAGATTGCTGAAACTTGCAGTCCCTCCTGAAAATACCAACCATGGACTCTGCCAAGAATGAACTATTTCCTATGCAGGTATGCTGGAGCAGCCATAAGCCTGAAGTTAGGGACTAGGGATGCTAGAAAATTTTGGCACTTTATCTTGTTTAAAACTTTTCCTTTGCTTGGTCTGAAGTTACTAAAGGGGTACAATGCAAGTAACCAGCACATATAGTCTACAGCCAGGGTCACTAAACACATTGGAGTATGAAGACAGCGGTACACAGAGTTCGTACAGTGTGATGTACAAGCAAGGGGTTACCAAATGTAACATAGGTTTCTCTAGCAGCCTGTCGTTAAGCGTGTACATGTGGCAGGTGAGATAGTCTCTTGCATTGAGGGAGATGTTGCCAGAACGCCTTCAACAGCGATCTGTCTCCCATAGCTATGGGAGCAGATCTGCACTGCTGAGGCCCTTAAACTGTGCACAGGTACGAAAGACAAAGAGTTAAGTGAAGTGCGTGGAGTCTGCACTAGGTGCCTAGCGGGACCCCATACTGTCACGGGGAGTGAGGTAGCGTTGATATGCTAGACAGGTGGATTGGCTCTCGGGGTCCCTCTTAAATGCACAAGTGACCAAAGTGATGAAAAGTACATCAAGAGTGTTTGTTAGAGTTTGTTCATATTTAGACATCTGTCCGGGTCGTGAGCGTAACTCAAGTAAAGGTACTCCATGTGTACTGCACTGACCCTGTACAAAGTGCCTAGCATAGCCCAGAAGAACCCACCCCGGGGGGGGGGGGTCTCTCATGTGACCCTTGCTTGGCGTCCAACGAGGAGGGAAATATGGAGGACGTGACTACCACCCTGTTACCCACACCTGCCCATACCTGCCTTCATAATAGAAGAAATATCCCAAAAGAGCTACAAATACATTTTTTCTCAACGATTTTTAAGCGGTGACAGAACCTCTATCTGTCCTCCATTTTCTTAGCTCTGATAGGGGTGTGAACCTAGTATTGACAGTCAGATTTGCAGGACTGCTGTAAGAGCAAAATGACAGCAAGGCCTCAGCTAAGGAGCTACTGTCAATCAAGTGCTTTAATCTCCCTCGTAAGGTAGTGCTGTCTTTGATGTAGCCCAGGAGGATCAAAGGTGGAACTTGGATTGCAGCACTAGGGGTGAACATTGTCTGCTCGAAGAGTGTTCCGAGCAGCTGATATGGGCTTGGCCATGGCATAAAGTCTTGTGGCTCATCCAGGGGGTTCATGTGCTGCAACTTCTCTACAGTAATGGGGCGTACACACGGTCGGACTTTTCGGCTACAAAAGTCCGACGGACGCCGACGGACCAAATCCGGCGGACAATTCGATCGTGTGTGGGCTTCCCCGGACTTTCAGCGTACTTTTCCAGTCGCAAATCTGATGGACTTTAGATTTGGAACTTGCTTCAAATCTTGACGTCGTAACTCCGCCGGACCCAGAAATCCGCTCGTCTGTATGCTAGTCCGACGGACAAAAACCGACGCTAGGGCAGCTATTGGCTACTGGCTATCCACTTTCTTATTTTAGTCATCACGTACAAATCCGTCGGACTTTGGTGTGATCGTGTGTAGGCAAGTCCGGTCGTTAGAAAGTCCTTTTAAAGTCCCCCAAAAGTCTGTCGAAAGTCTGTCGGACTTTTGTAGCCAAAAAGTCCAACCATGTGTACGCCCCATAAGAATACTCCGGAGTGCCAATCTGACCTAAAGGTCTTTTTCAAGATTTACTGTAAGTGGGATTGGGAGCCTGCATATGGGTCAAAAAAACTCTGCTAACTAGGGATGGACCGAACACCCCTCCGGTTCAGTTCGCATCAAAACATGCGAACAGGCAAAAAGTTTGAGCGACCATTCAAACCTTATTAAAGTCTATTGGACATAAACATGAAAAATCAAAAGTGCTCATTTTAAAAGCTTATATGCAAGTTATTGCCATAAAAAGTGTATGGGGACCCGAGCACTACTCCAGGGGACATGTATCAATGCAAAAAAAAAAGTTTGCTGGTAGGACCGGCTTCCGATCATGTGACCACTGTGATAGTGGTCACATGATTGACGATCCTTCCTGCCCGCTGGGCATTCAGGACTGTTTAAAGGAACACCAGGGCGGGTGTGAAGGGGTTACATTTTATTTGGGAGGCTGTAGTGTGTTTTTTTTTTTTTTACAATCACTTGGTAGGGCTCCAACCAATTTTCTTTGCATCCTGCACAAGGACACACTGCACTGTGCTCAGTTTTGTACTCTGCGACCTATTTTGTAATCTGATTTATGTTATTATACCAAAATCATAACCTTCGTTGTCATCACAAGTGCTGCACTCCGAACGGATCTCATTACAATGGAGGGAGATGCCTTTGTCGCACACTTCCATTTAAATCACCAGGCTTCCGGCATAAAGCAGCACCTGCGGCAGGGTCTGACTGAAGTGTTATGGCTGGGAGAATTCTGAGCAGTAGAATGCCATGGAAGACATAAAAGAGATGGATTTGACAGTGGATAAGAGGCACTTAATAATCATATCAATATAATCATTTATATAGCACTTACAAATAGGGGATCAGTGTCACACGGCAGCGATGCCTTGGTAGTGACAGTATCAAATAACTCAGAGCAAACATTAAATCAGAGGAAGGCTTGAGCAACAAATTATTATCTAGGCTCATGTTGAAGTCATCTACACAACTGCAAAAATGGGAAAGCCCTTCGACCTCTGATAAACCTTCGTCCAGGATTTGTGGGCCTAGACTGGGCTAGTTTACTGTTTGAGACAGTTTTTATTGAGGATTAAATAGAAATATACAGTTGCTCAGTGAATTAAAGTGGATGTAAACCCAATGTCATCCTTTCTAAATTCCTGCCATAGGGGTTATCTATAAGGATATACATGCCTCCTGCATGTATCTTTACCTGTCAAATGTCTCCCCTCTGTCTGTTATGAGACCCAAAAAACTGCAGATTCTGTGGGCGGGTCTGTTGTCTGGAGCTCGGTGGGTGGAGTCGTGATGTCAGTAGACTCCCCGCCCACCTCTACACTCCCCTTGTCAATATGCATTTTCTCCTGTGTATTTCTTACACTGAACTTCTGCTATGATCTCTAACATCCAGTGAAAAGACAGGAAAGTAACCACATGACTTCAGCATGCCAAATCATGGTGAGGTGTGGAACAGCCAATCCTGGCCGAGCTGCTGAAGAAAGGAGTGGGGGAGGGAATTAAAAAATAATGCATGTCTTAGGCTAGTGCACGAGATATGTAAATCACCTGTCACTCACAGCAAGGGGGAGGATTTGACAAAGTTTTTCTCTGTTTGTCAAGTTTTATCTCACTGAACAATAAAAGAGGATTGCTCAGAGATTAACTCTTTGTGGCAAGACTGGGCTCAAATGATAGGAAATCTTATTCTCTACATTATGACTTTAAAAAAAAAAAAAGATTTTCGGGTTTACATCCACTTTAATAAACCAAATAACAACAGAGTATAATGTGCAGTATGATATACATAGTTGGTTTGGTAAATCAGTCAATTTTCAGTCAATTTTTGAGTTTGTCACTCCTAGGCCACATCCGTATACATCGTCTAAACAGAAAAAGTAAAAACCCCCTAGGTCGGACTTTGATTGGACTAACGATATTAATTATAAAAATTCACATATTTTATTGTACATAGGTATCGACAAAACATACATATATACACAATAAATAAATTCACCTCTTGCCGACCAGCCACCGTCATACTGTGGCAGGTCAGCTCTTCCTGGTACGTCGGTCTTTACACAGGAGATAGCAGGCGCGTGCGTGCTGCCAGCGCCGCGTGCGGCAGGAGCGTGCCCGTGGGTCCGCCGGCGACCCGTGATCGTGGTGTACAAGGGCAGAACAGGGAGCTGCCTATGTAAACAAGGCGATTCCCCGTTCTGCCAGAGGATCATGTCAGAGATCTTTCGTTCCCAGTGATCAGAAACAGCGATCTCTGTTATGTCCCTGGTAGTCCATCCCCCCTACAGTTAGAACACACCCAGGGAACACACTTAACCCCTTGATCGCCCCCCCCCCCCCCACTAGTGTTAATCCCTTCCCTGCCAGTGTCATTTTTACATTGATCACTGCATTTTTATAGCAATGATCAATGTAAAAATGTCACTAGTCCCCAAAAAGTGTCATTTGGTGTCAGATTTGTCTGCCACAATGTCGCAGTCCCGCTAAAAATCGCAGATCGCCGCTATTACCTGTAAAAATAATAAAAAAATTAAAAGTTCCTAAATCTATCCCATAGTTTGTAGACGCGATAACTTTTGCGCAAACCAATCAATATATGCCTATTGAGATTTTTTTTTTTTACCAAAAATATGTAAAAGAATATATATCAGCCTAAATGATATTTTTTTCAAAATTGTCAGTCTTTTTTGGTTTATAACACAAAAAATAAAAACTGCAGAGGTGATCAAATACCACCAAAAGAAAGCTCTATTTTTGGGGAAAAAAGAACATCAATTACAGCGTCGCACGACCGCGCAATTGTTAGTTAAAGCAATGCAGTGCTGTATTGCAAAAAATGGCCTGGTCATTAAGGGGGCAAATCCTTCCAGGGCTGAAGTGGTTAAAAGGGCATATATACACAGTTGACTGAAAAAAACAGCCAATATGTGTGAATGACCACAGGAAGCGTCACATACACCCAATTGGCGTTCAAAAGTGTAGCATCATAAATGCGTAAGCCCCTGTGCGCCTACACGTTTCGCTAGTTTGCTTCCTCAGGACACACATACAGGGGATATGGAAACTGTCTCACTGTCCTGGATGTATAAATATGCCTGCATAAAAGGTCTGTCTGGGTGAGCACTGGAGCAACAAGGATAGCCAAAACAGTTCATGTCCCAAGTTGTCTGATATAGTCAGAGTATTGCTATTTTGAGGGGGGAAAAAAAGTCATGTGTATCAGACTGTATAAGAAACAGTATCCACAAGATAGCTGCACATACACCAGTAGTCAGATTATACTGGCAGGATAACTATAGCCTGATTATAACACAGGAATTAAGTGCAAAATACATTTACAGCAGTTTCACCCATCCCCAGGGGAGCCAGAGCCAAAGCCTGCTCATGCCATCATATATTGATCCAAGGAGCCATCACGGTTCCGGCAAGAAGCTCTGAAGTTCCGGCACGATAGGCCGGACCTTCAGAGTGCATTCGCCACCGTCATCAGCGGCTGCATGCAGGGTGAATATCTCCTAAACGGGGCACGTTTAGGAGATATTAATTTTACCTACAGGTAAGCCCTATTATAGGCTTACCTGTAGGTAAAAATTACAAAGCAGGGTATACAACCGCTATAAGGCTGAACTCCAAAAATATATAAAAGATACAAATTGAAGACCAGGCTTTTTCTGGCACTTTTTGTTTAACTACTTAAGGACCAAGCCTCCTTCTGAGATTTGTTGTTTACAAGTTAAAAACATTTTTTTTTTGCTAGAAAATTACTCAGAACCCCCAAACATCATACTTTTTTTGTCTAACACCGCAGCGGTCTTACAAGCGCACTTTTTTGGAAAAAATACACTCTTTTAAAATTAAAAAATAAGACAACAGTAAAGTTAGCCCAATTTTTTTTTATATTCTGAAAGATAATGTTACACTGAGTAAATTGATACCCAACATGTGATGCTTCAAAACTGCGCCCACTCGTGGAATGGCAAGAAACTTTTACCCTTAAAAATCTCCATAGACGACGTTTACAAAATTCTACAGGTTGCATGTTTTGAGTTACAGAGGAGATCAAGGGCTAGAATTATTGCTCTAACTCTACCGATCGCGGCGATACCTCACTTGTGTGGTTTGAACACCGTTTTCATATGCGGGCGCTACTCACGTATGCGTTCGCTTCTGCACGCAAGCTCGGTGGGACGGGGCACATTTAAAAATGTTTTTTCTTATTTATTTTACCTTTTATTTTTTATTTTTACACTGTTTTTTTTTTTTTTTTTTTTTTTAAAGTGTCACTTTTATTCCTATTACAAGAAATGTAAACATCCCTTGTAATAGAAAAAAAGCAGGACAGGACCTCTTAAATATGAGATCTGGGGTCAAAAAGACCTCAGATCTCATATTTACACTAAAATGCAATAAAAAAAAATTTGTCATTTAATTTTTTTTTTTTTTTAAATGTCCCTTTAAGAGCTATGGACAGAAGTGACGTTTTGATGTCGCTTCCGCCCCGGAATTGTTATGGAGACATGTGGGGGCCATCTTCCCGTCACTCGTCTCCATGCCCAGCAAGGAAGAAGATCTGATCGCCTCTGCCGACGGATCCAGTAAGCGTGGCGGGAGGGGGAGCCCACTCCCGTCACCGATAAAAGTGATCTTGCGGCGAATCCACCTCAGGGACCACTTTTATCTGAAACTGGACCGTTCACTGAAGAAGAGGATACCGGTGTTATAGTAGCTAGCAGCTACCATAACAACGATACTCCTCTACAAAGTACCGACGTATAACGACGGTGGGCGGTCCGGAAGTGGTTAAATGTAACAATTAGATTTTTTGCTAGAAAATGACTAAAAACCCCTAAACATTTTCCTTTAAAGCAGAAATAAGATAAGATAATAAGATAAGATAATATACTTTATTGTCATTATATACAGTAAATCATTTTCTGTACACCACTCAACCAAATGTTGAATTTCCTGTCTATAAGCCTGTCTCATCATTATCTTGTCTGAGTCCCATTAAAGTGGTGTCATCAGCACACTTCACTATGGTGTTAGGCGCATGTATGGGAGTACAGTCATGTGTAAATAATGTAAACAGGGCTGGACTCAATACACATTCCTGTGGTACCCCTGTATTCAAAATAATAGGGGTACCAGAGGGATGTGTGTTGAGTCCGGCCTTGTTTACATTATTTATGATTGTATTCATGACTGTACTCCCATACATGCGTCTAACACTAGAGAATAAATAAAGGCCCTAGAGAATAAATTGGTGGGTTTTGCAATTTTTTTAATCTCACACGGTATTTGTGGAGTGTGCAATTTTTTAGTACAAAATACACTTTTTTTGCATTTTAATGCAAAAAAAAAACCAGAACACATAACCCAATTTTTGTAAAATATAAAAGATGATGTTACAGTAAATAGATACCAAACATGTCACATTTTAAAATTGCGCACACTTGTGCAGCAGCGACAAATGACATACATTGTACTATCCATAAGTGACGCTTTAAAAGCCTTTACAGGCTACCACTTTAGATTTACAGAGGAGCTCTGGTGCTAGAATTACCGCCCATGAACTTATGTTGAGTCTTGTAGAGCGGAAGAATTATCGTTTTATCCCTGGAGTTGATACCCTTTTTAATGCATGCCAGTTCTTGCATGGGGGACAGAGCGGATGTCAGTGTTCCTTCCCCCGCTCGGCCCCCACTCGCCCTGTCAGAAGAGCGGGACAAGAGAAGGTGGCCATCTCTGTGTAGCCCAGTCCGCTGATGCTTGTTCTTGTTTGGCCAAGAAGAGGACCAATCAAAAGAGGGAAGAAGAGCATCATGGGATATATAGTCTTAGCGATATATAGGGGAGATCTGCAGCCCCCTGCATGTTGGCTGAACTGAGAGGGAGAAGGGCAAGCCTGACCCAGGAAAAGAGAAAAGATCAGAGTTAATGATCTGTGGAGAGACCACAAGGCAACCAGAGAGAGAAGACCTCGAGACCAGAAGCGGGAGATGGAGCCTTTTCTCCTTGCCTGCTTGGTGAGACATCGGGGCATGAGTAAGGTGGTGACCCTTCCTGTCAGCAAGCTACACAGTCAGATGTGGGTCAACTGTCACTGATACCTCACTATCTGCATGGATACTCAGGGCACCTCCAGGTACATCTATACAGGCATCGCTGGGTCATCAGGTTGCCAGTCAGGCATCCTTTAAAAGCCTGTCCCAGGACATCCTATTCCTTTGAGCTTTGGTATCTTCAGGATTGGTGAGTGGGCAAAAGCCCACCCTGTGTACACTCTAAAAAGACCCTGCATGCAGACACCTTTACCCCATCTCTGTGCATGGGATCTCCCAAAAGAAACACTTTGCATTCTTCATTGCTGGTCACCATTGCACAGCAATTCCCTTGGGTCCTTGTTAACCTCTTAGCGCCGGTGCCTCCCGGCCCTTTAAGAGGTTTATGACGCTGGGAGGCAGGGTGTGGGGTGGAGTCATTGGCCGAGCCAAGGGGGAGGCGGCAAACTGAGGTTTTGTCTAGGGTGTCAAAAATCCTTGCCTCAGCCCTGCCCGTGTAAACGAGGCCTTAAAGTCAGGGAAAAGAGGGGGGGGGGGGGTGTCTGATAATTGCTGAGTGCACCAGCTCAAACCCTGTTTCCAATTAGACTTGTCATATTTAGATGCCTTGCACAACAGCTGTAGTAAGGAAGTGGAGGTAAGAAGACTATGATGATGACGGCTGTTAGCTAGCAGGCTATGTTATGACAAGGCTGGCATCTATGCGTGCTCGCACTGCTCATTGTTAGTAGCTGGAAGGTTTGAGCCTTTATTCCCACATTACGTCACTTTACACAAATAGAATGGATATCCTTGTACAGCTGCCACATGTAGAGATTTAGGTCTACACAAAGATTTTAGTTTTTTATATGCAATGCAGAAAACAGATAGACATTCACTGCACCGCTCAAAAGCATTCAGTACAATAACAGCGTACTTCACATGGATCGCCTGGAAGTGCTGCATGAACTTTCCAATTCTGTATTTGTATGAATAGGATAATGTGCGACACAGGCATTGAAAAATACTTTGACAGATACCAATTACAGCCCGTTAAGTGGAATGTATTGCCTTTCTTAGAGCAACATTTATAAACACTCAGGCGAGATTTACACTTGCAGTTGGGGGAGTATAAACACATGGTTGAACCAAGCTTTTACTGCCCCCCAACCTCTCCCCCTTAAAGTAGTTGTAAAGGTTCAAAGTGTAGCACCCTCTAGCTAGTGAGCTAGATGCATATACTGTAGGTTTGTTAGTGTAGGAAAATTGGTTTGACTGATAGCCAATCCTGGGTTGAATTTGGGTCAGGGCTAATTGACTCAGGGAGGCTGGATGACTCAGCATACAGCCTCTCTGGTGATGCCTCCTGCTTTCTGTAATCTTGGAGAAGCTTCCAGAATCAGTGGGTAGTGTCTAGGGTGAGCTTTTTAGGGTATTGATGAGGGCCCCAGTCAATCCCCAGCATATGGGCTGACAGGGGGCAGGCCACCTCATAAATGGGTCCTGTCAGCATGGGGCAGTCCAGTGGAAGATGGAGATGGATTGGTGAGGAGGCTGTCGGAGGCACTCACAGGGCGCCCCCCCCCCCAGTCTGGGGGGAGATGTGGGGTCTAGGGCTTGGGTGCTGGAGGGACCCTCTACAACACATGGAGGAATTCTATCCTGGAGGTACCGGTGCAAGGAGAGGACACAGGGCCATCTTTAGCGCAGGGCAAACGGGGCACCTGCCCTGGGCCCAATCTTTGTAGGGGGGCCCGCGCTACCCGTGAATTGGGGCACCGATGATGGCTTTGCAGAGTGCACAGAGGACACGGGAGACTGTATTCCTGATCTAGCCAGCAGAGGGGGGGGCCAGGAGCTCCACTGACGCGCTGACCCCACCCCATGTAGCCTGTTGGAATAGAGCGGCTGTAGTTAGAGCGGTGATCGGAGTGGGCACGTCAGTGGAGCTCCAGGCCCGCCCCCTATATACTGGCTGGGGAATACAGAGGTCCGGGAGCAGGGCCGGGAGCTCCACTGACGCGCCCACTCCGATCATTGCTCTAACTGCAGCCGCTCTGTTCCGAGCATACAGGCTACATGGGGCGGGGTCAGAGCGTCAGTGGAGCTCCCGGCCCTGCCCCCTCTCTGCTGGTTAGCACGCAAATACAGCCCCCTGTGTCCTCTGTGCACTCTGCAAAACTGTCAACGGGGCCCCAATTCCCTGGTAATCTCATGCAGTATGTCCGCAGTCTGGTAATCTCGTGCAGTATGTCCACAGTCTGGTAATCTCATGCAGTATGTCTGCAGTCTGGTAATCTCGTGCAGTATGTCCGCAGTCTGGTAATCTCGTGCAGTATGTCCGCAGTCTGGTAATCTCGTGCAGTATGTCCGCAGTCTGGTAATCTCGTGCAGTATGTCCGCAAGTCTGGTAATCTCATGCAGTATGTCCGCAGTCTGGTAATCTCATGCAGTATGTCCGCAGTCTGGTAATCTTATGCAGTTTGTCCGCAGTCTGGTAATCTCATGCAGTATGTCCACAGTCTGGTAATCTCGTGCAGTATGTCCACAGTCTCTGGTAATCTCATGCAGTATGTCCGCAGTCTCTGGTAATCTCATGCAGTATGTCCGCAGACTCTGGTAATCTCATGCAGTAAGTCCGCAGTCTGGTAATCTCATGCAGTATGTCCGCAGTCTGGTAATCTCGTGCAGTATGTCCACAGTCTGGTAATCTCATGCAGTATGTCCGCAGTCTGGTAATCTCGTGCAGTATGTCCACAGTCTGGTAATCTCATGCAGTATGTCTGCAGTCTGGTAATCTCGTGCAGTATGTCCGCAGTCTGGTAATCTCGTGCAGTATGTCCGCAGTCTGGTAATCTCGTGCAGTATGTCCGCAAGTCTGGTAATCTCATGCAGTATGTCCGCAGTCTGGTAATCTCATGCAGTATGTCCGCAGTCTGGTAATCTTATGCAGTTTGTCCGCAGTCTGGTAATCTCATGCAGTATGTCCACAGTCTGGTAATCTCGTGCAGTATGTCCACAGTCTCTGGTAATCTCATGCAGTATGTCCGCAGTCTCTGGTAATCTCATGCAGTATGTCCGCAGACTCTGGTAATCTCATGCAGTAAGTCCGCAGTCTGGTAATCTCATGCAGTATGTCCGCAGTCTGGTAATCTCATGCAGTATGTCCGCAGTCTGGTAATCTCATGCAGTATGTCTGCAGTCTGGTAATCTTATGCAGTTTGTCCGCAGTCTGGTAATCTCATGCAGTATGTCCACAGTCTGGTAATCTCGTGCAGTATGTCCACAGTCTCTGGTAATCTCATGCAGTATGTCCGCAGTCTCTGGTAATCTCATGCAGTATGTCCGCAGACTCTGGTAATCTCATGCAGTAAGTCCGCAGTCTGGTAATCTCATGCAGTATGTCCGCAGTCTGGTAATCTTGTGCAGTATGTCCACAGTCTGGTAATCTCATGCAGTATGTCCGCAGTCTGGTAATCTCGTGCAGTATGTCCACAGTCTGGTAATCTCATGCAGTATGTCTGCAGTCTGGTAATCTCGTGCAGTATGTCCGCAGTCTGGTAATCTTATGCAGTTTGTCCGCAGTCTGGTAATCTCATGCAGTATGTCTGCAGTCTGGTAATCTCATGCAGTATGTCCGCAGTCTGGTAATCTCATGCAGTATGTCCGCAGTCTGGTAATCTTATGCAGTTTGTCCGCAGTCTGGTAATCTCATGCAGTATGTCCACAGTCTGGTAATCTCGTGCAGTATGTCCACAGTCTCTGGTAATCTCATGCAGTATGTCCGCAGTCTCTGGTAATCTCATGCAGTATGTCCGCAGACTCTGGTAATCTCATGCAGTAAGTCCGCAGTCTGGTAATCTCATGCAGTATGTCCGCAGTCTGGTAATCTCATGCAGTATGTCCGCAGTCTGGTAATCTCATGCAGTATGTCTGCAGTCTGGTAATCTCATGCAGTATGTCCGCAGTCTGGTAATCTCATGCAGTATGTCCGCAGTCTGGTAATCTCCTGCAGTTTGTCCGCAGTCTGGTAATCTCATGCAGTATGTCCACAGTCTGGTAATCTCATGCAGTATGTCCACAGTCTCTGGTAATCTCATGCAGTATATCCGCAGTCTCTGTTAATCTCATGCAGTATGTCCGCAGACTCTGGTAATCTCATGCAGTATGTCCCCAGTCTGGTAATCTCATGCAGTATGTCCGCAGTCTGGTAATCTCATGCAGTATGTCCGCAGTCTGGTAATCTCATGCAGTAAGTCTGCAGTCTGGTAATCTCATGCAGTATGTCCGCAGTCTGGTAATCTCATGCAGTATGTCCGCAGTCTGGTAATCTCATGCAGTATGTCTGCAGTCTGGTAATCTCATGCAGTATGTCTGCAGTCTGGTAATCTCATGCAGTATGTCCGCAGTCTGGTAATCTCGTGCAGTATGTCCGCAGTCTGGTAGTAATCTCGTGCAGTATGTCCGCATTTTGGTAATCTTGTGCAGTATGTCCGCAGTCTGGTAATCTCGTGCAGTATGTCTGCAGTCTCTGGTAATCTCGTGCAGTATGTTCGCAGTCTCTGGTAAACTCCTGCAGTATGTCTGCACTCTCTGACCCTCTCCTCTGTAGTATGCGTATTAATGTGCCGCTTTACTTGCTCAATTATTTGGGATTGCTCCACTGCTCAGTGAGTGGTAATGATGTGCATTAACCTATAGCAACCAATCAGTGAGCGCTAATAATGTGCAGTAACCTCTAGCAACCAATCGGCAAGCAGAAATTATGTGTTGTAACCTCTAGCAACCAGCCAGTGAGCGGTAAGGATAGGCTGTAACCTCTGGCAAACAATTGCAATCGCTGCGTGATCTGCTGCTGATTTTGAGTCTATCTGCTATTTTTTTGTATGTCTCAGAATGGAGGGGGGGGGCAGGAAAATGTTTGCCCAGGGCCCAATCAAAATTAAAGACGGCCCTGAGAGGACAGCAGGTGTGAGTCAGTATGTCCAGGAAATCTCCTGAGAAGTCAGCCAGGTGGACTGGTGAGGACCGATTAGAGAAAGTGTCAGTTTGGGAGGACTGTGGAGAAGTTGCCAGAAGGGCTAATGAAAGGGGCAGCTGCAGCCAGGTGGGTTGGCAGTCCCTGATAAGTGGTGCTGGGATCAGCAGCCACAGGGAAGTAAGCTGGGCACTGATTTTTGCTACACACTAAAGGGGCCTTGGGTTTCTGCTTATAACAGGCAACATAAACTGTCCCCTTATGCCACGTACACACGACCGGACTTTACGGCATACTTGGTCCGGCGGACCGGAGTCCGGCGGACAATTCGATCGTGTGTGGGCTCCAGCTGACTTTTTTTCCCCAAAAGTTCAACGGACCTAGAAATGAAACATGTTTCAAATCTTTCCGACGAACTCGAGTCCGGTCGTAAAGTCCGCTCGTCTGTATGCTAGTCCGACGGACAATAACCGACGCTAGGGCAGCTATTGGCTACTGGCTATAAACTTTCTTGTTTTAGTCCGGTCGTACGTCATCACGTACAAATCCGTCGGACTTTGGTTGATCGTGTGTAGGCAAGTCCGTTCATTCGGAAAGTCCGTCGGAAAGCCAGTCGAAAAGTCCGCCAGACCTAGTCCGTCGAAAAGTCCGCCCGTGTTTACACGGCATCAGTCAACTGAATAGGGCTGAGTCACTACAGCCCACTACATTTATGTGATTGCAGCAGTATAATGCAGGTTATAACAGCTGGTAAAGAAGGTGACATAATGCCTCCTCGCCGACTGTCAAAAGCCCCCTGAAAAGCGATCTATCCCAGATAGTTTTTCATATGGCACCATAAGTGTAAACGAGCACTAAGGACTTGTTTACCTCACAATCCCCATGTCAAGTGTGCAGTTCTGCATGTGCACTTACATGCATTTGTAATACGTTTGTGGTGCATTTGTGTCTTTTTTAGGCATTATTTATGATTTTTTTACTGAGTTGTATTTACCATTTTTTTGTGGTGTGTTCACATGCATTCTGGTGTAAAATATGCAGCTTGCTGTATTTTTATTAAATGCAGATGAAGACCTGCAATGATGTAAATTAAGCTAATTGAAATACATTCCCTTTGCATCTGGCATAAACATGATCTGACTGCATCATGCCGTAAACAGTATCTGACTGCATCTGCCATAAACAGTGTCTGACTGCATCTGCCATAAACAGTATCTGACTGCATCTGCCATAAACAGTGTCTGACTACATCTGCCATAAACAGTGTCTGAATGCATCTGCCATAAACAGTGTCTGACTACATCTGCCATAAACAGTGTCTGACTACATCTGCCATAAACAGTGTCTGACTACATCTGCCATAAACAGTATCTGACTGCATCTGCCGTAAACAGTATCTGACTGCATCTGCCATAAACAGTGTCTGAACGCATCTGGTGTAAACAGTATTGGACTGCATCTGTCATAAACAGTGTCTGAATGCATCTGGTATAAACAGTATCTGACTGCATCTGGTGTAAACAGTATTGGACTGCATCTGTCATAAACAGTGTCTGAATGCATCTGGTATAAACAGTATCTGACTGCATCTGGCATAAACAATATATGACTGCATCTGCCATAAACTGTGTCTGACCGCATCTGGCCTACACAGTGTCTGACTGCATCTGCTGTAAACATTATCTGACTGCATCTGCCGTAAACAGTATCTGACTGCATCTGCCATAAACAGTATCTGACTGCATCTGCTGTAAACATTATCTAACTGCATCTGCTGTAAACATTATCTAACTGCATCTGCCGTAAACAGTATCTGACTGCATTTGCTGCAAACAGTGTCTAACTGCATCTGGCGTAAACATTATCCGACTGCATCTGATGTAAACAGTATCTGACTGCATCTGGAGTAAACGGTATCTGACTGCATCTGGCGTAAACAGTGTCAGACTGCATCTGGTATGAACAGTGTCTGACTGCATGTGGCTTAACAAGCCCTAAATATTTACAAACAGGATTTGCCAATCACATTCATCATGTTTACAATGCTGAGAATGTGTACATGGAAACAAGAACCAGCGAATGTCCAGCAAATGTTTAGCAACTACAGTAATACCTTGGTTTGCGAGCATAATTAGTTCCAGAAGCATGCTTGTAATCCAAAGCACTCTTATATCAAAGCAAATTTTCCCATAAGAAATAATGGAAACTCAAATAATTCATTCCACAACTATTTATTCATATAAAAATTATCAAAATATGAGCAAAAGCTCATATTAATACTGTACAGTACTTTAGTAGGAATACTGTACTGTACTGTACCTCTGTAAAATTTTAATGTATACTGTGTTATTCGTAAACCAAGGTATAGATTGTAAGCTCTAACGAGCAGGGCCCTCTGATTCCTCCTGTATTGAATTGTATTGTACTTGTACTGTCCTCCCTAATGTTGTAAAGCGCTGCGTAAACTGTTGGCGCTATATAAATCCTGTATAATAATAATAATAATAATAATTACTGTATAGCAAAGTCAAAGAAAGTGCCATCTGGAGCTCTCCATACAACTATGTTTAAAAAAAAAGGGATTTAGAACAGGACATACACACTGAAGGAACGACCGCTCGTGCCGTTTCTTCAGGGCCCGTGTTGTGACCGGAAGTAACTCCAGGAAACATGTCGGCCGTGTGAGCGGTGTACCAGCGCCGATCCAGGGCATCGTTCTAAGGTAAGTATTTTATAATGAGCTAGTATGCGGTGCATACTAGCTCAGGATGCCTTTCTCTTGCAGAATTTTTTTTTCTTTAAACTAAAAAATACATATCTCCTGCTAGATTCACTTTAACTTTGTGACTACAGTCTGCTGTGCAACTGTGTCTTTATCTGTGCATCGCCCAAGCTGCCTTTTCATGGTGGACAGCCTTTTGTTTTAGGGTAATTGTCCGTTTAGCCCAGCCACATTAGTGTGATTTTTTTTTCCCTGAAAACTTTGGCTGACTTTTCTGTACTGCCTCTTCATTCATCTCCATATCTACTGGGGGTTCTTTCATTGTCTCCCTTCTGCTCGGCTGTCAGCTAGAAAAATGATCAGCCACTAAAATTTTATGGAAGCCATACAGCACAATACTTAGCGGCACATTACTACCGTGGAACTCTGCTGAGTGCTGAACAGCCGTAACGGAGGGGCAAAACCCACTGGTCACCGTGCAGCGTGCGAACACATTTGCAGCAGAAGACAAATGCCGCTCTGTCAAAGTTAAATTGTATTTGCATGTTATATTACCTGTGAGATTTTAATTCAGAGGAAATCTGTTCAAGCAAGTAAAGCCGTGCAATACCTCAACTTCCTCCAATAGAGTTCATCTAAATCTTGGACAAAATAGAGCTGTAGACGTCAAGGATTCTTTATCAGTAGCTTTTTTTTAAAACTAGTGTCTCTGGTTATGGCTTGGCTTCCTTCCACTGTTTTCTGTCTGCCTCCCTACCCTGACCATTGGCCTAGTTCTAGTTCTTCCTCTACCCCTGAGCTGACCTCTTGCTTGCATTCAGCCATTACTTTACCTTATAATTAGGTATACTGCCTTGTTCTGCTTGAAGTGATTGTAAAGCTTTGTTTTTTTGTTTTTTTTGGGGGGGGGTTATATAACATACATAGCAATGACAGGTTGCTCCCATTCGCCCAGAAGCAAGCCAGATATGGTTTGTCAAACAAAATGTACTTCCCCTACCTTCAATTGCAGCACACCATTAAAGCACCAGCATCCTTAGAGCAGGCGATCTCCCACTACTCTTTTCAATATGATGCAGCAATCCACATCCACTAAGGGTTTATCTCCAGGTGCTATGCGGTGCTGCTGCCAAAGTACATGGAGAATTTTCCCGGCTAAGGAAAAATGGGTGGAGGATGTGGGTGATATAGACAGGGATCAGTGGTCGGAGGCCCTGGAATCAGTCCACGGTTCTTTAAATGTAACCCAAAGACTGTCCCAATATATATATATTACAGTGGGGACAGAAAGTATTCAGACCCCCTTAAATGTTTTACTCTTTGTTATATTGCAGCCATTTGATAAAATCATTTAAGTTCATTTTTTTCCCTCATTAATGTACACACAGCACCCCATATTGACAGAAAAACACAGAATTGTTGACATTTTTGCAGATTTATTAAAAAAGAAAAACTGAAATATCACATGGTCCTAAGTATTCAGACCCTTTGCTGTGACACTCATATATTTAACTCAGGTGCTGTTCATTTCTTCTGATCATCCTTGAGATGGTTCTACACCTTCATTTGAGTCCAGCTGTGTTTGATTATACTGATTGGACTTGATTAGGAAAGCCACACACCTGTCTATATAAGACCTTACAGCTCACAGTGCATGTCAGAGCAAATGAGAATCATGAGGTCAAAGGAACTGCCTGAAGAGCTCAGAGACAGAATTGTGGCAAGGCACAGATCTGGCCAAGCCTACAAAAAAAATTCTGCTGCACTTAAGGTTCCTAAGAGCACAGTGGCCTCCATAATCCTTAAATGGAAGACGTTTGGGACGACCAGAACCCTTCCTAGAGCTGGCTGTCCGGCCAAACTGAGCTATCGGGGGAGAAGAGCCTTGGTGAGAGAGGTAAAGAAGAACCCAAAGATCACTGTGGCTGAGCTCCAGAGATGTAGTCGGGAGATGGGAGAAATTTGTAGAAAGTCAATCATCACTGCAGCCCTCCACCAGTCGGGGCTTTATGACACATGAAAGTCCGCATGGAGTTTGCTAAAAAGGACCTGAAGGACTCCAAGATGGTGAGAAATAAGATTCTTTGGTCTGATGAGACCAAGATAGAACTTTTTGGCCTTAATTCTAAGCGATATGTGTGGAGAAAACCAGGCACTGCTCATCACCTGTCCAATGCACTCCCAACAGTATAGCATGGTGGTGGCAGTATCATGCTGTGGGGGTGTTTTTCAGCTGTAGGGACAGGACGACTGGTTGCAATCGAGGGAAAGATGAATGCGGCCAAGTACAGGGATATCCTGGATGAAAACCTTCTCCACAGTGCTCAGGACCTCAGACTGGGCCAAAGTTTTACCTTCCAACAAGACAATGACCCTAAGCACACACCTAAAATAACGAAGGAGTGGCTTGACAACATCTCCGTGACTGTTCTTGAATGGTCCAGCTGAATTTCAGGCTGAATTCAGACCTGAAACGGACCAAAAGACGCACAGGACTCCTGTGCAGTTCGCACTGGAGCCACTGCGGAGATGTGTGAACCGGCTCCATAGAGAGCCGGTCACAATCTCCTGCTATGCGAATTGGATGCGGGGAAACCCGCATCTAATTCGCATTGGTGTCAACCCAGCCTAAGGCTTTATTCAAACTGAGGTTTTATTCACACATTTGAAAAAACAAATGCAGCCACCACTTCTAAGGACTGGTAAGCTGCTATATATTATATTTTCATTTTTGGGTCAGATACATTATAAGTGATATAACTCAGAGGATCCAAGTTTAGGGAGTCAAACTTTTTAACAAAGTTATTACAAGGCAACGGTGAGCTTTTTTTTAAATTTAGTGTACATAGTGAAGAGTATTAGACTGCAAGATATGGAAAGCCCTCTGTTTATGCTTGCTCACTGCAGACTTTCTGTTTTCCTTCTGACTCAAATAATACAGTATCCATTGAGACTGTGATATGATTTTCTTCAGGCGACAAGCCTTCTCCAGTGAATTTCACCCATGTCTGCTTCTAGAGCCAAACCGCAATGCCTGTATGTCCCACAAAATCATGCTGTCATACATTGACCGAGAGCCTGATCTGTAAGAATGACATGACTGCAAGTACTGTAAGCTGCTTACACAGAAGCCTTTAATAACTTTTCAAAAACCAATTCAGCATACTTTTTTTCCCACTTTTCAACTTTTTAAATTGCCTTTGTAATTTTGACTACTCTACTATTCCCTATTGTTTCTGAGGACAACACACACTTTTAATTTTGAATTCTTCTTTCTTCTTTTTGAATTTAAAATATATAACTAGCTTAGACTGTGGGCATTTCCATGATCTTAACAAGCAGCAATTGGATGTTAAAATTAGCCCGCACTGACCTTTGTAGCTGCAGGTACTGTGGAGACATTCATTTTCAAAGTTCACAGCAGAAGCATTAAAGCGAATGCGATACTAATCTTGCTAATTTTGGAAGCTGTACTATGGATTCTATTTTTGCTTAGTTTGCGTGTTTCCGCTTATTGTTGTTGTCAATATGTAATTTACTTGAAAGGATTCAATAAAAGCTTAAAATGCAAAAGAAAGTGGAACTAATGGCTGTTTTTTGGGGTTTTTTTTGGTTAAAATAAAAAAAATATGTTAAAGTGGAACTTCAACTACTTTCCCCTCCTCTCCCTTTTTTGGAGGTTTTTTTTATTTTTGGGGAGTTTTGACAGGCACCCACACCCACTTCTGCTGGAATCACCTAGGCCTGTGGTTCTCAACCCTGTAGTGCCATGACCCCTTGATAAAATTTCCCAAGTTGTAGGGACCCCTAACAGTAAAATTATTTTCGTAGCGTGGGTTGTCAGCACCCAAGGCAAGACAAGTAATTTGCGCCCCTAACCCATGGACATTTAGCTCTCCCTGAGTCCCTTCCACTCGTACAGTAGTAAAACCCCTTATGGTACATTTTAGGATGTACTACGCTTTTTCTTTGTTCTCCTTTCTTTCCCTTTTATCTCTCTCTATGCTAATCTCTTGTCCCCCCCCCCCATCCCTCTCTCTAGCCGTCTTTTTTATTCTTTCTCTTATTCTTTCTCTCTTTTCTTTGTTCCTCTCCCTCTTTTCCTCTCCCTTTCATGTATTCTCTATTTTTATTCCTTCTCTTACTCCTTGGTGGGGGGGAATGGGATAAGTGGCAGTGCTGGTGGGGAAATGGGATGAGTGGCAGTGCTGGTGGGGGGAATGGGATGAATGGCAGTGCTGGTGGGGGGAATGGGATGAGTGGTAGTGCTGGTAGGGGGAATGGGATGAGTGGCAGTGCTGGTGGGGGGAATGGGATGAGTGGTAGTGCTGGTGGGGGGTGGGATAAGTGGCAGTGCTCGGGGGAGTTCTGATCAGCCAACTTAGGTGCTCTTGATCAAGGTCATCTACTGATCTGAGAACTGTACCGGGGACTTTTAATGGCAACTATAATCACAGGTAGTGTTACTCACTGTGTCTCCGGCTTTACTGTGTCTCCGACTTTGTGGTGTCTCGTAGCAGTGACACTTATTCCGAAATCAGGAGATAGGGTCTCCTCCAGCCCCTCCCACTTCACATTCCTTTCCAGCAGCCATCTCCCTTACAAGGTCTCCTCTAACCGGGGTCATTACTACTCACAGGACTGTGCTCTCTGTAGTTACCTCCTTGCTAGGTACACCTCTCCTGGGGTCCCTCTTCGGAAGCAGCCTCACACAGGGATCTCTTAACTGACCTAAAAGGCCTTTTGCAATCCACCCTAGCCCCTACCTCCCTAAGGGACAGAAAGACTACAGCTGGCACCTCCTGAATAAAAGTCCACTCCACCGGACCTCTTGTCCTGTCCAGGGCCTACATGTGCTGGTTACATTCACATAGGTGTGCAGCATTTAGCTCCCAATCCCAAGTGCTGCTAGGGCCCCTCCTAACCTGGCTTATAACTGAGCACTGACTTATCCATGATGTCACTGTGGGAGGGCTCTATCTAAAAGGGGCCTAACAGCTGGTGTCACTACCTGATGTACCAGCTACTAATCTGGTACAGAGCCACCTAGCAGCAATGCAGCTAACTGCACCTGCCTACATGCTCTACACACAACAATAGAGATGGCATTATTCTCTATGGTGCCCAGAGGTGTGCGCAGCCAACTGCATTAGGGTGTGCATCCCAAAGCTCAAACACACATGTGCAGTAAAGTAGAGCAGTGTGTGATGTTGGTAGAGCAGTGGACGGTGTCAGTAGAGCAGTGGATGAGTCAGTAGAGCACTGGACGAGTCAGTAGAGCAGTGAACCAGGGACGTGCAGTCAGGGGAGGCAGGTGAGCCATGAACATTAAAAAAACATAATAATCGAGCTTCGAGGGTCATTGCTCAGCGACCTGAGGTCACAGAGACCCCAATTTGAGGGGTATGTAGCCTAAGTCCTACCCCACCACTGGTAAAAAATGTGGGGCTCCTGCGACTTATGGTTCCGGAGATACTGGGCTCCTTGTGCAGCCTGTCAGAAGCTACATACAGAGCCCCTGGACGACATCATCTCTGACGAAACACGTAGGGAGGAGTGACGGGCTGACGTAACCTATCCCCTCGTGTCCTGGAAGGACGGTTTTGCTCTGGTCGTGCGCCGACCTCCACACAAGACTTAAGGCTTTTAAATTACTTATAACATGTTAAGTGCATTATTTTTAAATAAACTTTATTAAAGGTTTTATGCTATATGGAGCTTTTGGTTTTTTATGATTTAAAAACCATCCATCCATCCTTGTGAGTGAGTGAGTGGCGCCCTGTGAATAGGTGAACGATTTCTTTGGAAGAAAGACCCAAGCTGGGTGTAAGCCAAACACGTTGTTTGATCCCCTGTAATGGGGGATCACCTGGAGATGGTAAGAAGCAAACCTTACTATTTGGTGGCAGACACTTCACATAGGGTGACTGATGGCGGTTTCTATTATCAGGAATCTTCAACTCCTAGTTACAATCACTGGTGCACTTTTATAAGAATTTTATACTTCTATATTTGATTGATTGATTTATGGAAATATAATTTTTAGCGCAATTCTAATTTTTTTTATATTTCTACATACAGAGCAGCCAAGTTAAATACAAGCTGGCACACTCTGTTTGCAGCAGACTGAGAGGATGAGCTCACAGTGCCTCTCACTTCTTGTCAAAGGCACTGAGCTCAATGGACAGCTTGGAGTCTTGGACCAATGGTGAAGTACCAATAGCCCCAGCTGTCCAATAAAAATGTTCCAGTGGAGGCACGCCTCTCACTGCAGTGTCATAGAAGGGGTATGTGTCTAAAAGACAAATGCTCCCTTCCAGCCCAGCCCTCTTAACTACAAGGAAATACATTGGTTTATGGGAATAAGGTTTACCCACAATCCCATGTTTTTCTCACACAGTTATGAGGGAGAATGAGAATCTGTTGAAAAGGTAAAAGCGAAATCATATATTATTATGCTATATGTTATACGATAATAATTTATTATTTATCTATTTACTGTGAAATTACTGGTTGGAAGTTATAACTTCAAACTTCAGTAATTTGTCCGTTAAGCCACCTGCTTGAGTACAGGTTTTGAAAATATAGTAAATCACCTTAAAAAAATAATTAATTATTTGTACATTACTTATGGTAATTAACCCCTTGCCACCCAGGCCAATTCTGACACTTCTCTCTTACATGTAATAACCATCATTTTTTTGCTAGAAAATTACTCAGAACCCCCAAACATGATATATGTTGTTTTAGCAGACACCCTAGGGCACTGATGGTGAACCTTGGCACCCCAGATGTTTTGGAACTACATTTCCCATGATGCTCATGCACTCTGAAGTGTAGTTGAGCATCATGGGAAATGTAGTTCCAAAACATCTGGGGTGCCAAGGTTCGCCATCACTGCCCTAGGGAATAAAATGATGGTCATTGCAACTTTTTATGTTACATGGTATTTGCGCAGCAACTTTTCAAACGCGTTTTTTTCGGGAAAAAAACTCATGACTATAAAAAAAAACTAAAGATAACCTGATTTTTTTGTATAATGTGAAAGATGATGTTACGCCAAGTAAATAGATACCTAACATGTGACGCTTTAAAATTGCGCACACTCGTGGAATGGTGCCAAACTTCAGTACTTAAAAATCTCTATAGGCGACACTTTCAATTTTTTGTCACAGAATACATGTTTAGAGTTACAGAGGAGGTCTAGTGTTAGAATTATTGCTCTCTCTCTAACTATCGCGGTGTATGTAACCTGTGTGTATCTGGCTCCGATACTAGCCAGTGCCTCACCAGCCACTGACCTCACCACGTGTCCCTGCAGTGGACGAGTCAGTAGAGCAGTGGATGGTGTCAGTAGAGCAGTGGATGGTGTCAGTAGAGCAGTGGATGGTGTCAGTAGAGCAGTGGATGGTGTCAGTAGAGCAGTGGACGGTGTCAGTAGAGCAGTGGACGGTGTCAGTAGAGCAGTGGACGGTGTCAGTAGAGCAGTGGATGGTGTCAGTAGAGCAGTGGATGGTGTCAGTAGAGCAGAGATTGGTGTCAGTAGAGCAGTGGATGGTGTCAGTAGAGCAGTGGACAAGTTTGTAGAGCAGTGGATGGTGTCAGTAGAGCAGTGGATGGTGTCAGTAGGGATGAAAATGGCATCAGTAGTTTTTCATTTTTATTACTTTATTTTGTTATTATTTTTTACTATTTATTTATTTATTTATTTTTTTTGTTATAATATCAGTGTAGGTAGGTCAGTGTAGGTAGGTCACTACCATCAGTGTATGTAGGTCAGTGTATGTAGGTCAGTGTAGGCAGGTCAGTGTAGGTAGGTCACTACCATTAGTGTATGTAGGTCAGTGTAGGTAGGTCAGTGTAGGTAGGTCAGTGTAGGTAGGTCACTACCATCAGTGTATGTAGGTCAGTGTAGGTAGGTCAGTGTAGGTAGGTCACTACCATCGGTGTAGGTAGGTCAGTGTAGGTAGGTCACTACCGTCAGTGTATGTAGGTCAGTGTAGGTAGGTCACTACCATCAGTGTATGTAGGTCAGTGTAGGTAGGTCAGTGTAGGTAGGTCACTACCATCGGTGTAGGTAGGTCAGTGTAGGTAGGTCACTACCGTCAGTGTATGTAGGTCAGTGTAGGTAGGTCACTACCATCAGTGTAGGTAGGTCAGTGTAGAGTGTAGGTAGGGCAGTGTATGTAGGTCAGGTATGTCATGGCCCAGCCAAAAAAAAAAAAAGGCCTGCTTCACTTGTACACCCCCCCCCCCCCCCCCCCCGTTTTCGGCCTTGGTCTTTTTGTCACCTAGCATAGCAACGCCCCTGTCTGACACTCATAAGAGTCATTCCTCTGTTCTCTTGTAGCCTGTTCACATAGACATTATATGCACTTATTTAAATATAGAAATTATAGTGTACACTGGTGAATGCTTGAAACTATTTTTGATTTAACCAGTACTGGTGTATTTTCTTATTGCTGCTGTTATCTGGTGGGAAAACATTTTGTGAACCCAGGGTGTCAGAGGTGGTCGAGGACTCACAGGGTCAGGGCCACCAGAGGGGTACTGATTCATCTTGCAACCCTCAAGAGGGCAGTGCTACATATTATTTTCTTTATTATTTGTTTTTTACAATTTGTTAGGAGCCCCATTAAAGTGGTTGTAAACCCTTTTACAACCACTTTTTGCTACAGGTAAGCCTATAATTAGGCTTACCTGTAGCTACACTGGATCTCTCCTAAACCTGAACGGTTTAGGAGATATCCCCTGTATTAGCATGTGCCGACGTCATCGGCACATGCGCACTGAAGCAAACTGAAGCAATGACACGTACGAAGCCATTGGGGGGTAGGGGCATTCAGCAGGGGGAACCTGCTTTGCACAGGGGGATTAGGGTGTGCCCAGGCACCCCTGGTGCACATGCCTATGATGGTGCCCCTTCACATCCATGCAGTGCAGCTGTAGTGTGTTTTTGGAAAAGTGCTACTTTGGTGCTGGTGCAGCATGATTTGGGCCACATACACTTCACTGTAAATGCACCAAAAAGGTGTGCAAAAAGCATGTGAAACGCATGTACATGTATGTTTTTTGTGTGTTTTAGTGTACACAATCCAGTCTCCTCCTACAAAAAGCATGAAGTTAAAAAAACGCATAAAAAATGTGCAATGTTTGCAATACACAATCGCACTGAGAATCGGGTCATGCTACAGCTGCACTAGTGTGAACCCAGGCTTAAAGTGACTGTAATGCCGCGTACACACGATCGGAATTTTCGTCGGAAAAAGGTATGATGGCTTTTCCGACGGGATTCCGCTCAAGTTTGCCTTGCATACACACGGTCACACAAAAGTTCTCTGAACTTTCGACTGTCAAGAACGCGGTGACGTACAACACTACGCCGAGCCGAGAAAATGAAGTTCAATGCGTCTGAGCATGCGTCCAATTGTTTCCGAGCATGCGTGATTTTTTGTGCCTCCGAATTGCCACAGACAATCGCATTTTCGGATAGGAACTTTTTCCGACCGAAAAACAGAGAACCTAATCTTAATCTTTTGCTAGCTTGAATTCCGCCAGCACAAGTCCGATGGAGCATGCACACGGTCACATTTTCCGACCACAACCTCTCATCATCGGAGTTTTGCTGGCGGCATTTCCGATCGTGTGTACGGGGCATAAGGGTAATTTTTTTTTTTTTTTTTTAAATAACAAACATATCATACTTGCCTCCACTGTGCAGCTCGTTTTGCACAGAGTGGCCCCAAACCTGATCTTCTGGGGTCCCCCGGCGGCTCTCGCGGCTCCTCTCCGCATCAGATAACGAGTTCTCCCGGGAAATTACCTTGCAGGCGCACTACCGAGTTCGGCATTCGGCGTCCATAGTGGGCGAATGCAGGATTCGGCCCACGCCCCCCCCGTTCGCGTCATTGGATTTGATTGACAGCAGTGGAAGCCAATGGCTGCGCTGCTATCAATCTATCCAATCAAGAGCCGGGAGCCCGTGGAGAGAGTGACAGCACCCCCCCGTCCTGACTGAATGAAGGGATTCAGGTAAGTAAAATAAGGGGGGGGGGGCTAGGGGGCCGGTGTGACTGCCAGGTGTTTTTTCACCTTAATGCATAGGATGTATTAAGGTGAAAAAACATAAACCTTTACAACCCCTTTAATGTAAAAAGTTTGATCTGCAAAGTTTTTCCTAACAGAAAAAAAAGCTCCATTCTCCCGAGTTGTACGGCTCATTCATTAGTCCGTATGTTCAGAGCAGGAAGTACAGTGTGCTTTGATCATTCACAATTTTGCCGGTCTCCATGGAAACCAACAGAAAAGCTACAATTGCTATAAAAGGATTCCGGAACAGGAAAAAAAAAAAACAAAATAAAATCTGAGCGGTTTAAAATATCTCTGAAAATATTAGATAACTCCTTCACCTTTCAATCTCTTGCTGAGTTGAAGTGCATTTTTATTGTGTCTCCAATAGCAACTGGTAGCTTTCAGCAAGCCTGCAGCACACTGTGTATGTAGGCGTACTTATTGATTTGGATGGGACTGAAGAAAGACTGACTGTACTTACAAATTGTGTAGAATTAATACAATGGAACAGAGACTGATTTAGCAGCAATGGACAATAGACGCACCACGTTTTCTCAGAATACTCGGCCTTTGTGTGTAGAAAAGGCACGGACTGAGCTGTGCGTGGGGGCAGCAAACAATCTGCGGAAGCACAAACTCATATTTGGACTGCGCTGTAAGGACAGCCCTGTTTATTCCCCAAAAAAATCTTAAAGTGAACCTTCCCCCCCTAGCTAAACATGACTTTGCATTTTGACATCAAACCATTGTGGGGCCCTGCTGTTCAGCTGCTTTCTTACTGCCCCCCCCCCCCCAACCGTTACCCCCTTTAGCTGCAGAGGCAGGGGCTGTACACATGCTGTGGCAAGAATTATGCCCCTGTCTTAGGCCACCCATGCAAGTGAATGGGGCCGCTCTGCAAGTGCCCTAGGGTTGCCACCTGTCTGGGATTCACCCGCACAGTCTGGGTTTTGGATCATGTGTCCAGGTTTCAGGCAGACTGAAACCCGGACACATTATTTAGACCAGGCTCCCCAAGTAATAGTTACACACAAATCTGTTGCCGTCCGGGAGCTGTGGGTGGCTGTCTGGGGGCAAGTTCGGCATCACTGGTGGGGGGGAGTGGGCAGGGCAATGATATCAGCAAGAGCAATTTGGCCACACCCACTGTTCACTGCAGCATGCTATGTGCACCATATTGGTGCTCCAAGGAGAGTGGTAATGCGGTGCACATTAAATCGTGGGTGTGGCCAAATTGCTCTTGCTGACATCACAAAGTGTTCGGGTTTGGCTTGAAGAAAAGATGGGCAAAGCTAAAGTGCCCCCGCAACCACGGTTGTTGCTTAATAGTGCGGTGATCCGTGGTGGTCCACGGGTTTGTCAAAAAGGTGATCCTTTTTGACAAAAAGGGGGGGAGGCCTTTGAACTGCATTATGCCTGCCCACTCCCGACATCACCCCAGCATTCTGACAGCTGTCAAACCCTGCGTGTGGACATAGACCATATTGTATACCCGAGGGGAGCGCTGTATGCAGAGCCAGGGACAAGGAGTGGGCAGAAGGGGCGGCTGCTATGGGCACTGTGGTATCATGTGAGGTGGGGGGCTGCAAGGAGATTGGGGGGTAGGGGATTTGTGCTGTAAGGGGGAATTTGGGGGGCACCAGGGGGTAAGTATTGTTCTAGGAGGGGGAATCTAGGGGGTAAGTGTGCTAAGAGTGATGATTTAAGGGGAATGTTTGGGATGAGGGCTGGAGGGGGGAAGAAGATTTGTGCTAGGAGGGGGGATTGGGGGGGAATTTGTGCTGGGAGGGAGGATTTGGAGTGGGGAGGGGAGGGTGTGTACTCGGAAGGGAAATTTTAGGGGTAGAGGATTTGGAGTGGGGGGGGGGGTGTACTCGGAGTGGAAATTTTAGGGGTAGAGGATTTGGAGTGGGGGGGGGGTGTACTCGGAGGGGAAATTTTAGGGGTAGAGGATTTGGAGTGGGGGGGAGGGTGTGTACTCAGAGGGGAAATTTTAGGGGTAGAGGATTTGGAGTGGGGGGGGGGGTGTACTCAGAGGGGAAACTTTAGGGGTAGAGGATTTGGAGTGTGGGGGGGGTGTACTCGGAGGGGAAATTTTAGGGGTAGAGGATTTGGAGTGGGGCGGGAGGGTGTGTACTCAGAGGGGACATTTTAGGGATAGAGGATTTGGAGTGGGGGGTGTGTACTCGAAGGGGAAATTTTAGGGGTAGGGGATTTGCAGTGGGGGCAGGGTGTGTACTCATAGGGGAAATTTTAGGGGTAGAGGATTTGGAGTTGAGTGTTTTTTTGGGGGGATGGGGTGGGGGGCAAAGATTTGTACTGGTAGGGTAAATTTACGCTTAGGGGGCAAGATTGGTGCTCAGTTTTTTCTTTTGGGGGGGGGGGATCTTTGCTGACACATAATACTCATACATCCTGGGTGTGGGAGCAGCTTGGCATGTTTCGCCCTGGGCACTAGATGACCTTGTCCCGGCTCTGGCTGTATTTACTGTGCACAGAGTGCACATTTCTTTATCAGAGGCGGTCCTTCCTGACTTATTCGAAAATGCTAAGACTGCCCCAGCAGTCCTTAGGCAATAATTTACCTGGCCGGGTGCAATATATGAGAGGAATATAAAATATTATGTAATGGGACCTCTGCGCTACTAAATATACATATAAAGTAATCCAAAGTGTGTAGAAACATAAGAGTGGTGCTGCAAAATCAAATAGTGCTCACTGAATCACCATCAAAATAAACTTTGTAAAATAGGATTTCGCGCAAACACATAAAGTGAAAATAAATAATAACTGATAAATCACATGAATGGTGTGCAACTAATAAATAATAAAAAGTGTCCAATAGTGGTGAAAAGTGCAGGCTTCTAATTTCCAGTTGGACAATTTAGTGAAAGATCAGCTGGTTGATAAACTTCCATATATAATCAGTGGTGAGATACCTTCCTTCCCTTAAAAAAGGTCTCCCATTGCCCTTACCTTAAGGGGCTTAAGATAAAGCCTTAATGTAGATACAGGTGATGACCTGGGAGAAGTAGGAGGGTGTCCCCTGGTGGTGGTTCCTGGTGAGTGGATACTCTAGTCACTTCTGATCTGGAGCGATTCAGGATCATGGACTCCAATCGAACCAAGTAAGGAAAAAAAGAGAAGGAACACGAGGGCTTCCAATGGTGTAGTTCGTTAAAAAGATGGTTTTATTGCATCAAAAAAATAATAACTTTCCAAAACGGTGGGTAAAAAACATACACACTGTGGGTACAGTGTGCGGTGGTGACAGACAAAGATGGCGGCGGAACGCCGTCACCCGGTGCAAAACTTCCGGTTCACACTGATAGCGCTTCTGGGTTAGAGCAGTGTGTAGTGTCGTATGCGATGGCTAACGGGATCCTACGCGTTGCGTCACGTGACCTCGTGACTTCATCAGGGATGGCACCAGTCATTTCAGATCTTGTGTTTTAAACCCGTTTTTTGTTGGCTGTGTCAGAACTACTTCCCTCCCCATACAAGACAATGGAAATACAAGAGAAGCTTGAGGCTAGGTTCCCACTGTTGCGATGCCAGGCATTGCATGTAATTCGCACCGCATTACTGTGCACATCACATGCGATATCTGTGTGATGCAAATTCAGCCATACAAACTGTATGGCTGAAATCTCATCGCATCCGCCCCAAAATGGTGCAGGATGCTTTTTTTGGTCCGCACTGGAATCAGATTGTATGGGTGTGAACACCCATGCGATCCGATTCCTGTACTGTTCACAGTTCACACATCGATCTGCAAAACGATTTTGGGGTGTCAGTAACTTTACATTGATGTCAGTGGGAACCGCCTGAGAGTCAGGTGCGGTGCAGGAACCCCCACAGGAATTGCAGAGTTTCCCGCATCCAGGGCCGGTGCTACCACTAGGCAAACTAGGCAGCCGCCTAGGGCGCACTGCTGCCTAGGGCGCCCGGACACCGTTGTTCCTACTCTCTTCTCTCTGCAGCAAGCAACTAAGTCTCAGCATCAGCAGGCAGCTGCCGCTCCATTCGCACATAGTGTCAGAGGCGCAGCAGTGGTGGAGGACTGTGCCTGTGTCCTGACTCCCGAATAAATGGAAGAAAGCATTCATTGATGGGCTGCATTTGATGGGCGCTGGTGAGGCTGCATTTGATGGGCGCTGGTGAGGCTGCAATGATGGGCGCTGGTGAGGCTGCAATGATGGGCGCTGGTGAGGCTGCAATGATGGGGGCTGGTGAGGCTGCATTTGATGGGCGCTGGTGAGGCTGCATTTGATGGGCGCTGGTGAGGCTGCATTTGATGGGCGCTGGTGAGGCTGCATTTGATGGGCGCTGGGGAGGCTGTATTTGATGGGCGCTGGGGAGGCTGTATTTGATGGCGCTGGTGGCCTCTGGTGAGGCTGCATTTGATGGGCGCTTTATTAAAAAGGTGGGGTATACATGGGCAGAGCAAAGGGGGTGGAGCCAGGGGGGCAGCACAATTAGGTTTCGCCTAGGTTGTCAAAAATCCTCGCACCAGCCCTGCCCGCATCGCACCAGTGTGAACCGAGCCTTTAAGCAGGTCAAATGAAGGTCATATGCACTTATCAATAAACTGTGAATGATCCGAGGAGCATCTCAAATTGATCTAAAAGGAAGCAGAGTGCACTAAGGCTCCATTCACACTAATGTGTTTATTCATGCTTTTGCTTTTTGAAGAAACGCAGGATATTTAACATGAGTTCCTAAGGAACAAGTTCAAATTAATGCATTTTTGGAAATGATCAGGCACTTTTTAAAATGCAAAACCCTGCTTTTTTGGCTTTTTTGGTTCAATAGATTTTAATGGAGTACAGCGGTGGCTGATGTTTTTTTTTTTTTGGGGGGGGGGGGGGCGGCAAACAATTACCCTCCACCCGATGTCTGTGCCGGTTGGTCCAGCACTTACCCCATCTAGGCAACGGGCAGCAGGCATCGGGCAGCAGCTCCTGTGTCCTTTCCTTGATCGGCCATGCGTTTCCTCCCCTCCCCGCAGGCGTCCTTTCAGCCAATCGGATGACGGGTCTCAGACCCGCTTCCTGATTGGCCTGGAGGAGGATCAGTGTTACAATAGCGAATGTACATTCGCTATTGTAACACATCTGGGTGGGCCCCGAGGCCATTCTCTGTACCCCGAGCCCACCCTATTTTGAAGCCTATTAGAGCCTCTGGCTTCAAAAAAACACCAACCATATTGGAATTCATGCATACGGCGACCTGCAAGGGGCCGGACGCATAGATATGGGGGGGGCGGTGGCATGGATAGGAGGGCAGTGCCCGTGCGCCCTTAATGTACGGCGTCCCTGACGGAGATGCTGCACAAAAAGATGTCGTTTTTACCCCAATTTTGCCACAATTTGTGTTTTGCAATATATATGCCCAACAACAAATTTACCTAAAAAAAAGGCCATGAAAAACGCACATCGCAGAAAAACCTGCAAAAATCACTGCAAAAACGCTCAAAAGCAACATGCATAGGTATGAATGGAGCCTAAAAGCAAACTGCATTTTCCAATTGATACAATCCTAAAGCCTAAAAACACTGGCACTCAAAAAAAAAAAAAAAAAAAATCAACACAAGTGCCTGACTATGCCCACCTTTTCCGCTGGTCTCTATGGAAACAAGCAGAAAAGCTGAAATTACTATAAAAGGATACCGGAACAGGAAAAACGAAATCTGAGCATCTTAAAATATCTTGGGAAATTTTAGATAACTCCTTCACCTCTCTGTTTCAATGTTTTTTAATAAAGTTTTAAAGTACTAGAACAACAAAGTAGTCATTCTTCGAGCGCAAAGTTCCGCTATGCAGGCAGGAGGTGTAACAAAAGGCCACGCAGATAAGGTACAGATGATTAGTGCTACAAGTGTGCTCAGGTCACGGTATAGAACAAAATAACAAATGGAAATACCAAAATGGAGATGTAACGTGCAGATACTCTAAACCGGGAGTCACCAAACTTTCTAAGCAAGGGGCCGGCTTACTATCCTTTAGGGTTTAAGGGGGCCGGACTGTGGCCATTGGGAGTAGAAAATGCCCCAGCATCAGTGCCCCATCACTGGTTTCAATGGGAGGAATAGTGCCCCATTGATAGTGTCAGTAGAGGGAATGAATACAAGTGTGTAAGCACTTCCACCTTCTCACATCCCAGTAGGGGGAATGGTGCCCCATCACTGATGTCAGTTGGTGGAATAGTGCCCCAAGGGCCAGATAAAGGCAAGCAAAGGGCCACATCTGGCCCCCGGGCCGCAGTTTGGAGACCACTGCTCGAAACCGGCAAGTATATCCTGCATGGGCTAAATCAAGGCGTCCTCACAGATTAAAATATACAAATCAAATGGACGTGACCATTATTGTGCAATATGACCCATGTAGATCGATAAAGTGTCATGTCACCATCAGTGGAGAGAAGAGAGCAAAAGGAAAGAAGAAGAGAAGAGAAAGGACTATAATTCATTCGAACGCTAAGTCCGAACACCACAGCAATAGCTATTAAGAAGGTGGTTGAATGTAGTGTATCCATGGGTTACAAACCCTCTGAAACCTCAAAGAAATGTCTCCAAAATACTAACCATCTTCTCATTAAAGCAGAAGTAAACACATTGATTTAACAGTTTCCTGTGTCGGGAATGTAACTGTCACATTGGTTGTGCTCTACATCCAATGGCTGGTGTCATAACTGATCACATGTGCAGCACCATGGCAGATGAAGATTAAACAGAGGCCAAGATGACAGCTTCCTTGGGTGAAAACGATAGTAGGGTTTTCGTTCACCGTAAGCATTATTCATAAGAGCTTCTCTTTCATCACTGCTAAATCTACCACTGGATTCTTCCAAGCTGTCGCAATGGCATTTTTGGCCGCCAGGAACTTAAAGTAAATCAATGTTTGAGTATTTTGGGGACCCATTCAATGGGTTCATTTAATAAAGCAACCTTGGGATTTTTAATGATGTTTATCATGGTCGCTGAGTGAATCAAGGCATGGACGTTTAACCTTGGAACACATCCACCACATGTGATACATTGTTCCCACCTGCCCGCACCCCGGAAACAGAGTGAGGAGAAACCAGGAGGAGGAGGAATCATTCGAGGAGCAGTGTTCATTTTGGCGTCAAATCGATTTCGTTTTAGCCTGGGTTCACACTGTAGCGATGCGGGAACCAGTGCAATTCCAGCGCAGGTTCCCGCATCGCATCTCTCCTGCAGGCAGTTCACACTGCCCTCTGAGAACCGCTGCAGGTGTCAATAAAATGTTAATGACACTCCCAGATCGGTTCACAGATCCCAGTGCGAACTGTAGATTCGGATAGGAATCGGATTGCATGGGTGTTTTCAGATTCCAGTATGGGAAAAAAAGTCTCTGCACCTTTTTTGTGCAAATCCAATGTGAATTCATGCATACAAACTGTATGGCTGAACTCGCTTTGCACAGACCTCGCATGTGATCGGCAATGCAGTGCAGGTGCGAATCACATGCGATGTCTGTGTTCGCTACAGTGTGAACCCAGGCTCAGTCATAGTCTTTTGACTAAAATGGCATTTTAGTTTTAGTAATCTGCAATTGTTTTATTTGGTCGACTGAAATCTGCAGTACATTTTAATTGACTAAATTGTAATGCATTATTTAGGAATTCCTCTAGAATCTCAAACTTCATTATATACGCCTGAAGTAAAAAAAAATCTAATATCATGGTAATATTTATGGTATTAAAGTTTCAACAAACTACACAGACACTCTGGACAGTGGTGTGAGGAGGCCTGTAATGCACACATTGCTCTGGATGGTCAGGAGGCCTGTAATGCTGCACAGTGCTCTGGACAGTGGTCTAAGGAGGCCTGTAATGCACACAGTGCTCTGGACAGTGGTCTGAGGAGGCCTTTAATGCGCACAGTGGTCTGGGGAGGCCTGTAATGCACACAGTTCTCTGGATGGTCGGGAGGCCTGGAATGCTGCACAGTGCTCTGGACAGTGGTCTAAGGAGGCCTGTAATGCACACAGTGCTCTGAACAGTGGTGTGAGGAGGCCTCAAATGCACACAGTGCTCTGGACAGTGGTCTGAGGAGGCCTGTAATGCACGCAGTGCTATGGACAGTGGTCTGAAGAGGCCTGTAATGCACACAGTGCTCTGGACAGTGGTCTGAGGAGGCCTATAATGCACACAGTGCTCTGGACGGTCCTGAGGCCTGTAATGCACACAGAGCTCTGGAAAGTGGTCTGATGAGGCCTGTAATGCGCACAGTGCTCTGGACAGTGGTCTCAGGAGGCCTGTAATGCACACAGTGCTCTGGATGGTCGGGAGGCCTGGAATGCTGCACAGTGCTCTGGACAGTGGTCTAAGGAGGCCTGTAATGCACACAGTGCTCTGAACAGTGGTCTGAGGATGCCTGTAATGCACACAGTGCTCTGGACAGTGGTATGAGGAGGCCTGTAATGCACACAGTGCTCGGGACAGTGGTCAGATGAGGCCTGTAATGCGCACAGTGCTCTGGACAGTGGTCTGAGGAGGCCTGTAATGCACACAGTGCTCTGGATGGTCAGGAGGCCTGGAATGCTGCACAGTGCTCTGGACAGTGGTCTAAGGAGGCCTGTAATGCACACAGTGCTGTGAACAGTGGTCTGAGGAGGCCTGTAATGCACACAGTGCTCTGGACAGTGGTCTGAGGAGGCCTATAATGCACACAGTGCTCTGGACAGTCGGGAGGCCTCTAATGCACACAGTGGTCTGAGGAGGCCTGTAATGCACACAGTGGTCTGAGGAGGCCTGTAATGCACACAGTTCTCTGGATCAGTGTTTCTCAACTCCAGTCCTCAAGGCGCACCAACAGGTCATGTTTTCAGGATTTCCCTCAGATGAAATGGCTGTGGTTATTACTAAGGCAGTGAAACTGATCAAATCACCTGTGCAAAACAATGGAGAGCCTGAAAACATGACCTGTTGGGGTGCCTTGAGGACTGGAGTTGAGAAACACTGCTCTGGATGGTCGGGAGGCCTGTAATGCGCACAGTGCTATGGACAGTGGTCTGAAGAGGCCTGTAATGCACACAGTGCTCTGGACAGTAGTCTGAGGAGGCCTATAATGCACACAGTGCTCTGGACGGTCGGGAGGCCTGTAATGCACACAGTGCTCTGGAAAGTGGTCTGAGGATGCCTGTAATGCACACAGTGCTCTGCACAGTGGTCTGAGGAGGCCTGTAATGCACACAGTGCTTGGGACAGTGGTCTGAGGAAGCCTGTAATGCACACAGTGCTCTGAACAGTGGTCTGAGGAGGCCTGTAATGCACACAGTGCTTTGGACAGTGGTCTGAGGAGGCCTGTAATGCACACAGTGCTCTGGGCGGTTAGAAGGCCTGTAATGCACACAGTGCTCCGGACAGTGGTCTGAGGAGGCCTATAATGCACACAGTGCTCTGAACAGCAGTCTGAGGAGGCCTGTAATGCACACAGTGTTCTGGATAGTGGTCTGAGGAGGCCTGTAATGCGCACAGTGCTCTAGACAGTGGTCTGAGGAGGCCTGTAATGCGCACAGTGCTCTGAACAGTGGTCTGAGGAGGCCTGTAATGCACACAGTGCTCTGAACGCTCGAGAGGCCTGTAATGTTGCACAGTGCTCTGGACAGTGGTCTGAGGAGGCCTGTAATACTGCACAGTGCTAAGCACACCATACCACTAAGCACGCTATCGTCACTACCTTGCTTCCTGCGAGAGGAGACACTCACAGGCTTTACAGGCGGAGCTCCAAGGAAAACTAGAAGTGCACGTGGATAAACATCCCTGTAACGAACCTCTGCTCGCTCGATTCCACTCTCCCGACACTCCTCTGCGGCTATAGAATCAGATTGCAGATTGCAACATCTGATGGATCGGTCATCCGATGCTCCGGGACTAGAACTACAGCTATGTGCCGTTCTAATCCAGTTGTGTAGCTCAGAAAAAACACCAGGCAGGCTGTATGTAAGTTCAACCAGGAATCTCTCATTTATTGAAAGGAATACAGGCTCTTTTATACAATAAAAGAGGAGGTGCATACCTCCTGCTCATATTACTCTGAACATACACCTGTGACCAGAAACCTAATTAACATGGGCTAATTAACTAATCCCTTTAGACAGCCTAGATGAATCAGACATGACCTTTAGGCCAGACTGGCCGTCTTGTAGCTCAGAAAACCCAATCAACATTATCACAAATCAACACAGATTCTTCTTAACACAATAGCAGAGTTAATTAACACAAACAACAATGGGGATCTAATGACTCTTAGATCCCATACTAGACTTATTTACAATACACATTCTAGCAGGCAACAGACAGACAGGTGGCTGGAATTGACATCAGCATCTCCTAACAGTATTTGTCCCAGCATTATGAATCAGCCACTATTTCTAATATGGCAAATCCAGGGTCCCCAGAGTCTGTGTGTCCTGGGGGACCAGGACCCGAATCCACAGTAATACCACCTCAAGGGTCCTCAGGCATACAGCTCACAAAGAGCACCGTTCCCCCAAATGCCAGAGCCCACGATCGATTGGCAAGAGGCTAGCATTCAGTCCCCTCCAAAAGTCTCTCTCCCGGCTAGGTCTGTCACAGTCCCTCTCTCACATTGTAGTTGCATTTTGTTTGACAAAAATGGAATTCATTTTCAACATTGTTTTTGTCAATTGATGAAAATGTGGGGTGATTTTCGTTTCGTTTTCGTTGCTGGAAACAAGCCGCTGACAAAAATTATGAGGAAAATGTTTTTGTCTACGAAATTAAGTCGCCGGCAAACAACAATGCACATTTATGCTGCTTACCTCCACTCCTTCACCTTTTAATCTTTTGCTGAGTTGAAGTGCATTTTTATTGTGCCTCCAATAACAACTAATATACACTTGTTTCAGTGTCACCTGCACATGATTGCTCTGGAATAGCTTCCTAGGGATCATTTATACATGTACTTTCACATCTGAAATACTCTTCAGAGGGCATTTGAGAGGCAGCAAGGAGGCATTATATCACATGGCATGAGGTTGCAAGGAACCCCATTTAGTTGAATGGGTTGTGCTTGTAGGCCGGTACTGGCCACTGTACGGGAACAGCAGTGACCTGTATAGAAGGCCTTAAAGCAGGGGTGTCCAACCTACGGCCAAAGGGCCACATGAGGCCCTAGAACACAGTAAATGCAGCCCAACACAAAATCTTATACTTACCTAAAAATGTAGATTTTGTAAAAATATGTTACACTTAGCGAACACATGCAGCCGAAGAAAAAATTGACTATGGGGGAGTTATTTACGAAAGGCAAATCCACTTTGCACTGCAAGTGCACTTGAAAGTGCACTGAAAGTGCACTTTCAAGTGCAGTCGCTCTAAATCTAAGGGGTAGATCTGAAATGAGTGGAAGCTCTGTTGATTTTATAATCCAATCATGTGCAAGCTAAAATGCTGTTTTTATTTTCTTTGCATGTCCCCCTCGGATCTACAGCGACTTTACTTCCAAGTGCACTTGCAGTGCAAAATGGATTTTCCTTTAGTAAATAACCCCCAATGTCTCTTTACTGGACTTTCATAAGTTTTATCTTTCCAAAGAAAACGATCCAACTATTCACAATCACGCCTTGTTCATGTCATCAGTTTTCAGCAGCACCTATATTTGTGAGCGACTATTTTCACGGATGAAGCACACAAAGGGCAAAATGAAAACCAAAATATCTGATGAGCATCTTGAGAATTCTTTGAGAATTGCTACATCCATCCAACCAGATATTGATGTGTTAGTTTATCAAAAACACACTAGTTTTATTTTTAGCGTTTTATAGTTTTATCGTTAACCTGTGATCTGCCCGTCTTTTTCTGCTTGCCTTATTGTTAGTGTATTGTATGTGCTGCCTAAGACAATTCCTCTTCTTCCAATATGGCCCAGGAAGTTCAAAAGTTTGGACACCCCGTCTTAAAAAGACAGCTTTGGACCATGCCTGAGCTGCCTGAGAAATGTGTGTCAGCATGGCCACTTGATGTCTATGCCAGGGGCATGTGTGACAGGGTGACAACACAGGATCAAACAAGCAAACTGGGGGCCCTGGGTGACTTTACTGACCAATAATGGTTATCACCTATTTGGCTAATGACGTCATCCAGCATTCCCAGATGGTTTGTTTACAAACAGCAACCAGCCTGGATCTGTTATTTTTCAGTTATAATGCAGCAGGGTAAGATCGTTGGGTGGTGGGGAAATATTTTTGAGGCAGCTGGGCAACATCATTGGACAGAGGGTCATCGTGATAGATGCTGCAACTACATTACTGGATGACCTGATTGACAATGGATTGACATTGAGAATGGATTTACATTGCAGAACATTATTTACATTTTCTTGAAATAAACATTTTAAATAAAGAACTGGGAAGCAAAATAAGGGTCAGTGCCCATCTGCAGCCTCACAAGTGCCATGAATGCAGTCCCACCATTGCCATAAATGCAGCACCCCCATTTTCATCAGTGCAGCACCCCTATTTCCAGGAATGCAGCACCCCATTGCACCATTGCCAGGGATGCAGCACCCGCCATTGCCAGGAATGCAGCACCCGCCATTGCCAGGAATGCAGCACCCGCCATTGCCAGGAATGCAGCACCCGCCATTGACAAGAATGCAGCACCCAACATTGCCAGGAATGCAGCACCCTCATTGCCAAGAATGCAGACTAACTATTGCCATCAGTGCAGCCTGATTGATGCCCATCCATCTGCAGCCTTGGAAGGGACAGGGAGGGGGGCGGGAGGAGCGCCAAAAGAATACATACAGGAAAAACTCCTGTTTTCTCGGTGGCCTCTTTAATAGAAAGTTCCGCCTCCTGTGATGGACAGAACAGTCATCCAATGGCAGCGCAGGAGACGGGACTTCCTATTACAGAGGCTGCTGTGTAAACAGGAAATACTCCTGTGTGTACGGCACTCATCCCGCCTCCTACCTGTCCCCTCCAAGGCAGCCAGCATATATATATTTTGTGGCCCCGGCACTGGGAGATCGTTGGGGCCACAAAAGATATATATGTCCAAATAACCAGACGGGCCGTTCAAAACCAGAACGCGGGCTGCGACTGGACCGCGGGCCTGGACTTTGGACATGCCTGGCCTAAGCACTCCTGTTATGTAGCCTCATAGCTGTATTTCTGCAGTGTGAGATCATCTAAGGTGCTGCTCCCCTAATCTCATGGGATTTAGAGTGAGATTTGGTAATGTTACTAAGGTGCTTGCTACTGTTCTCCTTGCTGGAGAGGAAGCTGTACCTGGGGACCTGCAGTGCAAGAATCTCCCTGCTACTGCTTCATTCATTCTGTAGATTATATTATGTTTAAATTAGTATATTATAATTGAATTATTATTTGTTGTACAACTTTATAGTGATGAGACTCAGAGTAGGTTATTATTAATTATGGAGAAGGGGTGGGAATAAATAAGTTTGTATTTCTTCCCACTCCTTTTCTGATATGTAAACTAAATTATTTTTTATTGGTTTTTTGTATTCTCTTACAACTAGTTTTGTTGTGTTTGTCTACTACTGAATGATTACTTCTTTTATTTTTATGTGATTTTTTTGTTTTTTTTTACATATTCAAAATAAACTAAAACTAACTAAGATTTGTGCTTCCTCCACCTTTCCTGCTGCTTCTTGATCATCACCCCTCCAGTCATCAGATCACCAGTCATCAAGGGGCAACTCAGACACGAGGAAGCAAAGCCCAATTCCTTTACCAGGATCAGTAATGGGGAAAGGATCAGCTGCAGCGAGCAGTGGCGTCACTAGGGTTGGTGTCACCTTCTGCGATGCAGCCCCCCCCCCCCCCCCCCCCCATCGGGCTCTCTCATATCTAAACTGCCAAAATCGGGGCTTTCTCCTGTCTAGCCTTCCACACCGCACCCCAACACCCCCATAGCAATGCCACTGGCAGGGAGACTGCAGGCAAAACTGATCACTAGTCTAGGCTAGACTAGGTTCTCCTTAGGCAATGCATTTTTGTTATAACTGCTGTGAATCTTGATAGATTGCCTTACCCTAAGATTCTAGTGTATTTTTGAACTGTAGATTTGTGTCAAAACCTGGACCTTGCAGCTGAAGATTTCTGGATTGGGAAGAGAAGCTCAAAGCACTTCATTACACTCAGCTCACCCGGCCCGCAGATTTTTCAATCCCAAGGCTCTTCTTTAACTCACTAAACATGCTAAAACATTAATTATTGAAAAAGCGATGCCTAGGTACATCTCCCTCCCTGCTACTTCCACCATTATACATAATTGCTACAAAGTAAAAGGTTAACTTTAAAAGCACCAAAAGGAAAATAGGAAACACACAAAAACATTGGCACAAAGGTCCTCAGGTGATCCCATAAGCAGCTCGCTAGGAATAAAAGCTTTTACAGTACCGGTCTCTTTGCAGCAGTGGAGTCAGATGCATTATTCTCTGTATTTGGATCTTCACTCGTTGTGTATTCATTGGAGCCATTGAGAGCTTCCAGCTAAAAAGAGAACAGAAATAATAAAAATGAATATGAATAAAATAAATCAGTCCTGTTTGCATTCAAACGAAAAGAAAAACATATCCCCCATGTCTTGTCAGAACAGAAACCTTAGTGTGTGCTTGGATGTGTAACAGTGGGGTAGATTTACTAAAGGTAAATCCACTGTGCACTACAAGTGCACTTAGAAGTGCAGTCGCTGTAGATCTGAGGGGAAGATCTGAAATGAGGGGAAGCTCTGCTGATTTTATCATCTAATCATGTGCAAGCAAAAATGCTGTTTTTTATTTTCCTTGCATGTCCCCCTCCGTTCTACAGTGACTGCACTTCCAAGTACAATTGCAGTGCACTTGGAAGTGCACAGTGGATTTGCCTTTAGTAAATAACCCCCATGATGTACAACATGGGAATGCTAATGCAGAAGGTGAGCAGGGACCGGAAAGAGAGGACTGAGGTTACAACTGAGTGGGGGATCAGCAGAGTGGGGGATTACTACTGAGTGGGGGATCAGCAGAGTGGGGGATTACTACTGGGTGGGGGATTAGCAGAGTGGGGGATTACTACTGGGTGGGGGATCAGCAGAGTGGGGGATTACTACTGAATGGGGGATCAGCAGAGTGGGGGATTACTACTGGGTGGGGGATTAGCAGAGTGGGGGATTACTACTGAGTGGGGGATCAGCAGAGCGGGGGATTACTACTGAGTGGGGGATCAGCAGAGTGGGGGGTTACTACTGAGTGGGGGGATCAGCAGAGCGGGGGATTACTACTGAGTGGGGGATCAGCAGAGCGGGGTATTACTACTGGGTGGGGGATCAGCAGAGTGGGGGATTACTACTGAGTGGGGAATCAGCAGAGTGGGGGATTACTACCGAGTGGCGGATCAGCAAAGCACGGGTTACTACTGAGCGTGGGGACCAGCAGCGCCGGGGATCAGCAGAGCGGGGGTTACTACTGAGTGTGGGGACTAGCAGAGCAGGGGGCACAGCTGAGGATACCACTGAGCAGTGGTGGCTGGTGGTATATTTGGGTGGGGAGGGGCAGCAAACAATGCACCCACAGCCCCCCCTGGTCATTCGGGTCAGGTCACCAGCACCACCTGGTCGGTCGATGAGCCCCGCACTTACTCCTAGGCAGTGTTTTCCCCCCCGGGTGGCAGCTTTGTCCCCTGTCATCCCCTTTGGCAGCCTCCACGTCTTCTCCCTCCTCCTCTCGCCTCGTCATGGTCCAATAGGATCGCTTGTCATTTTGGCCAATCGGGAAACGGGTCTCACGACCTGCTTCCTGAGTGACTGGGAAGAATTCAGTGTTAAAATATTGAATATTAATTCGCTATTGTCACACAACTGGGTGGGCTTGGGACTCAGTGCCTGCTTCCCAAGTCTACCCTTTTTTGAAGCTTCAAAAAAAAAGAAACCACCCCAAACCCCCCCCCCCCCCATTGGAATTCATGCATCTAGTGCCCCGAATGTAGATTAGGGGGCGGAAAGAATGAATAGGGGGGCGCCCTGCTACTGCTAATGGACAGGCCGCCCCTGCTACTGAGCAGGGGATCTGCTGCACGAGGGTCCTAACAAGCTGGAGAACTGCTGAGCGAGGGTTCCAATGCTGAACAGGGGCACTAAGGAGCTGGGTATCTGATGAGTGGGGGCACTACTGGGCCGGGGTTCTACTGGGCCTCAGCACCCACACAGGACATCTGCCAAGCTTCATTAAAGCTTCAAAAAAGCATCACAGAAGCATCAAAAACACATCAAAAAAAGCATGTTGAAGCAGTAGGCGCTTTAATGTGTGTTGAAGTTGAAGCAAGTGCAAATGAGCCCTTAAAGTCTAATGCAGTGTTTCTCACCAAAAAGATCTAAAAAAATTTACAGCACACCTGAAAAGATTTAAAATTTTTGTTCATTTCATTTTTTTATTTATTGTGAAGGATGTGCCTGCTTTCGAGAGCAAATCAAATTGAAGCGATTGTAATCTTCTTTGTACTTTCACTTGCTTCTTTGCTTTTCATTTAACAGTTTCTCTTTTAGAATTCCAGACTTGATTAATTTTTTTGTCCATCGCTAAACAATGAGCAAGCTTTATAAGCATCAAAGTTGGAATGGAACAGTCTCTATTTTTATAGTAGATCTCGTACAAGTCTTGCGTTACGAAAGGAACCAATGAATGACAGACCGACAGAGATTGCGTTTTTATATATGTTACTTTTTTTACTTTTGCAACATTGATTTACCATTACATTATTTGATATGTTCAAGGTTTCAAAATGCTAGAAATTTTTAATATTTCTCAAAACTCCCAGGGCACACCTGCAAATCTCACATGAGACACAGTTTGAGAAGCACTGATCTAAAGGGAGTCCCGGGGGAAAAGAACAAAAGGGGATGGACGGAGGGACGGCATGACAGGGCTGGACATAGTTCAGGCAGGGGTTAAGGAAAAGAGTTGCCCCCTTTAAGAAAAAGGATGTGGTATGGACCTGGGAGGCACTCAGAGGAAGTAAGTGGAGGAGAAGAGAGGGAAGTGACGTCAGTCGAGAGCGGAGGAGAAAGAGAATCCCACCCACCCTCCCGAGTTTTGGCGTATTCAGGGGGGCTGTCAGGACAGCCCAGCAGTGGTGGGTCTTTGGAGGAAGAGAAGATGGCTGGTATATATATATATAACATGGTTGGGACCTATCTGTGGTATGGGGTTCTCAGGTACCTTCCAGTTAACGAGGGGTTAACTAGGAAGGGGTAAAAATGTAGGTCACTGCGAAGGTTGAGTACTGTCTCTGAGTCGGTGGCTTGCGACTTGAGGCCTAAAGTTTAAAAGAAGTTGGTGGCAGTGACCAAGTTGTGTGTCGTTGCCCTCGAAGACCCCCAAAGTATATAGAGAAGTTGGTTGATGGTTATTTAAAATGTTATTTATTTAAATTACGTTAATTGTTAATAAAAAAGCCATAAGGCCATTTTGCTCCAAAAAACCTTGTCACGTCATTTGTGGAGGAAGTGGAGGGGTTTGGAGATTATGTTATAACAGGTTGGGAAAAAGAGACTGTAGGTTATGTCCTTCATATGTCATGGATATGTAAACGGCTTGAATTAGGTCAGATGCACATTAGAAGGAGGTCAACTGCACCTGTCAATGAATTCTACATCATCTCAAACTTGTCCCAAATGTTGTCCGTCGACACAGGCCATAATAACCACATAGTAAGAGCCAGGAAAACGAAAAGGCCTGTATCTTGGCATCCCTCCAGGCATGCAGTACCTCCCCAAAGTCAAAAGACCCACTGCAAAAAACCTATAGTTAGTTCTGGACAGGGCTGCTGTTAGAAATCACGGGGCCCCATACAGCCTACCTGACAGGGCCCCTGGTCGAATGTGACTGGGGACATAGAATTATCAGTCCCTTTCTCTACAGCCTTAGCTGCACAAATAAATGAATAGGAAGCACTCTGAGGCGTCCTGCTCATTCACAAACTGAAGCATAGTAAATACAGTTGAATGGACACAGGAGCGATTGGTATCGATCACTCACTGTGTTCGTTCAGGAAAGGAAGAGGCCAGTAAATGACATCCCCCTGTGTGCCGATGGGAGAGGGGGGAGGCCCGGCAGCGCTGTCGGGGAAAGGGGCACACAGGGGGGCCTGGACAGCAGATGGAAGGGAGGCATGTGCTAGAACCAATCCCCTTGCAGTGCAGCTGGAGGGAGGGAGAGGAGAAGCTGGCAGTGCTGCAGGGGGAGACAGAAGAGGATCAGTTTCTGCAATAAGACAGTACAGCCGGCCCTCCTGGTCAGCAGGTGCCTGTGCCCCGCCCCCCCCCCCCCCCCCGAACTGATGGGGCCCAGTACAGGAGGGCCATTTGTACTGCTTTATCAATGGACCTGGTTCTGGAGCAACCTGAACTTTTAAATTAAGTTCTGGAAAAAAGCATCAAGACAATGGTGCAAGCTGGCAACATGGTTTCCTGGAGAATTTTGTGCCTCTGAGTTGCTGTGGTTGCAGTAAAATCTGGATTTTCAGCAGTTTAAAAAAAAAATCATAAATTAGTAGGGAGTTGACATTTTAAAATAAAATTAAAAACACCTGTCATATATCATTTTTTAGTAGAGTTTTCCTTTACAAATCTAACAAGCTCCTCAAGACAGTGGAGGCTCGGTTTCCTCTTGTCACCATAGTAACAACAATGGGAAAACTCTGGCAATTAGACAATTTGGAAGCTGACAACTCCAGAACAAATTATTTGTTTCTGCCTTGTTATTATAGAGAACCCCATAGAGGAGAAGAATTGATCGGAGAGATCTCATGTGATTGGCCTCATATGAATTTCTCTTCCGATTCAATTTTTTTCACCTTCAAAGGTGGTGACATCATTAGGTGAGCTAAAGTGGTATTTCTCTGACTATGTGTCATCTTCATTATGGATAAGTAGATGAATAGAATTTTAATACAAAAAAAATTTTCCTAGTACAGATTCATCTCAGGATTGAGGTGTTTATTGCTGGCTGCGGAAGGTTTATATGGGCCCCTGTAGAGCATTTTCAGAATGGTCAGCTCAGCAATTAGACATGTGCAATTCATTTCATTTTGATGTTTTTCTGACGAAAAATTGTACTGTACGGAGATTCAGATGTATTGAATAAATTGAATGGCAACGAAAAAAAAAAAAGTTATAACAACAATAACGTATGCATTCGTTCATTTGTTTCATTTAGATGATGTCACATTTTCGAATTTGTTGGATAACATAAAGAATGATTCGATTTTATTGTGAATAGATGGTTATTATAGAGGTTGTAAACCCTAAAAAAAAAAAAAATAAAATAAAATAAAATAAAAACCTGTAAGACAAAGGCATAATGAGCTAATATGCATTGCATACTAGCTCATTATGAAATACTTACCATAGAAACTAAGCTGTTGCAGTGGCACCCGCACACCACTGAGACCGCTGACATGTTCTTCGGAGTTGCTCCGGGGTTCACGGGCTCCGGCGCTGTGATTGGCAGGAGCCGCGATGACGTCACTCCTGCGCATGCGCGCAGATGCCATCGGTCACGGCACAGGGCCCTAAAGAAACGGTATGATCGGCCTTTCCTTCAGAGCGCATGCGCCGATGATGTAGGCGGTGGCGTATATAGTGAATATTTCCTAAACAGTGCAAGTTTAGGAGATATTTACAGTACCTACAGGTAAGCCTTATTTTATTTTTTTTCAATAGTTTTTATTGAGGTGTTCAAGATACAATATATGATCAACAGTAAAAAGGCCTGAAAGGTTACAGGCATGTTGTTCCATAAGAAGCACAAAATACAGATAAAGAAAATAGTCTAGGACATTTTATACTGTAAGTTAAGGTATAAAGGCCTGAGAGGTCACCTCTCAACTAGATAGGGGGAGAGGGAAAGGTGGGGGGGGGGGGGTGAGAGACGAAAAAGAGGGAGGAGATGAGGATAGGGACAATGCAAAAACTTTTAGTCAAGATTACTGAACAAAGGATAATATTTACATAGGGATGTTCGTCATCAAATCTTAATCGTGCACTTGGGATTACACAACCATATAGAGTTTTAGACCATTGTTTGAGGAATTTTGAAGTTGTTAGGTTCGTGATGGATAGGAGGCGTTCCGTTTCACACTGGTGGTTGAGGGTATTCACAGTATCACTAATGGAAGGAGGATCTACTGTATTTCAACGTTTAGTGATAGAGAGTTTGGCCGCTAAGAAGAGATGTATGATAACTACTCTAGCTTTCGGTGGAAATTTGTCCGTACCAATGTGGAGTATTGCTAGAGCAGGGTCAGGAGCTATGGGTTCTCCTAGAATCTCTGAAGCTATAGTAAAATTTTTATTCCAGAATGATCTAAGAGATTTACACAGCCAGCGGGTATGGTATAGGGAACCAATTTCTCTGCAGTTCCTCCAACAATCGGCTTTCTGAGTCAAGTAGATTTTGGATATTTTATATGGGGTAAGGTACCACCTATGGGCGGTCTTTTGATGCATTTCCCAATGTTGGGTACAGTGGAAGGAGGAGTAGGATAGTGAGAAGGCCTTTTGTCAGCTAACTTCTGAAAAGGAAGAACCTAAGTCATCCTCCCATGTGTACATAGCGGTGGTTTTGGTAAAAAGAGCATTGCTATTCAGGAATTCATAGAATAGGGAAATTCCTCTGATTTTGCATGTGGGGTCATGGAGGAAACGGTACATGGTGATAGACATGTCTATTTGCAAAGGCAGTGGGTGTTTCCACACCCACAGCACATCTGGTATTGCCCTGTTGTCTAGAAGTATGTGTAGCAGTACAAAGTGGTATATTCAGGGTTGCTACAATTTTGTGTAATATTCAATCCTGTCTAGCAAGATCGCCTCCAATTTGGCATTGATCATAGCCTTAGCAATTCTGTTTTTAGTTTCCACAATGTTGAGAGAGCTAGCTTTTCAGGCTTTCACAATGGTCTGATCAGCCCAAAAGCATTGTACTGCAGGGCAGGTCCACCAAGTAGGACATTAGTTTAAGGGTTTATTGGCCGGTAACTTGGGTAGGGCTGTTGCATTTATTTTCAGGTGAAACTTGGTGGAACTCAGTTCCACCATCTCTGGCTCAGACCCTTTGGTGCCTGCTCACCACAATCACTTGTAAACACAGAAGTCCGCACTCAGCACTCTGTGTGCAACCCTCATGAACTCTACACTCTGAATGTAATGCAATCCCATAGCTCCCAAATGTCCCTGATTTGGAATGACTGTCCCTGATTTGGAGCAATGTCCCTCTGTCCCTCTTTCCCTCTCATGTGTCCCTCATTTTGGTCTGATCCATATAGTTGTATATAAAATGCACTTTTTTGCTTTCAAAAAGTGTTTCCCAGTGCTAAATCTTTCATCCAAATTCTAAATGGCTGCATTTGTACATTTTAAAAGCCAAAATAAAGGAATAGTAGTGGTAACAAAAAAGTCCTTGTGGATTTAATTAACTTTTTTTTGTTAATTCTCCTTTAAGGGGGTGTAGCAAGGGGCGTGTCCTATGCCTACATACTTTGTTAGTAGGTGTCCCTCATTCCCATCTCAAAATGTTGGGAAGTATGCAATCCTGGTATTGAATGCACCTTAAAGACATTCCTACTGTTTGTGAAATCTGACCACACCCACTATTTGATTTGGAGGGTGTGTGTGGGGAGAGGGGTTTTGGTGGGGGTCGTGGTTGAGTTCCAGCACCTATTGTTTGAGAAAAAAAGCCCTGGCCAGCAGTATCTGTATGCCATTGTGTTTGTCTTTCTCAATGTGTTACTTGACTTTGGTACCACTCTGTTAACCTCAATCCCTCATGCTGGCCTAGTGTGTTCACCTGACCAGTTATTAACCACTTTAAGACCGCCCCCACGCATTATATACTGTGGTAGGGTGGCCCTCCTGCGCAAAATCACATACTTGTACATGAGTTTGTGCACAGGGTCTGGGGCACGCACGCCGCTGGCAACCCACTGCTGCTGTGATTGGACACAACAGGAGCCAATCAGCATGTCCGGTGGACATGATGTCCGCTGGTACTCGCTAACCGTTCTGAGGAGAGGCAGAATGGTAGTCTGCCTATGTAAACAATGTACATATTTTCTAGCACACCAGGAATCTTCAGTTATCTTCCAAGGGTTTTTATTGTAGATAGATCACATCACAAAGACAAGTGCAACATTTCGGAGCCACGCAGGACCCCTTCGTCAGGCATGTGTTGATGTAAACAAATCAGATTACCGTTCTGCTAGAGGGTAAATGGAGATCTTGTTTTTCTGCTAAGCAGAAACACGGATCTCTTTTTTTCCCCAGTCAAAGTATCCCCCCCACAGTTAGAAAGCACCCCCTGGGGATACACTTAAACTGGTTGTAAACCCTCTGGGACCACTTTAACCTACAGGTAAGCCTAGATTAAGGCTTACCTGTAGGTGCAACAAATATCTCCTAAGCCTACATGGTTTAGGAGATATTTGCAAAAGACTGGCACCGATGTCTTACGGCGCATGCGCCGTAGACATCGGCGCGCAGGCGCACTGATACAAATTCCATAAACATATCCCATAGTTTGTAGACGATATAACTTTTTGCGCAAACCAATCAATATAGTTATATAGTTACATAGTAAACGAGGTCGAAAAAATACACAAGTCTATCAAGTCCAACCTATGTGTGTGATTATATGTCAGTATAATATTATAATAATCATATAATAATATTATATAACCCTGTATGTTGCGGTCGTTCAGGTGCTTATCTAAGTTTCTTGAAACTACCGATGCTCCCCGCTGAGACCATCGTCTGTGGAAGGGAATTCCACATCCTTGCCGCTCTTACAGTAAAGAACTCTCTACATAGTTTAGGGTTAAACCTCTTTTCTTCTAATTTTAGGCCACGAGTCTTGTTAAACGCTTATTGAGTTTTTTTTTTAACAAAAAGATGTAGCAGAATACATATTGACTAAATTGATGAAGAAATTCGATTTTATACATTTTTTATTGGATATGTTTTATATCAGAAAGTAAAAAATCTTGTGTTTTTTTTCAAAATTGTTGCTCTTTTTTTGTTTATAGCGCAAGAAATAAGAACAGCAGAGGCAATCAAATACCACCAAAAGAAAGCTCTATTTGTGGGAAAAAAAGGACGTAGTTTTTATTTGGGTACATCGTTGCATGACCGCGCAATTGTCAGTTATAGTAAGGCAGTGCCGTATTGAAAAAAATGGCCTGGTCAGGAAGGGGGGCGAACCTTCCAGGGCTGAAGTGGTTAAACAAAAGGCTGTGGAGAATGATCGATGTTAGTTGCACTTATAATCTGTAGTTTTGGATTTGCCTTAACCAATCTGTTACATTTACAGGGTTTTGCCTTTTTAATAAAGCCCATTGAAAAGTTTTAGTTGTGTACAGTGCTGGGACAAGGTAGTCTAGAGCCCTGGGCAAACATACCAAACTGCACCCCCCACCCCCACCCCAAGGTGTATGAGAATTATATGTCAGCAAAAACCCCCCCTCCTCCCAGTACAAATCTGCCCCTTTGTGAAATCCCCACTGCCAGCACAAATCCTTGCCCCCTCCACCCCTCTCCAAACTCTCTCTCACCAAATCCTCCCAGCACAAATTCCCCCCCCCAAAAAAAAATCACCCCTCTAGCGCAAATCCTCTACCTGTCAAATTTCCCCTCCAAGCACTAATACTCTCCCCGCACTCCCATTCCCCTCCTAGCACAAATTCCCGCCCCCTCAAATTTCCCCTCTTAGCACAAATGATCCCCAATCCCAATCTCTACTAGCACCCCCCCCCCCCAAAAAAAAAAAAAGAATTCCCCTCCTAGCACAAATTCCCTGTCCTCTCTACCATAACAACCCCCCCAAATCCCCCCTCCTAGGATATATCCTCTTTCCCCTATTCCCCCTCCCAAAACAAATCCCCCCAAATCACCATTCCTAGCACCCCTCCCAATTTCCCCTCTTAGAACAATTTTTATCCTCTCCCCCCTCCCAACACAATCCCCTCTCCCATCTCCTCTTGGTGCCCTCCCACCTCATATGATACCACAGTGCCCAGGGCAGCTGACCCTTCTGCCCACCCCTTGTCCAGGCCCTGGCTGTGTCAGTGGTCACTCATTCACTGTAAGGCAAGCAGAGGGCTACATATACAATATATAGTTTGGTAACTGTAGACAAAAGGGTCAGCTTTTATTTATAAGGTGCAAACCTAAAGAAAAACAGCTGTTGTTATCTCTTCTTAAAATGTATGAGCTGAGGTTGGACTTTAATTTGTTTGTTGCTTTTATGAAGGTCATTTAAAGTGGTTGCAAACCTCAGACATTAAATATGAACAAAGCATATCCCTCTATAGTGCGTATCTGTCTCAATTAAGAGCGCTAAGTGTCATCTCTGCCTAGTGCTTTGTTCCTTTGCTATCTGCATCAATCACTTCTGACAAGTTTTCCTGACACCAAGAAAAAAAAATGTGCAGGTCAGGGAGCACTAGCAGATTGGCAGCCTCAGCTCTGTTCCTGTGAGCTCTGTGAAGGGGGTGTGTCCCTTCCCTCCAATCAGCTCTGAGAGCTCTCCTCACTGAGCTCTGCAGCGTGTAATTTCAGCTCTTGGACCCCTTTTTTCTGAACTAGACTCAGACTAGTTTTGTAAATTCAGCGCTCTGAACGGATGTAGAGAAGAGAGGACTGCAGAGAAACAGGTACAACTTATGTAGGAGAAATTGTTTCATCTTTGTGTATCACCTGAGGCCAGTCCCTTCACTGGGTATATGTAAGGGTTTACAACCACTTTAAAACATCTAAGACTAAAAAAGTGATAGGATTCAGGTTCGACACTGGCATCATGGATCTGCAGCGACCAGGATTCATGAAGTTCGCAAATTGCAAACTTCTGGCTGAGAAGTTGGCAGGTTCGTTGCCAGGAATAAGGAACAACCTCTAATGCAGTGCATAGCCCTTTCCTCGGTCAGCTAAGTCACAAGAGCCAATACTTTGTAGGAAAGGATAACCTATCCCTCTTTCTATATGTAGCCAAATCCCGGGCCTCTCCAGGCCTAATGGGGACCTCCAGAGTTAGGGACAGCTGACGTCCTTCTGTGCAGTGTGGGTTACGAGGCATGGTGGGTGCAATGTAAGGTAGATTAATGGGCGCCAGACACTTCTTGAATGCAAAGAGATTTATTTTCTCCTAAACAGAACTGTGGGATATAGGGTTAGGGCCAGGATACCCTTAATTAGAAGACTCCGAGGCTTCTATAGGTAGACAGCCATGCAGGCAAAGGCACATAGCTAGACACCACATCTGCATGTGTAGAAACGCGGTCTCCTATGGCAACAATATTGAACTGTTTCTAACAAAGGTTGTAATTAACTCTTTCATTTTCTCCACAATCTCCTTTATAGATCTTCACTCAACTGAGCTTCCAGTCTGTCACCTAGACCCGATGATCCACTGCCACTGGATCTCCTGAGCTCTTCCAATCCTCTCACTGAGTATCTTCCTCAAGCGTCACCCCCACGTCCCTGCTGGGTCCCTAGCTTGGCACTCACAGACACTCTACAAGCGTCACCCCACTGGCCTGCTTGGTCCCTGTCTTGGCACACAATAATGCTCTGCACATGTCACCTCCACTGGCTGGATCCCTGGCTTGACATCTGCTGAAGTTTCCCAATTCTTCACCGCCCCCCGGTTGGTGAGAATACTGCTCAGGTACTTGCTTCAGCTACTCACAGTGGTCTCTGGTAACAAGGTGGATGGTCCCTTAGTGGCGACAGCTTCCACTCTACCTCCAACCACGACAGATTCTCCGGCCGGCAGAACCGTCACTTCTGGTTGGACTGAAAGCAGCAATCCTAATCCTACACTGCTCTCTTGCTTCTGGATAGGCCCTCAGATAGCCTAGCAGCCAGATGCCCCCGGGAGAGGCCTCAGGTCTCTGGCCTAGCAGCCCGGGGCAATATAACACACGTCCACCCAGACAGACGTCCAGGTGGCACAGAATCCCTATCACCTGATTCCACCCAAATAAATAAGTTCTCCCAGCAGGCCAAGGAACCCAAGAAAATCCCTGCCCTTTGGCTGAGACACCCCATTCATTCCTAATCCGTCCTTGCAATGCACTTGTCTTATCTAATGTCACCAGATACCTGGCCACCTAGCAACAGAAGAGAGAAGTGCAGCAATTCAAGAATTAGGCTCAGTTGACCTCCTAGCAATTGACCAAGGCAACTATCACTTGGCAGATAAATTTAAGAGCAACCCTGCCTAAACATCAGGGTGCTACAGATAAAAGCGTGGGCTCACAGCAGCCATACTGTCATGGATGTTTGAGGTCTGAACCCACCTGGGAGCTGTCACTGTGAACCGCCAATCATAAGGGGCCAAGGATACACAAATGGCCGCACAACCTTCATTTTAATCTAAGTAGAACTTTTACCGGGTGTATGTTCTGCTCACTTTCGGGCAATCATACACTACGTAAAAAACAATGATCTCCAAACTGTGTAAACTTCAAGAACACCAAGAACAATAAGAAAACAAGATCCAGCTAATGTGAATTTGCAATACAAACGCCTTTCCCTTAAAGAGAAGCACTAACTTTACAAAAGCAGCTGACGTGGCATTTTCTCTGCCAAGAAAACTTTAATTGCCCTTGGGTAATACATTATAAATTTAATGGACTCATTATTCCCACTCTTGGTTTACATATCCTACATCTAATGCATCATTGTGATTGTAAGTGCTTCTGGGCAGCTTTCCTCTCCTCTAAACGTTTGTGTTTACTAATCGCTGTACATTAACATACAGATGTGTATCTGAAATATCAACTGAGATTACACAGAGCAGCTAAAGGAAAGACACGATTTCTGATGTCCATCACAAAGGCCTGCTAAAGAAGAAACAAAAAAAAGATTTTGCGAAGGGTTAGAGCAAGAAAGTGGATGTCCCCAAGGAAGGAATGGAGAAGAAACTTCCCACTGGGGATGCAGAAAGCAATAAAAAATGACAAGAGGGTTTAACTCTTCTCCACTCTGATCCAAAACTAAACTTTTTTTTAGAAGGAGTTGGGCTTTAGGGTGTCAATAGATGTAATATGATTGTCACCACATCTGGCTGACCTCAGACCACCCACTCCCTGCTCCCTCAAAAGGAACTACTAGTAGGAATGTTTTAAAGTGATTCAAGCAGAGTTCCACCCAAAAGTAGAACTTCCGCTCATTTGTCTCCTCCCCCCTTCCGGGTGCCACATTTGGCACCTTTCAGGGGGCGGAGGGGGGAGCGGATACCTCTCTTTGACTGGTACCTTGTCCCCACTTCCAGGAGACCGGATTGACGCGAATTACGTCAGCAGCTCGGCTCCCTCCTCCTCCCCCCCACCGCCAAGCCAGTAGCAGAGCGCAGCAGTGCCTCGCGTATGCGCAGTAGGGACCCGGCGTGAAGCCGTAATGCTTCACTTCCGGGTTCCCTTACCGGCAATGGTGGCGACAGAACCCGACAGCTGATGGAAACGTCAGATGTACTGCTGACATCGCTGGTCTCCAGGACAGGTAATCTTCTTGCTATTAAAAGCCAGCAGCTGCAGTATGTGTAGCTGCTGGCTTTTAATTTTTGCAGGGGTGGGCGGTACTCTGCTTTTATTAGCTGTCAATGATAATAGCCCTTTCACATGGGTGGACCAATCGGGTCCGCCTGTCATTTTTTTAGGCGGACCCGATCGGACCCTCCAACCTCTTCTTCGACATCTGACAATGGAACATGAGTGAAACCTTTAAATACATGAAGGGTGCTGTGCGAATCATTTTTCAATAGTTTTCAGTATTTTCAATTTGGGGTTGAGATCAAGAACACGGGTACATGACCTCAAATTAGCAAGAGGAAAGTTTAAAATGAACCTTGCCACTACCTACCTGGAGTATGCATGTTCTCCCTGTGCCTGTGTGGGTTTCCTCTGGGTTTCCTTCCACACTCCAAAGACATGCTGGTAGGTTAATTGGCTCCTGTCTAAATTAGTATGTGTATGAATGAATGTGAATTAGGGGCCTTAGACTGTGAGCTCTGTTTGGGCAGGGACTGTGGTGAATTTACAAAATATATACAGTGCATCCAGAAAGTATTCCCAGCGCTTCACTTTTTCCACATTTTGTAATGTTACAGCCCTATTCCAAAAAGGATTAAATTCATTACTTTCCTCAAAATTTTACAAACAATCCCCATAATGACAATGTGAAAGAAGATTGTTTGAAATCCTTGCAAATATATTAAAAATAAAAAACGAAAAAAATCACATGTACAGAGGGGGGGGGGGGAATAATTATTTGATCCCCTGCAGATTTTGTAATTTTGCCCAATTACAAAGAAATGAAGGACCTAAAAAATATTATCACAGGTGTATTTTAAATGATAGAGACAGAATATCAACCAAAAATTCAGAAAAAAAAACACATAAAACAAATGCTATCAATTAACACTTTAGTCCCGGAAGGATTTACCCCCTTCCCGACCAGGCCATTTTTTGCTATACGGCGCTGTGTCGCTTTAACTGACACTTGCGCGGTCGTGCAACGCTGTACCCAAACAAAATTGACGTCCTTTTTTTCCCACAAATAGAGCTTTCTTTTCTGGGTATTTGATCACCTCTGCGGTTTTTATTTTTTTTGCGCTATAAACAAAAAAACACAGACAAATTTGAAAAACAAGCAATATTTTTTACTTTTTTGCTATAATTAATATACCCCAAAAATATATTAAAAACAAATTTCTTCCTCAGTTTAGACCGATATGTATTCTTCTACATATTTTTGGTAAAAAAAATGTTATCACTCTTTTTTTTTTACTAGTAATGGCGGTGATCTGCGATGACATTGCGGCAGACAGATCAGACACTTTTGACACTATTTTGGGACATTAATACAGCGATCGGTGCTATAAGTAGCCACTGATTACTGTATAAATGTGTCACTGGCAGGGAAGGGGTTAACACTAGGGGGCGATCAAGGGATTAAATGTGTGTCCTAGGGAGTGTTTCTAACTGTGGGGGGGGTGGGACTGCCTGGGGGAGGAGTCTCCTCACCCCTGACAGAACAGAGATCTGTCTGTTTACATTGACAGATCTCCGTTCTGTCCTTCTCAGGAGCAATCGTGGGTAGCCGGCGGCCATCATGGGCGCTGACCACGTGCATTGGCTCCTGCGTCACAGGGTGGGCGTGCGCGCTCCTTATGCTCCTTAAAGTGCCCACCGTAGAGCTACGGCGATTCGTGCAGGAGTGCCATTCTGCCACCATCATTCGATGGCCTGTGGTCGGCAAGGGGTTAAAGAGGTTGTAAACCTCCCTTTAATGTTTGTACCTATAGGTAAGCCTAGAACAAGGCTTACGTAAAGGTACTGTAAATATCTCCTAAAGGTGAACCCATTAGGAGATATTTACTGTATACTGCGCTGATGAGGTCATCGGCGCATGCGCTCTAAAGGAACAGCCGCCTGTGCTGTTTCTTCAGAAGTCAGTGCCGAGTCGAGTTAATGCCAAATAGGTCAATTTTGCTCTCATCGGACCACAGTACTTTCTCCCAATCCTTCTCTGAATCATTTAGATGTTCATTGGCATGACTGTACATGAGCCTCCTTGAGGAGGAGGACTCACCGGATGAAGAAAAATGCTGACTATGATCCTAAAAACATCATCCCTACAGTCCAGCATGGAGGTGGAAACATTATGCTTTGGGGCTGTTTCTCTGCTAAAGGTAAAGACATACTTTGCCTCATTGAGGGTCCAATGGATGGGAACATGTATTTTAAGATCTTTGATAAGAACCTTCTTCCCTCAGCCAGAACACTGAAGATGGGCCATGGATGGGTCTTTCAGCATGACAATGACCCAAAACATACCGCCAAGGCAACAAAAGAGTGGCTCAGGAAGAAGCACATTAAGGTCATGGAGTAGCCTAGCCAGTCTCCAGTCCTTAATCCTGTAGAAAATTTATGGAGGGAGCTGAAACTTCGAGTTGCCAAGCAACAGTCAAGAAACCTTAAGGATTTAGAGAAGATCTGTAAAGAAGAGTGGACCAAAATCCCTTCTGAGATGTGTGCAAACCTGGTCACCAACTACAAGAAACATCTTACCTCTGTGCTTGCCAACAAGGGTTTCTCCACCAAGTACAAAGGCATGTTTTGCTTGGGGATCAAATACATATTTTACTTTTTTGGATTATTGGTTGATATTCTGTCTCTATCATTTAAAATATAGTTATTATATAAATTATAGATCCTTAATTTCTTTGTAAGTGGGCAAACTTACAAAATCTGCAGGGGATCAAATAATTATTTTCCCCACTGTACATAAGTATTCACAGCCTTTGCCATGACACTCAAAATTGAGCTCAGGTGCATCCTGTTTCCACTGATTATCCTTGAAATGTTTCTACAACTTGATTGGAGTCCACCTGAGGTAAATTCCGTTGATTGTACATGATTTGGAAAGGCACACACCTGTGTCTATATAAGGTCCCACAGTTAACAGTGCATGTCAGAGCACAAACCAAGCAATAAAGTCTAAGGAATTGTCTGTAGACCTCCGAGACAGGATTGTATCGATTGAGGCACAGATCTGGGGAAGGGTACAGAAAAATGTCTGCAGCATTGAAGGTCCCAATGAGCACAGTGGCCTCCATCATCTGTAAATGGAAGAAGTTTGGAATCACCAGGACTCTTCCTTGAGCGGGCCGCCCGGCCAAACACAGCGTTCAGGGAAGAAGGGACTTAGTCAGGGAGGTGACCAAGAACCCTTTGGTCACTCTGACCGAGCTCCAGTGTTTCTCTGTGGAGAGAGGAGCAGCACTCCACCAATCAGGCCTGTATGGTACAGTGGCCAGATGGAAGCCACTCCTCAGTAAAAGGCACATGACAGCCCACCTGGAGTTTTCCAACAGGCACCTGAAGGACTCTCAGACTATGAGAAACAAAATTCTCTGTTCTGATTAAACAAATATTGAACTCTTTGGCCTGAATGGCAAGCGTCATGTCTGGAGGAAACCAGGCACCGCTCATCACCTGGCCAATAACATACCTACAGTGAAGCATGGTGGTGGCAGCATCATTCTGTGGGAATGTTTTGCAGCGACAGGAATTGGGGGACTAATCAGGATTGAGGGAAAGATGAATGCAGCAATGTACAGAGACATCCTTGATGAAAACCTGCTCCAGAACGCTCTGGACCTCAGACAGGGGTGAAGGTTCGTCTTCCAACAGGACAACGACCCTAAGCACACAGCCAAGATAACAAAGGAGTGTCTATGGGACAACTCTGTGAATGTCCTTCAGTGGCCCAGCCAGAGCCCAGACTTACTGTAAACCCGATTGAACATCTCTGAAGAGATCTGAAAATAGCTGTTCACCAAAGCTCCCCATCCAACCTGATGGAGCTTGAGAGGTCCTGCAAATAAGAATGGGAGAAACTGCCCAAAATTAGGTGTGCCAAGCTTGTAGCATCATACTCAAAAAGACTTGAGGCTGTAATTGGTGCCAACGGTGCTTCAACAAAGTATTGAGCAAAGGCTGTGAATATTTATGTACATATGATTTTTTTCATTTTTTATTTTTAATACATTTGCAAAGATTTGAAACAAACTTCTTTCATATTGTCATTATGGGGTATTGTTTTTAGAATGTTGAGGAAAATAATGAATTGAATCTATTTTGGAATAAGGCTGTAACATAACAAAATGTGGAAAAAGCAAAGCGCTGTGAATACTTTCCAGATGCACTGTATGTAAAGCGCTGTGTAAATTGTCATCGCTATAGAAGCCCCTGTGATAAATAAATAAATCCTTAGATTTATCACTATTGTAAACTATTAATGCTATGAATAGACTTCCAGCAGAGGTAAGGAGATAGTGAATGGTAAGTGAATGTAAACATGCTTATGACAAACATCAATCTATACTCAGACAAAGAGGTTTAAAAGAATAATAAATAAATAAAACAGGGGCGAACTTAATGGACCACTTGGTCTTTTTCTGCCATCACTCTTCTATGTTTCTATGTAACCACTACCCTATATCTTATAACCTAAGTTTAGGTAAAAAATGTTTAAAAAAAAAAAAAAATAGCACAAGAGACATTACTTCTGTTTAATGTGAAGTGTCCCATGTGCTAGCTGTCATGGTCAGTGGCAGCCCATCCATTTGGGGCGCCACCCCCCTAATCCATGCGTCCGGCCCTCTAATCTACATGCAGGGCGCCGGACGCATGGATTCCAATGGATTTTTTTTTTTAAAGCGTGATTAGAGCCAAAGGCTCTAATTGGCTTCAAAAAAGGGTGGGCTCGGGGCACAGAGCACTACACCCTGAGCCCACACAGTTGTGTGACAATAACGAATTAAAATTTGCTGTTGTCTTCCCGATTGTCCTCCCAGCCAATCAGGAAGCCGGTCCTGAGACCCTATTACCCTATTGACCAGGGAGTCTTGCATGCCCCGTGCAGTCCCGGAGTCCCATAGATGTCTATTGGGACATGCAGCTGCACAGATACAGTCCCAATGTGACATCCATGCGGGTGCGTGTCCCTGGACTCACCCTGGATCAGCATACCTTCCATACTCAGATGAGAATGAGGGACACCTATCAGCAAAAGTGTGCAGGCATAGGACACACCCCTTGACACGCCCCCTTAAAGGAGAATTGTACAAAAAAACAAGATTGGTTAAACCTTTTACCACTACTATTCCTTTATATTGGCTTTTGAAATTTACAAATGCAGCACTTTAGAAATCAGATGAAAGGTTTAACGCTGGGAAACACTTTTTGATATATAAAAAGTGCATTTTATATACATCTATATAGATCAGACCAAAATGAGGGACAAATGAGGAGGAATGAGGGACAGAGGGACATTGCTCTAAATCAGGGACAGTTGGGAGCTATAGGTCAGCACCAGCGGCGGCCCATACAAAAGACGCCCCCCTAATCTCTATGTGCCCTCTAAGAGGGCACCGGACAAAGAATTCTACAGGGCTTTTTTTTTTTTTTGTGAAGCACGTGATTAGAGCCGGAGGCTCTATTTGGCTTCAAAAAGGGTGAGCTTGGGGCGCAACCTTTTTTTTTTTTTGCCCCCCAAAAAAAAATGGAGCACCAGCCGCCACTGGTCAGCACATGAACTGATAGGCTCCTTGTGCTGCTCTTACTCCAGCCATGATGACCGTGGATGACAAGGGGCTGACACCAGGTCAATTACAGGTACTTACACTGCTTGCACTTGAAAAATACATTTAATGATGTGTTAATGAGCACAGATCTACATAAATTTGTGCATTTTATATCTGCCTGGAAATCAGTTTTGAAATATCTTTTCTTCACATAATCACAGAGCACTCAAACCCCCAAACAACATTTTCTGATGGTTTGAACAAGTCTCTTTTATTACCGCTATTTTGTCTCTTTGGCTGAACGCAATCTCCAGAGGAGCTCCGCATTTTCAGAAAAAGATTTGCAAACACATTTTCACTTATTATTTCAGAGCTTTGAAAACTTCCCAGATCAACAATAAAACCAAATAAAACGTGCTGTAGATTAAAACAACAACAGTTTTTGAAGGAGATAAAATATATCAGGAATATGCCGGTTCGCTCAGTGGAAGGGATGAAGGTTTGGGTTGATGATTATTATAATAAGCGGTATTTCAAAGTAGTGTAAATTAACAGCATTATTATGTATAAATTAGGTTAGGATTGCTAGAGGTGATGGTGACTCTCGGGTTTGTTCTCTAAGAGCCCTTTCACACTGCCAGCGCCTGGGCATCGGCAGTAAAGCGCCGCTAGTTTTAGCCGCGCTTTACCATAGTTTTTGCGGCGCTTTTTGGGACGCTTTTAATTCCCGGCTAGCGGCCGTATAAAGGGTTAAAAGTGCCCGCAAAGCGCCGCTGCAGTGGCGCTACCCAATGATTTCAGGGGCGCTTTAGGAGCGGTGTATTCACTGCTCCTAAAGTGCTGCAAAGAAGCTGCTTGCAGATCTTTTTTTTTTTTACATCCTGCCAGTGCAGCGCCCCAGTGGGAAAGCACTCTGGCTTTTACACTGGGATTGCAGATGAGGCTTTTTTCAGGCGCTTTACAGGAGCTATCTTTAGCGCTAAAGCGCCTGAAAAACGCCTCAAATGTGAAAGGGAACAAGAGAGGATACCCCCTGAATGGGACTTTGACAGACCACCAACTCAATGATAAAAAATATATCTTTAATGATAAGAATAAAAAAGACAAGTGTCGTCTATACATTACATGAATGTATAAAATATATCACAAAAGAAACCAAAACAAAAAAATATATTATAAATACAGTTGCAGATCAACATATGTACTCTCCTAGGGATAGTGTACCCTGATGGCTGACGCGTTTCCAGTATTGTGTGTAGGCACCGACACACAGGGGGCACGCCACACACCGAAATCTGACAGCTACAGGACACTCCTATTTAGGAACGCTTGGATATTACCCTCTTGTCTCTCAGCCCACATTCCAGGCCTGTATGACAGCTTGTCCTATGCTTACTCCATTAATCTCTATTGATGTTGCAGATATAGTGCAATTGGGATTCGGTCATTGCGTTCTGGCGTCCACCTTACAGGTTTATTGGGACTCATTTGCCCTTGGTGCTTCTCAAATATGGAATCATTCTACTAGAACTATTACATATGTTAAATTACTGACTCTCAACCCCTGATGAAGGTATCAGAATACTGGAAACGCGTTGGGCATCAGGGTACACTATCCCTAGGAGAGTACATATGTTGATCTGTAACTGTATTTATAATATATTTTTTTGTTTTGGTTTCTTTTGTGATGTATTTTATACATTCATGTAATGTATAGACGACACTTGTCTTTTTTATTCTTATTATTAAAGATTTTTTTATCATTGAGTTGGTGGTCTGTCAAAGTCCCATTCAGGAGGTATCCTCTCTTGTTCTATTACACTAGGGATGGGACCACCATACTCTTCATTTGGCATGGTGGAACTCTCTCTCCAGTGTGAAAGGGGTCTAAGGTTCCATTCACACCTGAGCGTAGCAATTTACTGGAGTTTTTCAGGCGGTTTTTCAAAGCGTTTTTGCAGCTTTTTACAAGTGTTTCTAAAGCATTTTAGAAGAGTATTACAAGCGTTTTACAATCCACATCCCCCTCCATTCCCCTCCCCCCACTCCTTTCCCATCCCTCTCTCCCACCCCTTTCCCAACCCCCCTCCCCCCCTTTCCTTCCCCCTTCCTTTTGCTTTCCTTCCCCCACCTCTTCTCTCTTTCTTCTAACTTACCTCCTTTCCTTTCTGGTCTCTTCTTCCTTCTATTTCTCTCCGTATCTTTACAGCTCTACCTTTAGCCCCCCGTTCACACCTATGCGAATTAGATGTGGCTTACACTGCATCCAATTCGCAGGACATTTTAAAATACATTCATATGAATGCATCTGGTTCACATATATGCGTTGCATTCGCACTGCGCATTGCACAAAAAACGTGTGCGTTTTCTGGGCATTGCGGTGCGATTTACAAGCCCATTATCTTCAATGGGAACGCATCTGATTCGCAGATGCATTGCATTCTGAACATGGATTTTCTCCTTCTCCTCACTACAGTCCCCCCCCCTCTCTCCCTGCTCACTGATCCACAGCTAGAACGCAGAGAACCTCCGAACAACTGATTTTTATCTTCCCAGTGAAATCTGAGCTTCAATTCGCACCGCATATGTGTGAACCCAGGCTTAAATCTTTTCTCCTCTGGGGAAAAAAGAAAAGAAAAAATGGTCTAGGTTCGATGGACTTGCTTTGTTTTAGTTCTTCAATATTGGCCTTTTCTCAACCTTAAAGCAGAACTTCAGTAACTTTTTCACATTTCCATCTATTAAATCTTCTGCCCTTGTTGTTGTTTTAACTTTGGATAGTAAAACATTTTTTTCTGCCAGTAAATACCTTATACAGCCCACTTCCTGTTTCTTGTCTGGTCATTAGCCTAGGCTTATGACATCATCATCAGCAGATTACATATTGGTCTAAATTGATGAAGAAATTTGATTTTGTACATTTTTTTATTGGATGTGTTTTATAGCAAAAAGTAAAAAATATTGTTTTTTTTTTCAAAATTTTCGGTCTTTTTTTGTTTATAGCGCAAAAAATAAAAACCGCAGAGGTGATCAAATACCACCAAAAGAAAGCTCTTTAACGTTGTTTTAACAATTTTCTATTAATATCATTTTTTTAACTAAGTTGTTACTGGTGTGGCTATGAAGTCCATTTTCAATTCCCCCCTATCGTTTTCCAAAAGAAAGCTCTAGTTGTGGGAAAAAAGGACATAACTTTTGTTTGGGTACAGCGTCACACGACCGCACAATTGTCAGTTAAAGCGACACAGTGCCGTATCACAAAAGATGGCCTAGTCATGAAGGGGGGGGGTAAATTTTAAGATCCCCTGCTTGCTGTCAAAACAGGGGAATGGGGGGGTACGGAGGCTGGTGCATCTGAATATGGGTGTAACATGTAACATGTTACAAAAGGTGAACATATCCTTTAATTGTGGTTTTTGACACAGTTGTTGATTTTGCACTAGCACTTTGTTTTTTTAGGTATAATACATTGGAGAGCTGTATAAAAGTGTCTTAAAGGGGCTGCACACATTACTATTTTATGGTTTATTGCACATTGCACTTTTGCTGTATTGAAATTGTACAATATAAGAGAATTTATCAAGGGTGGTTACATATTTCAGGAGTACAGTTCTATATTACTTATGTATTTGAATGCAGACATCTATTTGTGATTCTAAATAGACATGTGCACTGCCAGAAAATGTGTTCGTTTTTGTTTTAGTTTGATTAGTTTTAGTTTTTTTTTTTCGTTTTTTGGGTCCTTCGTTATAGTCGCAATTCGTACATTAGTAAATTTGTACATTCGTAAATTCGTACATTAGTAAATTCACACATATGTAATTTTGTACGTAAATTCGAAAATTTGTTATGATCACAATTCCTACATTCGTAAATTCGTACATTTGAAAATTTGTAAATTTGAAAAATTCGTAAATTTCAAATTTGAAATACGAAAACCCGAAAATGTGAAAATCTAAAATAATAAATAACTGATAACAACTTAACTATTACTAACTATTAAATTATAGGTATTGGAATTTCCTTTCAAATTTGGCTGTTAGTGAACGTAACGAATACGAATTTATCCAAAGTTACGAATTATCTGAAATAAAGAATGCCACGTCGAAACGAATGGAATGGAACAAATGATTAATAAATAATAATAATAAAAAGTTTTTATTATTATGTTATTTATTATTATTAATTCATTACGTTCCATTTGTTTAGATGCGGCATTCGTTACGTTCACTAACAGCCACATTTAAAAAGGAAATTCCAATACCTATAATTTAATAGTTAGTAATAGTAATTAGTTGTACGAATGTACGAATTTACAAATTTACGAATTTACGAATGTGCAATTTTATGAATGTATGAATTTATGAATTTACGAATGTGCGAATGTATGAATGTGTGAATTTACGAATGTATGAATTTACGAATTTATGAATGTGCGAATTTACGAATGTATGAATTTCCGAATGAGCGAATTTACAAATGTATGAATTTATGAATGTGTGAATTTACGAATGTATGAATTTATGAATGTGCGAATTTACGAATGTATGAATTTATGAATGTGCGAATTTACGAATGTATGAATTTATGAATGTGTGAATTTACGAATGTATGAATTTATGAATGTGCGAATTTACGAATGTATGAATTTATGAATGTGTGAATTTACGAATGTATAAATTTATGAATGTGCGAATTAACGAATGTATGCATTTACGAATTAATGAATGTGCGAATTTACGAATGTATGGTTTTCCGAATTTACGAATGTGCGAATTTATGGATGAATGAATTTATGAATGTGCAAATTTACGAATGTATGAATTTACGAATGTGCGAATTTACGAATGTATGAATTTACGAATTTACGAATGTACAAATTTATGAATTTTCGAATATTCGAATTTACGAATATTCAGAAAAATTCGTTAAACGGGTTTTCGTTAATTCGGATATGTCCGAATTAACGAATTTGTCGAAATTTGTTAAAAACCAAATTTGTAACTAAATGAATTGCACATGTCTAATGCTAAACCTCTATGAATGAAAGAACTGAAGTCCCATAAATGTAAGGGACAGTCAAGCTGGGAAGAGTAGAGCTAGATGATGCTAGACATTCTTAAGCCAGGAAATGAGGCAGGATTCTGATCTGCTACAGTTTCTAATGCACATTGCGAAAAGCTCACAGTGTGCAGTGAAATCATAATAAGCAATCAATTCCAGTACAGGAAAGGAGCCTATACAACTGTGCAAGACGTCAGCGGAGACTAGAGCTTCAAATATCAGTTGGCACTAACATTTCCCATATTTCTCTCCTGACAGGCTCTCTTTAAACGGTAGCGGCCCTGCTTGAATTATAACGTAACTTGTCATACACTTCAGACTTAAAGCACTTTACTGCTGCAATATATGAGCCTGTCTGGTTATCTGTAAAATATAATGAAAAGTACTCTGTTGCAACTGCAGATAAATGAGATGTGGGCTGCGGCACATCCAGCAGATATATAAATACATTTCTACCTGCGCAGGATGCGGGGAGAGAGTTCAGCAAGCGCTCAGAGTTTTCTAGTCAAGCATGATAGCCAATCTCGCTATTCACAGACTGAGAAATAGATAACGCCACTTGTTTTTTTTTTTGGAAAAGTTCAGAAATGGAAACAGCTGCGACAAGACTATCAGAGGTCAGGTACTGAAGAAGTATTGGAAGTTCCATTACCTGGGCACTTGGCAGATATAAAGGACAAATATGATTTCCGCTCTATATTCATTAACACATCATTAACCACTTCAATACTGGGCACTTTCGCCCCCTTCCTTCCCAGGCCAATTTTCACCTTTCAGCGCTTTCGCACTTTCAATAAGAATTGCGCGGTCATGCAACACTGTACCCAAATGAAATTTTTATCATTTTGTTCACACAAATAGAGCTTTCTTTTGGTGGTATTTAGTCACAAATCAGTTTTTCTATTTTTTGCGATATAAGCGAAGAAAGGGCGGAAATTAAACAAAAAAAACAAAACAATATTTTCTACTTTCTGTTTTAAAAGAAATCCAATAAAATCAAATTTTGTCATAAATTTAAACCAAAATGTATTCTGCTACATGTCTTGGTAAAAAAAATCCTGTTACGTGTATAATAATTGGTTTGTGTGATCACGGACATATGTGCGCAGATGATCATGTACCGATGTGCCCGCAGATGACATGATGGGACATATGATTTTACTGTTACATACTGTATGTGGGACAGGTGTTTTTACTGTGTGGGGACATGTGTGTGGACATGTGTGGGGACAGTATTTTGGGGACACTATTTTGGGGACATTGTGGTTCTACACTGTGTAGGTGTGAGAAACCATGAACCAGACCGAGACAGAAGTGCAGTAAAATCACACTTGTTTATTAATAAAAATAAAAAGGGTAAATAGAGTAAGCGTAGTCAAAGCATAGCCAGAGTCCAGTAACCGGATCGGGTAGTCAGCCAAGCCAGAGTTCAGTAACCAGATCGGGTAATCAGCCAAGCCAGAGTTCAGTAACCAGATCGGGTAATCAGCCAGGCCAGAAGTCAGGGTTCCAAGTAGAGGAACAGAAAGCAGGATAAAGAGCCAGAAGGGATGTCAGCAAAGCCAGTCTTTAAACAGGAACGCAGAAGATGGTTTTTTGTGATGTGACCAAGGCGAAGACAGAGATCAAGTTAGCTGGACGGCTTTAAGTAGACAGGACTGACAAGCAGAATCAACAACAGCTGGGTAACTGTGGAGAGAGATGGGAGCTGGCAATTAGCCGACAGCTGAGCGGTCAGCTCAGAGAAGGAAGGGCTGAGCCCAGCCCTGACAGTACCCCCTCCTCAACGACCCCTCCCCCTCGGAGGACCACCGGGCTTGAGGGGAAAACATCTATGGAAATCACGGAGGAGGACAGGGGCATGTACATCCGAGGATGAGACCCAAGAGCATTCCTCCGGACCGTACCCCTTCCAATACACCAGGTACTGTATGCGCCCACGGAACCTATGGGAGTCAACAATGGATTGTACTTCATACTCCTCATGGTTCTCAACCTGTATAGGGTGAGGACGTGGCACCGAGGTGGTAAAGCGGTTGCAGACCAAAGGTTTCCATAAGGAGACATGAAACACATTTGAGATGCGCATACTAGGGGAAAGGTCCAACGCCTAAGCCACTGGGTTAATCCTGTGAAGGATACAGAAAGGCCCAATAAACTGAGGTGCGAACTTCAGTGAGGGAACACGAAGTCGGGAGTTGCGAGTTGACAGCCAGACCCTGTCCCCAACCTGGTAGGAAGGCACAGGCAGGCGTCTGCGGTCAGCATGGAGTCTGTACCTATCATTAGCATGACGCAAAGTATCCTGGACTTGTGCCCAAGTGGAACGAAGACCACAGAGATACTCCTCTAGCACAGGAATACTCTGCGGAACAAACGAGTCAGGCAACATGGAAGATTGGAAACCATAATTCGCCATAAATAGAGACAATCGGGAAGCAGAATTCAAGGCACTGTTGTAAGCAAACTCTGCCCATGGTAATAGGTCTGACCAGTTGTTGTGATGGTCAGAAATATAGCAACGTAGGAATTTCTACAAGGACTGATTGGCTCGTTCTGCGGCCCCATTAGACTGCGGGTGATACGCAGAGGAGAAAGCAAGCTGAATTCCCAGCTGTGCACAAAAGGCTCGCCAGAACCGGGACACAAACTGACTACCCCTGTCCGAGACAATCACCTTGGGTAGCCCATGTAAGCGAAAGATCTCCCGAGCAAAAATGGAAGCCAGTTCCTTAGAAGTGGGCAACTTCTTAAGTGGAATACAATGACACATTTTTGAGAACCGGTCAACCACCATAAGGATAACTGTGTTGCCTTGGGAGTTGGGCAACTCCACAATGAAATCCATAGACAGGTGGGTCCAGGGCCTCTCTCCATAGGGTATGGGTTGTAGGAGGCCCACTGGAAGGTGTCTGGAGTCTTACTCTGAGCACACACGGAACAAGCAGCTACGAAGGCAATTACATCAGCACGTAGACTAGGCCACCAGAATTGTTGGGAAATGGCCCAAGCGAGTTGATTCTTACCAGGGTGGCTAGCTGCCTTGGGAGAATAGTAAGTCTGGAGCACGGCAGTATGGAGACACTCTGGGACAAAGCACCGGTCAGAAGGTTTCTCAGGAGGAACATCGACCTGAGCAGCAAGAATTTTGTCACCCAAAGGAGAAGTAAGACTGGTGCTAACCGTAGCCAGAATACGATCAGAAGGAATCATAGGAACCGGAACTGACTCCAACTTGGAAGTGGAGGAAAATTTTCGTGACAAGGCGTCAGCCCTTACATTCTTAGTACCAGGTAAGAATGAGTCAATGTAATTGAAACTTAACAAGAAAAGAGCCCTTCGCGTCCTTCTGGGAGAGAGGCGTTTAGCCTCAGGCAAGAATGTGAGATTCTTATGTTCAGTAAGAATGAGAACCGGCACAGTGGTACCTTTGAGGAGATGTCTCCATTCTTTCAGGGCTAAAATGATTGCCAACAGCTCTCTGTCACCAGGTGACAATTTCTTGGAAAAGTAGCCACAAGGATGCATAGCACTCTCAGAGGTAGGACGTTGAGACAAAAGGGCGCCAACACCAGTCTCAGAAGCATCAACCTCAAGGATAAAAGGTAACGTAGGATCAGGATGTGCCAACATAGGAGCAGAAACAAAGGCAGCCTTGAGAATTTCAAAGGCCTTCATGGACTCTGGAGACCAACTGTGTGGGTTACCGTTCTTTCTGGTCATATCGGTTAGGGGCTTGACCAGAGGCGAGAAGTTACGAATAAACTTCCGATAATAGTTGGCAAAACCCAGGAAACACTGCAGAGGACATAACCCCATGAGTCGAGGCCACTGTCGGACTGCCGAAAGTTTCACTGGGTCCATCGAAAAACCAGCAGTGGAAATGACATAGCCCAGGAATTTAACATGTTCCCAATGGAACTCACACTTTTCCAGCAGTGGAAATGACATAGCCCAGGAATTTAACATGTTCCCAATGGAACTCACACTTTTCCAGTTTACAAAAGAGATTGTTCTCTCTTAATTTCTGAAGCACATGACAGACATCTGTGTGTGTTGGCTCTCCAGGGACTTGGAAAATATGAGATATCATCAAGATAAACCACCACACATAACTGCAACAAATCTCGGAGGACATCGTTCATAAATTCCTGGAAACCTACCGGGGCGTTACAAAGGCCAAAAGTCATTACGAGATACTCATAATGGCCTGTTCTGGTATTAAACGCAGTTTTCCATTTGTCGCCCTCCTTAATCCTCATGAGATTGTAAGCCCCTCTCAGATCAAGTTTAGTGAATACAGTTGCTCCCTTGAGGCGGTCAAATAACTCTGTAATCAATGGAATCGGGTAGGCATTCTGAATCGTGAAATGATTGAGACCCCTATAATCAACACAAGGTCTCAGTTAGGCCCAGACTGGCCATAGGGCAGACTGTGCATTTGCCCAGGGGACCGCCTGTTCCGTGGGCTGTTGATGTTCAGGCCGCACAGCGGGAGGTAAGCGGCGACCGCGGCCTGAACAGGGTTAAAACAGGCCACGGCCGCCGCTCGGCTACCGCTATGCGGCCGTGCCTGTGCCTTCTCCGGCGGAACTAGCGGCTGCATGGGCTGAGCTGTGTGTCTCTCACACACAGCTCAGCCTCAGAGCCGTGCTGAGAGTTCCGCTCTCGGCCCCTCGTTCCTCCTCCTCTGGGCCGCTGTGAGGATGTCCCCCCCTCTTCCCCTTTCTCATGTCAGGTTTGTGGCAGCACGGGACGGGAGAGAAGAAAGCTTCCTGCTTGTTCTTCTTCTCTCCCAATTGGCTACAGCGGAGGGTCAATCAGAAATAACTAGTTGGGCATCATGGGAAATGTAGTCCCAGAGATAGGATTCCCAATTGATCTCAGCAGGGAGACGGCTACACTCCCCAGCATGCACTCTGCTGGGGGGAAAAAGAGAAAACCTGGAAACAAGCAGGTACTACAGGAGACATGGAAAAAGAAAGAGGACTGTGCTGGGGGAACTAATAGCCCCAGCACCACCAGATAGAGCCACGCTGTACCCACACCACCAGAGGTGGAGAGAGAGAGCGCCACGCTGTACCCACACCAGAGAGAGAGAGAGCACCACGCTGTACCCACACCATCAGAGAGAGAGAGAGAGCGCCACGCTGTACCCGCACCTCCAGAGCGCCACGTTGTACCCGCACCACCAAAGAGCCATGAGAGCCACGCAGTACCCGCACCACCAGAACGACACGCTGTACCCACACCACCAGAGAGCCATGTTGTACCTGCAACACCAAAGAGCCACGCTGTACCCACTCCACCAGAGAGCCATGAGAGCCACGCCGTACTCATACCACCAGAACGCCACACTGCACCCGCACCACCAGAGCGCCACGCAGTACCCGCACCACCAGAGCGCCACGCAGTACCCGCACCACCAGAGCGACACGCTGTACCTGCACCACCAGAGAGCTATGCTGTACCCGCACCACCAGAGAGCCATGAGCGCCACGCTGTACCCGCACCACCAGAGAGAGCCATAAGTGCCACGCTGTACCCGCACCACCAGAGAACCATGAGCGCCACGCTGTACCCGCACCACCAGAGAGAGCCATGAGCACCACGCTGTACCCGCACTACCAGAGAGAGCCACGCTGTACCTGCACCACCAGAGAGAGAGAGCCAAGCTGAACCACACCACCAGAGAGAGAGAGCCACGCTGAACCACACCACCAGAGAGAGCCACGCTGAACCACACCACCAGAGAGAGCCACACTGTTACATACCACCAGAGAGAGCCACACTGTACCGCACCACCAGAAAGAGAGCGCCATACTATCCAGGACCACTAGAGAGAGCAGGTGGGGAATTAATAGCCCCAGCACCACCAGATAGAGCCACGCTGTACCCACATCACCAGAGGTGGAGAGAGAGAGCGCCACGCTGTACCCACACCAGAGAGAGAGAGCGCCACGCTGTACCCACACCACCAGAGAGAGAGAGAGAGCGCCACGCTGTACCCGCACCTCCAGAGCACCACGTTGTACCCGCACCACCAAAGTGCCATGAGAGCCACGCAGTACCCGCACCACCAGAACGCCACGCTGCACCCACCCCACCAGAGAGCCATGTTGTACCTGCAACACCAAAGAGCCACGCTGTACCCACTCCACCAGAGAGCCCTGAGAGCCACGCCGTACCCGCACCACCAGAACGCCACACTGCACCCGCACCACCAGAGCGCCACGCAGTACCCGCACCACCAGAGCGACATGCTGTACCTGCACCACCAGAGAGCTATGCTGTACCCGCACCACCAGAGAGCCATGAGCGCCACGCTGTACCCACACCAGAGAGAGCCATAAGCGCCACGCTGTACCCGCACCACCAGAGAGCCATGAAAGCCATGCTGTACCCGCACCATCAGAGAGAGCCATGAGCGCCACGCTGTACCCGCACTACCAGAAAGACCTATGCTGTACCTGCACCGCCAGAGAGAGAGAGCCACGCTGAACCACACCACCAGAGAGAGAGAGCCACGCTGAACCACACCACCAGAGAGAGCCACGCTGTACCATACCACCAGAGAGAGCCACACTGTACCGCACCACCAGAAAGAGAGCGCCATACTATCCAGGACCACTAGAGGGAGCAGGTCAGTATCACTGGGCAGTGTGGGCCCAATAGGAGACAGACAGTACTAGCATTGTATGGCCACAATAGGACTGGGACACTGTAATATAAAGGGGACTGCACTGTAAAGGGGTACTGTAATCATCACAGTGCCCCTTTACAGTGCAGTCCCCTTTATATCACAGTGTCTCTGCACATTACAGTGTGGAGGACCGACACCAGCCACCCTCACAAATGTCTACCGACATCTCTCCCCCCCCGGTCCCTGGAAAAGTTGGCTGCTCAGTCTAAAATGCCCGGGCCTATTTTTTGTCCCAGTCCGGGCCTGGTTCACCGCTCTTCTTTTTCTTCACAAAGAAGAAATCAGCACCAGCAGGAGACGAGGATTTGCGGATGAAACCCTGAGAAAGTGCATCTGCAACATATTCCTCCATGGCTTTATCTTCCAAGACCGACAAAGGGTAAACCAGGCCGTGAAGGGGAGTAGCACCAGGTTGAAGGTCAATTGCGCAATCATATGGCCGGTGTGGAGGCAAACTACCAGCTTGACCTTTGTCAAAGACATCACTAAAATCATGGTACTCCTCTGGCAGGGAGAAGAGTGAAGAGGTACACAGGACCTTGGCTACCTTCCGGAAGCATGTTTCACTGCATTGTGGTGACCAGGAGAGAACCTCAGCACAGAGCCAATCAAAAGAGGGGTTGTGCCTCTGTAATCAAGGATAATCAATAACCAGCGAAAACTTAGGAGAGGAAATCACTTGGAATTGGATTATCTCACGGTGAAGAGCCTCTACGGCCATGGACAACGGAACCGTCTCATGAGTCACATGGGCAGGCTGGAAGGGTCTCCTGTCAAGAGCCTCAATGGCAAGTGGAGTGTCACACAGCTGCAGTGGAATCAAGTGCTTTGATACAAAGGCAGCATCAATGAACAGGCCTGCAGCCCCAGAGTCATTTAGAGCCTGTTTCTCGATAGACGACTTAGCCCAAGAAAGGGTGACAGAAACCAGGGGCTTATCCTTCTGGATAACTGGGGAAGACACAACGCCACCTAAGGTCTGTCCATGACAGGACCTCGAGGTTCGGGTGTTCCCAGGACGGGTAGGACAAGACTTCAAAAAGTGACCTGCCTGGCCACAATAAAGGCACAATCTCTCCCTCCTCCTAAAGGCTCTCTCATCTGCAGAGAGACGTGTGAAGCCCAAGTGCATGGGTTCATCTTCACTGACCGACTCGGTACCAGGAGGCATGGGAGGTGAGGGAGACACGGGTGGGGCTGCAAAGCTCGGAGGCAAACATACAGGAGGCTTCCGCGAGCGCTCCTTAAAAGAAAGTCTTTCTTTGAGTCTCGAGTCAATGAGGATGGCAAATGAGATCAAGCTCTCCAGCTCTGTGGGTATATCTCTGACTGCTATCTCATCCTTGATGGAATCCGAGAGACCATGAGAAAAAGCAGCCACAAGGGCCTCATTGTTCCAAGCAACCTCTGCTGCCAGAGTACGGAACTCAATGGCTTAGTCGGCAACAGTTCTCGTACTCTGTTTGATGGACATGAGGCACTTGGCAGCCAAAGCGGATCATGCGGGAACGTCAAATACCCTTTTAAAGGAGGCCACAAACTCAGGGTAACTCAAGACAACAGGTTTTTGTGTCTCCCATAGAGGGTTAGCCCAGGCCAAAGCTCTCTCAGAAAGCAAAGATATCACAAACCCTACTTTGTTTCTGTCCATGGGAAACGCCTGGGGCAGCATCTCAAAGTATATCTCAACTTGGTTGAGAAACCCTCTGCATTGAACTGGATTGCCCCCAAATCGCTGGGGAAGCGGGGCGGAACCAGACATACCTCTTATAGAGGTAATATTCAAGGCAGTTGCCTGCACTAAGACTGGCGCAGCAGCGGGGACGGCCTGCAACTTAGGTTGTACCGGAGCAGCCACAGTGGGGGATTGCAGGTAAGCCGTGTGACTCAGGAGCGTTTGTAACGTCATGGCAAACTGATCCATGCGGTGATCTTGCTCATCCAATCTGGAAAAAATATTACCAACAACTGGATTGACTGTATCTTCTGAATTCATGGCCTTCGCCTACTGTCAGAAACCATGAACCAGACCGAGACAGAAGTACAGTAAAATCACACTTGTTTATTAATAAAAATAAAAGGTAAATAGAGTAAGCGTAGTCAAAGCATAGCCAGAGTCCAGTAACCGGTTCGGGTAGTCAGCCAAGCCAGAGTTCAGTAACCAGATCGGGTAATCAGCCAAGCCAGAGTTCAGTAACCAGATCGGGTAATCAGCCAAGCCAGAGTTCAGTAACCAGATCGGGTAATCAGCCAGACCAGAAGTCAGGGATCCAAGTAGAGGAACAGCAAGCAGGATAAGGAGCCAGAAGGGATGTCAGCAAAGCCAGTCTTTGAACGCAGGAGATGGTTTCTTGTGATGTGACCAAGGCGAAGGCAGAGATCAAGTGAGCTGGACGGCTTTAAGTAGGCAGGACTGACAAGCAGAACCAACAACAGCTGGGTAACTGTGGAGAGAGATGGGAGCTGGCAATTAGCCGACAGCTGAGCGGCCAGCTCAGAGAAGGAAGGGCTGAGCCCAGCCCTAACAGTAGGGACACTGGGCTGGTGATCAATGTGTAAAAAGCTGTAAATAACAGCTCATACTCACTGATCACCGTTCGGCTGCAGCAATCCCCTCTCCTCTTTTCACTGACAACTTCCGTGTGAAAAGAGGAGAGCCAATCACCTAGCAACCAGCTCTCTGTTTACATCACATGACAGCTGTGATTGGACACAGTCGTCATGTGATCAGGAGGGCCGATCACAGAGCCCTCCCGCTGATCGGAGATGCGCCGTGTCCGGGTGACACTAGCGCATCGGGATCGCGCTGCTGCAAAGGCACGCGCGATCCCCCTCCTTCTGAGGGACGTTCCTGAACGTCCACTCAGAAGGAGGAAGCTCCCACCCAGTCGTATATGTGCAGTGGCCAGGTGGGAGGTGATTAAAGTGGAATTAAAGTCCCACTTTAACCACTTCAGCCCCAGAAGATTTGGCTGCTCAATGACCAGGCCATTTTTTGCGATTCGGCACTGCATCGCTTTAAGTGACAATTGTGCGGTCGTGCAACGTTGTACCCAAAAAAAACTGACGTCCTTTTTTCCCACAAAATAGAGCTTTCTTTTGGTGGTATTTGATCGCCTCTACGGTTTTTATTTTTTGTGCTATAAACAAAAGAAGAGTATATATAACAGGGAGTTTGGGACTTTAAATGAAGCAATTTGAAATGCGGAGGATTAACATTGTAATTTTATTAATATTAGTAAATATATAGTAAAGGAATTTCATGTGTATATACAGACATACATATATAATTGGCACAAAATTATAGGCATATTAGAAGGAAAAGTATAAGCAGTAGAATACATAATTAGACTGGATAAGTCATGATCAAAGTAATGTTAGTATAAAAGAGCTTATAGCCTATAGGTGCCAAGGATGGCATATCCAGTAACTGATAATAAAATTGCATAGCGAGATGATATAATCATGATATTAATAAATTGGTAACATCAAGGTAACAATGGATAGAATTCTGGCATCAATTGTAGCTCGACGCGTTTCGTGGATGATTTTGTCCACTCATCAGGAGCTGATGCATAGTAATCCTGTAGGATATATACAAAAAGTCAACCTCCTTTATTATATGACTTCTATTGTATTACTCATCAGTAATCTTCATATACAAGTATCTTTGTATACATTATTTATACTATACAATACTCAATATAACCTATTCTGTTTTGAATGAATACTGATATACTATATTTTTTAACATTTATCCTCAGGTATTTTTACTTTGACAATCCATTTTTATCATTGCTGCCACATGGAGATCACTTCACTACCTTTACATTGTCATTTTATTACCTGATGTCATCCAGACATTACATGCTGCCTCAGCTCCCGCTACGGGGTTTGTTGCCCCCGGCCCACTCCATACCATCTGCCACGTGCCACGCTCAGTGTCAGGGTTGGTAAGTGCTTGTCTGGCCAAAATCTTTCCAGCATTTTTTGTTTTGTTTTATTCCTCTCTATACGGATTGAGGTTGACTTTTTGTATATATCCTACAGGATTACTATGCATCAGCTCCTGATGAGTGGACAAAATCATCCACGAAACGCGTCGAGCTACAATTGATGCCAGAATTCTATCCATTGTTACCTTGATGTTACCAATTTATTAATATCATGATTATATCATCTCGCTATGCAATTTTGTTATCAGTTACTGGATATGCCATCCTTGGCACCTATAGGCTATAAGCTCTTTTATACTAACATTACTTTGATCATGACTTATCCAGTCTAATTATGTATTCTACTGCTTATACTTTTCCTTCTAATATGCCTATAATTTTGTGCCAATTATATATGTATGTCTGTATATGCACATGAAATTCCTTTACTATATATTTACTAATATTAATAAAATTACAATGTTAATCCTCCGCATTTCAAATTGCTTCATTTAAAGTCCCAAACTCCCTGTTATATATACCTGATTTCGGGATGGAGGCGACTAGTGCGCCTCATTTAAAGTCCCAATTCCCCCTTTTTTCTGCTAAACAAAAGAAGAGCAACAATTTTGAAAGAAACATAATGGGGTGGATTTACTAAAACTGGAGAGTTCAAAATCTGGTGCAGCTGTGCATAGTAACCAATCAGCTTCTACCTTCAGCTTGTTCAATTAAGCTTTTGTAGCACTGGTAGATTTACAATCTACTGCAGGTTAGGTAAATTTAGTAAATAGTGTGTTAGGAAGGTTAAAAGTTCGCCTCTGTTCCAGCTTGGCTAAAGTTGTGTGTACTTCCGTGCTGACCGGTGGGTGTCGCTGTTACCACTGGTCAGTGTTGGAAAGGCAACGTGTCGAAGTGTATAGATGCTCCTCTGTCTCGGAGACAAGCTCGGTGGAGGTGGTCCTCCGAGTTGCATTCTGGGAAGAGGGTATTTATGGGACAGACGCCATGTTCTGGGGTCGTTTTACAGCCACCTGCTGGCCCTCCTGGCCGACAGGTATGCGTTAAGGAGCTACCTCGTGGTCCTCCGATCAGGAGGCCCACGATACAGCGGCGCAGGGGTGGGTCCAGAGGCTTGTCTGGGGCCTACCACCGCGGCCGAGGAATGGTCCTGAGCTGTCGGTCCTGTGTGACGAAGCTGGGTGGCCGAGGAGATCCCAGGGGAGGACCCGTCTTGGAGAGATCACGCAGCGTGCTGGTCTATAGAGGGGCCTGGTGACTCGGTCGAAGGACGTATCCAAAAGAAGTAACTATACAGCATAGTGTTGCCGGTTTGGCTTAAAGGTTCAGGCACTGTGACTGACTTTCACTGCAGAGAAAATCTGATACATCCTGTGGCAGAGGATCGTACGGATTTACACCCCAAACAAGTCTGTGGCAGAGACTTTGATTCGTGCTGCGTACTGGCTGCTAGACCGGTGAGAGAGGCCTATCCAGACGAGCAAGGAGTGTGTCCCACAAGGGGAACGCATTCCACCTAATTATCTGAATTCTACCAGGACATTTGTCGTTAAGATTCTATAAGAAGATATTTGAGTTTCTCCTGAAAGTTTCCTTTTCCGCCTCTTTCCTGCTACTTCCTAAAGTTTGTTTGTTCAATAAAGCCTTGAAAACGTACTCCAGTGTTGGTGCGTCGTCCAGAAGTAAACTCAACGGAACCCCTAGACCCGGTGCCGGTGAAACCAAGGGAAGCAAGGTGAAGGTAACAGACCCGCTTAAACCAGCAGCTCCACCGTGAATTAGTGCTACACTTTGATAATAAAAGCTGGAAGCTGATTGGTTTATATGCAGAGCTGCACCAGATTTTGCACTCTGCAGTTTTAGTAAATCATCCCCAATATCTTTTACTTTTTGCTATAATAAATAACCCACATTTTGCTATCAAAAACCCACATTTTTCCTCAGTTTTGGCCGATATGTATTCTTCTACATATTTTTGGTAAAAAGAATCGCATATTGATTGGTTTGCGCAAAAGTTATAGTGTCTACAAAATAGGGGAGATAGATTTATGACATTTTTATTATTTTTTTTTTTTTTTACTAGTAATGGCGGCGATCTGTGATTTTATCATGACTGCGACATTATGCACATCGGACACTTTTGAAACATTTTTGAAACCAATGAAAATTATACAGCGATCAGTACTATAAAAATGCACTGATTACTGTGGAAATGTCACTGGCAGGGAAGGGGTTAACACTAGGGGGCGATCAAGGGGTTAACTGTGTTCCCTAGGTGTGTTTCTAGCTGTAGGGGGGATGGGACTGTGTAGGAGGAGAGGGAGATTGGTGTTCATACTTAGTACGAAAACACGATCTGTCTCCTCTGCCCTGAAAGAATGGGGATCTGTGAGTTAACACACAGATCCCAGCTCTCTGTCAAGAGCGATCGTGGGAGCCCGATGTCATTGCGCCCACCGGCACGCGTATCAGCTCCGGGCACACGCCGCAGGCGCACCCCTAGTGGCCAAAAGGTGAAGTGACATAAGGTAACGTCGTTTCGCCCAGCAGTGCCATTCTGCAGCAGTAAAACTGTGGCGGCTGGTCAGCAAGCGGCAGATCTTCTGCAATAAAAGAAACCTACCTGTCTGCCTGCAGTCCTCTTTGGAGTGTTCAATGTTCACGTGATTGTAAAGGCTTGTTTTTTTTTTTTTAAATAACAACCTTTTTAATACTTACCTCCACTGTGCAGCTCGTGGCAGAGTGGCCCCGATCCTCGACTTCTGGGGTCCCTCGCCTGCTCTCGTGGCTCCTCCCCACATCAGATAACCCCCTAGGAGAAGCGCTCTCCCGGGGGGGGGGGTTACCTTGCGGGCTCGCTCCCGAGTCCAGCATTTGTGTCCACAGACGCGAATGCCAGACTCCCCGCCGCTCGAATAATTGGATTTGATTGACAGCAGCAGGAGCCAATGGCTGCGCTGCTTTCAAGCTATCCAATCAAGAGCCAGGACCCCGTGGAGAGAGGGAGAGCACGTCTCCGCCGACAGAAATACGGGGCTCAAGTAAGTAAAGCGAGGGGGCTGGGGGGCCGGTCACTGCATAGGATGAAAAGAAAGGTGAAAAAACACGAGAGTTTACAACCCCTTTCAGTTTACATTCCAGGACAGCACCTGTGTTCCAGGATGACTGCACTCCATGCACAGCAGTGACATCATCCTGTGGCGGCCAATGGAAATTGCTGCAGCCCAGTACCTGGAAGAAGCCAGGTAGAAGATGTCAGTGCTGACAAGGGACTGTAAAAAGAAAGGGAGGCCTGGAAAAAAAAAGGAAGAAGAAAACATGAATTAAGGGCCAGTGTTCTATCGAATAGTGCCCACTGTCGAAAAGTGCCTGCGCATGCACAGTGCGGAAGGGCACTCCAGCATGCGCACATCGTAGGAGGCATTTTTCAATGGGAGATAGCATTTGAAGGGCAGAATTGAAAGCTATGCAAACAGCAGAGGGTGACCGTAGTTGTCAGATTGTGCCTCTCTGTTGCGGGGCGGGTTTACAGTGTGCACAATGTCAGGTTTTGTGTGTGTCGCAGGGCGGGTTTGGTGTGTTGAACGGCGGGTTTTGCCTATTTCTAAGGGCGGGTTGCAACACAGACAAAACCCGCCCTGCAATAGCAGGGCAAAATCTCCCTCCGCTGTTTGCATAGCTTTCAATTCTGCTATCTCCCGTCGAAAAATGCCTCCTACGATGTGTGCTTGCACTATAGTGACGTCACGCCAGCTGATCAGGAAATCACCTGAAATGCCCTTCCGTACTGCACATGCGCGGGCACTTTTCGACAGAGGTTTCTGGCATGACAGGGGTTAAAGGGGTTTGTAGCTAGAGTTCTATTAGTTTGGAAAAAAAAATACCTTTTGAGTGATCTACGTGATTGGTCATAAGGTGGGAGCAGGTGGAGCTGTAGGGGGGGTGGTTAGACAGATTGTGGAGGCTCTTCAGTCAGAAGGAAGATTAGCCAGGGAAAACTTCTCTCCCGCCTGCCCCTTCTGTTTTACCTTTTTTTTCTTAGGGGGTTGTGTTAATTTTTTGGTTGTTTAGGTGCTTGTTGTCATGGAGCCAGCAGGGTGCAAGGTCCTTGTAGGTTACTGTGGGCACAAAAAAGGTACTTTATAGGGACCCGTCTGTAGTATGGCTCCCAGTTGTTCTGGGGCTGGTTGTCTCCAAGCCGGTGGTGTTGCGGCTGGAGGCCTGTTTTAAGTAGGTCACAGGTACTTTCTTTTTATTGATGCCTACTAGGGCCTTGAGGCTCCAGTTATACTTATTTACATTGTTACGTTTTTATATGCTATTTATTAATTTGGTTAATAAAAGGCTGCTTTGGTCATTAACTCCAGCTTGTTGTCCAAGTGGTTACTGAAATGGTGGAGGGTGAGGTATAGGTCAGAGGGGAATGGGACAAGCCGTCTTTAGTAGCCTAGTCAAGGTAAGTATCATAGTTTAGCTTAGCTGAAGGCCCCATTCATATAATTTTGACTCATCAGTCCAGAGCACTTGCTGCCATTTTTCTGCACCCCAGTTCCTATGTTTTCGTGCATAATTGAGTCGCTTAGCCTTGTTTCCATGTCTTATGAATGAAAGCATAGGAACGGGGGGGGTGAAGAAAAATGACAGCAGGTGCTTTGGACCGATGAGTCAAAATGTGAAATGTTTTGCGCTAGCATGAGGCTGTTGGTGGAAGAAGGGCTGAAGAGCGGTACAATAATGAGTGTCTGCAGGCCACAAGTGGTGGAGGTTCCATGCAAATCTGAGGCTGCATTTCTGCAAATGGAGTTGGAGATTTGGTCAGGATCAATGGTGTCCTCAATGCTGAGAAATACAGGCAGATACTTATCCATCATTCCATACCATAAGGGAGGCGTATGATTGGCCACAAATTTATTCTGCAGCAGGACAACAACCCAAAACATGCAGCCAATGTCATTAATAACTATCTTCAGTGAACAAGGAGTGCTGGAAGTGATGGTTTGGCCCCCATCAACATCATCATGGATTCTGTCTGGGATTAAATGAAGAGACAGAAGGATATGAGGCAGCCTACAGAGGATTTGTGGTTATTTCTCCAATATGTTTGGAGCAGCCTACCTACGGAGTTCCTTCAAAAACTGTGTAAAAGTGTACCTAGAAGAATCGATGCTGTTCTGAAGGTAACAGGTGGTCACACCAAATATTGATTTTATTTGGATTTCTCTTCTGTTCATTTACAATTTTGTTAATTGATAAAAAATAAACTATTAACATTTCTATTTCTGAAAGCATTCTTCATTTACAGCATTTTTCACACCAGCCTAAAACGTTTGCACAGTACTGTATATACTTACACTGGTCTAAGCTGGACCAATGCATCTATGTAAAAAATTGCCATGCATAAACTTCAGCTTTAGAATGGATCTTCTAAAATGGATCTTCTACCTCTTTTTCCACTTGAGCAACTATTACTGTTTACCTGGGTTTACAGCATCACATCATATATTTTATTTTATTTTTTTTTTATTTTGAAAACACCTTTTTCTTGTTCTGTTCCCCTTTCTGCAGGCAGGAATGATGTAGGTGACATTGCCCGCAGACTCCTGGGATAAGTGCTGTCATATATTCCAGAAGTCTTTCGAATTTTGTGTTCCCTTCTTGATTGGGTGACATAGCTAATACTTTTTAAATATGTAAAAAATATAATTTCTCAGCTATCGCTCTGCTAATGCCGCACTTACACACCCAGCATTTTAGCAGGGGAATCATATATTTAACATTTTGCTTGGAGTTCCCCCTAAAGATTCATACCAGACACAGTGCTTGGTATTGTTGGGGATCAAAGTCGGATGCCTGTTCATTGAAGTCGGACGCATGTCGTACTTCAAGTCGCAGGGCAAAGTCGGATCCAAAGTGGTACGACTGCCGTGTCGTACCAGTGTGAACCCAGCCTACAGCAGCAGTAAAGGGAATTTATGTCACGCTGGAATTGTTTTGATTGGTCAAAGAACAAATCAGACTATCTCAAAGTCAGAGAAAAATCTTATCTTGTTAATTCAAGTCGGATGGAAGTAGGACCAAAGTAGGACCGGTGTAGGACCGCAGTCAAGGGGCAAAGTAGGATGACAGTCGTACAACAGTCGTGTCGTACCAGTGTGAATCCAGCCTTACAAGGAACATGCTGATAGGAAGAGAGAGCAGAGTGGCAAATTGATGAGCTTATTTGTCTGCTGTTGCTTCTTTTCGCTGTCCAGTCAAAGGCTGGGGGTGGGACAAGATCTGTAGAGCCATGGCCAAAAATTTTGAGAATGACAAAAATATTATTTTCACAAAGTCTGCTGCTTCAGTGTTTTTAGATCTTTTTGTTAGATGTTACTATGGTATACCGAAGTATGATAACAAGCATTTCATTGTGTTAAGTGTTAAAGGCTTTTATTGGCAATTACATGAAGTTTATGCAAAGATATAGTTGTAGTGTTGTCCCTTCTTTTTCAAGACCTCTGCAATTCGTCCTGGCAAGCTGTCAATCAAATTTTGGGCCACATCCTGACTAATGGCAGGCATAATCAATGCTTGGAGTTTTCATTTGTGGGGGTTTTATTTGTTCACCCGACAAACAAGATATTTGGGGGGCACACCCTAAAAGATGCATTAAAGATGGTGCAGCCATAAGACCATACAACAGAACAAAATATTACAGCGCACACATGCAAAAATTACATTTACCTCTTGTTGCAAGGCTATTTAAAACACCTAGACATTTTCAAAAAACATTATCAAAAAATATGGGGATTTGGTCACACCATATTGCTATATAGTGCTTAAGCACACTTACTGCGACAAAGTACCCCATGATTAGTGGGTCCTACACTATCCATAGAATGGGAGATACTGCCATATACGTCTCTATATGGGAGAACTAAAGGTCTCCACCCATGACACAGGTGGACATTAATGAGAGGCACTGATGAGGGATTTTTTGCATGTGTGCGTTGTAATATTTTGTTCTTTTATTTGTTCAACCTTTTCTTGAGGATTGACCACAAGTTCTCAATGGGATTAGGGTCTGGGGAGTTTCCTGGCCATGGACCCAAAATATTGATGTTTTGTTCCACAAGCAACTTAGTTATCACTGTTACTTTATGGCAAGGTGCTCCATCATGCTGGAAAAGGCATTGGTCGTCACCAAACTGTTCTTGGAGGGTTGGGAGAAGTTGCTCTTGGGGGATGTTTTTGTACCATTCTTTATTCATGGCTGTGTTCTTAGGCAAAATTGTACGTGAGCCCACTCCGTCCCTTGGCTGAGAAGCAACCCCACACATGAATGGTCTCAGGATGCTTTACTGTTGGCAAGACACAGGACTGATGGTAGCACTAACATTTTCTTCTGGTGCTCCAAACAATCAGAAAGGGGATTCCGCAGAGAAAATTACTTTATCCCAGTCCTCAGCAGTCCAATCCCTGTACCTTTTGCAGAATATCAGTCTGTCCCTGATGTTTTTCCTGGAGAGAAGTGGCTTCTTTGCTACCCTTCTTGACACCAGGCCATCCTCCAAAAGTCTTCCTCTCACTGTGCATGCAGATGCCCTCACACCTGTCTGCTGCCATTCCTGAGCAAGCTCTGCACTGGTGGTGCCCCGATCCCGCAGCTGAATCAACTCTAGGAGACTATCCTGACGCTTGCTGGACTTTCTTGTGTGCCCTGAAGCCTTCTTCACAACAACTGAACCTCTCTTCGTAAAGTTCTTGATGATCCGATTTAGGTGCAATCTTAGTAGCAGCAATATTCTTGCCTGTGAATCCCCTTTTTGTGCATAGCAATGATGACTGCACGAGTTTCCTTCCAGGTAACCATGGTTAACAGAGGAAGAGCAATGATTTCAAGCACCACCCTCCTTTTGAAACTTCCAGTCTGTTATTCTAACTCAATCAGCATTACAGTGTGATTTCCAGCCCTGTCCTCGTCAACACTGACACCTGTGTAAACGAGAGAATCACTGACATGATATCAGCTGGTCCTTTTGTGGCAGGGCCGAAATGCAGTGGAAATTCTTTTTTGGGGATTAAGTTCCTTTTCATGGCAAAGAGGGACTTTGTAATTACATGCAATTCATCTGATCACTCTTCATAACATTCTGGAGTATATGCAAATTGCCATTATAAAAACTGAGGCAGCAGACCTTGTGAAAATTAATATGTGTGTCATTCCTAAAACTTTTGGCCACGGCTGTAATTGTAACTGCAGAAAAGAATTTAGGGCCCGTCCCTATTAGATAGGACTGTGCAGTGTGGCAAAGCTGTTTAATTCTCAGAACTGGATTGACGGAAATACAAACCCTTTATGCTAAGTAAGTATATCAGTCAAAAGTAAGAAGTACTTCATTCTCCATGTTGTGAAAATAGATTGGAGTCAATGGGGAGGGTCAAATTAAAGGTTTTTTTTTTTTATGATTGTAAGGGCAGCAAGGGTTTGAAATGGCACCTGAATGTATTGAAGGTTCCTTAGGTTGGAGATATACGTAGTGCACATCAACACACATGGTAGTATGTGTTGCAATGTAAAAGAACACAATCACAGGCCAAATCACGTGTTTGTGTGTGTGTATTATATTCCTATTTGATTTTTTTTACAGAGATAAAATGCAATATTTTCTTTTTTTTTATTTGTTATTTGATGTTTTTCCCCCCATCCTCTATTCATTGATCGTTTTTCATTTATAGAAACTTCTATGAATGGAGGAGAGGGGGCAAGAAAGGTGGGCATAGTCGGCACTCTTGATGAGTGTATATGATAGGCAGCTTGGCTCTATTAACCCCCGCCAGGAGGAGGACGTTTTCAACTAATTCAGCAGCTATCAGCATATGGGACACCACACATTGACAGGGAGTAATGTCCCTTGTGCTGTTTTATATTTTTAACTAAACATTCATTGGAATATTTTCATTTTAAGGGTCTCTGTCTTCTTTAGATGGTCAAGTAATAAGACTGTATGATTCCTAACCCAACAAATCGTCTTTTAATTACCTGGCAATCTTTCACATCAATTTTATCTTTATCTGTTCCTAACAGTCTAGCCTGGAGCAGCTAGACACAGGGGATACCACTCCAACAGTGCGTGTTCAAAGTGAAAGTTCTGCATTTGTGTCTTCTTAACTTGATATCTTACTTATGGTCTGAACAGCATGTAAACAAGTGTTTATGCGAAATAAAAAAGTTAAACTCTCACAGGTCTAATTAAAGTGGTTCCAAAGGCAAAAGGTTTTTTACCCTCATGCAGTCTATGCATGAAGATAAAAAACATTCTGTGTGCAGCAGCCCCCCCCCCCCCATACTTACCTGAGCCCCATCGCGATCCAGCAATGTGCACAAGACCCTTGGCTCTTCAGGGACTCTCCCTCCTCATTGGCTGAGCCAGCAGCGGAAGCCATTGGCTCCCTTTGCTGTCAATCACAGCCAGTGAAATGAGAAAAGAGAAGGGGTGGGCTGAGGCACAGCTCTGTGTGTGAATGGACACAAAGATCAGCGACTCAGGAGCAAGAGTGCTCGGGTGCCCCGGTAGCAAGCTGATTGCTCTGGGGGCACTCGGCAGGAGAGAGAGTCTGGGAGCACCGGCGGTGGACTTGAGAAGAGGAGGAACAGGGCTGCTCTGTGCAATGTTTGTTATTTAATTTAAAAAAAACATTTCCTTTAAAGGGATATTAAAGTCTTGTTTTTTTAAATAACAAACATATTATACGTACCTGCTCTGTACAAGGGTTTTGCACAGAGCAGCTCAGATCCTCCTCTTTTAGGGTCCCACGCCTGTGCTCCTGGCCCCTCCCTCCTGCTGGGTGCCTCCACAGCAAGCAGCTTGATTTGGGGGCACCCAAGCAGGCGGGCTCCCGAACCACGGCTCTGTGTGTCCGGCTCAGCTCTGCCCCCCTCCATTTCCTGATTGGCTCACTGGCTGTGCTTGACAGACAATGAACCAACAGCATTTTTGAAGTAGTGTTTTTCATTGTTTTTTAGCTGTTGCGTCTTTTAGCTTGTGTTAGCAAAACTATACTCCCACAAAAGCTTATGGCTCAAAAATGCTGGTGAACGCAGAATAGACACATTTTTTCAGCGTTTTTAAGCTTTTATCAGAGTTAAAGCATTTTACAACTAAAAAACTCCTCTGAAACCCATTAGTTCTGTTTTTTTTTCCAGGCAGAAAACACCCCTGCCAAAAAACGCTGATTACAGCCTATGTGTGCATAGACACGTAGGATAATGTGCTGGGGAATTTACTGGCTTCAGAAAAAACGCCTAAAGTCAAAAACAGCAGCAATACATGCAGTGTGCATGAGGCCTAAATCAAATGGTTGTATTTTTGCCAGAGTTCAGCTTTAAAGTGCATCTGAACTTAAAGGAGAAGAACAGCCAAAGCTCATGTGGATCACAGGAGGGCAGTTTGTTCTGAACTGCTGTCAGCTGACTGCAGGACATTCTATCTTTGTATGTATATATATATGTGTGTATATATATCTACATATATATATATATATATAACCTAAAAAAAAAAAAAAAAAATATATATATATATCTATATCTATATATATATATATATGTATATATATATATAGATATAGATATATATATAGACTGCTCAAAAAAATTTAAGGAACACTTTGAAAACACATCAGATCTCAATGGGAAAAAATATAACATGCTGGATATCTATACTGATATAGTTACACAGGGCAGCCATCACTGCATTGTGGAGAAGGATGGATGGATGGATGGTGCTTGGCGGGGATGCATTGTGGAGAGGGATGGATGGATGGTGCTGGGTGGGGATGGGGATGCATTGTGGAGAGGGATGGATGGATGGTGCTGGGCGGGGATGGGAATGCATTGTGGAGAGGGATGGATGGTGCTGGGTGGGGATGGGGATGCATTCTGGAGAGGGATGGATGGATGGTGCTGGGCAGGGATGGGGAGGCATTGTGGAGAGGGATGGATGATGCTGGGTGGGGATGAAGATGATAGAGTTGCATTGTGGATTGATGAGAATGTCTCTGGGCGGGGATGAGAGTTACATAGTGAATAGGGGCTCGCCACCCAGAGCCATTCTCATAAATTTTCCACAATGCAACTCCATCATGCCACTGATGCCAGCTTGTCAGGCTCGGCCCTCAGGTGTCCCATCCAAGGAGAAGGATGTTAAATAAATTCTAAATATACAGGCAGCATATGGGACATAGAAGCACACACTAAACTTTTGTGACTTACCCTTCAGGCTGCTCTCTGGTATTTATCTGCATGCACCTAATAGGGCTGGGTGCATGCAGATAGATGCTGACGAGCTGACCACTCCCCCTGCCCATGTCCCAGCCAATCACATTGTAAACCAACCTAGCAGCAGCCAGCAGGCTCCGCCTCAGCAGGGAAGAAAGAGGAACGAGTGCTGGCCGCGATCACCTTCTCGGCGTGGGGGGGGGTGTTGTTAGTCAGAAAGGCGGCTGTGGCTCGGGCTTTATGTAAAGCTTCTCTCCACTTCTCTACCAGTGCAGGGGGGGGGGGTTGTGCTTGTGAAAGGAGGCTATATAGCGGTCAGGCGCCATGCAGGCTAGAGGCAGCGCAGGTGATCGTTTTATTTCATGTGCTGCTATATGGGGTGCAGGCCCTGGCCAGCCGGGCCCATTTGGACGCTCGGGCCCCTTACTTGAGTACTGCCTGCACCCCCCTGATGACGGCCCTGTAGTTATATAGTTACATAGTAGGTGAGATTGAAAAAAGACACAAGTCCACCCTATGTATTGTACATCCCTGTATGTTGTGGTCGTTCAGGTGCTTATTTAATTCCACATCTTGCAGAGAAGTTATTGCCCTGCTTAGCTTAGTATCGTCCGCAAATACAGAGATTGAACTGTTTACCACATCCTCCAGGTCGTTTATGAACAAATTAAATAGGATTGGTCCCAGCACAGAACCCTGGGGGACCCCACTTTCCACCCCTGACCATTCTGAGTACTCCCCATTTATCACCACCCTCTGAACTCGCCCTTGTAGCCAGTTTTTAATCCATGTACTCACCCTATGGTCCATACCAACGGAGCTTACTTTGTACAATCAGCTGGTACCATTCCAGTCAGTAGACTTGTCAGTAAAAATTAGGAACAATGGTCTGGCAATTACTTGACTGCGTTCCCTAAGGACCATCGGTTGCAAGCCATCTAGTCCCGGTGACTTATTAATGTTAAGTTTCCAAGTCTGTCTCTAATGCTGTCCTCTGTTAACCATGGAGGTGCTTCCTGTGATGTGTCATGAGGATAAACACTGCAGTTTTGGTTACTGCAGCCCCGCGATTCCCTCGTGAAGACTGAGGAGAAGAATAAATGCAATACCTTCGCCATCTCCCCATCCTTTGTAATCAGATTTCCTTCCTCATTCTTTATGGGGCCAATATGGTCTGTCCTCCCTTTTTTACTGTTTATATACTGTACTTAAATAATTTCTTGGGATTTTTTTTGCTCTCCTCCGCTATGTGTCTTTCGTGTTCTATCTTAGCCGCCCTAATTGCATCCTTACATTTCTTGTTGCATTCTTTGTAAAGTCTGAATGCTGATTAAGATCCCTCAGCCTTGTATTTTTTGAAGGCCTTTTTCTATATGCATTTTTACATTGGAGTTAAGCCATCCAGGACTTTTGTTTGCTCTTTTAAATTTATTTCCCAATGGGATGCACTGGCTCATGCCCTTATTTAATATGCTCCTAAAGCAAACCCATCTCTCCTCTGTGTTCTTTGTTCCTAAGATTTTATCCCCATTTATATCTTCTAGCAAGGTTCATAGTTCAGGGAAGTTGGCTCTTTTGAAATTCAGTGTCTTTGTATTCCCCTTATGTTTCCTATTTGTGTGATTTATACTGAAGCTAATTGACCTGTAATCGCTGTTTCCTAAATTGCCCCTTATTTCTACATCCATGTCTGTATTGTTGGTAATCAGTAGGTCTAGTAACGCTTTGTTTCTAGTTGGTGCGTCTACCATCTGACCCATGAAATTGTCCTGCAAGACATTTAGGAACTGGCGAGCCTTAGACGAATGCGCGGTTCCTTCCGCCCAGTCTATGTCTGGATAATTAAAATCCCCCATTATGATAAAACTTCCTATCCTTGCTGCTAATCCAAATTGTGATAGAAGGTCCATCTCCCCCTCCTCCCTCAGGTTAGGGGGCCTTTAGCATACTCCCAGTATTATTTTCCCCTTAGTTTCATCCTTTTGGAGCTCTACCTATAAGGGTTCCACCTCCTCCCTAGCTCCCTTAGTGATGTCATCTCTCACATTCACTTGTACATTATTCACTTGTACATTATTCTTGATATACAGGCATACTCCTCCCTCTTTTAAACCCTCTCTATCCCTGTGAGGAATACCCTTGAATGGTTGCCAGCCAATCATGGGAGCTGTTGAACCAAGTCTCCGAAATTCCCACAAAATTGAAATCCTCCTCGTACAACAGTATCTCTAGTTCTCCCATCTTGTCCGCCAGGCTCCTGGCATGGGTGAACATGCCACGTAGTTTAGACGGGTCGCATACTGTCCTCTTATTGGGTCTTCCGAGATTGCAAATAGGACTGACTATCTCTACCTCTGGACCCTACACCCCATCGCCTAGTTTAAAAGCCCCTCTAACTTTTCGGCCATCTTCATTCCCAGCAGATCTGCACCCTCCTCATTTAGGTGCAGTCCATCCCTTCAATAGAACTGGTGACCGACTTAGAAGTTGGCCCAGTTCTCCAGGAACCCAAAACCCCTCCTTACTACACCAGCTTCTCAGCCACTTGTTTACTTCCCTATTCTCCCTCTGCCTTTCTGATGTAGCTCAAGGTATTTCTGAGAATACTACCTTGGAGGTCCTTTTCCTCAATTTAGCTCCTAAGTCCTCGTTCTTTAGGACACTCCATCTGCCTCTGACTTTGTCATTGGTGCCAATGTACACCATGACAGCTGGGTCATCCCCAGCCCCTCCCAGTAATCTGTCCGCCAGATCCGTGATGTGCCAAACCCAAGCGCCCGGTAGACAGCATACAGTTTGGCGCTTCGGGTCTTTGTGACAGATTGCCCTCTCTGTCCTTCTAAGAATTAAGTCCTCTACCACCAGAATCTGTCTTTCCTTTCCCTTAGCTTCCCCCTCACTCTCTCTAGAGGAGTTCTTCCCCTGGAAGCTAGGGGAGTCCCTCAGCTCCAGCAGTGCTGGTCCCTGACTGGTTTCACCAATGTCACTCAATGGAGCGTACTTATTGGGATGTTCCAGCCCAGGATTGGCCTCCCTGGCACTTTCCCCTTATCCTTTCTGACTGTCACCCATCTACTCTTTTTTAGTGCCTGCACCTCTTTGTCTCCACCTGCCTCTGTGCTGGCTCCTGCTGGCACCTGCTGGGTACATTCCCGGCTCTCCTTTAGTATGGAGGGTCTTCTCAGTGCTGACAGTTGCTTCCCTAGATTCAGAACCTGGGCTTCCAGGGAAACAACATGCTTACATTTTGCACAACAGTATTCACCCTCGATCAGATGATGAAGGAACACAAACATGCCGCAAGATGTACACCGAGTTGCATCTCCACCCCTGCCGGGCATCGTACCTACAAATATTATGAGGAATAGGGATTAAACTCTGTCCAAATTAACTAACAACTAGCTTCCTGACACTAATACTCAACAATACAAAGGTACCCAACAATACAATACACAGGTACTCACAGCCCACGTGTACTCACAGCCCACGTGCACTCACAATCCACATGCACTCGCAGCCCATGTGTACTCGCAGCCCATGTGTACTCGCAGCCCATGTGTACTCGCAGTCCACGTGTACTCGCAGTCCACGTGCACTTGCAGCCCATGTGTACTCACAGCCGAGCTGTAAAACTGAACTTATCTTTTCAAGCTAGGTTCCCACATATGCGTGTTGCTTAGGCGAAGTGTGGTGTTATAGGCAGTAAGCACACAGAATCCTGATTTGCAAAGAATGATGTATTGAAACAGCAGGTTAACAATACAAACAGGCCCAGCGGGGATGCTCACCTGACCAGTGCCACTTACAACCATGCAGCAGAGAGACAGTAATCTGAAGCCTCAGGGATGCCGACAGCATCTGCCACAAGGAGCAGTGTGGCCTGGCCGGTCCAATGCAAAAGGGAAGCTTCCTAAGAAGGTGGATGTGGTCCCTGCTCTCTCCCTAGTCCACCAGAACCTCTCTCTATCACTAACACTGTCCTTGACAAACAGGGAACCTGTCCCTATCCCCGCCACTCGCATAAAGCATGCCAGACCCAGGGGTCAGAGTCTTAAATAGAGTCAGCTTGACCCAAGATGACTGCCAGGGTCACATGGGGCATGTGAATCAAACCGGATCACTGCCTCGGGTGACCGAGGAAAACATAGAGAAACCCTGTTTCTCCCAACACCTTTCCATCAAGCACTGAAACTTACTGGGAGCATTGCTCAGTTCAAAGGGCATATGATTGAATTCTAATAGTCCCGGGGGCGTGATAAAGGTGGTTTTATTTCAGTCTCATTCCCTCCTTGGGACTTGCCAGTAGCTGCTCATCAGGTCGAGCATAGAGAAAAGTTTAGCTTGGCCCAGTGTCATGAGCGACTCCTCCGCCCTGGGCAACAGGCAGGCCTCCTGGTAGGTGCAGGCGTTTAGCTTGCAATAGTCCATAGAGAGTCCGCACAGAATCGCAGGCTCCCATCTTTCTTCCCTACCAAGACAACGGGAGTAGCCCATGGGCTGTGGCTCTCCCAGATGACCCCACTCTTACGGATCAGGTCCTTGACCTCCTGGCTGAGGGCCGGGGGGATATGACGGTACTGCTCCCGGATGGGTGGAGCATCCCCCGTATGGAGTGGGTGGTCTATTGCCTCGGTGCAGCTGTAGTCCTCAGGGCTGGTTTCAAAGTAGGTGTTTCTCAAGTAGCTGATGAAGAAGATGCTGCTGTAGCAAAGGATAGTCCAAAAAAGGAATGGTCAACCATTCCAGCAGCTGTCTGTATTACTCCTCATTCAGATGGGTCATGACAGACTTTCACTCGTCGCTGGGGCCTGGAATTGCAGTGACCGGGCACCACATAGAGGTCTGCTATGGTGGCGTAGTTAGGGAGTAGGATCAGGGAGGTTCCCAAATTAATATGATGGACTATCACCTTCCCTTGTGGATCTTGGACCTTGTGGAAGGTTCTGGCTGCCAACCACTCACCTGGTACGTCTAGGGCTTTATGGGACGCCACCATGACCGTGATCCCTTGCAGCTTCTTGAGAGCCCTGATAGGCAGAGACCAGACTATCTTTTGGAGGAGTGCCAGGAGCAAATTTTGTTTGGGGGTTGTATGGACAACCTCCACTCAGGCTGTTGCTTGCCTGCTCGCTGATAGGCCTAGAAGGATTGGACATTGACAAATTGAGCCAGACAGCTTGCAGACCACAGCCTTGTGCATGCCGGCCTGAATGTTCAAACTTGGTCAGTAAGCGGTGTAAGTCTAAGTTTTTAAAGACGTTTATGTCCAGGACAATAGATACTGCTGAGATCACTGGGCTGCGAGTCACCACGACCCCTACCTGTTCCAACACCTGGTCATCTATCTGTATCTTCACCCAGGTAAAGATGGGCAGGTTGTTGGCCACTTTCAGGGACAGCCAGGAGGGGTCCAGCTGGTCCGGCGTCCCAAACCGCTGGGCATAGTACTTCATGATGGTGACCTCAGACCCAATGTCAATCAAGCAAGAGACCTCATGGTTATTGACTATGGAGTTAACTACTGGACTTGGTGCGACCATGGCCTCTGGTTTGATGGTACCTTGTGTCAACGATCCCGGGGGTTGTCCCTTAGCCCCGGGAGCCCCTAGTTTAACAACGGCCTATGGGTGCTATTGTTTTCAGGCTGGTCATAGTTCCTGACTACATGGCCAAAGCGGCCACACTGCCAGCACCTCCAGTCTGCATTGGGGTCCCTCTGTAGCAGATTCTTGCCCTTGGAAATGTGGACCAGCTCTTGTTTGAATGTGGACATCTCTTGCTTCATGGAAGCCATGTTCTGGGTGAGCTCCCTTATCCTCCCTTAGACATCTGCCGACAGGGGAAAGGAGCCAAGGCCTCCTATTTCAGGTGCAGCTGTTCATGCCTCTTAGTCACTGCTATAGTTGCATCTGCATCTTCCTGTTCCTGCACCACCATGAGAGGGAAGGTTTGCACTCTAATGTGTCCCTATAAGGCTCTCCTAACTGGCCTGGTCTTCATTCCCATCATAAACTCATCACTCAGTAGTCCTAGACGGTTATGTCAGCAGAGCCTAGCACATTTTCCTTTTCTAGGCATTTGCACAAATTCTGGAGGGCTACCGTGAAGTGGGTGAGGCTTTCATCCTCTTGTTGCCTACCGATGAAGAAACTCTGCCTTAACTCCAGGACTGTCACGTTCTTTCCGAACAGGCCACTACAATCTTCCGGTAGCACCGTCACCACTCAACAGGCACCATCCTAAAGGGAGTTGATGGCAAGCTCCACGATTAGCCAGGAGGGAACCTGGTACAGGCGCGCAGCACTCTCCAGTCTCTCCTCCCATTCAGACAGGAAAATGTTGGACCCATTAAAGTCACTTTGTGAGCATCCAGCCATGATCACCAGATGTAATCGATGGCTGTGCGAACATACATGAATAGCTGTGGCTGCCGACAGCCTGTCATTTCACCGTACAGGCTTAGTGGATGCATTAATCTGCACATAGCTGTCAATCTCTGCTGCAGGAATCAGTAGATTCTTGCTGCAGGGATTTGCAGGGTGGCTAAATGTCTGTGCGAATGCGCCCATGGGCTCAACTGACATTTTGATACAAGGTTTGCTTTGATAATAACTAGTAAAAGAGTTAAAGTCAAACTTTTTTTTTTAAATATAATTTTATTGGGTTTACACTTAGGTTACAAAAATGAAAGCATGTAAGTAAATGTCACATATTGACCCATAGCCAGTTAAAACAGTACAGAATGTTGTATGACATTGTAAGTACAATAACATAGTATGAACAAAAGAACAAGGGAGCTACATTCAGAGATTTTGTAGGTGGTTTCCTACGTAGTGGGGGAATAAGCCTTAAGTTATGGTTAATTATATCTGTGTGAGATTCCCGTGTCATTAAAATACATTGCTAGTTTGGTATGGAAGAAAAAAAAAAAAAAAAAAAAAATAAATAAATAAATAAAAAATAAATAAATAAAATAAAATAAACCATAGTACGCTATCGTCCCAGACGCTGTAGATAGTAATGCATTTACATCTACAATTAAGGCAAGGTGTGAATTATGTCAGTACAATGCAATTATATTTATATCCAAATCAGGGTGTGACTTAGGTCGTTATAATTGGAATTTAAAGTATCAGTTTTAATGAAAATCGTTGTTAAGGCATATTGTTTTGTTTTCAATTAATTCATATCTTCAATTTCTCCTTTCTCTTCTCCTTATCATCCCGTTTACACCCTTCTCTATTCCCCTGCATTCTTTCCTAAAGTCTTTCCTTATCCTTAACCGACCTCGTTTGCTCAGTTCCACCTCTGGGCACCCCTATTGGGAGCAATCTGTGCCCATTGTGGGACATATGCGGACATATGAGACAAAATCATGTCGGGTCTGCCTAGTTAGCTTGAGAAAAGGTGTCACTGCGAAACCTATCAGGTCTCAGAACAGCAGCGAGGGATCCTTCAGATCATTAGTGATCCCTTGGGTGGTAGAGAGGGTCCTACGAGGGAGGGGGAAGGGGGAAAGAATGATGGAAGAACAATGTAAGCCTAAAGAGAATTCCATGGATTAAGCAGCCGATTGTGTTTGCACTTTCTCCCCAGTCCTTTGAGGGGTGGGGTCAGTGGAAGTGTGCGGGATGTGGGTCGATTTGAAATGGGTCCAGCAGGCCCATATATGTTCAAACTTGGATGGTGTGTCATTGGATTGATGGATAAGGTGTTCCATTTCAGCTATTCTGTCTACTCTCTGGATCCATTCCTGAATAGTAGGGGGGGAGGTATCTCTCCAGTGGACAGGGATGCATAAGGTAGCTGCGTTGATGAGGTGGAGAACCAAAGATTTCTTGTAGGTGTGTTGTGGAAGTGAGGTGTGATGAAGTAGGTATTGGGCCGGGGTGAAATCAGGTGAGTAAGTCGTAATCTGTGAAATTAGTCGATGTATGTCTATCCAGTAGTTTTGAATGAGGGGACAGTCCCACCATATGTGTAGAAGAGTGCCCCTGGATGCGTGACAACGCCAGCAGAGGGGGGGAAGGTTTGGGTGGAATTTGTGTATCCTATCAGGAGTTCTGTACCATTTTGTAAAGATTTTATATCTGTTTTCCTGTGTGGAGATATTGAGAGAACCCTTGTGTAAGTGAGTAAGGATGTGTTGCCAGTCTTCTGCAGTGAGGTCTAGATGTAAGTCCCTTTCCCATTGTAAAATCAGGCTATCAGATTTGATTTCTTGTGATGTGAATAAGAGTTTATATATAGACGAGATAAGGTGTCTTTGGGGCTCTGGGTTATTGCAAAAGCTTTCAAAGGGTGTAAGATCTCTGTGTAAGTCTGCAATAGGTTGGATGCTATTAACGAAGTGGCGTATCTGCAGGTATTTATAAAAGGGAATGTGGTAGTCTGGAAATGTCCGAGTCATGGTCTGGAAAGACATGAAAGTACCCTGTTGGAACAGTTGGTGTAGTTTAAGGTGGGGGCGATTCATATCCGTTGTTGGGATCTTGGTATGTATTCCTGGTATGAAGTCAGGGTTGTTTTCAAGAGGTGTCAAGGGACCCGGTGTGGGTGTCAATTGGAGTAGTTTGCAAGCTGCTTTAAAAGTGTTTAGAGTTGCATTGATGAATTGGTTATGTGTAGCCCCGTCAGGAATTTTATTTTGCTTAATCCAAGGTAAAAGATTTAAAGGTATTGCGGTAAAAGCATTTTCTACATGTATCCAGTCTTTGTTAGGCCTGTTATTGTGCCAGTCAACTATCCTAGCGAGGTGACAGACCCAATAATATTTTTGTATATCTGGTATGTGTAAGCCTCCTTGGAGTTTAGGAGACGTCAATCTGTTCCAGTTCAGTCTGGGTTGTTTGGAAGACCATACGAAATTCCTACATGTTCTCTTAAGTATGCCAAAGAAGGAAGGAGGGAGTTGTATAGGGATGGTTTGGAATAAGTAGAGCAGTCTTGGAAGTATGTTCATTTTTAGAATCGCCGTCTTTCCGAACCAGGAAAACGGTCCCGAGCTCCATTTTTGTAGATCTGCTTGGACGGTTTGTAAGATGGGTAAAAAGTTTAGTTTATATAGGTCTGTCAATTTAGAGGGTATTTTGATGCCAAGATACGTAAGCGCATGAGGTTCCCATTCAATCGGGAAGTTAAGTTTACATTGTGTGACTATGTCATCAGGTAGAGATATGTTTAGGGCTTTGGACTTAGAAAAATTTATTTGTAGGTTAGAGAGAAATTTGAAGTGAGTAAATTCTTTAAGTAGGTTAGGGATGGTAGTGAGCGGGTCAGTGAGGAACAGCAGGATGTCGTCCGCATAAGCGGCTATTTTAAAGTGTTTATTGTCAATTTCCAACCCTTTGATGTTCGGGTTGTCCCTAAGTTTGCGGAGGAATGGCTCTAGAGTGATAATGAAAATTAGTGGGGATAAGGGGCATCCCTGTCTAGTACCATTGGACACGGAGAAGGCGCTCGACAGGCGACCATTCACCCTCACCTTTGCTGTGGGGGAGGAGTACAGTGTCATGATCATTTGGAGTAAATGTGGAGGTAGTCCTATGGAGCGCAGGGTAGCTTCCATAAAGTCCCATGCCACCCTGTCGAACGCCTTCTCCGCGTCAAGGGATAAGAGGAAGCCTTTGGAGTTAGACGTAGTGATCCAATGGTGTACATTTAGCGCTTTTGTGGTGTTGTCTCGGGCCTCGCGACCGGGGACGAAACCTACCTGTTCTGTGGATATTAGTTTGGGAAGTAGAGGTAATAGACGATTGGCAATGGCTTTGGCAAACATTTTAATATCTACGTTTAATAGTGAGATAGGGCGATAGTTGGTGACCATGGTTTCATCTTTACCTGGTTTCGGGATAAGGGAGATGTGTGCTTCTAATGTGTCTCTGGTAGCAATACTGGAAGGTGGGAAGTTGTTATATGCTTTAGCTAGAGGTGGGATTAAAATGTCAGTAAAGGCTTTGTAGTATCCTACCGTAAGTCCGTCTGGACCCGGACTTTTGCCTGGTTTCATCTGTTGTAAAGCTAGTGTAAGCTCCTTTGTCGTTAGAGGAGAGTCTAGTGCCTCTGCCTCTTCTGCCGTGAGTGGGGTCGGGGCGTACTGGGCTAGGAATTGGTTGATAGCTTCCTGTCTATCCTCTAGGGAATTTGGCGTATGGGGGGGTCGTAAGTTATATAATTTTGTGAAGTATTGTACAAATTGATGTGCTATGGCATCAGAGGTAACATGACGTGTACCAGAAGGGTCTTTGATTGTGTGTATGGTATGTGCTGCTCTCTTGGCCTGCAGTGCTCTTGCGAGGAGCTTTCCTGACTTATCACCAAATTCATAAAAACATTTCCGCTGTAAAATGTATTTGCGCTTTAATCGTTTGTGTAGTTCTGCTAATAGATCATTTCTGGCTTGCGTTAGGCCAGTAAGTGCCTCAGAAGCTAAGGATTGCTTGTGTTTTTGCTCTAAATGCGCGATAAGTTTAGTCAGTTCCTCTATTTTTGCTTTTCGAAGTTTGGTGCGTTGTGCAGCTGCAGAGATGAGTATGCCTCGTACCACACATTTGTGGGCTGCCCATACCACTTCAGGTGTGGACTCTCCCTCGCCATTTTCCATGAAATACTTGGTGAGTTGATGGGAAATCGAGTTTGTAACAGCAATGTCGGATAGGAGGGAATTGTCTAAACGCCATATCTGGGAGTGCATTCTTTTAGCTGGCAGTTGTAAAGTCAATGATATGGGATTGTGATCTGATAGGACCGAGGGTTCAATGGTGGATTTTTTGACCATTGGTAGTTCGTCTTGGGAAATGAAAAAATAGTCTAACCGTGAGTACTTAGAGTGTGGTGGGGAGTAAAAGGTAAAATCTTTTTCAATAGGGTACAGAGTACGCCAGGTATCGTGCAATAGTAAGCCTCTCAGTTGCTGTTTTATGGCCCGAAGGGCTCTGTATGTGAGGGAAGAGTGACCATTGGATGTATCAAGGTTAGGGTTTAACGGGACTTTAAAGTCACCTCCAAGTATTAACAAACCTGATCGAAAGGACGTGAGTGTCTGAAGAGTGTCGCGGAAAAAGGAGACTTGTCGCGAATTTGGAGCATACAGGTTTGCTATAGTTATTGGTTGCTCATGTAGGGTGCCTTTTAAGAAAATGTATCTCCCAAGCGGGTCTCTATGAGTATCTGAAACAATAAGTGGGCAATTTTTAGATATGAGAATGCACACCCCTTTCGATTTGGCCTCATCATTAGATGCGTGATAAATTGTCGGGAAATGCCGGTCCTGTAATTTGGGAATTGTGTCTGTTCTAAAATGTGTTTCTTGGATCAGAGCAATATGGGTCCTGGACTTGTGTAGAGAGGAAAGTAAGAGGGAACGTTTTTCTGGTGTGTTCAGGCCGCGTATGTTAATGGATCGAAGATTTAGAAGAGCGGGAGATAGCTCCTTATCATCTGGTGCGTGATTAAGATCCATAGCCATCAATCACTAAAAAGAAAAAAAAAAAAAAATAAATAAATAAATAAATAAATAAATAAAGGGGGGGGGGGGTTTTGATTATCCGAAGAGATTACGGAGATAATCAATACCTTGATTATCCCGCCTTCTCGAGTCTAGAAAAGGGATCGGAAAAGTACAGCGTGGGTGCAGCGCCTATCCCGTGGGAAACGGGTTATTATACTGCACCGTTGCTGTGCGGGGGTCGGTGTAGACCTTACACGAATGAGGTGGTGTGTGAGTGAGAGGGGTGTAGGCCCCGCCATCACATGACCATGAAAGCTAAATGAAGGAGGGGTACAGTAATAGTTCACTAGCTATTGACGTTGGGGTTCAACGGGATGGGCAAAAGAGGTGATGGTTGAATCACCTCAGTGACCCTGAAGAGCAACCAGTATGTGTTTTGCTCAAGGTAGGGTGTCATGTTTTCTTGTTTCGTTAAGAATCACTCAGACCTCTGGAATCGCAGCATCGTCTGTAGGGATATGCAACAAAGATTCCAGGGTGTGAGATTGAGCATATGATATAATCTATTTAGTATAGTAAATGAGCTTAAAACCTATTCTATGCTTAAGTCTACTAACCGTTACAGTATAAGGCTAAACATACCTTTAAAAAAACCTTAGTTGAACTTTAAAATTTAGACAAAATGCAGTCCATGCCAGTAGTGGATGCCTCAGGTGAAGTACTCTATGAGGCGTACCTGTAAAGAAAAAGGGGTTAGCGGAATCATCAGTAGTCAGCGGCTTTGATAGTAGGCATCTTCGGCTACATTGTGTGTCCTTATTTCCCAGAAGCTCACAATAGCTCGAGTATCCGCTGTTATTCTGGGATCAAAGTGCGAAGTGGGATGTCCTTCAGTATTAGGGATCTGCAGTCCATCGGCCGGTCGGTCTGGAGGTATCAGGGTTCCCAGGAGATTAAGCAAGCAAGGCTGTAGGACATGGTGGTCGTTTTTTTTTTTTTTTTTTTTCTTAGCCGTTAGTTTTTCAGGTCCGGTACAAACGTGTACTGCGGTGTATGCTGCATTTGAGCCGTATATCGGATGAACTCATCCCGAACTACTTAGAAGGTGGTGGCTCACAGGGGGAAACATGACTTCAGTGCGTAGTGGGAATCCGGAACTTGAAGATCTGTTACCTTTGTTGAGACAGGGACTGTGAGGTGCGCTGACCAGGGAGCACTTGTTCTTTCCGCTGCCAACAGGAAGGTAGGTGGTAATTTCCGGAATCAGCGCTAAAGGCATTATGGGGGTTGTAGGCAGCTGCTCATACCTCAATCTTTCTAGGCATGGGGTAGGCCGCTAAGGGGGAGCAAACAGTCCCATTGGCGGATTCCATACAAGGCCTAACGGTCTGCGCTTACGCAGTAAATCTCGCCCTGTGATGTCCGTTTTAGGAAAGTTATCAGCAGTTGAGTACAAGCACTCACTATTCTGTTTTAATAAAGATAAAGATAACTGTTCGCCTAACATGGCATAACTACGTGGCTGGGCATCTGTGACATTAGGCGCTTCTCCGATCTGTTAACGGTCCCGTCTGGCCCTTCTCGAGGTGGGCGAGGTTGCTGCACTGAATTCCCGACGATGATAGCGGGAGGTGCCATGGTACGTCGGGGCAGAAGGCGACCGTCTCCTCCTGTGTCCTGCATTCAGGGTCTCCATAGGTTCTTCAGGCTGGCGTTCTCTACGGACAGCCGAGCGGCGAAAATCCGCATACCACTCCGGTACCTCCACAACAGGGATGTTCAAGGTTTCACAGAACTGGGGAAGATCCTCAGGTACTCTGAGGAACGCCGAACGCCCTTGCGAGGATGCCGCGAGGCAGAAGGGGAACTTCCACTTGTACGGTATGCCTCTGGTACGTAAAGTGTCTAGGAGCGGCTTCAGGTCTCTGCGATGCTGTAGGGTTATGCCAGAAAGATCCTGAAAGATTTGTACCGTCTTTCCTTCATGGACGATTTGCGGGATGCTCCTGGCCTGGCGTAAGATGTCTTCTTTAACCTTGTAGTTCACCAGACAGCAAATCACGTCCCTGGGGGGTTCAGTGGCTTTTCCTTTGGGTCTCAGTGCACGGTGGATCCGTTCAAATTCAACCGGTGTCTGCTGCGGCCTATGCATTATGCCATTGAACAGGCTAGTTACTGAGGGCAAGAGTTGATCCCCCTCAATCGTCTCAGGGAGCCCCCGTATCCTTAGGTTCCGTCTTCTGCCCCGGTTATCGAGGTCTTCGAGATGCCTCTGCATATCCCTCATTTGGAGGGTATGTGTGTCTACTTGTCTGGTGGTTTTGCGGATTTGAAGGTCTTGCTGCTCTGCCGTTCGTTCTGTCAGCGCTACCCTGTCCGTCAAGGCACGGATGTCTAAACGGAGTTCAGATACGGCTGCTGCGAGGGCGTCTTTTATGTCCGTGGCGATCATCCGTAAGTCGCTTATGTTTAAATGATGCTGGGGGAGCTCTTCTGTGGCGTTCTCCCCTATTTGGCTGTTAGGTAGAGCTACTGGTGGAGTGCCCTGTGAGGAAGATGCGGCCTGGGCGCTTCTGTGGCGAGAAGACGCCATGTTTCCTCTGTTCGATCGGAACATGTCAGGGATATTGTGCCCGGGGTTGTCAGGCTGTTCCCTCGGCGATCTGGAACGGGATGTGGATGTGTTCCTGGATGCGGTTCCCATTTTTTAAGAAGGTTGTAGCTCAGTTTAACCTCCGTTATACTGGTCGTAGGTCGTGCGATGGCGGGGGCTGAGGAGTTAAGCTGCCATCTTCAGAAAGGGTCAGGCCACACTGAAAGATGAAGGTTAATGAAAGTGGCTCACCAAGTTTAGTGGAAGAAAGGTCCACTTGGTATTAGGAAGGGTGGAAGAAAAAGCAAGTAAGGTGTCCCTGAGTTAGGAAGATGGCCACCATCTGCTATAGGTAGGCCAGAGCCTCAGCCTTTCCTAGGTGGTGGTCTGAAGAAAAGGTGGCAGGCTGTGGGTGTCTGAGATCAGCTTTTCCTAATCTTTTCCGGCCTTCAAGGTCTCTACAGCCTGCATCTATCATCCGGATGTGTCTGAAATAAGAAGGGCCGGGTTGGTTATCGCTCGTACCGCCGATTGCGGAACTCAAGCCCGGGGACGCTGGAGGCTTCACAGGCCTCAAGATGGCGGCGGGCCGCGAGTGGTCTGAGGTATTTTTCACTATATTTGCTGGCTTGTACTGTGTCTGTACCCCTACCGGTCCTCCCCCAGGAGAATAATAGTAGCTTTTGGCGATTCGTTGTCTCTACATTCGGCCGATCACGGCACTCGAGCCTGGGGACGGTGAAGGCCTGTGGGCCGCAAGATGGCGGCGAGTCTCTGTTGTGAGGAGCCGGCCGCGTCCCAATAGCAATTCAATCGGCCAGCGAGACTCAGTAATTTCCCCAGGGGCAGATGTATCAGGTGTCCAGTGACTTATGTGGGAAGTTAGGAGGCTTACCCAGGTATGGGAATTGAAGGATGGTGTTGGATTGGGCCGGGTTGGTTATCGCTCGTACCGCCGGTACTCGAGCCCGGGGATGCTGGAGGCTTCACAGGCCTCAAGATGGCGGCGGGCCGCGAGCGCTCCGAGCTAATCTTTCCTTGTTTGCTAGCATCCACAGTGACCGCTCACCATCCGACCTTCCCCTGTAACAGCCACAGCAGATGGGGGCAGTTCAGCTGTCCTGTGTTCGGCCAGTTGCAGTGTTTAAGCCCGGGGATGATGCGGGTTCGTAGGCCGCAAGATGGCGGCGAGTCTTTGGAGATGAGGAGCCTTCAGCAGCCTAAGATTTACTCGATTGGCCAGGTAATCTCTGAAATTTCCCCAGGGATCGGAGTAGCAGGTGCTCAGCAACTGATGGGTGAGTTTTGGAGGCTCACCAAATGTTATAATTCTCAGGATGGCGGTGGATTGCAATAGTCTCCTCGGAGCTATCAGTTAACACGTCCTGTCACTACAGAGTCCGGACACGCCCCCCTAAAGTCAAACTTTTAAGTGGAATAAAAATAAATAAGTGAAATAAAAGGGCAAATCTGTTAACCTTTTCATGCGCTTCTGTTTCAGGTGACAGCTTGCTCTTTTACTTCGAAGGGCTGACCATTTCTAGAAGACTCTAAACACACAAACAAACATAGAAAGAAGTGATGCATTGAATGGCTCTCCATCTGGCAGCATCGTGGCTTTGCGCTCGCGTGATAATCAGCTTTCCTTTTTTTTTTTTTGCCCCCTCTCTATTAATGCCATGAAAATGTACAATTTTGTTTGGCTTAATTACAGTTTACCCGCGTCTGACTTTTCCGCGATCTGTGACGAGAAAAGGCGCGTTGATGTCCTGCCACCGGTGTTATCGCGGGTTGTCATGGCGACAGCTGTTTGGGCAAATTGTGTGTGAAAAGTGAAGATGAGATTCAGGGAGAGACAAAAGGAGATGGTACCCGCAGCTAACAGCGGTATCCATTGTGAATCGCTATCAATGAATTATTCATGGGCCACAAATGTCGCAGGAGATGGTGCTTTTAATGGCTCAGAATAAATATTTTGCATTTATGCTTTAATTGGTAAGATGGGTCTATTTAGGGCAGGTTATAAGGCATATGCATTATTCTTACATGGGAGAATATTAGAATGTTCAAACAGCAAAGAAAAAGGGAACCTGTCATAAACAGTGAGGCAAGAAAAGCAAAATCTACAGTAATATTTTATATACTGTATATCTAACCAAATGTAATGGTCCAAAACACCTGCCAGACAATGACTTCTCTTTTCTATACTGCAGTGAAAAAGTACAGTTTGGTCATTATTATTATTATTAACTTCTGATTGGACAATGGAGTAGCCTTACCACATACACTATATTGTCAAAAGTGTTGGGACGCCTGCCTTTACACACACATGAACTTTAATGACATCCCAGTCTTCGTCTGTAGGGTTCAATATTGAGTTGGCCTGCCCTTTGCAGCTATAACAGCTTCAATTCTTCTGGGAAGGCTGTCCACAAGGTTTAGGAGTGTGTCTATGGGAATGTTTGACCATTCTTCCAGAAGTGCATTTGTGAGGTCAGGCACTGATGTAGACAAGAAGACCTGGCTCACAGTCTCTGCTCTAATTCATCCCAAAGGTGTTCTATCAGGTTGAGGTCAGGACTCTGTGCAGGCCAGTCAAGTTCCTCCACCACAAACTCGCTCATCCATGTCTATATGGACCTTGCTTTGTACACTGGTGCGTAGTTATGTTGGAACAGGAGGGGGCCATCCGCAAACTGTTCCCACAAAGTTGGGAGCATGAAATTGTCCAAAATGTCTTGGTATGCTGACACCTTAACCACTTGCCGACCGCCTCACGCATATATACGTGAGCAGAGCGGCACGGGCAGGCAAAATCACGTACCTGGTACGTGATTGCCTTCCCGCGGGCGGGGGGTCCGATCGGACCCCCCCCCGGTGCCATCGGCGGTCGGCATTTGGTTGGAAGCGATGAGAGACGAGGGGGAGACCATCCGATCGTGGCCCCCCCCTCGCGATCGCTCCCAGCCAATGAGAAACATCCCCTGTCTCTGTATAGTACACAGAGGCAGAGGATGTGATGTCATCTCTCCTCGGCTGGCCAGTTTCCGTTCCAGCACCGAGGAGAGAAGACATGTAAGTGCACAACACACACACACAACACAGTAGAACATGCCAGGCACACTAAACACCCCCGATCCCCCCCCGATCGCCCCCCGATCCCCCCCAATCACCCCCCCCCCCCCGTCACAAACTGACACCAAGCAGGTTTTTTTGTTTTGTTTTTTTTTTTTCCTGATTACTGCATAGTGTCAGTTTGTGACAGTTAGCAGTGGTAAGACAGTTAGTATTAGCCCCCTGTAGGTCTAGGGTACCCCCCTAACCCCCCCTAATAAAGTTTTAACCCCTTGATCACCCCCTGTCACCAGTGTCGCTAAGCGATCATTTTTCTGATCGCTGTATTAGTGTCGCTGGTGACGCTAGTTAGGAACGTAAATATTTAGGTTCGCTGTCAGCGTTTTATAGCGACAGGGACCCCCATATACTACCGAATAAATGTTTTAACCCCTTGATTGCCCCCTAGTTAACCCTTTCACCACTGATCACCGTATAACTGTTACGGGTGACGCTGGTTAGTTCGTTTATTTTTTTTAGTGTCAGGGCACCCGCCGTTTATTACCGAATAAAGGTTTAGCCACCTGATCGCCCAGCGGTGATATGCGTCGCCCCAGGCAGCGTCAGATTAGCGCCAGTACCGCGAACACCCACGCACGCACCGTACACGCACCGTACACCTCCCTTAGTGGTATAGTATCTGAACACATCAATATCTGATCCGATCAGATCTATACTAGCGTCCCCAGCAGTTTAGGGTTCCCAAAAACGCAGTGTTAGCGGGATCAGCCCAGATACCTGCTAGCACCTGCGTTTTGCCCCTCCGCCCAGCCCACCCAAGTGCAGTATCGATCGATCACTGTCACTTACAAAACACTAAACGCATAACTGCAGCGTTCGCAGAGTCAGGCCTGATCCCTGCGATCGCTAACAGTTTTTTTGGTAGCATTTTGGTGAACTGGCAAGCACCAGCCCCAGGCAGCGTCAGATTAGCGCCAGTAGCACTAACACCCACGCATGCAGCATACGCCTCCCTTAGTGGTATAGTATCTGATCGGATCAATATCTGATCCGATCAGATCTATACTAGCGTCCCCAGCAGTTTAGGGTTCCCAAAAACGCAGTGTTAGTGGGATCAGCCCAGATACCTGCTAGCACCTGTGTTTTGCCCCTCCGCCCGGCCCAGCCCAGCCCACCCAAGTGCAGTATCGATCGATCACTGTCACTTTTTTTTGTAGCGTTTTGGTGAACTGGCAAGCACCAGCGGCCTAGTACACCCCGGTCGTAGTCATACCAGCACTGCAGTAACACTTGGTGACGTGGCGAGTCCCATAAGTGCAGTTCAAGCTGGTGAGGTGGCAAGCACAAGTAGTGTCCCGCTGCCACCAAAAAGACAAACACAGGCCCGTCGTGCCCATAATGCCCTTCCTGCTGCATTCGCCAATCCTAATTGGGAACCCACCACTTCTGCAGCGCCCGTATTTCCCCCATTCACATCCCCAACCAAATGCAGACGGCTGCATGAGAGGCATTTATATGTCCTCCCGAGTACCCCTACCCAACGAACCCCCCCAAAAAAGATGTGTCTGCAGCAAGCGCGTATATAGACGTGACACCCGCTATTATTGTCCCTCCTGTCCTGACAATCCTGGTCTTTGCATTGGTGAATGTTTTGAACGCTACCATTCACTAGTTGAGTATTAGCGTAGGGTACAGCATTGCACAGACTAGGCACACTTTCACAGGGTCTCCCAAGATGCCATCGCATTTTGAGAGACCCGAACCTGGAACCGGTTACAGTTATAAAAGTTACAGTTACAAAAAAAAAGTGTAAAAAAAAAAAAAAAAAAACACAAACAAAAATAAAAAAAAATAGTTGTCGTTTTATTGTTCTCTCTCTCTCTATTCTCTCTCTGGTGTTCTGCTCTTTTTTACTGTATTCTATTCTGCAATGTTTTATTGTTATTATGTTTTATCATGTTTGCTTTTCAGGTATGCAATTTTTTATACTTTACCGTTTACTGTGCTTTATTGTTAACCATTTTTTTGTCTTCAGGTACGCCATTCACGACTTTGAGTGGTTATACCAGAATGATGCCTGCAGGTTTAGGTATCATCTTGGTATCATTCTTTTCAGCCAGCGGTCGGCTTTCATGTAAAAGCAATCCTAGTGGCTAATTAGCCTCTAGACTGCTTTTACAAGCAGTGGGAGGGAATGCCCCCCCCCCCCCACCGTCTTCCGTGTTTTTCTCTGGCTCTCCTGTCTCAACAGGGAACCTGAGAATGCAGCCGGTGATTCAGCCAGCTGACCATAGAGCTGATCAGAGACCAGAGTGGCTCCAAACATCTCTATGGCCTAAGAAACCGGAAGCTACGAGCATTTTAGGACTTAGATTTCGCCGGATGTAAACAGCGCCATTGGGAAATTGGGAAAGCATTTTATCACACCGATCTTGGTGTGGTCAGATGCTTTGAGGGCAGAGGAGAAATCTAGGGTCTAATAGACCCCAATTTTTTCAAAAAAGAGTACCTGTCACTACCTATTGCTATCATAGGGGATATTTACATTCCCTGAGATAACAATAAAAATGATTTAAAAAAAAATATGAAAGGAACAGTTTAAAAATAAGATAAAAAAGCAAAAAAATAATAAAGAAAAAAAAAAAAAAAAAAAAAAAAAGCACCCCTGTCCCCCCTGCTCTCGCGCTAAGGCGAACGCAAGCGTCGGTCTGGAGTCAAATGTAAACAGCAATTGCACCATGCATGTGAGGTATCACCGCGAAGGTCAGATCGAGGGCAGTAATTTTAGCAGTAGACCTCCTCTGTAAATCTAAAGTGGTAACCTGTAAAGGCTTTTAAAGGCTTTTAAAAATGTATTAATTTTGTTGCCACTGCACGTTTGTGCGCAATTGTAAAGCATGTCATGTTTGGTATCCATGTACTCGGCCTAAGATCATCTTTTTTATTTCATCAAACATTTGGGCAATATAGTGTGTTTTAGTGCATTAAAATTTAAAAAAGTGTGTTTTTTCCACAAAAAATGCGTTTGAAAAATCGCTGCGCAATTACTGTGTGAAAAAAAAAAATGAAACACCCACCATTTTAATCTGTAGGGCATTTGCTTTAAAATAATATATAATGTTTGGGGGTTCAAAGTAATTTTCTTGCAAAAAAAAATAATTTTTTCATGTAATCAAAAAGTGTCAGAAAGGGCTTTGTCTTCAAGTGGTTAGAAGAGTGGGTGATGTGTGACATAAGCTTCTAAATGTTGTGCATAAAATGCCAGGACAGTTCAAACCCCCCCAAATGACCCCATTTTGGAAAGTAGACACCCCAAGCTATTTGCTGAGAGGCATGTCGAGTCCATGGAATATTTTATATTGTGACACAAGTTGCGGGAAAGAGACAAATTTTTTTTTTTTTTTTTTTTTTTTTGCACAAAGTTGTCACTAAATGTTATATTGCTCAAACATGCCATGGGGATTTGTGAAATTACACCCCAAAATAAATTCTGTTGCTTCTCCTGAGTACGGGGATACCACATGTGTGGGACTTTTTGGGAGCCTAGCCGCGTACGGGACCCCGAAAACCAAGAACCGCCTTCAGGCTTTCTAAGGCCGTAAATTTTTGATTTCACTCTTCACTGCCTATCACAGTTTCGGAGGCCATGGAAAGCCCAGGTGGCACAAAACCCCCCCAAATGACCCCATTTTGGAAAGTAGACACCCCAAGCTATTTGCTGAGAGGTATAGTGAGTATTTTGCAGACCTCACTTTTTGTCACAAGGTTTTGAAAATTGAAAAAAGAAAAAAAAAAAATTTTTTTTCTGGTCTTTCTTCATTTTCAAAAACAAATGAGAGCTGCAAAATACTCACCATGCCTCTCAGCAAATAGCTTGGGGTGTCTACTTTCCAAAATGGGGTCATTTGGGGGGGGGTTGTGCCATCTTGGCATTTTATGGCCTTCAAAACTGTGATAGGTAGTGAGGAGTGAAATCAAAAATGTATGCCCTTAGAAATCCTGAAGGTGGTGCTGGGTTTTCGGGGCCCCGTACGCGGCTAGGCTCCCAAAAAGTCTCACACATGTGGTATCCCCGTACTCAGGAGAAGCAGCTGAATGTATTTTGGGGTGCAATTCCACATATGCCCATGGCCTATGTGAGCAATATATCATTTAGTGACAACTTTTTGTAAATTTTTTTTTTTTTTTTGTCATTATTCAATCACTTGGGACAAAAAAAATAAATATTCAATGGGCTCAACATGCCTCTCAGCAATTTCCTTGGGGTGTCTACTTTCCAAAATGGGGTCATTTGGGGGGGGTTTGTACTGCCCTGCCATTTTAGCACCTCAAGAAATGACATAGGCAGTCATAAACTAAAAGCTGTGTAAATTACAGAAAATGTACCCTAGTTTGTAGACGCTATAACTTTTGCGCAAACCAATAAATATACGCTTATTGACATTTTTTTTACCAAAGACATGTGGCCGAATACATTTTGGCCTAAATGTATGACTAAAATTTAGTTTATTGGATTTTTTTTATAACAAAAAGTAGAAAATATCATTTTTTTTCAAAATTTTCAGTCTTTTTCCGTTTATAGCGCAAAAAATAAAAACGGCAGAGGTGATCAAATACCATCAAAAGAAAGCTCTATTTGTGGGAAGAAAAGGACGCAAATTTCGTTTGGGTAGAGCATTGCATGACCGCGCAATTAGCAGTTAAAGCGACGCAGTGCCGAATTGTAAAAAGTGCTCTGGTCAGGAAGGGGGTAAATCCTTCCGGGGCTGAAGTGGTTAAAGTGATACGAAAGTCTAGTTTTTTTTTTTTCTTTAAAAATAATAAACATGTCATACTTACCTGCTCTGTGAAATGATTTTGCACAGAGCAGCCTGGATCCTCCTCTTCTCGGGTCCCTCTTTGGTGCTCCTGGCCTCTCCTCCTGTTGATTTTCCCCACAACAAGCAGCTTGCTATGGGGACAACCAAGCCAAACTGCAGCTCCATGTGTCCATTCAGACACGGAGCTGTGGTTTGGCCCGCCCTCTCTCTTCTGATTGGCTAACTGACTTCGATTGACAACAGCAGGAGCCAATGGAGCCTCTGCTGTGTCTCAGCAAATCAGAAGGGAGAGTCCTGGATAACCGAGGCACTCGTGCACATCGCTGGATAGAGATGGGGCTCAGATAAGTAATAGGGGGGCTGAGGGGGGCTGCTGCACACAGAAAGCTACCCTATTTAATGGGTAGTGTACCCTGATACTCTTAGGGTATCAGGGTACACTACCCATTGGAGAGTACTTATGTCACTTTGTATTTCATGATTTTTTCGGCGTTTTGTTTTTTGTTTGATGTATGTTTGCATGTATTGTATAGACGTTATACGTCTTTTTATCCATGATCATATTGTCTAGATTTACATTTAAGAAATTAAAGATATTTATTCTTACATCAGAGTTGGTGGTCTTTCAAAGTCTCTTTTAGGGGGTATTTCTCTTTGTTCAGTTATGCACGAGGCACTTTAAATTGGTTTTGTGTGTATATCATATCCATTTATTAGTTATATTAATTTGATTAATTTTACATAGTTTTAGTATACACTACAATCTATATAATTTTTAGCGCAGCTTATTCAATCAATGTAATTATCTTTGCACGATATATGTGGTGTGTTCAACGCTAGCAGCTTTTAGATAATTTATTTATCTTTAATGATACATGTGACAGGCTTAATATCATTAGTCTTGGTGGCTCGCAGGATCTCTTTCTATTTTTTTTTACATTCTTTCATGTAATTGGTATTCCGTGATCGCAGTGTTCTCTTTCAGCAGCATATTGCACCCTGCCACACTGCAAAAATGGTTTGAAAATGGTTTGCGGCAGACAGAATTCAGTGTGATGACTTGGCCTCCATATTCTCCAGATCTCCAATACAAACAAGCATCTGTGGGATCTGCCGGAGAAAAAAGTCTGATCCATGGAGGCCCCACCTTACAACTTACAGGACTTAAAGGATCTGCTATTTACGGTTTGGTGCAAGATGCCTATGCAGGTCATATGACGTCCTTCGAGAACAACAGTCATAGGCGTGTCCACGGGCACACCCTAATCCCTGTGCTGGCAAGAGTGGTCCAGGCAAGAGTGCCCATAAAAATAGCCGTGACCTGGTCGGCTTTGAAGTGAGCATGCACAGTTCCGGCGAGCTGCCCGACTCCCAAGCTGATCCGAATGCGATCCTGTATTTGGCCAGTGCTGGCGGGCAGCTGGCGGGCGGGACCGACCGGGGGGGGGGGGGGGGGCGGTGGGTGTTGCATTTGGTTGCGGTTTAGTGCGGCGCACTACTGGCGGTGATGCAAGTGATGTCAAGTGATGTCATGGCGCATCCAGTCTTTAAAAATAGTCAACATGAGGCAGGAGCTGAGCAGGCGGAATGGAGGAGCCTTGCCTGTCAGACAATCCAGCCCAGCACAGCCCAGCAGCTGCCCAGGCAACATCCACAGCACAAGCAGACCAGCTCAGGGCAAGCCTGCATTCTCAGACTTCCTTGCTTTAAGGTAATAAAGGCAGGAGGTTATTGTGGCAGGAGCTGGTGGTTGCAGAAGGTGATGGTGGCAGGTGCTGGTGGTGGTGTTTGGGGCAGGAGGTGGTGGTGGCAAAAGCTGACAGGAGCTGGTTGTGGCAGGAGGTGGGGGTGGTGGGGGCAGGAGGTGATGGTGACAGGAGGTGATTGTGTTTGGGGCAGGAGGTATTTGAGGCAGGAGCTGGTGGTGGCAGGAGCTGGTGGTGGCAGGAGATGGTGGTGATGGTGTTTGGGGGAGGAGGTGTTTGGGACAGGAGGTGGTGGTGGTGTCAGGAGGTGGCGGGGCAGGAGGTGGTGGTGGCAGGAGCTGGTGGTGGCAGGAGCTGATGGTGGCAGGAGCTGATGGTGGTGGGTGCAGGAGGTGATGGTGGCAAGAGCTGACAGGAGCTGATTGTGGCAGGAGGTGGTGGGTGCAGGAGGTGGTGGTGGGGGCAGGAGGTATTTGGGGCAGGAGCTGGTGGGGGCACAAGCTGGTGGGAACAGGAGGTGATTGTGGCAGAAGGTGGTGGTGGGTGCAGGAGGTGGTGGTGGTGTTTGGGGCAGGGGGTGGTGGGGCAGGAAGTGATGGTGGCAAGAGCTGACAGGAGCTGATTGTGGCAGGAGGTGGTGGGTGCAGGAGGTGGTGGTGGAGGCAGGAGATGTTTGGGGCAGAAGCTGGTGGTGGCAGGAGGTGATGGTGGCAGGAGCTGTTGGTTGCAGGAGCTGGTGGTGGTGGGTGCAGGAAGTGGTGGAGGTGTTTGGGGCAGGAGGTGATGGTGGTGGGGGCAGGAGCTGGTGGCAGGAGGTGGCGGGGGCAGGAGGTGATGGGGAACAGAAACCGATGGACTATTATTATATAGAAAATAACAGAAATATGTTTTTTTTTTTTTACCTTAATATGTACCTTAAATCGCATTGCTATTTGCATAGTGTACTTGTTTGTAGGCTAAATACTGAAATTTGCACTTAAAACTGTAATTTTGTAAAATGCCAGTAAAAATTTGCCTGTGCCAGTAAATTTCAATCTGGTAGGTTTGCAACACTGCTCAGTGAGGTGACGTGAGCAGTGAGAGACAGCACTGAGCAGGGCAGGCACTGGCAGCCAGACACACAATGGACCAAAAATAAAAAGGCAACTCGATATGAACCCTCCCTGCCTGACTTGTCAGCAAAAAAGTAAGTGTGCATATATATATATATATATATATTATCTATATCTCCACACGTGTGTGTTTGAGTTTTGGGGTACACACCCTAATCCAATAGGCTGCGCACGCCTATGACAACAGTGCTCCCGCCCAGCAGTCATTTTACAATAGGCCAGACCGGAAGAGGTTAACGTGACCAATGTTAGCACAAGGTGCCTGTATGTAGCTATAATTATGCCTAAAAGGCTGAACTAAACTCCTCTATACTTACCTCTCATCCAGAGTTTCAAGATCCCTCGTCAGCACTTCCATCTTTGCCGGGTCTTCTTCTGGGTTGTGCTTCTTTGGTCATCTTAAATGGCTGATCCAGGATGACATAACATCTGTGCAAAGGATTGCATATGGTCCTATAATCTTTCTGGCCCTGCTGTACTATTGGTTGCACGTAATTCTGTAGGTTCCACACCCTATACCCTGTCTGGAATACCTGTGAACATCGGGACATATTCAATTAGCTCTCTCTCATTCAAGCTGAAATTTAATCTGCTTATATTTACCTTTCCTGGTCCCCAAAACCCATCAACATGCTAATAATACCTTTGCTTTTCCACTATACACCTTACTCCAGACCCAGCACTGCATCTCTGTGCGTCTATATGCGATGCAGCAGATCGTGGCTGGTGGGAGGGGCTGGCAAGGTAGGGTGACCAGACGTCCCTGGTTTCCGGGGACAGTCCCCGGATTGAGGACTCTGTCCCCGGAGCCCGTCTTTCCCCGGATCTGTTCCCAGATCTGTCATCTCAGCATTGGGTCCAGAGGTAGAGCTAATCCCCCCCGTGGTACAGCTAATTACAAAACAAACGTCTCTGGGCCCCCTGTGTTCAGTGGGGGCCGGGGGACAGTAAGCGGACTATTTCTTCATTTTCGGTTTTAGGCAGATTAATCCACCGTAGGGCGCTACACAGTTGAAGCCCGGCCTCTTCAATATGAATACACCGCGGCCGGCCAGGAGCAATCCGCCTAAACCCGAAAATGAAGAAATAGTTTCCTCTCTGTCCCCCGGCCCCCACTGAGCACAGAGGGCCCGGAGACGTTTATGTTCTAAATAGCTGCACCACGGGGGATTAGCTTATTGGTGGAAAGGATTTGGGTGTCCCCGCCTGCTCAACCTCGCCCCCCCCCCCCCAGTTTTCTCCAGTCTTAGTTGCCGAGCTCGATGGTGCCCAGGAGGAAGGCAGAGTACCAGATGTACCATCGGTGCTCAGCTCTCAGCTCCAGGAGGAACCACCTGCAGGAGCAGCCCTGCACCCAGGCTCCAGGTAGAAGAAGCTGCCCAGACCAGGTACTGGGGGGGACTAATAATGCTGAATTTGAACAGGTGACGCTGCATTCCTGGACACAGGTGACGATGCATTCCTGGGTACAGGTGACGATGCATTCCTGGGTACAGGTGACGCTGCATTACTGGGCACAGGTGACACTGCTGGGCATAGGTGACACTGCATTCCTGGGCACAGGTGACGCTGCATTCCTGGGCACAGGTGACACTGCATTCCTGGGTACAGGTGACGCTGCATTCCTGGACACAGGTGATGCTGCGTTTCTGGACACAGGTGAGGCTGCATTCCTGGGCACAGGTGAGGCTGCATTTCTGGGCACAGGTGAGGCTGCATTGCTGGGCACTGGTGAGGCTGCATTGCTGGGCACTGGTGAGGCTGCATAGATGGGCACTGGTGAGGCTGCACTGCTGTGCACTGGTGAGCCTACATTCCTGAGCACTGGTGAGGCTGCATTTCTGGGCACTGATATGGCTGTTTTGATGGACACTGGTGAGGCTGCATTCCTGGGCACAGGTGACGCTGCGTTCCTGGGCACAGGTGATGCTGCGTTCCTGGGTACAGGTGATGCTGCATTCCTGGGTACAGGTGATGCTGCATTCCTGGACACAGATGAGGCTGCATTCCTGGACACAGGTGAGGCTGCATTCCTGGGCACAGGTGAGGCTGCATTCCTGGGCACAGGTGAGGCTGAATTCCTGGGCACAGGTGAGGCTGCATAGATGGGCACTGGTGAGGCTGCACTGCTGTGCACTGGTGAGCCTACATTCCTGAGCACTGGTGAGGCTGCATTTCTGGGCACTGGTATGGCTGTTTTGATGGACACTGGTGAGGCTGCATTTCTGGGCACAGGTGACGCTGCATTCCTGGGCACAGGTGACGCTGCATTCCTGGGCACAGGTAACGCTGCATTTCAAGGCACAGGTGACCCTGCATTCCTAGGCACAGGTGACGCTGCGTTGCTGGGCACAGGTGATGCTGGGGTCCGCCGGCGGCTCTTCCCCGCATCAGATAACCCCCTAGGAGAAGCGCTGTCCCAGGGGTTACCTTGCGGGCGTGCTCCTGATTCCAGCATTTGTATCCATTAACACGATTGCCGGACTCGGCCCCGCCCCCCGTCGCCCACGTCATTGGATTTGATTGACAGCAGCAGGAGCCAATGGCTGCGCTGCTATCAATCTATCCAATCAAGAGCCAGGACACCACGGAGAGAGGGACAGCGCATCCCCGACAAGGAGATGAAGGGGCTCAGGTAAGTAAAATGGGGGGGGGGGGTCGGTCACTGCCAGGTTTTTTTTCACCTTAATGCATAGGATGCAATAAGGTGAAAAAACACGAGGGTTTACAACCCCTTTAAAGCAGAAGTTCCATTTTTCGGTGGAACTCATTAACTCATAGTGTGCCTGCACTTTTTACAGCTTTAAAATGCAACTTAACTATCTGATCACCAAGAAATGAAAAGGCTGTTTATTTCATTTTTAATATCCAAGGTAAATTCTCCTATCATTGCATGCCTCCATGTTTTATTTTGTTGAGAAATCACTTTGAAAAATTCCCCTCCTAGCATTTCTAGCTGCAGCCAACTTGAGTAAGGGCAGATGATTCTGATGTTGCATTTACTTGCTGGAATCCATCCACCCTTAGCTCAGGCATGCCGGCAGGAGAAACCCCCCCCTCCTCCCCTCCAAGAAGCAACTGAATTAATGGAAGAAAAAAGTTTATAACAAGGAAATATCATATACTTTCCTATCTATTTAAAGTGGAGTTCCACCCAAAAAAAAAAAATGTCATTTATGTGCATAAAAAAAAATAAAAAAAAAACATTTGGAGAATTTTTTTTTTTTTTACTCAGCTTTAAATGCCTGTTGCTAGGGGGTCCCTCATAGTCTGCCTCCTTCGGCGCCTGGGCTCTTGACGTCACTTCCCTCGGCACAGGAAGGGAGATCAGCTCTGCCCCCTCCCTCTTGTCAATCATCTGGGACATGTCACAGGTCTCAGATGATTGCGCGGCCAATCACAGTGCGCGGTGCCGCTCACGCATGCGCAGTGGGTGCCCAGCTGTGAAGCCACAGCCGGGCGCCCACAGTTACAATGCTGGAGGGGGAGACGAGCAGGGCTTCGATCCCCCGCATCGCTGGACACTGGGACAGGTAAGTGTCCGATTATTAAAAGTCAGCAGCTGCAGTATTTGTAGCTGCTGACTTTTAATTTTTTTTTTTTAAGCGGAACTCCACTTTAATAATGCTAGCAGCTTAAGAATGAAAAAATAGGTAATGTTGATTGAAAGAGATTAGTTCTGCTTTAAGCCAGCCTACATACCTCCCCCTCTAGCTTATCTGCATACAGAACTGACACTCCCCCTGCAAGCCTGATATCAGTTTTCAGATGAGTAGAAAAATTTTAGGAAAAAAGACAGATCTCCAGTATGTGTGTTAGCTGAATTTGTACATAAACTTGCTAACTTCTAGAGAACAAGTAAACTCAGTGTGTGTATGTATATATATATATATATATACACTTGGAATTCTATAAATAAAGGCTTTCTGTTTTGCCTACAGCCACCAAGTCTTATTTCATTCTCTGGATGTCAATTACCTGGACAGGTTTCGGTATCACAGACTGTTCTGGGAAAACGTCAACTGTCATTTTTTTAAAGGAGAACTCCCGGGAATTCTCAAAAATCAGCCCTAGAGTGAAAGAGCTGTTTATCTGCTTCCCATGCTATTTTTTTTTTTTTTTTGTCTGTTTGCTTGTTTTTGGTGTGCTTGGCAAATACAATGTATCATCTATTTTTTAACAAGCAAAAAACCCTCAGAGAGTGATATGTTATATGTGTTTTGAACAACAAGCTAGCTGTTGCCTACAATGCAGCAAAGATCTTTCTCTATCAAACTACCCTAAACTCCTGGGAGGCGGCTGTGACCGTCCGCGTTCAGGTCTTGCTGCAGCTCACCATCAAAGCAGCAATCACAGGTAGACTAGACATGTGCATGACGAAAAAAATTTGTCTTGTTTAATTTCGATTTGTTAATCTAGGCGTTTCGTTTTGTTAAATTCGGTTGATTCGTTCAATCCGTATTCGGAATTCGTATCATGAATTTTTTGAATTTTCTTTGAATTTACCAATTTTTTTCGATTCGAAGCAGTCGAATCAATACATTTTGAATCGGTCAAATTGAAAACTTTCTATTTTTTTTTTTTTTCGATTCGAATGTGGCAAAGTGAACAAACAAAAGAAATATCGTCATCAAATGATTACAATGACTCTTTAACCGATTCAGCCCCGGAAGATTTTACCCCCTTCCTGACCAGAGCGCTTTTTGCGAATTTGGCACTGCGTCGCTTTAACTGACGATTGCGCGGTCGTGCGACGTTGCACCCAAACAAAATTGACGTCCTTTGTTACCACAAATAGAGCTTTCTTTTGGTGGTATTTGATCACCTCTGCGGTTTTTATTTTTTGTGCTATAAATCAAAAAAGCTGCAATTTTGAAAAAAAAACACAATGTTTTGTACTTTTTGCTATAATAAATATCCCCATTTTTTTTTAAAAAAAAGCAAATTTTTCCTCAGTTTAGGCCGATATGTATTCTTCTACATATTTTTGGTAATAAAAATCGCAATAAGCGTATACTGATTGGTTTGCGCAAAAGTTATAGCGTCCACAAAATAGGGGATAGATTTATAGCATTTTTATTATTATTTTTTTTTTTTTACTAGTAATGGCAGCGATCTGCTATTTTTAACGTGACTTCGACACTATGGCGGACGCATCGGACATTTTTGGGACCATTGGCATTAATACAGCAATCAGTGCTATAAAAATGCATTGATTACTGTAAAAATGTCACTGGCAGTGAAGGGGTTAACACTAGGGGGCGATCAAGGGGTTAATTGTGTTCTCTGTTTGTGTTTCTAACTGAAGGGGGGAGGGGACTGTGTAGGGGAGATGACAGATCGCTCTTCATACTCTGTATGAACAGACGATCTGTCTCTTCTCCCCTCAGAGAACCGGGATCTGTGTGTTTACACACAGAGATCCTGGTTCCTGCCATTTTACAAGTGATTGCGGGAGCCCAGCGGTCATCGAGGCCGTCAGGCACTCGTATCGGCTCTGGGGGGTGAGCTGCAGGCGCGTGTGCCCCTAGTGGCCACCAGAGGGAGTGACGTAACATAACGTCAATGCGCCTGCCGTGCCATTCTGCCGCAGTACAACTGCGGCGGCTGGTCGGCAAGCGGTTAAATCACCATTGGCTTAACTAAAACAGTATTATTTCGAAATTGTACTCTAATATACACAGTCTTTGATTTCAGCAATTTGTGTACAGCTAGAATTCGACTGGAGTATGATGTAAAATTAAATTCGAATTTCAGTCTGAATTTCCGAAATTCAGACGAATTTCGTTTTCCTATTCGGAGCATTCGGTAAAAATCATATATATTGTAATTCGGATATATCCGAAACTCCGAATAACGAAAAATTTGTCTGAATATTAATTTGGAACGAAGCGAACCGCACACGTCTAAGGTAGACTTAGAATAGCATTATTTAGGTGAAACTAAGATTACAAACCACCATTTTGCAAGGACCCCCCCGCACCAGGTTGCATTCACATTTGAGCTGAGCATCTTTGGTAGTTTTGCAGGCTTTTATTTTTTAGTGTGTGTACAGGCATTTTTGCTTGTTTCTCAGGCTTTTTGTGTTTTTGTGACTTTAATATTTTTAGCCAGTGGAGAGCTTGTTGCTATCTGATAAAAATGCATGATAAGGGCGTTTCTGCATTTTTTTCCTGCACTTGTTCACTTATTTTCAGGCGCTCTCATTGCAGTCTATTGGGAACGCTTGGAGTTTGTAGCTTATGCACGGTTTTAAGCTACAAGCTTCAAGCAACATTGCATTTAAAGCGGAGTTCCACCCACTTTTACAACTCTTCAGCATCCCTCACTAAACTGTGCACTGTAAACAAATTGGATATTTTTTTTATTTTTTTTCTCAGCACCTACTGTATATCTGCTGTATTCATTTTTCACTTCCTCCTCCCTGGCCGTGGCCCATCGCATCATTTCCTGTTTGCAATGCCTTCTGGGAAGGGGCGGCACCTTCCTTTGACACTGCCGTTGCTATGGAAACCTGACCTGAAACCTATTACACTGCTTGTGCTGCACTGAGCATGTGCAAGATCTGCAAGGATGAGATCTGGCTTCAGATGCCCACACTTAAGATGGCCACGGCCTGCTGTAAGTTTATAAAATAACAAACAACTGCTATAAACTAACAAAATAGACCTTAGTTTACAGACTAACTTTACTAGAATACATTAAGCTTGTGTATTATAGGGGTATTTTTATTTAAAAAGTATAATTTCGGCCGGAACACCACTTTAAGTGGGAATGGACAAAAGTGAAAATCATGGGGTTTTGCACGTGGAGTGTTTGGGAGCTTCAAGCATTGGCAAGTTATTTACAACATAGAAATTAAAAAAAAATAAAATATTTTCTATTCTTTCAATTTTAAATTTTTTTTCAATGTGACCATAAAAAAATTTACGGAATAAAAGAATAAATATTATTGGTTAGAAAGATAGCGATTAAAGAAAAATCATCAGCAAAATAATAGTTAACCACTTCAATACTGGGCATTTTCACCCCCTTCCTGCCCAAGCCAATTTTCAGCTTTCAGCGCTGTCGCACTTTGAATAACAATTGCGCGCCCATGCAACACTGTACCCAAATGAAATTTTTATCATTTTTTCCCCACTAATAGAGTTTTCTTTTGGTGGTATTTGATCACCCCTGCGGTTTTTATTTCTTGCGCTATAAACAAAACAAGAGTGACAAGTTTGAAAAAAACACAATATGTTTTACTTTTTGCTATAATAAATATCCAATTACATACAGCGCCTACATAGTACCACATAGTGCATGTCTGCATAGTATCATAGAGTGCATGTCTACATAGTACCATACAGTGCCTGTCTACATAGTACCACACAGCGCCTTTATGCATAGTACCATAGAGTGCATGTTTACATAGTACCACACAGTGCATGTCTGCATAGTACCACACAGTGCATGTATACATAGTACCACACAGTGCATGTCTGCATAGTACCATACAGTGCATGTCTACATAGTACCACACAGTGCATGTCTGCATAGTACCACACAGCGCCTGTCTGCATAGTACCATAGAGTGCATGTCTACATAGTACCACACAGCGCCTGTCTGCATAGTACCATAGAGTGCATGTCTGCATAGTACCACACAGTGCATGTATACATAGTACCACACAGTGCATGTCTGCATAGTACCATACAGTGCATGTCTACATAGTACCACACAGTGCATGTCTGCATAGTACCATACAGTGCATGTCTGCATAGTACCATACAGTGCATGTCTGCATAGTACCATACAGTGCATGTCTACATAGTACCATAGAGTGCATGTCTACATAGTATAATAGAGTGCATGTCTGCATAGTACCACACAGCGCCAGTCTGCATAGTACCACACAGTGCATGTCTACATAGTACCATACAGTGCATGTCTACATAGTACCATACAGTGCATGTCTACATAGTACCACACAGTGCATGTCTACCCAACGGGACATAAGATGGCAAAAATAAACTTTACAAGGGTTATAACACTTGCTCTATCCAAAATGAAAAGAAAAAAGTTTTGCATGTAGTTCTCATTTATTTTAGACAATCGGGAGAAGGCAACAAATGTGAAAGAAGGGAGGCAAGTGTGTGGTAGAAAGATAGAAGGACTTGCTATATGCAATTTTTTTTTTTTTTAGCTCTGGACACAGTGACTGGGAAGATTTCCCTTTACTTGAGGATGAATGGAGGCAGAGACAATAATATACGGTATATAGTGTGTGTGTATATATATATATATATATGTATATATAAAATTTGTATTTATTTATTTATTTATTTTTTACTAGAGTGGTGAAGAGTGAGAACCTCTGACAAATATTTGTTGCTCCCATTGGACAGGTCTCACAGATTCCCATCCTGTGTGATCATCTACCATTGGTTACCTATCCAAGGGTCCCGCACCGGCATCTTCTTCTGAGTGCCTCTTCATTGGGCGTCGGGGGATGACGTCACTCCTTCCCATGCACAGCTCAGTTTACAGTGCCGGAGGGGACAGTGAGCAGGCAGGTAGGGCCACTTTATTGCAGAAGAGACAGCGCCTGTCTACATAGTACCATAGAGTGCATGTCTACATAGTACCATAGAGTGCATGTCTACATAGTACCATAGGGTGCATGTCTACATAGTACCATACAGTGCATGTCTGCATAGTACCATACAGTGCATGTCTGCATAGTACCACACAGTGCATGTCTGCATAGTACCATAGAGTGCATGTCTACATAGTACCACACAGTGTATGTCTACATAGTACCACACAGAGCATGTCTACATAGTAACACACAGTGCATGTTTACATAGTACCATAGGGTGCATGTCTGCATAGTACCACACAGTGCATGTCTACATAGTACCATAGAGTGCATGTCTACATAGTACCATAGGGTGCATGTCTACATAGTACCACACAGTGCATGTCTGCATAGTAACATACAGCGCCTGTCTACATAGTACCACATAGTGCATGTCTGCATAGTACCATAGAGTGCATGTCTACATAGTACCATACAGTGCCTGTCTACATAGTACCACACAGCGCCTTTATGCATAGTACCATAGAGTGCATGTCTACATAGTACCATAGAGTGCATGTCTACATAGTACCATACAGTGCCTGTCTGCATAGTACCATAGAGCGCATGTCTACATAGTACCACACAGCGCCTGTCTGCATAGTACCATAGGGTGCATGTCTGCATAGTACCATACAGTGCATGTATACATAGTACCATAGGGTGCATGTCTACATGGTACCATACAGTGCATGTCTGCATAGTACCATACAGTGCATGTCTGCATAGTACCATACAGCGCCTGTCTACATAGTACTATACAGTGCATGTCTACATAGTACCACACAGTGCATGTCTATATAGTACCACGTAGTGTATGTCTGCATAGTACCAAATAGTGCATGTCTACATAGTACCATAGAGTGCATGTCTACATAGTACCATAGAATGCATGTCTACATAGTACTACACAGCGCCAGTCTACATAGTACCATACAGTGCATGTCTACATAGTACCACACAGTGCATGTCTGCATAGTACCATACAGTGCATGTCTGCATAGTACCATACAGTGCATGTCTTTTCTGCAGTAAAAGCCTGCTTGATCGCAGTTTTTTTTACAGTGCTTTAAGTAAGTGGATACAGTAAGAGTGTTAAAACTCATGTCAGATTTTTATTGCCATGACCACTGTTACTGGGACGGAAAGTGAAGGAAAATCCAAAATTTTGAATAGACATCAGAACAGGAATGGAGGGGAAATCATCCAATAAGGATTCTTGTTGCAGTGACAACTGTCTAAGAGAGAAAGTCCTGTCTTCCTGAGGTATCTATGGGACAGAAAGTGAACTGAAATCTCTGCAATCAAGAAAAAACACATGATACAAATGTGTTTTGTCCTTAAATCCTTAAGGTGTCTTGGCTGTCTTTTTGCAACTTGAAGTTTCAGCTCCCTCCATAAATTTTCTACAGGATTAAGGTCTGGAGACTGACTAGGTCTATCCGGGACCTTAATGTGTTTCTTCTTGAGCCACTTCTTTGTTGCCTTGGCGGTATGTTTTGGGTCATTGTCATGCTGGAAGGGGGAGGTTGGGGTTTCAGGGGGTTGGGGTGCACTATTCCCCGGCGGGTCAGGTCAGCCGGTCGAGGGGCTGGTCGGTCGGTGCACTTACCCCATCCATGGCGGGCAATCACAGGCGGCTTCGCCGGCTCTCCTCTGCGGGCATCAAGAGCAGCTTCTCCTTTCCCTGCTCAGCGGTTTCCGTCTCCTCCCTCCTCCTTGGCAGCCAATCAGAACACTTCTCCTTTTGGCCGATCGGGAAACGGGTCTCAGACCAGCGCATCCTGATTGGCGGAGAGGCTTCAAAAAACCACCTTCCCCGCATTGGAATCCATGCACCCGGCGTTCTGAAAGGGGCTGGACGCATGGATAGGGGGGTGGTGATGGATATTGGAGGCAGAGCCCATGCACCCTAAGGCTACATTCACACCTGAGCTTTCTCAGCTCATAAAACGCTCATAAAATGCCTGAAAAAACGCCCAACAAGCAAAATCCTATTCATTTCAATGGCACCTGTTCACATCTGAGCGTTTTGTCACCTGAAGCAAAACGCCTGAAAAACGCCCTAAGCTCAAAGAACATGAGCTTCTTTGGGGCAGATTACAGGGATTTTCCTGCCTTTTACATTGGTGACCTGAACAAAATCGAGCCAAAAACACGGCAACAGTCATGGTGACAGTCCTTTGCCCTCTGCCTGCCTTTTTTTTTTTTTTTTTTTAGACACAGCTTCCAGAGTTCAATTTCTCTTCGTTTTGTAAAGGTTACATTTAAAAAACTGCAGTGTCCTTCCTTTGCAGCGGTTCACACCATGAATTGCACAGTGCCGGACCACACCAAATGTAGTGCATGCGCTACTTTAACCGCTTGCCGACCAGCGCCCGCCGCGTGCTCCGTGACCTTACCCGTGGATCCTGCAGACTCGATGTCCGCCGGGGGCCCGCGATCGTGTCACGGGGCGGAAGAAGGGAGAGATACCTTTGTAAACAAGGCATTTCCCTGTTCTGCCTAGTGACATGACAGAGATCTACTGCTCCCTGTCATCGGGAGCAGTGATCGCTGTCATGTCAGTTGAAGCCCATCCCCCCACAGTTAGAATCACTCCCTAGGACACACTTAACCCCTTCATCACCCCCCCTAGTGTTTAACCCCTTCCCAGCCAGTGTCATTTACACAATAATCAATGCATTTTTATAGCACTGATCACTGTATAAATGACAATGGTCCCAAAATAGTGTCAAAAGTGTCCGATGTGTCCGCTATAATGTTGCAGTCGCGATAACAATCGCAGATCGCCGCCATTACTAATAAAAAAAAAAAATGTATAATAAATATGCCATAAATCTATCCCCTATTTTAAGACTCTATAAATTTTGTGCAAACCAATCAATATACGCTTATTGTGATTTTTTTTTTTTTACCAAAAATATGTAGAAGAATGCATATCGGCCTAAACTGAGAAAGACATTAATTTTTTTTTTATTTTGGGGGGAATTTTTATTATAGCAAAAAGTAAAAAATATTGCTTTTTTTTTTTTTTCAAAATTCTCCCCCCTTTTTTTGTTTATAGCGCAAAGAATAAAAAACGCAGAGGCGATCAAATACCACCAAAAGAAAGCTCTATTTCTGGGGAAAAAAGGACGTCAATTTTGTTTGGGTGCAACGTTGCGCGACCGCGCAATTGTCAGTTAAAGCGACGCAGTGGCGTATCGCAAAAAGTGCTCTGGTCTGGACGGGGGTAAATCCTTCCGGGGCTGAAGTGGTTAACAAACGCACAGCAACCTGATTGTATGCTACTACTGTACGAAGCAATCCAATGCAATCATATGCACTGCATTTGCAACCTGCGTTTGGGGTGGCATTAACACTGACACCTGCTGCAGACCGCAAGTACAGTGCGTTTTGAATGAGGTGCGGGATATGCACATGGAATGTGGGTTTCCCGCACCATATCCTGGTGTGAATTGGCCCCTTAATGCACATTACTGCAGAAATCATATCAAAAATCATACAAAAAGGCATTTTTTTTTAAAAAGACTGTATTCTAGTGATGTGGAACAGCCTATACAGATGTCCCTTCATTACAAACACTCCCTACCATGTATTATACTGCAGACAATGGCGAAAGACTTGGCCCGATTCCTCCTCCCCACTCCTGTCCTAGCCAGCTGAATCATAAGTGATGGAAACAGTCATACTGGTGAGCTGCTATCCTGACGTACAAGCTCTGCATTTATGTCATCACCATTTACAACCCACCTTCATGTTAACCACTTCAGCTCCAGAAGGTTTACCCCCCATTCATGACCAGTCCATTTTTTGCGATACGGCACTGCGTTACTTTAACTGACCATTGCGCAGTTGTGTGACGCTGTACCCAAAAAACATTTTTGTCCTTTTTTTTTCCCCCCACAAATAGAGCTTTCTTTTGGTGGCATTGTGATCACCTCTGCGGTTTTTGATTTTTTGTGCTATAAACAAAAAAAGACCGACAATTTTGAAAAAAATATTTTTTTTACTTTCTGATATAAAACATATCCAATAAATTTTTTTTTTTAAAAAATCAAATTTCTTCATCAGTTTAGGCTAATATGTATTCTGCTACATATTATTGGTAAAAAAAAAATCCCAATAAGCATATATTGATTGGTTTTCGCAAAAGTTATAGCGTCTACAAACTATAGGATATTTTTATTTATTTATTTATTATTATTTTTATTTACTAGTAATGGCAGGGACTTATAGCGGGACTGCGGACAAATCTGACCCTTTTGACACTTTTTTGGGGACCAGTGACACTTATACAGTGATCAGTGCTAAATAATGTACACTGTCACTGTACTAATGACACTGGTAGGGAAGGGGGTTAACGTCAGGGGCGATCAAAGGGTTAAATGTCTGCCTAAATTGTGTTTACTAACTGTGGGGGAGGTGATTTGACTAGGGGAAGGCAAAGATCTCTGTGCCTGCTTAGCAGAAACACAGGATCAGTACCTTCCCCTCTGACAGAACGACAATCTGCCTTGTTGACATAAGCAGATTGTCATCCTGCCTCTGTATTGTCTAATCAGTGGGCACCTGCAGACAGCGAGTCTGTGGGCTCTCCCTGTTTATAATCACAGTGGGAGCGGTTCGCCAGTAGCGCGGGCTCATCCCAGACTCTGCCGCAGTATATGTGCATGGGGCAGTCGCTAAGAAGTTAAAGTTAGCAGTTTGTGGAAACTCTGGATGAAGGAGCACAGTAGGCATCTTTGGAAAGGAGCGTTGTTAATCTGTTAATCTAATTAAGGAGCGTTGTTACCCATTAATCTAATGGGTACCCTGATAGGGACACCTGAGGAAAGGGGAGCCTGATATGGGGGGCCTCTAATAGGGACACCTGATGTAAGATGGGACTCTAATGGGTACCCTGATAGGGACGCCTGAGGTAAGGGGGAGCTTGATATGGGGGGCCTCTAATAGGGACACCTGATGTAGGATGGGACTCTAATGGGTACCCTGATAGGGACGCCTGAGGTAAGGGGGGGCCTGATATGGGGGGCCTCTAATAGGGACACCTGATGTAAGATGGGACTCTAATGGGTACCCTGATAGGGACGCCTGAGGTAAGGGGGAGCTTGATATGGGGAGCCTCTAATAGGGACACCTGATGTAGGATGGGACTCTAATGGGTACCCTGATAGGGACGCCTGAGGTAAGGGGGGGCCTGATATGGGGGGCCTCTAATAGGGACACCTGATGTAAGATGGGACTCTAATGGGTACCCTGATAGGGACGCGTGAGGTAAGGGGGAGCCTGATATGGGGGGCCTCTAATAGGGACACCTGAAGTAAGGTGGGACTCTGATGAAGACCCTGATATGAGGGGGGGGTCTCTGATAAGGATATCTAATATACAGTAAGGGGACAGGCTAATACATATTATTTTTCCCTGTGCACTCCTGCACACCTCTGCACTACCTCTCAAACGTTACTTCCAGGTGGTGACTCCTTACAGAAGCGCACCCAGTGAACAGGGAATACGGGTTCTCTATCACACTGTGTGATAGACTGTCAGTGATTCACAAACAGCATTGACCTTTTGTCCCCTGACTTTTTTCCTGCACCCCCAGATCAGGTGGGCTAGATCCGGACCCGGGTAGGAGCAAATTGAACCATGCTTATTAAGCAGGTTTTTGCCTTTGTCAACCATGAGTTTAGGTTTATGAATTATGATGCAGGCTTTCAATTTACCTTTGTGTTTTTGTTGAACTCGATCGCCACTCTTTGTTTTTCCCTCAACCTACAGTACATAACTATAATAAAAAATAAAAGGTGGTGGCGAAGGGGGTTGTATGATTTCCAAAACCAAAGTGGGTAGGAACCTACAATAAAGATTGCTAAACTCCTTACAATATATTGAGTGGGCACGGTTTTTTTTTTTTAGTTTTTTTCCCAGAATGAGTCATGGAGTTGCCTAGTTTTTGTCTAGTGAGCTTTTTGTCTTTATTGATGTACACATAACAGACATTGCTAAATCAAAAGCTACCTCTGAGGCTTGCTGGAAGCTCTCCGGACAGCCAGATGAAGAATTGTTCTTCTCCCATAATTCAGCTACATGGTTCAGTTCGGAGATTTTTTCTTCATAGTCGATGTGGGAGCTGAGCAACGTGACTTCATAAAATTCCTGTATGTCTGCCAATAAACAGAGGTGAGACATGAATAATCGCAACCGCTGTTATTACACATTACTGTAAAAAAGAACCAGTTATGTTGCCTAATCTACCTATAAAGGCAAACAGCTATTTGCAATAACTACGGTATATCTGAACGGTTTTACTTCCCAGAAAATTGGTTATAGTGTTCAGCTGGTTGAACAATGCAGCTTGGTCACCCATCTACCTCCAGACTGCTGATCAAATAATGAAGGGGTTTTATCACACGTTTAAAGTCATCACTCTGCCAGCATCTCTCAGTGTTATGCTGGCCTTACACCTGTAGAATTTGTTTGTACATTTGGACAAGAAAGTATAAAAATAATTGCAAAAAAAAAAAGGAACAAATGGGACTGTAATGGTGTTAAACCCCCCTCTCAGAAAGTCCTCATGTTCTGGTACATAAATTCGACCCATCGGGTTCAGCGATGTTTTGGCGATGTGGGCTAGACATAGGCATGCTATTCAATATTTTCTGGCACCGCCCTTTGATTAAACCCTTCTGGCATGAGGTGATGCTACTACTTCAGAAATTGGTGGACATGACCCTCCCGCCCGACCCAATACACTATCTATTGGGTCTTCCCTTTACCGGTATTGTCTAAACTTGTTAAACATTTGATCTCCTACATCCTGTTGGCTGCCAAGAGAGTTATCCCTCTGTGTTGGTTGTCCAATATACCTCCTCCATGGTCCAGAATCCTCCAACTCATAGCTGACATGAATACCTCACGGCTACTGTACGCGACATTATCCCACAATTTAACAAAATATGGGAACCATGGGATCAATCAGGGTTTGGGTCTCCCCTCCTAGACTCTACATCCTAAGACAGGCATCTGATTAGCCTTCAAGCCTTTCTACAGGCCTCACCCTGTATGGCCCTCGCCACCTGTTGTCCCATGAAAGCTCCCTGACAATAGCGTGTTCACTGTATAGGCAATCTGTATGTATGACCTCTACAATATTGCATGTATTTTTTCATATACAATGTATATTCTCGTGTATAACCTACAGTTATCTTATTCGTTCTGTTACTTTGGACATCTCGTTTGCACACTGTATAACATGTTTACATGGTTACATGTGTAATTTTATGAGAGTAGTGTAACTTTTTCTTTTTGTTTTGCAAAGAGATTTCTTTCTGTGCAGCCAGACACCGGACGGGCAACGATGGTATATGCTACACAAGCACACAAGCCAGGGAGCTCCACCAAGGGAGCCATGAACACAGCCCCAGGCATGGGGAACAAAGGGAGTGGTGCCAACACCTCTTAGATAGATCTCAAAGCACTAGCAGGCTTGTTTAATATGTGAATTCCTGTTGGAATGAAGGGACAGGCGGCTGCATCTAATGTATACAGGTCTTAAATTATCTTTAGTGTAGATTCCTGCCAACAAAGGTTGCTGCTCAGAAAGGTGTCCAACACAGATCCCCCCCAAAGAATTAAACAAAAAAAACAATTCTGCACCCGCCAGCTCCGCCGCCTGACAGTTCTTAAATAACTAAGGAGTGGGGGCCAGCCGATGACATCATTGGGTGACCCCGTGCCCTTGTGATTTCATTGACCGAGGCATGCTGGGTCGATGATGTCACAAGGGGTGGCCCCTCCTCTTAGCTATTTAAGAACTGGCAGACAGCGGAGCTGGAAGACAGCGGGACCCTTTGTCGGTTGAGGAACTTCTTTTTTTTTTCGGGTCGGCAGTAGTCGCGTGCATCATGTTTGATGTCGGATCTACTTTGGGGGAAATTTGTGTATTCCTTTTTGTTTTTTAATAAAAGACTTGACTGTGTTTTTATTGCTTTTTCACACTTTTTTTAGTGAATGAGTAGGGGCACAATGTACAGATTCCGATAAGCCTCCTGCCTACAGACCCTTCCACAATCACTGGCCAGGGTTGTGGGGAAGAAGCCCTTGTCCACATCAACATGGGAACAAGGTGCTTCGGGGTGCATGTGGCTTGGTATGGTTCAGGAGTGGGGGGCGCTTGCTTGTCCCCCCCCCCCCCTTCCTGGCCTGCCAGGCTGCATGCTCGGATAGGGGTCTGGTATGGATCTTGGGGGGGGGGGCACAAGTTTTTTTGTTTTTTCTTTGTAATTGATCGTGGGGGCGTTTACATTTTGACGCTGTTTTAAAAAAAAAAAACGAATGTTATTCTGCAGTGTTAAAAATACAAAACGATTTCTGAGATTCAGAAAACAAATTGTTTCATTGACGCAATATTGGACCAATTTGTTTTCGGAATTCGGTTCGTATCTTCGGCATTCATTTTGTATATTCATAAATCAGAGTAGCTGGTTGTTAGGGAGTGGGCGGTCGCTGAAATTCTTTACATGTGCTGTCAATGGGATTCCTAGCTGACAGCAGAATGCAAACAAAACAAATGCCGGTTTAAAAAAAAAACAGCATGGCTGCCCCCCCCACCGGAGCAGACCCCCATCCTGAACCATACCAGGCCACATGCCTTCAACATGAAGGGTGCTTTGGGTCAGGGGGAGCTCTGCCCCCCCAAAGCACCTTGTCCCCATGTTGATGAGGACAAGGGCCTCTTCCCCACCCCTACTCAATCTCCAAAAAGGGTGTAAGCCGCTCGCTCGCCCACCCCCCTTTTTTCTGGCCTGCTGAGCTCAGATAAGAGTCTGGTATGGATTTTTGGGGGGAACCCACGCCGTTTTTTTTTTTTTGCTAATCACTTCAGCCCCGGAGGCATTTACCCCCTTAATGACCGGGCCATCTTTTGCGATACGGCACTGCGTTACTTTAACTGACAATTGCGCAGGTGTGTGACACTATACCCAAATAAAACTGATGTCCTTTTTTCCCACAAATAGAGCTTTCTTTTGGTGGTATTTGATCACCTCTGCGCTTTTTATTTTTTGTGCTATAAACAAAAAAGCGACAATTAAAAAAAAAAAAAATCAATATTTTTTACTTTCTGCTATAATATATATCCAAAAAAAATTTAAAAAAAAGATTTATTCATCAGTTTAGGCCAATATGTATTCTACTACACATTTTTATTAAAAAAAAATAAAAAATCGCAATAAGTGTATATTGATTGGTTTGTGCAAAAGTTATCTCATCTACAGACTATGGGATAGATTTAGGGACTTTTATTTTTTTTAAATTTGTTTTACTAGTAATGGCGGTGATCAGCGATTTTTAGCTGGACTGCGCCATTGCGGCGGATAAAGCTGACCCTAAGTAACACTTTTTGGGGACCAGTGACACCAATACAGTGATCAGTGCTAATAAATGCACTGATCACTGTATAAATGACACTGGCAGGGAAGGGGTTAACACTTGGGGAGCTCGAAGGGTTAACTTTGTTCCCTCAGTGTGTGTGTTCTAACTGTGTGGGGGATGGGCTCACTGGGACAACGAAGAGACCGCTGTTCCTGATTACTAGGAACAGGTGATCTCAGTGTCCTCCCCTGTCAGAACAGGGATCTGCCTTGTTTACATAGGCAGATCCCCGTTTAGCTTCTCTGTGAATCGATCGTGGGTGGCTGGCGGACATCGAGTCCGCGGGACCCATGGCCGTGCTCCCCCTGCATGCATCGGGCGTGCGCACGCCCACACTATCTATTGCATAAAACAACATACAGGTACAATGTTTCGCGCAATAGAGCTGCCCTACCACAGTATATATTAGGTGGGCAGTTTTACTTTTGGTGTGGGGTGCCCCTTAAAATCCATACCAGACCTTAAGGGGCCACACTGTTTTTTTTCTGCTCTTTTCATTGCCAGCATTCTTTTGTTTACATTCATCTGTCAGCGGGGAAGCCAAATTAAGCTAAATTAAATGAATTTCAACCAAATTCCTTACTATTTAATTCAGATACATCCGAATCCCTGAATAAAGGAAAAATTTGTCTGAATTTATATCTGGACCAAAACAGATTGCACATGTCTAATGATGGGGCACTAGTCTTTCCACTAATATCAATGATGGGAAACTATTCCTCCTCCTTCTGACCACTTTTCAACAAAATGCTACAGATGAAAGGCCAGCTATGTAAGTGAATGGGGCCGTGCTGCAACCGCAAGCTAAACACTCGGCTTGAAGTTATTCCAGTCATTACAATTCGTGCATTATGCTCATTGTTTTAGCTGATGGAGGGTAGATAGAAAGCTCCTTTAATTATTTCTATGACCAGCCAGCATGTGAAGTCTTTTAGATTGCGAGGAGGCGATAATTTAGAGGTTATATCTCCAGAAATACAAAATGTACCAGGAGATCTCTTGAGTTCTTAAGTGTGTGTGGGATGTACATATGCAAAAAGATTATATGCATATAAAAGTACTGAACAACTATTACTTAGGAGAAGAAATGATCTCCAGAATAAAGGTGATTCATAAATTTGACTATCTGAATGGAAGTAAAATGTTTTATAAAATGGTCAGCATGGTGGCTGTGGGCGGTTATCACGGTGACTAACGAGGGCAGCACAGTGATTATGGACCAGTCTAGTAGCCATGGAGATGCAGCAATGTGGTTGAGAGTTTAGCACTGTCGTCTTGTGGAACTGGAGTTTTCGGTTTTAAACCCACTTGGGGCACAAAGTGTATTTGGGTTTCTGTCCAAAAGCCAACCCACTTAAATAAAACATTCTTAAATGGGGTGATTATTGCAAACAAGTGGGTCTTTTTAAAGGTACACAAACACAATATTATGTAGCTCTCCATTGCACCTGGTAGCCAGCAAAGTGAGGACACCTCACTTTGCGATATACAGTAGGACTCCCCTTATTGGTGGAGGCTAGTCCAGCTTCAGAAGTCACGAGGCTGAAATTGATCCAGGAGAAGCCATGTGATATACTTTTTTATCAAGCATAGTCACTGCATATTAGTTGAGCAGACTCAGATAACAGCAATTCCAACCTACCACCTTTACTGTGAACGTTGATATACAGGGGCCAAGTAGAAGATAGAAGCCCATGAGATAGCATGTGGCATAGTATGGATGAAGATATTTGACATCATTAAGGAAACGCGTTATGAAATATCCCTCGTGGCCTCCAATTGTTTGTTAGGTTCCAGCTTCTGTGGAGCAATTTTACATATGACTTTTCAACAATAAGGCTCATTCATATACAGTATCTCACAAAAGTGAGTACACCCCTCACATTTTTGTAAATATTTTATCATACCTTTTCATGTGACAACACTGAAGAAATGACACTTTGCTACAATGTAAAGTAATGAGTGTACAGCTTGTATAACAGTGTAAATTTGCTGTCACCTCAAAATAACTCAACACACAGCCATTAATTTCTAAACCGCTGGCAACAAAAGTGAGTACATCCCTAAGTGAAAATATCCATATTGGGCCTAATTAGACATTTTTCCCTCCCAGTGTCATGTGACTCATTAGTGTTACAAGGTCTCAGGTGTAAATGGGGAGAAAGTGTGGTAAATTTGGTGTTATCGCTCTCACTCTCTCATACAGGTCACTGGAAGTTCAACATGGCACCTCATGGCAAAGAACTGTCTGAGGATCTAAAAAAAAGAATTGTTGCGCTACATAAACATGGCCTAGGCTATAAGAAGATTGCCAAGACCCTGAAACTGAGCTGCAGCGCAGGGGCCAGGACCATACAGCAGTTTAACAGGACAGGTTCCACTCAGAACAGGCCTCGCCATGGTCGACCAAAGAAGTCAAGTGCACGTGCTCAGCGTCATATCCAGAGGTTGTCTTTGGGAAATAGACGTATGAGTGCTGCCAGCATTGCTGCAGAGGTTGAAGGGGTGGGGAGTCAGCCTGTCAGTGCTCAGACCATACACCGCACACTGCATCAAATTGGTCTGCATGGCTGTCATCCCAGAAGGAAGCCTCTTCTAAAGATGATGCACAAGAAAGGCCGCAAACAGTTTGCTGAAGACAAGCAGACTAAGGACATGGATTACTGGAACCATGTCCTGTGGTCTGATGAGACCAAGATAAACTTATTTAGTTCAGATGGTGTCACGCGTGTGTAGCGGCAGCCAGGTGAGGAGTACAAAGACAAGTGTGTCTTGCCTACAGTCAAGCATGGTGGTGGGAGTGTCATGGTCTGGGGCTGCATGAGTGCTGCCGGCACTGGGGAGCTACAGTTCATTGAGGGAACCATGAATGCCAACTTGTACTGTGACATACTGAAGCCGAGCATGATCCCCTCCCTTTGGAGACTGGGCCCCAGGGCAGTATTCCAACATAACAACCCCAAACACACCTCTAAGACGACCACTGCCTTGCTAAAGAAGCTGAGGGTAAAGGTGATGGACTGGTCAAGGATGTCTCCAGACCTAAACCCTATTGAGCATCTGTGGGGAATCCTCAAATGGAAGGTGGATGTCAAGCTAGGAGCAAATAGCAGGTAACAGTTCAGATGTGTTGATTATGCAAATGGTTCACTGCTGCAGATCAAGGTAGAGGCTGGCTAGTGCTTGTGGTTCACTGCTGCAGATGTAACAGGAGGCTGGCTGGGCAGCCAAGTAGTAATGCTGAGTCTGGTACTACAGGAGAATCAGAGTCCAAATGGTACCGAATCAGAAGCGAGCGAAGCAGGGTCAAAACTAGCTGGGTCATACACGATATATACAGAGCAGATATCAGCTGGGTCAAGCAGAAGCACACAAGGTAACAATGCTACCACGAGCACTGGTGGTATGCTGATACAGGTGATTTAAAGGTGAGCTGAACAACCACAGTTGTTTCCCAGGTAAAGTTTGTGTCGGGGGAGTTTTGCTGGGTCTTAAACAGATCCTAGTACTGACAGTGGTGGAGCGCAAGGTCTCTAACATCCACCAGCTCCATGATGTCATCATGGAGGAGGGGAAGAGGACTCCACTGGCAACCTGTGAAGCTCTAGTGAACTCCATGAATACCAAATGAGTGCAGCGCTAAGTGAACATGAATAAACAATAAATGTGATATGTGACCCTCCTATTATAGATGGTCAGTAGTGTGCAGTGCTCAATACAATCTCCTAATCCACAATAAAATAAAAGTGCTCAAAAACTCCACATACATTCCCAATCATAAACAGCAAATAAATAATTATAGTGTATTATAACACTATAATTATTTATTTGCTGTTTATGATTGGGAATGTATGTGGAGTTTTGAGCACTTTTATTTTATTGTGGATTAGGAGATTGTATTGAGCACTGCACACTACTGAACATCCATAACAGGAGGGTCACATATCACATTTATTGTTTATTGTTTATTCATGTTCACTTATTGCTGCACTCATTTGGTATTCATTTTTGTATTATCACATAAATAGGAAGTGTGGGGAGTGCTGGCTGCTCTTTATATAATTTTAATTTCTATTTCATTTTAAAGGTTTAGCATAACAGCTCACGAGGTTTTAACACATATCTAGTGAACTCCATGCCCAAGAGGGTTTAGGCAGTGCTGGAAAATAATGGTGGCCACACAAAATATTGACACTTTGGGCCCAATTTGGACATTTTCACTTAGGGGTGTACTCACTTTTGTTGCCAGCGGTTTAGACATTAATGGCTGTGTGTTGAGTTATTTTGAGGGGACAGCAAATTTACACTGTTATACAAGCTGTACACTCAGTACTTTACATTGTAGCAAAGCGTAATTTCTTCAGTGTTGTCACATGAAAAGATATAATAAAATATTTACAAAAATGTGAGGGGTGTACTCACTTTTGTGAGATACTGTATATCTCTATCACATACTTACACTCTCTTGATGAAGTGAACGTTATTCATGAAACGCGTAGAAAGCTTTTGCATCCTTCACAAAGATTGATACAATATCTGCAGTTCGAATATGTGATTAGCATGTAAAAGATCGAAATACATGGTCGATGTGATATAAGATATTGTTGTGTAATGAATATTACCACTCCCAGGATGTACAGTACCTATATGTTTTTATGGGGTATAATTTCTATCTAAAAGAAATACTAAACTATTGATTTTACAAGATTGGGTTTGTGTACCTTTAACCACTTCAGCCCCGGAAGGATTTACCCCCTTCCTGACCGGGCAATTTTTTACGATACGGCATTGCGTTGCTTTAACTGACAATTGTGTGGTTGTGCGATGCTGTACCCAAACAAATTTGTTTGCACTATAAACAAAAAAAGAGACTATTTTGAAAAAAAAGCAATATTTTTTACTTTTTGCTATAATAAATAATAAATATCGCCCAAAAATATATAAAAAAAACGAATTTCTTCATCAGTTTAGGCCGATATATATTCTTCTAAATATTTTTGGTCAAAAATATTTGCAATAAGCGTATATTGATTGGTTTGCACAAAAGTTATAGCATCTACAAAATAGGGGATAGATCTATGGCATTTTTATTATTATTATTTTTTTTTTTACTAGTAATGGTAGCGATCTGCGATTTTTATTGGGACTGTGACATTGCTGCGGACAGATTGGATACTTTTCACACTATTTTGGGACCACTGACATTTATACAGCGATCAGAGCTATAAATAGCCACTGATTACTGTATAAATGTCACTGGTAGGGAAAGGGGTTAACACTAGGGGGACAATCAAGGGGTTAAATGTGTGTCCTAGGGAGTGATTCTAAAGCCTCGTACACACGATCAGACTTTAAACAAACTTTTCCGTGGACTTCTGTCCAAAGGGCATTGGCCGTGAACTTGTATTGCATACACACGGCAGGACTTTTTAGGCAACAAACACGAACGTAGTGACTTTTTTAACGTACTGATGACACTTCAAAAGAGGATGTTTAATTCTCCGACGCCACTCTTTGGTTAACTTCTGTATTGTTGTCTGATCTTTTGCATTGGTTCTGAGCATGTGTGTTTGTACTTTGTACTAAAGTCCGATGGTTTTGTGTACACGCGATCGGACTAGCCGACGTAGGACTTTTGTTGCCGCCAAGTTTGTCTGTTCGCACAGCCAATATTTGTCCGATGAAAACCAAAAACGTTTGTCCGATGGAGCGTACACATGGGCGGATGTTGCCTTAAAACAGCTAATTTGCATGTTTGTTGTCAAAAAGTCTGCAATCGTGTGTACAGGCCTTAAAGGGCCTTACCTGATCTGGAGAGTCTGTAAGTAATCTGTTACGGTATCTGGACTTCCTAACCCTCACCTCCTTAAATGTTCTGCAATAAAACTTTAAAAAGACAAAAGTGACCGGCACCCAATATCCTTTCTTGGGCTTCTTATTTTAGCCATGGGGTGAAATGCTAGTCCGCCCCTGCCTTTGAAAGTGCTATCCTTCCTTAGGGGTGTCAAAGGGGTGCTACATTTATTTATGTCAAATGTCTATATTTATACTGATTTTTTTCAGATTCATCTCAGAAAAGCATTTCTTCATCTTCTATTTCAGCCATCTAACAATGGATATTAAATGGTAGCTGAAGTTATTTTTCTCTAAGTACAGAACTCTATGCAGCACAATTGAAGAGTTTCGTTATCTTGGCAGATAAGTTCTGAAATCCCTACAGAGCAACATTTAATTAAGCGTGTGGCAGTTAATATTAGAGATGTGAATTCTGCTTTATATCACCATTCAAAATGGTTATCAAAAGAAGAGAGCTATTGGGTGTCATCATTAGAAAACAGAATTAAAACAGATCAGAACCAGGGAATGAATGCTAAAAGAAAATTTTATTACTGCTCCAAGCCAGTCTTGAATTTTCCAATAGATATCAGTCACTGTAAGGGGGGAAAAGCCTTGTTTAGAGCAGAACTAAAGCCCAGCTGTAAAAAAATTGCCAGGGGTCATGAATTTTTTGGGCAAAAGAAACATGCAAAATCGCATATTCCAAAAAAACTCTGCGCCGCGCTCCTGCCATTCTTTTTTCTTCGACTATACACTGCATGGTGTAGGCCATACATTAGTTATATCTTCAGCGCTGCAGGATCCAGACCCAAAAGCCACAGTGTAAATAGATGCAGCAATGGACAGAGCAATTAACGCAGCCTGGACCTATCACTGCTGGAGGAGGGCGCACTAGGGGGTAAGTGTATTATACTGTGCAAGTTCACATTTTGAAACCCTCTACTCCAGCCATTCTCAACCAGGGTTCCATGAAACCCTAAGTTTTCTTCAGAGGTTGCGAGGGGTTTCTTGTGCTGTGACTGATTGAGGTCACTTTTAATGTTGCCTTTAGAATTATAGGTCAGATGCCAGGGGGCAGGGACATTAGCATTATGCTAATGTTTATTAGCTATTTGTAAGGATGGCATTCTGGGGGCATTCCTTTCACTGATGTATGGGGCATTCTTCCCATTGACCCCCAAAGAATTTTAGCAGGGGTTCCCTGAAACCTAATTTTTTTTTTCAGCCTTGACTTGCCTTACCTGCATACCCATGTATGATTCGGCTTGCTCCTCACCTGTTTCTGGATTTCTGCCTGCCTGCTGTGACCTTGGCTTATGTTCTGACTCTGCTCCTATCTTGCATCTCCTGTACCTCGCTACCCGGCTTTGTACTGACCTCGGCTTGTATTCTGACTCTGCCTGATGTTTCTGTACCTCACTGCACGGCTGTTGATGACCTTCTGGCTTTGGTCCTGGCTACGCTCTTGTCACTGTGTTCCAGTTCTGGGTTCCTGCCTGGTGATCTACGGTCATCTGCTTCCTGCAAACACCAGATGGCGCTTCCTGCTACATCAGCCCTCATGCCACTCTGTGTCCTTACATCTCCTATCATCACTACCAGGGGTGTTAGACAAGAGGTGCAAGAGAAGCCCCCTCTCCAGTTCAATCTCCACCAGGTATGTGACAGTCTGGTCTGTAACCCTGATGTACATTAGGCACCAGAGAACTTAATGCTCATCTTCTCTGTGCCAGGGGCTGAGTGCCTGGAATTTAACCAGAATGCCTTGTTTTGTAGGATAGAAATATGATAGATGACTGTAGAAAAAAAGCAAACACTCATTATATTTTTAAACATAGAATGTTGTATTGTGCAAGTAATTCCCAAACGTAATGAGTAACTCCACTTTTGTTGAGAAAAAAAAAACAATCCCTGATGGGTAATCAATTACATTGCAGGGATTTTAGCAAATGCTGTAACAGGTTTCTACCTATTGTTGCTATGGGGAAATAGCTGTTTGTTTCCCCAAGCCCTTTGAAGACAGATTCTGAATGGAGGGTATGGTTCATTGTAATCACCTGGTGCACTCTCAGGGTTCTAATGAGAAAAGCTGCAGGGTCTACATCCTTTTTAACCCTTGGGAAGCATAGTACCAGAAATGAAATTCCTATTGCAGGGGGTGCTTAAAATTTGACTTATAGTGCAGACTTTTGGGAATATCCCTGCGTCAATCTCAGGAAATGACATTTCTGGGGGCTTTCTGTACACCAGTGGTAGGGGTACAATGTACTCGATACCCATTCACATGGGGGGGTGGGATCTGGGTCCCCCTTATTAAAGAGGGCTTCCAGATTCCGATAAGCTCCCCACCCGCAGACCCCCACAACCACCGGGCAAGGGTTGTGGGGATGAGGCCCTTGTCCCCATCAACATGGAGACAATGTGTTTTGGGGGGACCCCCAAGCACCTCCCCATGTTGAGGGCATATGGCCTAGTACGGTTCAGGAGGGGGGGCGCTCTCTCGTCCCCCCTCTTTTCCTGTGGCCTGCCAGGTTTTGTGCTCGTATAAGGGTCTGGTATGGATTTTGGGGGGGACCAACTGCTCCTGAACTCTCCTCTATGTTATCTTATCAGTACATGAATACAGGTTAGTTTATAGTCGTTTCTAGGCAGTTGTGTTTAGAGGCTTTTTTTGGAACCAAAAAAATGTGTTCAGAAGCTGTGTTTAGAGGCATTTCAAACACCAAACGCGGCTAAACGCGGCTACCCGCATTTAGGTGCGTTTTCGTCTAGTTGAGTTTTTAAAGGGAAACATTTTATTAATTACTTTTGAGCCTGGAAAATGCTAAAAACACACCAAAAACTCAATTATCACTGTATGTAAGCTTGATATACCATGTGATATTCCCCTCATCAGATAATTTGGCTGTACAATACACAACTTGCATTATTCGACGCTGAAGTTGAATAGGAATTTCACTCACCCATCAACCATTGAGAATTTTACCTAATGACCCCCACATTGGGCTTGAGAGCCTAATGTCTGGCTGTTTTCATTCCTTTATGACCCAACATGTTATAAAGTTTTCCAGCTAGCATACAATTGTCTCTTCCTTCCCCCAGCCTGTAACCTTATATCAATGTCTCACATGTTATGCGAACTAGACGAGGTCTAACGTTTTCCAAGAGAACGTCAAAGGTGGCAACTGGCATGCGTGTAAACTTAAAAAATTTCTCTGGGTAATTACGCAGCTGAACATACATATTAGAAAAGTATCCTGTGGACATGCATTGAGCCATCAATGGATGTGTCCAGTAGCGATGAACTCTGGTCCTCTCACGCAATTTTCCACGTCTTTGGAGCCTCAGCAAAAGCAACATCAGGAGTATTTACTCACACATGCTCATCATGGGATCCATATTAACAAACCAACCAAAAAATAACAGCGTAGCTACAAGCACACTGCTTTCGCAGCTTTAGTGCTTTCTAATAATTTGGGAGGGTCTCCTGAGGTTATCTTTAGTAAACGCTCCTGAATGCAAATGTGGCTAAACGCCGCTAAACGTGGCTTGAAAAAAACCCTGCTAAACACAAGTTTTTAAAAGTGGATTACTAGCTGCAGGGCCATCTTAATAGCATCATGGGCCCCTGGGCAAAGTAATGCTCTGGGGCCCCTACAATGGAGACAGCGCAGGTAAATAGACACCAAGTAGGTAGGAGGCAGACAAGCGGAGCTTCCCCTTTTGGGTGGAGCTCCGCATTAACTATATGAACAATCATTCTGTACAGCAAAGAATCAGTGGGAAAATACTACATACATAAAGTAACAAAGCTGTCCTGTGCATATAATATATCTGCTAGATTGATGCCTCCCCAGCACTATGGCCCCTCTACACCCTAGATATCCCCCCAGCACTCTGACCCCTCTACACCCCAGATATCCCCCCAGCACCCTGACCTCTCTACACCTCAGATATCCCCCCAGCACTCTGATCCCTCTACATCCCAGATATCCCCCCAGCGCTCTGACCCCTCTACAACCCAGATATCCCCCCAGCACCCTGACCTCTCTACACCTCAGATATCCCCCCAGCACTCTGATCCCTCTACATCCCAGATATCCCCCCAGCACTCTAATCCCTCTACACCCCAAATATCCCCCCAGCACTCTGACCCCTCTACATCCCGGATATCCCCCCAGCACTCTAACCACTCTACACCCCAGATATCCCCCAGCACTCTGACCCCTCTACATCTCAGATATCCCTCCAGCACTCTAATCCCTCTACACCCCAAATATCCCCCCAGCACTCTGACCCCTCTACATCCCAGATATCCTCGCCAGCACTCTAACCACTCTACACCCCAGATATCCCCCCAGCACTCTGACCCCTCTACATCTCAGATATCCCCCGAGCACTCTAATCCCTCTACATCCCAAATATCCCCCCCAGCACTCTCAACCCTCTACATCCCAGATATCCCCCCGAGCACTCTAACCACTCTACGCCCCAGATATCCCCCCAGCACTCTGACCCCTCTACATCTCAGATATCCCCCAGCACTCTAATCCCTCTACATCCCAAAAATCCCCCCCAGCACTCTCAACCCTCTACATCCCAGATATCCCCCCCCCAGCACTCTGACCACTCTACCCCAGATATACCCCCAGCACTCTAACCAATCTACACACCAGATATACCCCCAGCACTCTGACTCCTCTACACCCCAGCACTCTGAACCCTCTACACCCCAGATATTCCCCTAGCACTCTGACCCCTCTACATCCCAGATACCCCCCCTAGCACTCTGACCCATCTACACCCCAGATATCCCCCCAGCACTCTGACCCCTCTACCCCCCAGATATCCTCCCAGCACCCTGACCTCTCTACACCCCAGATATCCCCCCCAGCACTCTGACCCCTCTACATCCCAGATATCCCCCCAGCACTCTAATCTCTCTATACCCCAGATATACCCCCAGCACTCTGACTCCTCTACACCCCAGCACTATGACCCCTCTACACCCTGATATCTCCCCAGCACTCTGACCCCTCTACACCCCAGATATCCTCCCAGCACCCTGACCGCTCTACACCCCAGATATCCCCCCAGCACTCTGACACCTCTACATCCCAGATATCCCCCCAGCACTCTAATCTCTCTACACCCCAAATATCCCCCAGCACTCTGACCCCTCTACATCCCAGATATCCTCCAGCACTCTGATCCCTCTACACCCCAGATATCCCCCCAGCACTCTGACCCCTCTACATCCCAGATATCCCCCCAGCACTCTGACCCTTGTACACCCCAGATATCCCACCAACACTCTGACCCCTCTACACTCCAGATATCCCCCCAGCACTCTGACCCCTCTACATCCCAGATATCCCCCCAACACTCTGGCCCCTCTACACCCCAGATATCCCCCCAGCACTCTGACCCCTCTACATCCCAGATATCCCCCCAGCACTCTGACCCTTGTACACCCCAGATATCCCACCAGCACTCTGACCCCTCTACACTCCAGATATCCCCCCAGCACTCTGACCCTCTACATCCCAGATATCCCCCCAGCACTCTTACCCCTCTACATCCCAGATATCCCCCCAGAACTCTGACCCCTCTACATCCCAGATATCCCCCCAGCACTCTGAACCCTCTACACCCTAGATATCCCCTCAGCACTCTGAACCCTCTACACCCTAGATATCCCCCCAGCACTCTGACCCCTCTACATCCTAGATATTTATCCCAGCACTGTTACCATATACCATAAGATACCTCTTGTATTGCGACCCCACTACATCCCTGATACCCCCTACACTGTGGCCTCTCTACATCCCTGATACCTCTAGCACTATAGCCACCCAAGCTACCCCAAGCATTGCTACTCCCTATACACCCCAGATCCTGCCTCAGCATTGTTTTCCCCCCATACACCCTTGATATCCCCCAGCACCATTATTCCATCCATGTAGTACCCCCTTTTCCAGTGGAGATACAGTGCATGTAAACTTTTGTCTATGTGCTCAGCTCCAGCACTGGGCTCACCTATACCAATCAAGCAGGCAAAATGAGGGGCGGAGGAGGGAGCACCCCTCTGGGCATTCCAAGCCCTTCAGTGCAAACAGTCCTGGACAGCTGGGCTCATCATGACACCATCCACAATGCTAGTTCCACAGGCGGGCTCTCAGTGCTGCCAACTCAGCAGCTCCCACTCCAGCTCCTACCCTGCAGCCTTCGAGTCCCGAGCATTCAAGCTGCATGGGGCGGGGTCAGAACATCACTGGCGCTCCGTCCCTGCCCCTCCCTGTTGGCTGTGAAATAATAGGTATAGTTCTGCTCAGCACAGCACACCGCTGCCCAGCCTGCCTCCCCTGTGTATCCATCACTCTCAGTGCCATCATGGGGCCCCCAATTTTGGGGCAGCGTGGGCTCAAGGACCAGCTGCTTTGGGGAAAGTGCAGGGGCCCCCCATGCAGCTGGGACCCCTGAGCAGTGCCCAGGTGTGCCCACTCATTAAGACAGTCCTGACTAGCTGTGATGTTCCAGCGTTCAGGGGAAGTTGACAAATGTCCCGTGTACATGAAGCCTAAAAGGATTTATTTGGGGAAGTTACAATTGTACCATTTAACCATCAATGGCTAAAACTTGCATTGGACTATAATAGTGCCGATTTTCACTCCCAAAAAATCCTCTTTAACACAGCGCTCATTCTGGTATTTACTATAGCACCCTGTAAAAAAGAAATTGGAGCTAAAACAAGAGCTATTTGCAGGTCTGAGCATGCTCAGTTGTGTTGGCACCTAGTTGTTCAGAGACAGGGAATTTATCTCTTCTCTGACTTTTAAAGATATTTCAGTGTAGAAATCACTTTTTCACACAGTTTAAAAGCAGATTATCTTTAATCAATATACCGCATATTTCAGTACCATTTTGGCAATTATATTATTTCCATGTGCACTACTCCAGGTTTTAGTAGAGTAATGCCGCATACACACGATCGGAAATTCAGCCAGCAAAAGACCGATGAGAGCTTTTGGTCGGAATATGCGACCGTGTATGCTCCATCGGACTTTTGCTGGCCGAATTTCGGCCAGCAAAAGATTGAGGGCATTTTCTCAATTTTCCCAACAGAAAAAGTTTCTATCGGAAACTCCGTTCGTGTGTATGCAATTCTGACGCGCAAAAAAACTTGCATGCTCAGAATCAAGTAAGAGACTGAGCCGCTCGGTCTGGTAAAACGACCGTTCGTAATGGAGATGGCACATTGCAAAATTTTTCAATCTTTCAATGCAGCACATTCTCTTCTTCTTTATAATGCTAGAAGAATGAAGTTGTTTTGCTGCTCATATTCACACAGACTTCTCACAAACTTATTTCTTTTTTATGTCTCGTGATCTCCTGAATAATCTTTTTTGGTTTTTAAAGCCAGATCTCCCTAATAATGTTTATAATTCATTTTTATAGTCGTTTTTTTTTTTTTTTTTAAATCAGGATCTCCAAGATCTGCTTACTCCAAAAAAAAACTGTCCTTTTTGAAGTAAAACACATAGGCAAGTACTTCTGAAAAAATATCCATTTATTCTGGGTCATAACAAAATAAAGAGGAAGGCAAGACTGAAGAAACTGGTGAAATTTGCAAAGCCTTTGTACCCCAGGGCAGACATCAATAATTTTACAGTCAAAATTGGTGGCCTGAGGAGTCCTTATAATAGTGAGCATATTCCGGTTGAGGACTACAAGAGATCAGGAACAACAGCAGATGACATATCTGTCCTCAGGCTGTGGTCATACCATAGCCTGCATCTTTTGCCAGACCAGACTGAACCCAGGCCATCACTCTCTGGTCTTCCTTAGACGCTTCCTTCCAGGCTGTGGCTGTGGTGTTGGAGGTGTGGCAGGAGGTGGAGGAGGAGGATGAGGACCTGGAGGAGGAGGAGGAGGACCATGGTTCAACTCACAAATGTGGCTTTGACTTTTGAGTTGGCCCCTCAATCCCTTGTTTAGGGTTTGAAACATCACTTCCTCACATAAGAGGCGTTGGCCCTCCTCCATTTCCAGCATTTTGCATGCTGTAATGTATGCAAAGTCCTCTTGAACACTGTGGGGGGTTCTGAAGGCAGCTGTAGCCTTCAAAAAATAGGCCAATTGCTGCCTCCTTCACGTTACTCCTCTTACTGCCACTTTTTGGTGAAAGGCGGAGGGAAGGGACCTGCGATTCTGGCAGGCTACTGGGCCCAGCAACCTTCTGGATGCCACTTTTCATGGCCGGGCTGAGGCTTTCCTGTGTATGAAAAAGGGACATCTTTTTAGTTTTTGGTTCATCAATCACACACAATTTTCATCTCATGACTGTTGCAAATTTAATGTTAATAAATAGAAAGGACTATCATTCTGACCCCAGCATTTTTCATTCTTGTCCCAATCATTTGTGGCCATTACTGTCTATTGATATGTAAACCACTTTGTGAAATCTGAAATTAGTTATCAAAATTAGCATATATTTAACATCATTAATTTGACAACCAGAAATATTTTGAAGAATGCTATACCTGGCTCAAGCTGGGCTCCTCCACATGTTGCTGCCTGGAAGGCCCAGGTTGGACATCAGAAGCCTCAGCTGGGGGGGAAGGAAGTGTGGAAGGAAGATTGGATAGTGCTGGCCTGGGTTCAGTCTAGCCTGCCAGAAAATGCAGTCTGTCATAGTACCACAGCCTGGGTACATAAATGTCATCTGCTGCAGCTCCTGATCTCAGGGAATCCTGGACCTTCTTGAGCTCCCTATTATAAGTGCTCCTCATGTCACTAATTAGGGCCTTTAAATAGGGGATGTCTGCCGTGGGGATCACCGGCTTCACAAATTCCACCAATTGATCCAGCGCTGCCTTCCACCTTTGGTTTATTGTTATTAGGGATGAGCTTCAAGTTCGAGTCAAACTCATGTTCGACTCGAACATCGGCTGTTCGCCAGTTTGCCGAACAGCGAACAATTTGGGGTGTTCGTGGCAAATTCGAAAGCCGCGGAACACCCTTTAAAAGTCTATGGGAGAAATCAAAAGTGCTAATTTTAAAGGCTTATATCCAAGTTATTGTCATAAAAAGTGTTTGGGGACCTGGGTCCTGCCCCTGGTGACATGGATCAATGCAAAAAAAAGTTTTAAAAACGGACGTTTTTTCGGGAGCAGTGATTTTAATAATGCTTAAAGTGAAACAATAAAAGTGTACTATTCCTTTAAGTTTCGTACCTGGGGGGTGTCTATAGTATGCCTGTCTGACAGCAAAATTACATTTCAAAGGAAAAAAAGTCATTTAAAACTACTCGCGGCTATTAATGAATTGTCGGTCCGACAATACACATAAACGTTCATTGAAAAAAACGGCATGGGATTTCCCCACAGGGGAACCCAGAACCAAATTTTTTTTTTAAAATGGCGTGGGGGTCCCCCTAAATTCCATACCAGGTCCTTCAGGTCTGGTATGGATATTAAGGGGAACCCCGCGCCAAATTTTTTTTTTTAAAAGGTGTGGGGGTCCCCCTCAAAATCCATACCAGACCCTTCAGGTCTGGTATGGATTTTAAGGGGAACCCCGCGCCAAAATAAAAAAAAAATGGCATGGGGTCCCCCAAAAATCCATACCAGACCCTTATCCGAGCACGCAACCTGGCAGGCCACAGGAAAAGAGGGGGGATGAGAGAGCACCCCCCCTCCTGAACCGTACCAGGCCACATGCCCTCAACATTGGGAGGGTGCTTTGGGGACCCCCCAAAGCACCTTGTCCCCATGTTGATGGGGACAACGGCCTCATCCCCACAACCCTTGCCCGGTGGTTGTGGGGGTCTGCGGGCAGGGGGCTTATCGGATTCTGGAAGCCCCCTTTAACAAGGGGACCCCCAGATCCCGCACCCCCTATGTGAAATGGTAAGGGGGTAAAAAAGTACCCCTACCATTTCACGAAAAAAGTGTCAAAAATGTTAAAAATGACAAGAGACAGTTTTTTACAATTCCTTTATTTAAAAACTTCTTCTTTCCATCTTCTTTCTTCTATCTTCTTTCTTCTATCTTCCTTTGGTTTCTTCCTCCATCTTCTTCTTCCTCTGGTTCTTCCTCCGATCCTCTGCTTCTTGCTCCGGTGTTCTCGTCCGGCATCTTCCTCCGCGGCGTCTTCTCCCCTTCTTTGTTCTTGGGCCGCTCCGCATCCATGATGGGAGGCTCCCGCTGTGTGACGCTTCTCGTCTTCTGAAGGTTCCTAAATAACGGAGGGCGGGGCCACCGGTGACCCCGCCCCCCTCTGACGCACGGAGACTTGACGGGGACTTCCCTGAGGCTTTCCCCATGATATCAGAGGGGGCAGGATCACCCGTTTGAGGGGGACCCACACGCCTTTTTTTATTCGTTCCGGGTCCTGAACTCTGGCTATGTTTTGACAACGTTTACTCTGTTTATCTTTTTTTATTATTATTAAACAAGTGTGATTTAATTGTACTTCTGTCTCAGTCATGATTCCAGTGCCCACCAATTCCAGTGCCCACCTTGCCAGTGCCTATCAGTGCAACTTTGCCAGTGCCTATCAGCGCAGCCTCGCCAGTGCATGGGGAGAGGAGAACCGCCGGTTTACACAGAGCAGGGATTTCCCACTTACAGCAAGCAGTGTCACACTAAATCCCGCTTCCTGGACCAGCTCTTATGATGGACGTCACACATCCCGGCATTGGACTAGTGTGACGTCCATAATCGGAGTCGGTTCAGGAGGCAGGAGCGCTGCCTAGACTGGCCCTGTGTAGCCCCAAATTCCCGGCCAAGCCCTGGCCTTGGGACTCGGGGCTAATAATTGCCAATAATCAATACCAGACCCAGGGCTTTTTGGGGGCCCACTCGGAGCTATAGCCCTGGTCAATCCCCCCCCCCCCCAACGCCACTACAGTCTCTCTCTCTCTTGTCCTTCTCTCTTTCTCTCCCCCATCTTTCTTTCTTCTTTCTATGTATCTTCCTCACCTCTCTCTCCCTCTCTTTCTCTCTCGTCCTTCTCTTCTTTTTCTGTCTTTTTCTCTCTCCTGTCTTTCTTTCTTCGTATGTGTCTCCCCCACCTCTCTCACCTGTCCCCCTCTCTTCATTCTCTGTTCTTCTCACTCTCTCCTGTCTGTTTTCCTTATTTATGTCCCCCCTCTCTCTCCTATCCCTCTCTCTTCTTTCTCTGTGTCCTTCTTTTGGTTTTTCCATTTCTCTCATCTCGAGTTTTTCCTTTTTTCCCTCAGTGGACAGAAAGGTTCCTCACAAACACGCGCGTAAATCTCTTCTGCTTCCCATCAGCACATGTACTACAAAGCACATCAATAAGTCTTTATTCTGCTGGCTTTTCAAAGTAAAGAGACGTTAGACTGAAAGTAAACCATCTGAAGCACCGGCTGATAAAGCGGGAGAGACATTTGTGGATGCGGATTATAAAATCAATCTGTAAATGCCACTCATGCAATTGCTGGGAGAAGAATGTAAAATAACCTTTTTAACGAAGGGACTGATATTGTCCAGTAATTATGTAATTCCAAACAAGCAGCTGTTATTCTTCCTGTTATTACTCCCGAACTCAGAGTGGTGTGTGTGTGTGTGGGTGGGGTGAAAATAATTGAGGACAGTGTTATTCTCAGCGACATCAAGGACTTGGGTTTTTCTGCTGCAGGAAATTTTTTGGAAATGGGGTCTTTTATGTTCAAATGTCTGTGCAAGGGCCCCAAGATTTGGGTCATCAAATAAAGGAACCGTTGAGTTGCAACCCTCTTAGATCTGATCTACTTAGATGGCTGATCTACTGGCACAATCCCAGAGGGAGCACAAATCGCATCTGTAGTGCACCCCCTAAGATGCTGCTGGTGAACTTTCCCCCAGGTTAAGAGCACACAAACAGGAACACAGCATTTTCTGAACTCTTACTGGGATGAATGAACAGTCTAGGGGTGTTTTTTTAGGGTTTCATTGGAACAATTAACTTGGATGGGGTGAAGGGTGCCTGGGATACCCCAAAACTGATACATTTTGAGGACTCTTCTCTATCTAGCTGAGCTGCACAAAAATGACCCAAAGAATCTCTAATGCTGACAGGTGATTAGGACTTTCCTCAAAAGATCAAAAGCTGCACACAGTCACTAACTTCCAGCACCAGGGTCATTTACTCACATGGACACATGATTACCTGTTGTCTCCTTCCGATATCCACTGGGCACTCTCCAGTGGGGGAGATATGGACTCAAACCAACATAGAACAGGTGGACACCTTTCCCCTAACATTCTACTGGTCATTTCCAATGAGCTTCTCCAGACCCAAATGATCTCCGGGACAAGGCTTTGCACATAGGCACCCCAGCTAAAACTCCAGCTGGAACCTCCATGTTTTCTAGATGGTACTTACAGAAATCCTGCCCTAGGGCCAGGGCCCCTACGCAGGGGTTTCCTCTAGTAGGACTGGACCCAGGAACTCTGCACTGCTGCCTCAGGCCTCAGACTATTTATGGCCTTTCCTTCAGGGCACATCTCCCCAGGGATGGGTTGGATACCCATAAATAATTCCTCCCACTATAATTCTTGAATCTTCTAGAATACAGGGAGAAGCAATTGGAGGAACAGCTTGTGAGGCACTGAGCAGGCCTGAACAATAATCCCCTACTCCACTGAATACAAAGGGGCTAACTAAATCTACCTAACATCCTACACTACTCTAGGAGAGTGCTATACATCAATTGAAGAGGTGCTGTGTAGAAACCTCTTTGCCACATTTCCTGATGATAACAGGATCCCTTCTGATAAACAACATATTTTCAGAGATTTTTTAAACTACAGTGGCCAGGCCCAGCTGCAGGCAACATCTGAACCATGTGATTGCTGACTACATCAGGTCCAGAGCTAAAGTAGAAACTCTTAGAAGTGAGCACTCCGTGAACTGTTGGGTGTCTAGGCTGTATCACTGACTGGAGCTAATGTGCTGTCAGAGAGGGTCTTCAGTAGGGATGAGCCGAACACCCCCCGGTTCGGTTCGCACCAGAACCTGCGAACGGACCGAAAGTTCGCACGAACGTTAGAACCCCATTGACATCTATGGGACTCGAACGTTCGAAATCAAAAGTGCTCATTTTAAAGGCTAATTTGCATGGTATTGTCCTAAAAAGGGTTTGGGGACCCGGGTCCTACCCCAGGGGACATGTATCAATGCAAAAAAAACTTTTAAAAACGGCCGTTTTTTCGGGAGCAGTGATTTTAATGATGCTTAAAGTAAAAAAAAAAAAAAAGTGAAATATTCCTTTAAATATCGTACCTGAGGGGTGTCTATAGTATGCCTGTAAAGTGACGCGTGTTTCCCGTGTTTAGAACAGTCCCTGCACCAAATGTCATTTTTAAAGGAAAAAATCTCATTTAAAACTGCTTGCGGGTTTAATGTAATGTCGGGTCCTGGCAATATGGATGAAAATCAGTGAGACAAACGGCATGGGTACCCCCCAGTCCATTACCAGGCCCTTTGGGTCTTGTATGGATATTAAGGGGAACCCCGCACCCAAATTAAAATAAGGAAAGGTGTGGGGCCACCAGGCCCTATATACTCTGAACAGCAGTATACAGGCTGTAGGTTTGTTGTTAAGTAGAATCTCTTTGTAATTTTGAATGGGTACATTTTTAACGTGTTTAGCTCCAGCCAAAAAATCTTTTTTAAGCTTTTTGGAAAACATAGGGAAGGGTTATCACCCCTGTGACATTTGTTTTGCTGTCTTTCCTCCTCTTCAGAAGATTTCACCTCACTTTTTGTCCCAATGGATTGGAAAGCATCAGTGGAAAGGAGAAATGTTTTTCCCATATTAACTCTTACAGGAGAGAATTTCCCTTCCTAGGATTAGATTTATTCTCACTTCCTGTTGTCTCCTTCCGTTTGCAAGTAGGAGTCGTTTGTAAGTTAGTTGTTTGAAAGTAGGGTCCTGCCCTATATACTCAGCAGAAATTTGGGCCTTAGGTGTTGCTGTGGCCACAACACTGTAAGCCCTCACAGGGCTCTGCTGTGAAATATTAGATCAAGAATTGTAATTACATGCCCCTGTTGAACAGGAGCTGAAAAATTAGGCCTTAGGCACTGGTGCTGGTGCCACAACACTGCAACCCCTCACAGACACTCTAGTTGGAATGCAGGAACGAGCCCTGCTGCAAAGTATTACATCAAAAATCGTAATTACACGCCCCTGTTAAACAGGGGCTGAAAAATTGTGCCTTAGGCACTGGTGGTGGCACCCAGAACCAAAAATGTTCTTACAAGCTATCAGCGTGATGATTGAGGAGGAAGAGGATAATTACTCAGGGATAGTCACTCAGCATCAGCATAGGCAGTCTTTGAAGGGATCTGAGATTTCAAAAAAAATTATTCGGTTACATCAGCATCAGGTGCTTGGTAGCTGGTGGTGATCCAAGACTCATTCATTTTTATGAAGGTCAGTCGATCGACCGAGTCAGTGGACAGACGCACCCTGTGATCGGTTACCACGCCTCCAGCAGCACTGAATGTGCGTTCCGAAAGAACGCTGGATGCAGGACAGGCCAGTAGCTCAATTGCATACTGTGCAAGCTCTGGCCAGTGATCCATCCTCAAGACCCAGTAACCCAGAGGATTTTCGGTGGGAAAGGTGTCCAAGTCTGATCTTGCCCCTAGGTATTCCTGCACCATGTAAAACAGACGCTGGCGATGGTTGCTGGAACCGATCATACCTTGGGGCTGCGGACCAAAAAATTGTCTGAACGCATCGGTCAGACGGCCACCTTCTCCACCGCTCCTTCTTTGACTGACCGAAGCCTCAGCAACACGTTGTCCAGAAACAGGAGTTTGTAACCTCCCAGTCTCTGGGAATGCGTTGCACAGACCTTTCTGCAAGGCCTCCCAAAGATGTTTCATCCTCTGCTCCCTCTGCGATGGCAAGATAAGGTCCGCAACCTTACCCTTCTAACGTGGATCAAGGAGGGTTGCCAGCCAGTATTGGTCCTTCTCCTTGATACCACGAATACGAGGATCCTTACGCAGGCTTTGCAGGATCAGGGAGGCCATGCAGCGTAGGTTTGCTGAGGCATTCGGTCCGGAGTCCTCTGGGTCACTAAGGATGACATGGTCCGCAGCCACCTCCTCCCAGCCACGTACAAGTCCATGTGTTTCTTGGGACCGATCCCTTAAAGACTGCTGCTGATGCTGAGTGCCAGGCTCCACCTCCATACTGACACAATCTTCCTCCTCCTCCTCCTCCTCTTCCTCCTCGTCCTCTTCCTGTGTGATCGGCGGGCACGCAGGAACACTGTCTGGATAAAGGGGGCCTTGAGAGCTAAGGAAGTCCTCCTCTTCCTGCCTCTGTTCTGCCTCAAGTGCCCTGTCCATTATTCCACGCAGCGTGTGCTCCAACAGGTGGACAAGGGGGACAGTGTCACTGATGCATGCACTGTCACTGCTCACCATCCTCGTGGCCTCCTCAAATGGTGACAGGACAGTGCATGCATCCCTGATCATGGCCCACTGGCGTGGGGAAAAAAAACAAGCTCCCCTGACCCTGTCCTGGTGCCATAGTCGCACAGGTACTCATTGATGGCCCTCTGCTGCGTGTGCAGCCGCTGCAGCATGGCCAACGTTGAGTTCCACCTGGTGGGCATGTCACAGATTAGGCGGTTCTTGGGCAGGTTAAACTCCTTTTGGAGGTCCGTCAGCCGAGCACTGGCATTATATGACCGGCGGAAATGCACACAGACTTTCCTGGCCTGCCTCAGGACATCCTGTAAGCCCGGGTACCTGCCCAAGAACCGCTGCACCACCAAGTTAAGGACGTGAGCCAAACAGGGCACATGGGTCATTTGTCCCTGTCGGAGGGCAGAGAGGAGGTTGGTGCCATTGTCGCAAACCACCATTCCTGCCTTAAGTTGGCGTGGCGTCAACCACCTCTGAACCTGCCCCTGCAGAGCTGACAGAACCTCTGCCCCAGTGTGGCTCCTGTCCCCCAAGCACACCAGCTCAAGCACCGCATGGCATCTTTTGGCCTGCGTACTTGCGTAGCCCCTTGAACGACTACGGAGCACCGCTGGTTCCGAGGAAGAGGCCATGGAGGAAGAAGAAGATGAGGGGGTGGAGGAGAGAGGTGTGTCACAATCATTAGCATTTTGGAGGCGTGGTGGCGGAACAACCTCCAACACTACTGCACCTTGTCCTGCATCCTTCCCAGCTGCCAGCAGAGTCACCCAATGCGCCGTGAAACTTAGGTAACGTCCCTGTCCATGCCTGCTGGACCATGAGTCAGCGATAATATGCACCTTACCGCTGACCGCCCTGTCCAGCGAGGCATGGATATTGCCTTCCACATGCTGGTAGAGAGCCGGAATCGCCTTCTGTGAGAAAAAGTGGCGTTTGGGTACCTGCCACTGAGGAACCGCACATTCCACAAACTCACGGAAGGGGGCAGAGTCTACCAACTGAAAAGGCAGCAGTTGAAGTGCTAGCAATTTTGCCAAGCTAGCATTCAACCGTTGGGCATGTGGATGGCTGGGAGCAAACTTCTTTCGGCGGTGCAGCAGCTGGGGCAGGGAAATTTGCCTGGTACAATCTGACGTCGGTGTACCAAAATCAGATTGCCCACAAGTACGTGGCTGTGACACACCTAATTCTACACCTTCATTCCTCTCAGTGCAGGTCTCAGAGAGGACTGAAGGTCTAGTGGGGTTGGAAATCTCAGCTGATGAGGAGCAAGCAGAGGTCCTCTTTGTTCTTTGGTGTGGGTCTTTTAGATACGCTTGCCAACGAACTGCATGGCAGGTCAACATATGTCTGGTCAAGCATGTGGTACCCAAGCGGGAGATGTTTTGGCCACGCGAGATACGCTTGAGACATATGTTGCAAATAGCAGCGGTGCGATCTGATGCACTCGTCTCAAAAAAGGCCCACACCAAAGAACTTTTTGAATAACGCGCAGAGACTGCAGCGCCCTGCACATGTGGAGCTTTGGGGTGTGATGCAGTCAATGTGCTGCCCTTAGGCTGGCCCCTGGAGGGCATCCTGCCTCGTTGGTGATGTGCCGCCTCCTCCTCCTCCTCCTCCTCCTCTCTACTATCAGGCACCCACGTTGAGTCAGTGACCTCATCATCCCCTCCCTCCTCATCACTGGAGCAAACCTGGCAGTATGCTGCAGCAGGGGGAGCATGACTGCCAGATTGCTGTCCTTCTTGGGCACCCCCTCTGTCCGTGCTCGTGTTACTGCCTTCATCGAGCTCAGTATCATCATCAGAGCCTTCCAAACGCTGGGCATCCTCCTGGAGCATGTACCCAACACTGTGGTCAAACAGTTCGAGGGACTCCTCAGGAGGACATGGTGGGGCTAGGGAAGGAGTCACTGATGACATTGAGCCGAGGGAAGAGGCCACTGCTTTGCCAGACAAAGTACCCTGGGCATGGGTGAGAGAGGATGAGGAGGATGAGGACGGCTTGGTCATCCACTCGACCAAGTCTTCCGCATGTTGCGGCTCAACATGGCCAGCTGCCGAAAAAAAGGCCAAGCGTGTCCCATGGCCACGTGCTGATGAGGATGCACCGTCTCCACGACCAGCACTAGACACAGAGCCTGCTTGCCCTCTCTTATTGGCTTGTGACTGTCTGCCTCTCCTTCTTGGCCTTCTAGACATACTAATGGCCTGTAGCTGCACTAAGCTGGGATATATATATATATATATATATATATATATATATATATATATATATATATGTACTGATACTGCAGCTAGCAAAATCAACTGCCTGCCTGTAGTATGAGAACACCACCAACCTTCTACAGGTAGCTTTAGCTGAACACTGTGAGGTGGACGCACCCCACTAACTTGTAGGTTTAGCAGAACACTGTGAGCAGGACGCACTGCACTAACTGTAAATAGTCTAGCTGCCTGACTGTGGTACTAATAGGATCAAAAGAACACCAGCAATTTTCTTCAGGTAGCTGTATTTACTGTAACAAGACAAGCCTGCCTGTCAGTAAGAAGATAACAGAAACGGATCTAGCTGAACACTGTGAGCAGGACGCACCCCACTAGCTTGTAGGTTTAGCTGAACACTGTGAGGTGGACGCACCCCACTAACTTGTAGGTTTAGCTGAACACTGTGAGCAGGACGCACCCCACTAACTTGTAGGTTTAGCAGAACACTGTGAGCAGGACGCACTGCACTAACTGTAAATAGTCTAGCTGTCTGACTGTGGTACTAATAGGATCAAAAGAACATCAGTAATTTTCTTTAAAATACTGTAACAAGACAAGCCTGCCTGTCAGTAAGAAGATAACAGGAACGGATCTAGCTGAACACTGTGAGCAGGACGCACCCCACTAGCTTGTAGGTTTAGCTGAACACTGTGAGGTGGATGCACCCCACTAACTTGTAGGTTTAGCTGAACACTGTGAGCAGGACGCACCCCACTAACTTGTAGGTTTAGCAGAACACTGTGAGCAGGACGCACTGCACTAACTGTAAATAGTCTAGCTGCCTGACTGTGGTACTAATAGGATCAAAAGAACACCAGCAATTTTCTTCAGGTAGCTGTATTTACTGTAACAAGACAAGCCTGCCTGTCAGTAAGAAGATAACAGGAACGGATCTAGCTGAACACTGTGAGCAGGACGCACCCCACTAGCTTGTAGGTTTAGCTGAACACTGTGAGGTGGACGCACCCCACTAACTTGTAGGTTTAGCTGAACACTGTGAGCAGGACGCACCCCACTAACTTGTAGGTTTAGCAGAACACTGTGAGCAGGACGCACTGCACTAACTGTAAATAGTCTAGCTGCCTGACTGTGGTACTAATAGGATCAAAAGAACACCAGCAATTTTCTTCAGGTAGCTGTATTTACTGTAACAAGACAAGCCTGCCTGTCAGTAAGAAGATAACAGAAACGGATCTAGCTGAACACTGTGAGCAGGACGCACCCCACTAGCTTGTAGGTTTAGCTGAACACTGTGAGGTGGATGCACCCCACTAACTTGTAGGTTTAGCTGAACACTGTGAGCAGGACGCACCCCACTAACTTGTAGGTTTAGCAGAACACTGTGAGCAGGACGCACTGCACTAACTGTAAATAGTCTAGCTGCCTGACTGTGGTACTAATAGGATCAAAAGAACACCAGTAATTTTCTTTAAAATACTGTAACAAGACAAGCCTGCCTGTCAGTAAGAAGATAACAGGAACGGATCTAGCTGAACACTGTGAGCAGGACGCACTGCACTAAATGTAAATAGTCTAGCTGCCTGACTGTGGTACTAATAGGATCAAAAGAACACCAGTAATTTTCTTCAAAATACTGTAACAAGACAAGCCTGCCTGTCAGTAGGAATATAACAGGAACGGATCTAGCTGAACACTGTGAGCAGGACGCACTGCACTAAATGTAAATAGTCTAGAAGATAACAGGAACGGATCTAGCTAAACTGAATACAGTGTATATATATATATATATGCAACACCTGGGATGCATATATATACACAATACACTTTAAGTGCAGCTAACTGACTGACTGTCCTGCCTAATCTAGCTAACTCAAATGAAATGACACTGTCTCTCTCTCTCTCTAAGCACACCGGAACACACTGCACAGGGCCGCCGTGCAGGCGGCCTTATATAGTGTGGGGCGTGTACTAAATCCCCTGAGCCATAATTGGCCAAAGCCTCCTTGGCTTTGGCCAATTATGGCTCTCTGTTAAGGCGGCGCTGTGATTGGCCAAGCATGCGGGTCATAGTGCATGCTTGGCCAATCATCAGCAAGCAATGCACTGCGATGCCGCAGTGAATTATGGGCCGTGACGCGCCACACGAATTTGGCGCGAACGGCCCATATCGTTCGCAATTCGGCGAACGATCGAACAGCCGATGTTCGAGTCGAACATGGGTTCGACTCAAACACGAAGCTCATCCCTAGTCTTCAGTACAACAGAAAATCTTGTTATGGGTAGGTGAATTTGCCCATCACCTGACAGCGTGCACTGGCTCGCTTTCATTAAAATGTATTATAAAATTCCTGCTGCTGATACTACAGACTAAACTTTTAAGTGTCATCTGGCCTAAAAAAATTGATATCTGTAACCATTACCAGCTCCTGCCACCCCTCCGGGCCTATTCCATTGTTCTAGCAATGCAAAGATGCCACACAATGTTTCCTGAATTGCTTGACCTCAGCTGAAAATTTTCTGTTTGCTACAGGGAGAAATCCTGAGATGCGACTGCTTACATACCGGTCTAACCACTGCACAATATTTTTGGCTACTGTCTCTTAGAAAGTATACTCTAATTTCTATTGCAAGATAAAACATGCCTCGTCCCTTCCTCTTATACTGTGGCTTAACCAAGCTGCTTATATATTATGCAGCCACTGTGCGATATTTTTTGTTTCTGTCTCTCAGAAAGTACACTCTAATTTCTATTTCAAGATAAAAACTTGTCTTATCTTTAACTCTAAAAATGGTGGCTTAACCAAGGTGGTTACATAGTATTCAGCCACTAAAAAATATTTGTGGCTACAGATTTTCAAAAAATACACTCCAGTTTTTTTGCAATATAAAATCACTCTCTTGTTTCTGCCAATATAAGTTCCTTTTCTGTCCTGACGCTAGACAATTTCTACTAAAAACATACCTGAAATCTCAAGAATTTTGAATATTTTTGGAATACCTGGGGGTACAGAGATGGGAAGAAGTTTTGGGTATGTGGGGTTGTGGTTTTGACATATTAAACTTTTAAGACAATGGTGTATGATACTGTGGGGAAAGAAGCAGGAAATTGAGGATTTCCTATATATCCTTCAAGGCATTGGACTTAGGCCAGCCATAGACGGTTCGAATCTAAGTCGGTTCAGCAGGAACCAGTCTAGATTCGAACCATATATGTGCAGGCTGAATGTACCCAACCTGATCAATCGAGCAACTTGGGTACAACCAGCCTGCCAGATTTTACATATGATTATCGCTAGTGGCTGGTGTAGCCACTAACAATAATGTCTGTCTTCTCCTAGTGGGGATGGCTTTCCCTGCCCCCCCTGCCAAGAGAATACAATGGCTCAGCGGGAGGAATTCCCCTGTCAACACTGTCTTGGTGTCAGGAAATACATTTTCTTTGTATATAACCAGCCTTAATAATAACCTGCCTAATCCATCTAGAAATAGTGAAAGGAGGTGCAGGACATTGTGGGAGCCAACAGGTGGTTCAATCAGAATCCAAGTTTTCGATAGAAGCAGTGGCCAAAATGTAAACTCACACCATGCATACCACATCAGTGTAAAGAAGGGTGAAATCTGCTTTTAGTAGAGAGAGATCATTCATCACCTAAGAATACCAGCAGAACTTTGAGGATTGCTGGGAGCAGGAAGGGTTATATGGGCTGTTCTAACAACTTTGTTTGACAGTGCCCACACCTAAAGATGGCAGCAAATAACCCATGGTCTTGATTCATGGAAGCATGTGTCCTGTACTGTACAATGAAGAAAATCCTTCTTTTTTTTTTCTTTAACCACTTCAGCTCAGGAAGGTTTTACCCACTTCCTGACCTGGCCATTTTTTGCGAGACGGCACTGCGTTGCTTTAACTGACAATTGAGAGATGTTCGCTATAAACAAAAAAAAGACAGACTATATTGAAAAAAAAAAACTATATTTTTTACTTGCTGCTATAGAACATACCCAATAAAAAAAATAAAAAGTCTTCATCAATTTAGGCCAATTTGTATTCTGTTGCACATTTTTGGTAAAAGAAATACCAAAAAGCGTATATTGATTGGTTTGAGCAAAAGTTATAGCATCTACAAACTATACGATAGATTTAGGGACTTTTTTTTAAAAGTTTTTACTAGTAATGGCGGTGATCTGCGTTTTTAGCGGGACTTTGACATTGCAGCGGACAAATCTGACACTTAGGGACACTTTTTGGGGACCAGTGACACCAATACACTAATCAGAGCTAACAAAAAAAAAATGCACTGATACTGTATAAGTGACACTGGCAGGGAAGGGGTTAACATCAGGGGCAATCAAAGGGTTAACGATGTCCCCTATGAGTGTTTTCTTACTCTGTAGGGGACAGATGCACTCAAGGAAGAGACACATCTGTCTCTTCTTTCGTCGACCGTCCTTCTTTCTCTCCAGCGAGCGATCGCAGGTGGCTGGCAGAAATCGCAGCTAGGGGCCCGCTGATTGGCTCCCACTATGTCCAATCACAGTGGGAGCATGGATCCGGTGGCGCACGCGCGCCCCAGAGCCGTGCTCGAGAATCACGTACAGGTACGTAATTTTGTGCTTAAGGGCTTCCACGTACAACTTAAAAGCATCTCCCAAGCATGTAAATTAAAGAATTTGTGTTTTTTTTCCAAGTCTCTCTTAAAGCTGCATTAGAAGAACCCTCTCCCCGCTGTATGGTATTTTTTTGGATTAAATGTTTTGCTTTGCCATTAATGCCAGTAGTTTGCCTATTACCTCAAAAATATGGCCAGAATTTAAGAACAAGGTCACCGACCTATAGGCTCTGAGATTTGTCTCATGATTAAAGTTTGACGAACTTCAAACCAGATTTGCCAAATCCAGACACATTCTCAGGCCCATCCTTAGTATCAGTGGGTTACTGGAAGTGAAGGACTCTTTTCTCAGACAATGAATGTGAAGGCTAATTAGTGGCTCTGGGCTATGATGAAAGAATGAAAGGAATATACTATGTCTAGTATGCTGTGGCCCTTAGTGGCTTTTTGTTGAACACGGGGACAAGTTGAGTATTTGCAGTATTTCGTTCTAATGCAAAGGATGGGCATTCTTTGGAGCAGTGTTTCACAAACTTTTTTCAGTCAAGGCACCCTTTAAAATTATAGACAATCTCAAGGCACCCTTTAAAATTATGGAAGTCTCGTGGCACCCCATTCTAAAATTTAAAAAACGATTCTAATATTTTCACATAATTCAGCAACATCCACACATAGGACACTCAATGTTAGAGGTGATTTATTCTTCCAAATCAAATACACTTTTGCACACTGGTACTAAGTATTCCAATATTTCCCTTCTCCCTCAATTTCTCCCCAATCAGTCAGCTAATGTGACCCCAGTACTGAGGGAGAGAGGCACAGGAGGGTCAAACAAGCATGCTGTGGAGGCGACAGACATCCTCCTTATCAACTGACGTCATTATTGGTTGTTAGGATGCCAGTGTCTAGAAAGTCGTAATGGTGCACATAGAAAACCTATGGGTTTGTGCAACTACAAGTCAGGCTTGATCCACCTGCTGGCTTGTATACAATTTTTTATTAAATTTTAGGGATTTTTCCAAGGCACCCCTGAAGAAACCTCAAGGCACACCAGGATGCCTGGACACCCTGGTTGAAAAAGGCTGCTTTGGAGGACAAGGAGAACAAATACACTTAATCAAGACTTGCTAAAGAGAGAGGGAATGCCCATGCTCTTGGTATTTTCTAACCGTAATGTTTTCAGAATTTCTCTACCATTAAATGAATCACATTTTTTACTTGGGGGAAAAAAACTGCACTTAATGCTAAAATTAAATCCAATAAATTGAACCTGTGTGAACTTAGCAATCAATTAAAAAAAAATTGTGATGAATGTATGTGTAACAGCCGCAGATCGAACACAAAAATAGTGTGACAAATATACTATACAAATACTGTTGCGCTGTGTATATGTTTCAGTGTTAATCAATCTTTCAGTAAATAGAACTTTCAACAAATTAAATCATCAGTCCCATCCAACTGATCAAAATATCACCAACAGAAAAGTAAGAAAATACAAATAAAATTAACACTACATGTGAACTATTTGTAATAAGTCCACCAGTGTATCGTATCAACCAAAATGTCTCCTGTGCATTCCTCCACCTTGTCAGATACAGCCTATTACCAAAATCCAAGACCCCAAATCATAGGTAATCTAAACGAGCTCAGAGGTGTGTGGACCTGGTTGATGAGTCTTCACAGAGGAACCACAGGATGCACCAACAGCAATGGAATTATGTATCTTCTCCACTTTGGCAGTGTCACAGCCACCAAAAAAAAAGCAGATGACAGCATCCATAGTGTAAAACAACCACATTTATTTCAATAAAAAAAGCTCTTTAATTAGACAAATTAAGTGGTCGTCTCAGGCCTTGCACTCATGGGGACCTCGCAGCTACCCCAGTTTTGAGGGACAGGGGACCTGTCCCTCCTTGCTGTTCTCAAGCAACATTAAGAGCCCTGTGTCACTTAAGTGGGCCTTGCGGTGGTCAAACAGCTGATTTGAAGCGTGACTTAATTTTCGAGGCGACAGGACACCTTAATGCTGCTGTGCACAGGCAGCATTAAGAGCCTTGACACACTCGCCTCTCGCGTTGCATCCGCGCGTGTCACCCCTCCCATCTACTGCATGAGAATCTCAAGCTGGGAAGCCCTACTGAGGATCTCAATCTGAGAAGGCCTGCTGCGTAGCTGATGGACAGATGGGTTTTCGCCATTATGGGACTGAGTGGGGCCTCATGTCTACATTTTGCCGAAGGCCTCGCAAAGCCTACAGCCACCTCTGAAAAGCTGTACATTATATCTACTTACAAAATAATCAGTATAATGCGCTGGACAGAGCCTGTGCTGATGTCATCACGTACGCCAGAGTCGGTAACAGCAGTGCTGGTTATTTGAATTGATATGTACAGTACATTATCTTTGGTCATTGTAGCTGCTCCAGATGTCATTAGTGGTGTGCACTGGTTACATAGTGGTTAGTCTATGGATCGTGGGACATTATTGGCAATCATACCCTAGTGCAGGGACATTCTTGCTAAGGCAGTAGTGGTGCAGCACAGATATTTATGTTAAAGAAGTTGAATAACTAGTATAGCAGTGACTGCACCACCGGCATCTTATGGATGATGATTGAATATTTGCAGGGTAATTAGACTGTTGGATGCATATTTCTATTTTTTGTTCAGACACTCCACAATGAATGACTGATGACTATAAGTATAAGCAGTAGAAGGAGATGGTGTAGACCCTTGCTGCTGGAGAAGGTGAGGCTGACTCTGAATAACAGAGGAACTACTACCCCTCCTTCCTCATTATCACTTCAGCGCCCAGCCGGGATTTCCTTGATAAAAAGAACTAGGCAACAGCAGCAAATAATGATGGTTAAGTTTATAAATTCAAATGGAAACTGTAAGAAGACGAATGGTGGACCTATATCTGGTCACTAGACTTTTCTTACAGGAGAGTGAGATTATATATTAGGGGAAGTTTGAGAATGTGTGCCTGGACTCATGTGGATTAGGTATTACTTAAAAATTGCACACAGTAATGTGTATGTCATCTGAGTGGCTGGAGACCGCAATAGTCATAATTTGCACTATTACTCTGAGGAAAATACAGCATAACTAATAACTGAGGTGCATAAATTATTAGCAGTTCTACCTCAGGAAAGACAATGTACTGTGTGGCTGATCTTTTTCAACACTGCCCTCCTCATGGAAGTCTTCTCCTCATCAGCCTGAGCCTGTGTCCAGTTAACATAAATGTAGGCACCCTCAGTCTACAGTAGGAAATCATAGTTTTAGCTCCTCTGTAGGCAGAGGAGCTGGGGTTAATTGTTGTGCTGGTCAGAGCTTTTAAGAGCTGAGTCTCTGTTTCTTCCCCCTGGCTTCTGGAATTGCTGCTTAGAGGGCGGAATAGCAGGAATTAGGCCTGAATATTTATGGAGTCTCCTCCAATCCCTGGGTGGGGAGAAGGTGGGGAGATAGGCCATAAATATTCTGGAGCTTGGCAGCAGGGGAGCCGTTGCCTGAAGGGGACCCCTGTGCTGGGGGGCTCTGCCCCTGGGCAGAAGACGGAGCAGGAGAGAGAGAGAAAATCAGGAGCAGCTGAAGACTCACCTCCCTTGGGACAGCAGGCCACACCTTGCCCCTAACCTTAGTTCCCCAGGTACCACCATAAAAACTTATTAATAGGAAAAAAAACACACATACATCATATATGGCAAAAAATGGCCGCGGTAATTTTATTGGTTACAAAAAATTCATATAAATAAACATAATAATTCCAATTTTCCAAATGAAATTAAATATTTAACAGCAAAACCTTTGCCCAGTTTTCAGAACACGGGCTACTCAACCTTTATTTACAAAGAAATACGTCCCCCCCGGAATCCGGGGTGACCCAACCACATAAAATACACGGCGACAGGGAGGGAGGGAGGGAGTTTCTTCTCTTCCAGGTCCAGCTGCTGCAAGAGGAAGTACAGACCCTCTGCAGCCCCTTTTATCACTTCTCCCAGGAATACCAGAACCTTCCCTGGGATCTGATTGGGCCACCTGCAACTCAGGTATGCATTTAAAGGCACAGCACACTAAATACCTGCTAACCTAAACTATCACCAGGGCTGGGTGACCACCGTCCCAAAAAAGGGGGCTCTAATGGTGCGCCCCCTTTTAAGTATGGAACAGCAGGCCACACCTTGCCCCTAACCTTAGTTCCCCAGGTACCACCATAAAAAGTTATTAATAGGAAAAAAAACACACATACATCATATATGGCAAAAAATGGCCGCGGTAATTTTATTGGTTACAAAAAATTCATATAAATAAACATAATAATTCCAATTTTCCAAATGAAATTAAATATTTAACAGCAAAACCTTTGCCCAGTTTTCAGAACACAGGCTACTCAACCTTTATTTACAAAGAAATACGTCCCCACCAGCCAGACTTGTGCAACCAGGCCGGCCTACCCCAAATACGCGGCCCTCTCAATGCTGCTTTGCAAGCCAAGATTAAAGATATCTGCACCTACATCTGAAAGGTGGACCCCATCCTGCCTATAAAAACCTGGGATGCCCCCTTCCAGATCCACGTACCTATAAGAAAATCCCCCCAAAAGTGGCATAAATTTTGCCAACGCCCGATTGACCCTCTTCCTCATCTTCTCCATTACTTTGGAAAACGGGGAAGACAGCCAAGCGAAACGAGGAACAATTTCTGAAAATACAATGATCGTACCTGGGGAAGTCAAATGGAACCTATACAGATCCTGTTTAATCATAAATAAAAGGTCTAAAGTACGAACTGAACCCAAATCATTGCCTCCCAGATGGACTATCAAAATTGAAGGCGGTGGCCAAACCTGATGTAACTGAGACAAATGAAAAAATAAATGTTGCCACCGCAAACCTCTTATTCCTTTCCAATACAGATTGAAGAATTCCGGCAGTAACAATAGGTTGACAAAATACCTGCGTTGGGCCGCACGTTTCCGAGCCCAATATATGTATGAGTGGCCCAGAATCCAAACACAATGCTGAAAACCTGGAAAATTAAAGTGACAAGTTAGGTCTAATATATCTCTTAAAACAGTTTGACCTCCACCTTCCCAAACCCATTATGGTTTTGGCTGGCAACCCCTTTTCAGCAGCGTCAGACGCTGCTCCTATTCTGAATGAATGTGAGGAAAACTTGAAATCTTGTAGACCCAATTTCCCAAGACAGCGTTTCAGAACATAAGCAAATTGGTACCTAGTTAAAGGAGACTGGTCCCAATAACTGAGAAAATGAGTCGCCCCCGCCGGACGTGCGGCGAGGAAACCGGTAACTAGCGCCACCAGAAAAACTGAGGCGTCACTCCATGCCGACACTGTCACCCATTCCCCCTGCCCCAGCTGGTCCGTTTTCGACCGTCTCAGAAAAACCTGCACGCGACCATGGTCAACTAGCACATGCTCCGACCACAAACCCAAGGAGCTCAGCTTGGATCCAGGAAGCAGGTCAGAAACCCGAAAGGCACCAAAATAAAACAACACAAAAGTTACTTTAAACAACAAAGCCTCATAGCCGCTAAAACATACCCCCAACGTGGCATCGCACAAGCGCCTAAGCAGAGATAAACCAATAGGACGCCTGTCATCCGGGACAAAAGTTGATCTTCGATAGCCTTTCAAGGCCTGCTTTACCAGGAAAAAGCTAGAGCAGGACGGGAGACCCCTCATCCTGAAGAAAAATGATACTCCTGCCAGGGTCTTAGCCAGAGAACCATAAGAGGGCTGGCCTTCCATCAGAAAAGCCAAAAAGGCCAAAACAGCCTGCTCCTCGGGAGACTCCCAATCAAAACCCGCATTTCCAGCGAATAGCATCCACTTCCTCCAAGCCACGGAGTAGTCTGCCCACGTACGGGAAGAAACTGAGCATTTAACGGCATCCATCACTCCCGCTAAATTAGCTCCCACAAGTATGCCGGGCATTGCGTTCCTTCCGCGTCCGCCCCTGGGAGCAGCTCCCGAAAACGCTGCATCTGGAAACGGGAAAGAGAGTCAGCCAGATTATTCAAAACCCCCGGCGTGTACTTCGCCTTGATCCAAATGTTAAATTTTAAACATAAAAAGACCAAATGCCGCAAAATCTTAACCACCCAGAGAGAGCTGGAAGAAAGACAGTTGACAGCGAAGAGGACCCCTTTATTGTCCGTTTCTACCAGAATCCGCCGGTTGGCAAAAAACTCTCCCCAAAGCGCCACGGCCACTAAAACTGGAAAAAGCTCTAACAGCACGACGTTCCTAGTAGCCTTCATTCGAATCCATGCCTCCGGCCAAGCCCCACAGCTCCAATGCGATCCCCAAATTGCCGCAAAACCCTTGGAGCCTGCTGCGTCAGTGAACAGACGAAAATCAGGAGCAAAGATAAAATCTGATTGAAAAAAGGAACGCCCGTTAAAAGTCGCCAAAAAATCAGCCCACACTACTAAATCATCTTTGAGGGAAGCCGTTAAACGGATGTGAGCAAAAGGAGATTTCAAACCTGCAGTTGCCATGTACAATCTCCTAGAAAAAATCCTCCCAACTGGCATGATTTTTCCAGCAAAAGCCAGGAGACCTAGTAATGACCGCATCTCCTTCAATAACACCTTACGTCTCCGCAAAAATGCTGCAATAAGGTTCCTCATCTTGTCTACCTTAGCCTGCGGCAAACTAAATTCTTCCACCTCGGTATCGATCAATATACCTAAAAACTCCATGGAAGTTGCAGGATAACAAGTTTTCTCGGCAGCCAGAGGAACCCCAAAATGTTCTGTAACAACCACAAATAACTGCAGAAGACGAAAACAGATGTCAGAATTTGCCGAGCAGATAAACAAAAAATCATCTAGGTAGTGTGCAATCGAATCCTGACCAGACTCAAAACACATAACCCAATGAATGAAAGTAGAAAAAGTTTCAAAATATGTACAAGACAAAGAACATCCCATAGGAAGACATTTGTCAAAAAAATAAAACCCGTCAAAATAAAAACCCAAAGAACTGAAAGCTGCCGGGGCAATGGGTAAGAGCCTGAAAGCCGACTTCACATCGGCTTTTGCCAACAATGCCCCCCGGCCGCATGCTTTAATTTTGCCCACTGCTTCATCAAAAGTCGCATAAGCGACTGAACACAGCGAATCGTCAATCTCATCATTCAACGAGCCCCCTTTCGGGAAAGAAAGATGCTGTATTAAACAAAATGAATTTGGTTCCCTCTTGGGGACCACACCTAGCGGTGAGATGCGAAAATCGCTAAAAGGGGGGAATTTGAACGGGCCAGCCATGCGACCTTCTGCAATTTCTTTGGAAACTTTTTCCCTCACTACTTCAGGAAACTGCCTAACTGACTTCAGATTATCCACAATAGTACAACCAGAGCCAGTAAAAGCAGGAAGAGGAAAACCAAAAGAAAACCCTTCAATTAGTAAAAGCGCTTTCACCCTGTTTGGGTATAGATCCAGCCAAGGGCGCATGTTTTCCAGCCTCACTGGTGTGCAGGCTCTTGGGAAAAATATCGCGCTGAGACGGGACCCCCACCGCTGTTTTCCTAAAACATTTCACCACAGGATGGGGCCCTGCGCAAAAAAAACACTCATGTCTATACTTACAAGAAGTATTAAAACGACACTGACTCTCATTGAACGAAAAACACCAACCCCTGCGATACCCTGGAGAAACCTGAGTACCCGGATTAGCAGGGAAATGCCGCATACTAGGCGCTCTCTGAGGCAAGATTAAATTAAGCCATAAGCCCACGTCTTTCCTTCCCCATCTTAAAGATGGGTGGACCGCTAGCTTCTGGCGAAAAGACTCGTCATAAGCGTACCAGCCCAGACCTCCAAAATTCTTGTAAGCCTCCAAGACGTGGTCCAAGTGCTGGAACAAACCCCCGCTCAATTCTGGGTGCTTCTCGACCAGAACGCTTGCAAAAACAAAAAATGCCTGTAACCAATTATTAAACGATCGTGGTACCGTTCTGCGCCTATCTTCCTCCTGCTCCCCTTTTTTATCTGATTTCAAATTAAATTCTTTTGCAGTGGGAAGAAGAGATAAAACTTCCACAAATTCTCCCCGCCAGATTTTTTCTTTAACCGCCGAAGGGAGATGGTACCCCAAAGGAGAAATTTCACAAGGCATAACCCCTTTTAAACATGCCTCAGGGACTGACAAGATATCCCTAACAGGAGTGTGCATGTGTGCATCCCCAATGTGTGTACTGCCTGACTGACTGAATGACACAGGAGCAGGGACATTTACAGGTGCAGAGATTTTAAAGCTAGCAGAGTCAGACCCAGAGGGGGAGACAGCCAGAGAAGGAGGAAGAATAGGAGAGGCAATACCAGCAGCAGAGAGAGCATGAGAGATAGCTGACAGGTAACCCAAAATATCATTCACAGTGGATTTTTGTAACTCACCCTGCCCAGCTGATGACACCTCCCCCGCTGGGACACTCATGCTTGTCTGTAGGCTGTGGAACAGTGCACCTGGGACCAGGTCACTCTGAGGAGCCGACCGCTGAGGAGTAGCTGTTGCTTGAGAGCCTGCAGCAGACACAGGCAGCTCAGTCCTCTCCTGTCGCTCTTCTTGTGGCGCCGAGTGTCCTCTTCCCCTCCTCCTGGCTGGCGACTGAGTGCAGGTCCGCCTCTTCTGTCCCAACCGTCTCCCGGGCACCGCCGCCATGCTTCTCCTCTTTTCTGCACGCGCCCGCCTGGCGGCTTGTTCTTCTCCTCCTCGGGCCACCAGACGCTCCGGAGGGACGCTCCGCCTTGCTCTTCTCTGAGGTGAGGGCTGGACTGGCTGAGCCTCTCTCACCTCTGCGTTCTGCTAAATGTCCTCTGTGACAGACAGCGCCAGGCAGCATCGCATCCATTCCTCTCCGCCCTGGCTCTCTGCTCTCTCCACAAAAGCCCTCACAAGGTCTTCCATCCGCACCGCTCGCAATGACAGGAAAGAGAACCGTTTTAAAGGCAAGTCAGTCACTCTTTGCTCTCCAGGTCAGGCTGCAGTTTCTTCTCTTCCAGGTCCAACTGCTGCAAGAGGAAGTACAGACCCTCTGCAGCCCCTTTTATCACTTCTCCCAGGAATACCAGAACCTTCCCTGGGATCTGATTGGGCCACCTGCAACTCAGGTATGCATTTAAAGGCACAGCACACTAAATACCTGCTAACCTAAACTATCACCAGGGCTGGGTGACCGCCGTCCCAAAAAAGGGGGCTCTAATGGTGCGCCCCCTTTTAAGTATTCCAGCCTCAGCTAGGCTTAGCTGAAGTAATCTTGAAGGCCAAGATCAGGACCTGTTCAGCAGGAGGTCTGTGCAGAAGTCACTTGAGCCTCAGGATTCATCAGAGTGACTGAGTGAGTAACTTCAACCACTACACCCCAGAGCTTGAGAGAGGAGAAACAGCAAGGTTCAATACCCAGCTTGCTTACTACCAAGAGACCGCTTAGAGCCACTTGAAGCCAGTAATGCTACCCTACACCCTTTGCTTGAGCATGTAATGCCTGGTACACACGATGAGATTATCGGATGAATGATCGTCCAATTTTTTTTTTGTTTTTTTTGCATGCTGGTCTCATATCAAAAATGAAGAGTTTACTAAAGTTACGAAAATTCTTGTACGACAGAATACAAATTCGGAAGTGATGTAATGTGTCGTATCTGTATTGTATTTTCAAACGATAACTGTACTGATTAAACAAAAATTGTACGATCTGGTATTGTAAGAGAAAAATCTTTGTGCGTGTCCGAACAGATAATTTCAGATGAACTGCAGTGATCGGCTCAGATTATGTTTTTCTGATTGTGTGTACAGGCCTTAAGAAACAGACAGGTGCATCAGCATTTTCTACACAGAGGGCACCTGCTTCCAGTGTTTGGAACATTTTTGCTATTAGTTGCTGATCCATTTATTCTACGGAAGGACAGCATATTGATCTTTAGCAGCCGGAAGACAGTTTCAAGTCCTCAGTTTGCATTCAAATTACAGTTCTGGGCATCCCATATCTTCCTCTACCCATCCAAGTTCACCCCTCATAAACCAAAAACAAAACAAAACACCCTGGACTGGTTCTTGACTACTGTGCGAGTGCTGGAAAATTCCTTTTGCCTGGCTGTGCATGAAAGGGAAGACCCAAAAATCCAGCGGCCCTTACGGGGTAGCGCTGCCTTAATATTATTACCTGACTCCAAGCCGGGCTGATCATATAAAATAATATCAAAGCGAGAGACAGAAGTTTTGTCATCGGGTGTTTCTCACCCATCCTTATCTATCCCATCCTCAGCTTTTCTAACGACACCATGAATAGACATGTGCAATTTGTTTAGTTCCTAATCTTTTTTTTAGCGAATTTTGACAAATTCGCTGATTCGGAAACATCCGAATTAACGAAAACCCGTTTAACTAATTTTTCAGAATATTCATAAATTAGTAAATTCGTAAATTCATAAATTCAAAATTCGAAAATCAGAAAACCCGTAAATTAAAAAATCTGAAATAATAACTAACTATTAAATTATAGGTATTGGAATTTCCTTTCAAATTTGGCTGTTAGTGAACGTAACGAATACAAATTTATCCAAAGTTACGAATTATCCGAAATAACGAATGTCGTATCTAAACGAATAGAATGTAACGCATTAATAATAATAAATAACAATAATAATGAAAACTTTTTATTGTTATTATTTATTATTAATTTGTTCCGTTCCATTTGTTTAGATGCAACAGCCAAAATTGAAAGGAAATTCCAATACCTATTATTTAATAGTTAGTTATCATTAGGTAATTAGTTATTATTTAGAATTTTTGGATTTTGTTCTTTCGAATTTTTGGATCTTCCTATTTTCTGGATTTTCAAATTTACGAAGTTACAAATTTTCGAATTTATGAATTTTCGAATTTACGAATTGCGATCATAACCAATGACCCGAAAAACGAAAAAAAAAAGCAAATGAAACGAAAACTAACAAATTTTTTGGCAGTGCACATGTCTAACCATGAACACCACCAATGGAACTGTCCATCTTTCAATGTTTTTCTGCTCCTCGTTACACTTTTTTTCTTTTTTTTTTTATTTAAATTTCTTTATTTTAGTTGTCATACATACCGAGAAATGAACAATTCCATTAATCCATCAATCATATGAGCTCCAACGAATCCATTCAAAATCCAATTAACAGCATTACTCATATCTTAAATACATCTACAGAAAAAACAATAACTAGTTATTTGAGATAGTACCCATTCTATCTTCCGTTAGACCTGCTTCTCTTGTATGCCCTGACAACATACTTTACAAAGAAGAAAATCCTCTACATATCTGAAGAGGCAAAAGGAGAAAGTAAGAAGCCCCATGAGGAAAAGAATTCCTAAAAAAAAGAGAAAAAAAAATGAAAGAGAGAAGAAAAAAAAAAAAAAAAGCACCCCCAAGGCCCCCCACTCCTCTCTTTTTCAAATACTCTCAGGAGCAAAGAGGGAACTCCCTTCTTCTGAGAATTTAAATGTATTCCATTGGCCCCAAGTTTCTAAATATGTCTCCTTTCGATTTTGAGCCGATAATAACAAAACCTTCATCCTTAACTTCTTCAATTCGTGTGACCCATGTAAGAATTGTGGGAGGGCTCGTATCTCTCCACTGCCGTACGATACATGATCTAGCAGCGTTAATAAAATGGCGCAAAATTAATTTACTATATGTTTCCCCCGGTATGTTTGAGACATGTAATAAAAATAGGGCTGGATCTTCTGGGAGGTTATACTCAGTAAATTTCTGTGCTATCTGCCGTATCTCCCTCCAGAAGTACTCTAGTTTTGGGCAGGACCAAAGAACGTAGAGTAGAGTCCCTCTTTCCTCCTGACACCTCCAGCATTTGTCCGGGATCTCCGGAAAGAGTTTATTAAGTAATGAGGGTGTACGGTACCATCTTGTCATTATTTTAAAATTCGTTTCTTGGATTCTTGTGGATATTGAAGATTTCAACGCAAGATTTACTATCTGCCTATGTTGGCAAAAGACAAATGAAACGAAAACTAACAAATTTTTCGGCAGTGCACATGTCTAACCATGAACACCACCCATGGAACTGTCCATCTTTCAATGTTTTTCTGCTCCTCGCTACTTATTGTATTCTAAAAATTTAGGGCACTTTCACACTGGGGCAGGAGGCCTTAGCAGTAAAGCGCCGCTAATATTAGTGGCGCTTTACCGATGTAATAGCGACACTTTTCAGCGCTTTTAACCCCTGCTAGCGGCCGAGGAAAGGGTTAAAAGCACCGCTGCCGAAACGCTTTGCAGGCACTTCGTCAACGCGGTCCATTGATTTCAATGGGCAGGAACAGTGGAGGAGCGGTGTATACACCGCTCCTCCACTGCCCGCAAGATGCTGCTTGCAGGACTTTTTCTAACATCCTGCAAGCGCACGGGGAGCAGGGGAGCCATTTTTCAGGTGCTTTACAGGCATTATTTTTAGCCCAAAAGTGCCTGAAAAACGCCTTCAGTGTGAAAGGGATCTAAGAGTTTTCATTCTAACTCGCTTGGTGTATGTCCAGAAGGATGAGAACCCCGGTCAGTTTTTATTTCCCCTCATTTTCTGCCCTGCTTGCAAAGTTTTATTAAAAAGGAAATAAGTGTAACGCTAAAAATAGCAACACTGATAGATACGGTTGCAGCGTAGTTGCAGTGTGGCCCTATGCACTTGAACAGATTGCGTGCAGCGGTGGTACCACTTGCCGATGGTAACATGCCCTTTAATTTATGCGTACAACCGTGTGCACTGCATTGCTGTGCTTAGGTGGACAACCAGGGTGGAGGGGAGGTGGCAAAATTGTGGCTTAACTGCTTGCTTTTTTCAGCCCCCTTGGGCTGCCCGAGTGAACGAGCCCTAACTGCAATATTTGTTGGACAGCTTGGTTTGTTAAAAAAAAGTTAATAAATACGGAGTTACTGGCCAGATCAACAGGTTAAAATACATTTTTAAAAAGCCTAAAGAAAAGAAAACTAAAGCAGCCACCAAGTTTTACCACTTGCCGACCGCGATATAGCCGAATGACGGTGAGCGGCACACTCTGTGATTGCAGTGTCCAGAGGACACTGCTCGTCACAGATTGAGGTAAAGAGCTAATTAGTGGCTCTTTACCATGTGATCAGCTGTGCCCAATCACAGCTCATCACGGATATAAATATAAGCTGGTTATTGGCACTCCTTTCCTCATGCTGACAGCATAAGGAGAGGGGAAGAAAGCTGATAACGGGCTTCTCTAAAAGTGTCCTGATTATCAGTGCAGTCCAATGTGTGCCCACCAGTGCTGCAATCAGTGCCCACCAGTGTTACCAATCAGTGCCTTCTCTTCAGTGTCACCTATCAGTGCCCATCAGTGCCACCTATCAGTGCACATCAGTGCCACCTATCAGTGCAGCCTCAGTGCCCACCAGTGCCTCCTCATCAGTGCCCACCAGTGCCACTTTATAAATGCCCATCAGTGCAGCCTATTAATGCCCATCAGTGCAGCCTATTAATGCCCATCAATGCCGCCTCATCAGTGCCCATCAATGCTGCCTCATCAGTGCCGCCTCATCAGTGCCCATCAGTGCAGCCTCATCAGTGCACATCAGTGAAGGAGAAAAATTACCTGTTTCCAAAATTAAAAAAAAAAAACAATGAAAGAAATTGGGTCTTTTTTTTTCCGTTTATTTAGCAAAAAATTAAAAAAACCCAGCGGTGATTAAATACCACTAAAATAAATCTCTATTTGTGTGAAAAAAAATAAAAATTGTGTTTGGGTACAGTGTTGTTTGACTGCGCAATTGTCATTCAAAGTGCGACATTGCTGAAAGCTGAAAATTGGCCTGAGCAGGAAGGGGGTGAAAGTACCCGGTAGGCAAGTGGTTAAGGATTGGTAAGCTGCAACATATATTTTTTTTTGTTTTGGGGATTTAATACCACTTTAGCTTTTTTCAACAATGCCTCTATTTGGAGAAACAATTATAAATTTTGACAGTCACGCTGTGATAAATTAAATTTCTCGTAAGATTAAGAAACAGTAATTATAGAGTTAGATCTTGGGGGGGGGGGGGGGGAATCTAAGGTGTTCTTTTGCAAATGTAATTGTCCAGAAGGATCCTGTATCACTAAACTGGTTATTGCTTCCTCCGTTCGGAAGTAATGCAATCTCGTGCTAATGCTTGCTAGCTCCTAGATACCTGGATTTCAAGACAAATTCATAGGACCGGTCAATAAAATGCAATCAATTTAGCCAGAGTGCAGAAAATGTTCTAATGGGTTTCTAAAACAGCGTGTTTGTATAGACGCACTCATCTGTGATTTTAAAGTAGAACTCTGGGAAAGAGTATAAAAAAACTCTCTTGATCCATTATATATTCATTGAGCAACCCCAGGGGTTATTTTGTAAGCTGTGTTCTGTAAAACTGACTTAGCATTAGATATAGTTGTCTATGGTAAGTGCATGCATGCTACGAAATGTGTAGATGTAACACTTCCAGGTATTTAACCACTTCAGTACCAGACACGTTCACTCCCTTCCTGCTCAGGCCAATTTTCAGATTTCAGAGCTGTCACACCTTGAATGCCAATTACTCAGTCTTGCAACACTGTACACAAATTAAATGTTTTTTTTTTTTTCTTTTCTTTTTGGAGACAAGTACAGCTTCCTTTTGGTGGTATTTAATTAGCACTGGGTTTTTATTTTTTTTTCCAGATAAATGAAAAAATTAGGGTTGCACTGATACAACTTTTTAAGACCGAGTACAAGTACCGATACCTTTTTTTAAGTACTTGCCGATACCGATTACCAATACTTTTTTTTAATGTCATGTGACAGTGGCACTAATATGCAGCACTGATGATTTGTTTATTTTGTTTACAGTGCTTTCTTTTTTTTTTTTTTTTTTTTTGGGGGGGGGGGGGTGGACGGTTTTTATTTTATTTTTTATTATTTTTACAATTTAACCTTTTAAATATTTATTTATTATAGTTCTTTATTTATTTTTTATTCTTTTTATCATCCCTGTTCGGGGGGTTTGGTGAGATATCAGGGGTCTTAACAGACCCCTGACATCTCCCTTTTGAGACAGGGAAAGGGACTGAGGACTCAGATTCCCCAGCCCCTTTCTCTGCAGCCTCAGCTGCACTGGAGATGAATGGACAGGAGACAGAGGCACAGTTTACAATGCTCAGTTATAAATGGACAGAGTCAGTGATCACTGACTCTGTTCTTTCGGAAAGGGAAGGAGCCAGTGAATGAAAGATTTACCAGCTCCTTCCTCCGCTCTCCATCCTGACAGATCAAGGACAAAGGTGGAGGAGGAGCCCAGAGGGGGACTGGAGCGGAGCATGAAAGGGGACCGGAGCGGAGTATGGAGGGGGACCGGAGTGGAGCACGGAGAGGGACAGGAGTGGAGCACGGGGGGGGGACAAGAGTGGAGCACAGAGGGGGGCAAGAGTGGAGCACGGAGGGGGATGAGAGTGGAGCATGAGAGGGACTGTAGCATTGGGGGGGACAGGAGCTGAGCATGGAGGGAGACAGGAGCGGAGCGCGGAGGGGGACAAGAGTGGAGCACAGAGGGGGAAAAGAGTGGAGCACGGAGGGGGACCAGAGCGGAGCACAGAGGGGGACGAGAGTGGAGCATGAGGGGGGACCATAGCACGGAGGGGGACAGGAGCGGAGCGCGGAGGGGGACAAGAATGGAGCTCAGAGGGGGCCCAGAGGAGCCTGGAGGAGCACGGAGGAGGACACAGATGGGGACTGGAAGAGGATACGAGGACAGTCAGGGATGATCGGTGCGGCGGTGGGGGCAGTTACAAGCACCGATCCCCCCCCTGTATTTTGGATTTTGACTTTTATTTTGTGCCTCCTTTCGTGCCTAGGCAAAGATGACATTGCACTCGATTCCACATGCATGCAGATGTGACAAAGGGCTCTGCCCGGCCTTTTGGACCTGGCAGAGACTATAGCATTTGGAGGTCCTGGTCAGAGCCCTTCAGCACATTTGTGCACACATGAGATGTTCAAAAATTGTGGCGCCAGTGAGGGGGTCGGGGCTATCATTATGGGGACTAAAGTTGAGAATACACCAGTGGAATTTTGTTCAAAATGTTTCAATTTTAAAACATTTGATTTTCTAATGGTTAGTGGGATCAAATCAACGTTTTTTTTTTTTTGACCGCAGTGAGGAGACAATTTGAAGGAGGATGGAAATTTTTTCTTGACTGAATAAAATTTTAACTGTGAATGTGGTCTTTGCTAGGGGATAATTGCACATATTGTAATAAAACATGTTTAATACATCTGGGATTCCATTCAGATAGCAGGAAGAATTTTTAAGGGCTTTCAAATTAAATTAGTTAATTGATGGCAAGGAAACAGCTTTTGATGAATGTTTTTCTTCAAAAGTTCAAACAAAACTCTAACTGTATTTAGCAAGCTTTATAAACCATGATACTCGGTAACGATTCATTAAAGGGCAAAGCATGTAAGCTGCAATGAATTAAAGTAGAATTATTATTATTTAAGCTTTTCTCTAGAATTTCAAAACTCATTATACACTTCTGGAGTAAAAAAAAACACCTGTTATGATGGTATTATTGATGGTTTGAACAAAGTACACAGACACAGATTTAGCCAATTATATAATGCTGCACAGCGCTGGATGGTCAAAATAGGAAAAGCCGGCAACTCCATGTCTATATGCAAATGTAAACCTTTTATTGGTACATGTAAAAAGATACAAGGGCTGGCGCGTTTCGGCACACCTGCTTGGTCACAGCAGTGCTGGATGGTGGTCTGAGGGATGGCCTGTAATCCAATGTACCCTGGATGGCACTGCCAGTGGTCAGAGGAGGCCTGTAATGCACACAGAGTGCTCTGGACGGATGGTGGTCTGACGGGAGGCCTCAGGCCTGCTGTAATTGTAATGTACTACACACTCACAGTCTGTTCGGCTCTCTGCTCTGGACGTGGGCGCCTGGTGGTCATCTCGTGAGTCGGGACTTGGCAGGCCTGGCTGCAATGCACAGATAGTGCTGCTCTGGTCTCTGCCGGAGCTCCGTGAAAAACAGAAGTTAGTTCACCAAGGTTAACGTCCCTGCCTCACATTTTCGTCATAGTTTTCGTCGGTGGGCGAAAATGTGCTGTACTTTTCATCTTGTTTTCGTCGCTGTAAAAATGCCGCTGACGAAAACTTTGACAAGAAACGTTTTTGTTGACAAAATTAACACTGGTGCTCCCTCTTCTCCCCTGCAGCCACCGCTGACTGACATAGGGGAGCTGAATCACGTAAGCAGACCAGCTGAAAATATACTGTTTTTTTTTTTTTTACACAGGTTATTAAGCATAGGTAGCAGGAGAAGGGAGGGGGCTTTGTAATGCTAGTTAGTATTAGGCTGAAATTCTATTTGAAAGCGCATAATGTTCCCTAAAGAACTGTGATGTTTTTTGAGCCCCCACACGTTCTCTTTTTTCAAGCATGACTTTTGCTTTATTGAACAATTGTCTGCCTGAGTCATGCCATTAGGCTGTCATCATTATGTACAAAGGCATTTGAAGTGAATTGGAGTGCACTTTTTTACATGATATGTTGGGGATATATTGTACATTGGCACCACCACTTTCCTCTGTACTAAGATACTTTATAGGTTTGTTTTTTCTTGTCTCCAGTGACTAATTCTAAACTGTCATATTTAAGAGGGCCTATGTGCTGAGACCATGTCTTTTTATTATTTAGTTAATTAAGAGATTTTTTTATAAGCTGTAGTAAACCGCAGCAGTTAACAAAAATGTAAATAAAAAATAAAATAAAATAAGGTAATTGCATAATGTGCTAGTATACATCGCATACTACCCTATTATCAAATACCTCCCTTAAAACGCAGCCCTCCAGCGGCGCACTGTCACCGATGAGAGGGCTTCCATCTTCCCCCGGTCAGTCTTCCGGGTTTGCATGCTCCTGTTGTATTAGTGGACGGAGGCACGATGACGTCACGTGGGAGCCCTCGGCTCCGGCACGAAGCTTTGAATGTCTGGCACGGTATGCCGGAATGTCAGATCATATGCGCCAGAAACGTCACCGGATGCATCCAGGGTGTTGCACGTTTAGGAGATATTGATTTTACTTACAGGTAAGCCTTTTTATAAGCTTACCTGTAGGTAAAAATCACAAAGCGGATTTTACTATCTCTTTAACCACTTGCCAACCGCGTTATAGCCAAATGACGGCTACAGCACGGATGGCTAGCTCTGGGAGGCCGTCATATGATGGTCTCCCATGATCACGCTTGCCGCACGCCTGCAGCTGCGGACACTGCTCATCACAGGTAAGGTAAAGAGCCAGTCAGCGGCTCTTTACCATGTGATCAGCTGTATCCAATCACAGCTTATCACGGATGTCAATAGAAGCCTGTGATGGGTACTCTTTTCCTCATGCTGATAGCATGAGGATTGGGGAAAAGAGCCGATCACCGGCTTCTCTAAAAGGGACATGTACATTGATAATCAGGGCACTGATTATCAGTGTTGTAATTATCTGTGCAGTCCCAAGCTGCCCACCAGTGCTGCCAATGTGTGCCCACCAGTGCTGCCAATCAGTCCCCACCAGTGCTGCCAATCAGTGCCCATCAATGTTGCCAATCAGTGCCCATCAGTGCCACCTATTAGTGCCCAACAGTGCCACCTACCAGTGCCCATCAGTGCTGCCTATCAGTGACACTCATCAATGCCCATCAGGGCCCATCAGTGCCCATCAGTGCTGCCTCATCAGTGCCCATCAGTGCAGCCTCATCAGTGCCCATCAGTGCAGCCTCATCAGTGCCCATCAGTGCAGTCTCATCACCAACCATCAGTGAAGGAGAAAAAATACCTGTTTCAAAATAAAAAAGTGATTAAATACTGCCAAAAGAAAGCTCTATTTGTGTGAAAAAAATGATAAAAACTTTGTTTGGGTACAGTGTTGGATGACGGCGCAATTGTCATTCAAAGTGGGACAGCGCTAAATGCTGAAAATTGGCCTGGGGAGGAAGGGGTAAATGTTCTCAGCTGGCAATTGGTTAAGGACTTGTCTTATGTTCCAAAGCAACTTGATCTTCGTTATGAAAAACATCATTTCTCTTTTGTAGCTTTTCTTGTAATCTTTGTAGCTCTCTAATGATGAAGGCGTTCCTTTGGTTTTAGCGCTTGCACTATCCTTTCTTTTTACACGACCTTTGCTCCTAGAATAGATGTGTGGTTTAAGGTGCCTTCACTACATTTTCAGGCTCATTTGTGCTTTACTTTGTACATTTAAAAGTTAGTAATTCATTTAGTGGAGATATTACTACCACCATTAACTGGTAACTTCCCAGTGTGCAGATTGCAAGCTTCACTGGATGTTAGAATGCAAGTGTCTAAACAGTGTCATTGGTTGCTATGATGCAGACAACCACCAGCATCCTAGCAACCAAGGATCCCCCTGCCTGCTAGCTTGTTTCAAATTTTAAACAAGCGAGTGGGCATCCTGGGTGACATCATTGACCAAATAGGGTTATGACCACATTTGGTCAATGACATCAGCCAGTATCCTGGACCCCTTTGTTAGCATTCAGCTGCCAGCAGTGCACAGGTCATCCTGTTTGTGTTGGGTCATTGGGCTCATTGTTCATCCTAATAGACACTGGGTCTACATTGCTGGATGACATGATTGGTGAGTATCATGGTGTGTGCGATTGTTTACTATTTTTTTTTTTTGTGTGAATTATTAACTGTGGGTACAATGTAGCACACATTATTATAGGGGAAGGCAGATATCTGGGGGCACCCTTACTCTGAAGGGCACTTTCAGAATCCAGTTAAGTCTCCCTTTAGACCAGGGGTAGGCAACCTCGGCCCTCCAACTGTTTTGAAACTACAAGTCCCATGAGACATTGCAAGACCCTGACAATTACAGGCATGACTCCTAGAGGCAGAGGCATGATGGGATTTGTAGTTTCACCATAGCTGGAGGGCCAAGGTTGCCTACCCCTGCTTTAGACCCTCACAACCACTGGGCCGGGGTTAAGGGGAAGAGGCTCTTGTCTCCAGTTTTGAGGGCATGTGGCCTGGTATGTTTGGGGGAGGGGGGGCACACACTCACAGCCTCTCTGTTTCCTGGCCTGTTTTTTCTGCTTTATGTCTCACTTTAAGCCTTATTAAGCACTTAAGGACCGCCCACCACAGATATACTGCGGCAAGGAGATTCTATTGCGTGAAACGACGTACCCGTACGTTGTTTCATGTAATAGATACTGTGGCACGGAGCGGAAGCCGATGCGTGGGTCTGGCAGCCAAGATGTCCACCGGCCACCAGCGATCGTTTCACGGAGAGGCAGAACTGGGATCTGCCTATGTAAACAAGGTAGATTCCCGTTCTGACAGGGGAGTACAGAGAGACTGTAGTCAGGAACAGCGATCTCTGTGTACTCCCAGTCAGTACTTCCCCCACACAGTTAGAAAGAACCTCCCTAGGACACACTTAACCCTTTTGATCGCCCTGGGTGTTAACCCCTTCCCTGCCAGTGTCATTTATACAGTGATCAGTGATTTTTTTTTAGCACTGATCACTGTATTGGTGTCACTGGTCCCCAAAAAGTTTCAGTTAGGGTCAGATTTGTCCGCCACAATGTGCTAAAAATCACTGATCGCTGTCATTACCAGTAAAAACAATAAAAAAAAATAAAAATCCCTAAATCTATCCCCTATTTTGTAGACGCTATAACTTTTGCTCAAACCAATCAATATACGCTTATTGAGATTTTTTTTACCAAAAGTATGTAGGAGAATACATATTGGCCTAAATTGATGAAGAAATTTGCTTTTTTTTACTTTTTTTTGTTACAGCAAAAAGTAAAAAATATTGCTTTTTTTTTTTTCAAAATTGTCGCTCTTTTTTTGTTTATAGCATAAAAAAATAAAAACCACAGAGGTGATCAAATACCACCAAAAGAAAGCTCTATTTGTGGGGAAAAAAAGGACGTCAATTTTATTTGGGTACAGCGGCGCACGTCTGCGCAATTGTCGGTTAAAGTAATGCAGTGCCGTAACGCAAAAAATGGCCTGATCATTAAGGTGGTAAAACCTTTGCCGGTCCTTAAGTGGTTAAAAGAGCTGCTTCCCACTGAAAGGTAATTAAAAAAAAAAAAAGTTATGCATTGGTACATGTTTCCCATGGCAGAGTCCAGCTCCCTGAGCCCTTTGTTTGACATTCTCTTGCATATTAGCCTTGAAAATGACGCAAACCGACTTTGGGAATTCATCTCCTAATGATATCAGTAGGTTTGGCATTAAAATTCATAATTTGTGGATTTTACAATGAGTTGGCTGAGCAGCCTACGAATTAAACCCAAACACATTCACTCACTGCTGCTCTTAAAAGGTTAAGTTCACCTTTTGGGAAAAAAAATTAAATAAAGAATTTACATTTATTATTTTTTCCCTAAAGAGTCTGCAAAGCTTTGCACCCGTGATCAGTGGATTAGGGGGGCAATGCCAGACAAGCATTCCATATGAGCTGACTCTTTACAAGCTGCAGGGCTTGTGAATGAACTACGAGGCCACTAATCAGCGACCCTGCAGTGCATTCAGAACTACAAGCTGTCAGCTGCAATGGCTGATGTTAGTTGTAGTTCGTGCATTTACAGGAAACTATGAATGAATGATGCAGCCATATGGGCGGAGCCATGCACAGCCGGGTTACGTTCAATTAATGATAGCAGGTGTGGGGGGGAAGATCCCTGCTAGCTGTCACAGGGAGGTGGGGAGAAGAGGGGAAGCTGCGGCTACTGGAACATGTAACGTGTTCCAAAAGGTGAACTTATCCTTTAACATGCGATGTGATTTCACAGTGTGATTTCTGTTTTGACAGGTGCAAAAGGGGATTTGGCATAACTGGAGATATAATTTGCACCGATTCCGCACTTAACTCGCACAGGACCCTTTTTTAACTGGATCAGAATTGCACTGCATAGTTACATAGTTAGTCTGGTTGAAAAAAGACACAAGTCCATCTAGTTCAGCCAATAAAAGGGGAAGAAAAAAAATATCCTTAACCACTTAAGCCCCGGACCATTTGGCTGGCCAAAGACCAGAGCACTTTTTTGCGATTCGGCACTGCGTTGTTTTAACTGACAATTGCGCGGTCGTGCGACGTGGCTCCCAAACAAAATTGACGGCATTTTTTTCCCACAAATAGAGCTTTTATTTTAGTGGTATTTGATCACCTCTGTGGTTTTTATTTTTTGCGCTATAAACAAAAATAGAGCGACAATTTTGAAAAAAAAAACACATTATTTTTTACTTTTTGCTATAATAAATATTCCAAAAAATATATAAAAAAAAACATTTTTTTCCCCTCAGTTTAGGTCGATACTGTATGTATTCTTCTACATATTTTTTGTAAAAAAAAAATCGCAATCAGCGTTTATTGATTGGTTTACGCAAAAGTTATAGCGTCTACAAAATAGGGGATAGTTTTATGGCATTTTTATTAATATTTTTTTTTTTTACTAGTAATGGCGGCGATCTGCGATTTTTATCGGGACTGCGACTATATGGCGGACACATCTGACACTTTTTACACATTTTTGGGACCATTGTCATTTTTACAGCGATCAGTGCTATAAAATTGCATTGATTACTGTAAAAATGATACTGGCAGGGAAGGGGTTAACCACTAGGGAGGGGTTATGTCCTGGGGAGTGTTTCTAACTGTTAGGGGGATGGGCTACGAACGGCACTTCACTGATCATAGCTCCCGATCATCGGGAGCTATGATCAGTGACAGTGTCATTAGGCAGAACGGGCAGATGCTTGTTTACATTAGCATCTCCCCGTTCTTCAGCTCCGTGAGACGATCGCGGGTATCCCTGTGGTGATCGAGTCCGCAGGACCCTTGATCCGACTCACGGAGTTCCCGGCAGGATCTCGCGTCGCCGGCAGTGCGCACGTGACCAGAAGGCGGCAAATTCAAAGGGACGTACCTGTACGCCCATTTGCCCAGCCGTGGCATTCTGCCGACGTAAATGTACATGCGGCGGTCGGCAAGTGGTTAAAAAAAAAAAAAATAGAATACCATATACAAAATCCTATACCCACAGTTGATTCAGAGGAAGGCAAAAAAAACCACCAGCAAAGCATAAACCAATTTACTCCAGCAGGGGAAAAAATTCCTTCCTGATCCCCCGAGAGGCAATCAGATATTCCCTGGATCAACTTTACCTATAAATGTTAGTATCCAGTTATAATATGTACATTAAGGAAAGAATCCAGGCTTTTTTAAAGCAATCTTCTGAGCTAGCCAGAACCACCTCTGGAGGGAGTCTATTCCACATTTTTACAGCTCTTACTGTGAAGAAAGCTTTCCATATTTGGAGATTAATTCTCTTTTCCTCCAGACGTAAAGATTGCCCCCTTGTCCTCTGTGATGATCTTAAAGTAAATAACTCAACACCAAGTTCACTATATGGACCACTTATGACGTATTTGTACATAATTGAACATTTGTACTTGTACATTTGATCATATCCCCCCTTAATCTCCTCTTCTCAAGAGAGAATAAATTCAGTTCCTCTAATCTTTCCTCATAACTGATCTCCTCAATTCCTCTTATCAGTTTGGTTGCCCTTCTCTGCACTTTCTCCAGTTCCCCGATATCCTTTTTGAGAACTGGTGCCCAAAACTGAACTGCAAATTCCAGATGAGGTCTTACTCAGTGCTGTCTCTTGGCCTAGGCCAACAAGGCCCAGGCCTAGGGCGGCACACAGCGGGGGAGGCGGGGGGGACTTTTTTTGCCCCCTGTGCAAAAAAAGTCCCCTCCCTGACCCGTCCTCCCGAGTCCCGGCTCCCGCACGGAATAAAAGTGACACTGGGAGCAGTCCGGAATGCATGGGACAGGGGCAGACTGAGCCGCGGTAGTGCTGGCTGAGCTCCACCTCCACCTGACTCCTGGCGATGTCACTGCCACGACTCCCTCCCTGCCCAGCAAAGCAGAGGAGGACTTAACTTTCTCCTCTTCCAGCCCGGAGGGGCTCAAAACAGCTGCCTGGCCCCTTGAGCTGAGCCCTGCCCTTTTGTCATGGTCCTGGAGAGTCCGCCGTTGGTCCGGTGGCGGTGGGGTGCAGGGCAGCGGCATTTTCAAAAAGCAAGAGGGAGGCCCCGGCAGCTGGGAAGAGACTGACAGCTTGCCATAACCAAGAGCCCGGGAGGGAGTGAGAGAAGACTACGCCTCACCGCCACTCTGACTTGATCAGCATCCCCGACTCCTTCTCCAACTCCTCTCTCAGCTGTGACTGTCCTGGAACAGGAAGACAGGCTGACCGAGGATGGGCATGAGGTAGGTGCATCACACACGCCTACCAACACAGACAGGGGCTGCCTGGGACAGTCAGGGAGGGGGGGGCAGTAGGGACTGCAGGCAGGGCTAGGGGATCTCTCTCTCCCACCACCCTCACCTTCTCCCCCCTCTCTTACACCCTTACACCCACCCCCTCTCTCTCTCCCACCCCCACACACCCATCCCCGTCTCTCTCCCACCCCCACCCCCTCTCTCTCTCCCACCCCCACACACCCATCCCCGTCTCTCTCCCACCCCCACCCCCTCTGTCTCTCTCCCACCCTACACATCTACCCCCCTCTCTCTCTCTCCCACCCCCTATCTCTCTCTCCCACCCTACACAATTACCCCCTCTCTCTCTCTCTCCCACCCCCTCTCTCTCTCTCCCACCCTACACACCCACCCCCCTCTCTCTCCCAACCCCACCCCCTCTCTCTCACCCTACACACCTACCCCCCTCTCTCTCTCCCACCCCCTCTCTCTCTCTCCCACCCTACACACCCACCCCCCTCTCTCTCCCACCCCCACCCCCCCTCTCTCTCTCCCACCCTTCACACCTACCCCCCTCTCTCTCTCCCACCCCCTCTCTCTCTCTCCTACCCTACACACCCACCCCCTTTCTCTCTCTCCCACCCTACACACCCACCCCCCTCTCTCTCCCACCCCACCCCCTCTCTCTCTCTCACACCCTACACACCTACCCCCCTCTCTCTCTCTCCTACCCTACACACCTACCCCCCCTCTCTCTCTCCCACCCTACACACCCACCCCCCTCTCTCTCTCTCCCACCCCCTCTCTCCCTCTCCCACCCTACACACCTACCCCCTCTCTCTCTCTCTCCCACCCTACACACCTACCCCCCTCTCTCTCTCTCCCACCCCCTCTCTCTCTCTCCCACCCTACACACCCACCCCCTCTCTCTCTCTCCCACCCCTTCTCTCTCTCTCCCACCCTACACACCCACCCCCCTCTCTCTCCCACCCCCTCTCTCTCACACCCTACACACCTACCCCCCTCTCTCTCTCTCCTACCCCCTCCCTCTCTCTCCCACCCTACACACCCACCCCCTCTCTCTCTCTCTCCCACCCTACACACCCACCCCCCTCTCTCTCCCACCCCCACCCCCCCCCTCTCTCTCCCACCCTACACACCTACCCCCCTCTCTCTCTCCCACCCTACACACCTACCCCCCTATCTCTCTCCCACCCCCTCTCTCTCTCTCTCCCACCCTACACACCCACCCCCCTCTCTCTCTCCCACCCCCTCACTCTCTCTCCCACCCTACGCACCCACCCCCCTCTCTCTCTCTCCCACCCCCTCTCTCTCTCTCCAAACCTACACCCCCACCCCCCTCTCTCTCTCTCCCACCCCCTCTCTCTCTCTCCCACCCTACACACCCACCCCCTCTCTCTCCCACCCCCACCCCCTCTCTCTCTCTCCCACCCTACACACCTACCCCCCTCTCTCTCTCTCCCACCCCCTCTCTCTCTCTCCCACCCTACACACCTACCCCCTCTCTCTCTCCCACCCCCTCTCTCTCTCCCACCCCCTCCCTCTCTCTCCCACCCTACACACCTACCCCCCTCTCTCTCCCAACCCCACCCCCTCTCTCTCTCTCCCACTCTACACACCCACCCCCCTCTCTCTCTCTCCCACCCTACACACCCACCCCCCATTCTCTCTCTCCCACCCCCCTCTCTCTCTCCCACCCCCACCCCCTCTCACACCCTCCTTCTCTCTCCCCCACACACCTGCCCCCCTCTCTCTCTCCCACCCCCTCTCACATCTTCCTTCTCTCTCCCCCACCCCCACACACCCGCCCCCTCTCTCTTTCACACCCCCTCTCTCTTTCACACCCCCTCTCTCTCCCACCCCACTCACCCACCCACCCCTCTCTCTCTCTCACACCCCCCTCTCACCCCCCTACACCCCCTCTCTCTCTCTCCCTCTCTTCCACCCTCTCTCTCTCACCTTCCTTAACCCTCTCTCTCCTCCCCTCTCTTGCATGCAGGCAGGGGGAATCAATTGGACACTGACTGACCGGTAACAGCAAGTGAGAGTTACTGAACCCATCCCCCCCCAAGCACTGCCACTGATTCCATCCTCCTAATGAAGGACTACAGGTTCCAGCATGAACCCGTGAGATCTATAGGGTTACATCCCTAGATCTTAGAGGTTCATGCCGGGACTTGTAGTCCTTCAATTTTGGAGGGAGACACATCCTTAGATCTAAGGAGCTCATGTTGGAACTTGTAGTTCTTCACTTTTGGGTGATGTGACCCCCCCAGCATGTGCCCCTCAGAGCTGAGGATGCGACACGCCCCCCAAACTAGTGAAGGACTACAGATTCCAGCATGAACCTGTAAGATTTAGGGATGTGACCCCCAAAAGTAAAGGACTGCAGGTCCAAGCATGAACCCCTCAGAGCTGAGGATATCACCCCCCCTAAAAACTAGTGAAGGACTACAGGTCTGAACATGAACCCGTGATAGCTCAGGGGTTCATACTGGAACTTGCAGTCCTTCAATTTTGGAAGGAGTCACATGCATTAAACAGGAAGGGGTAGAGTAAATTTACATGGGGGGGGCGTCCAATTTTAGTCTTGCCTAGGGCAGCACAAAACCAAAATACACCACTGGTCTTACTAATGATTTGTACAGGGGCAAAATGATATCTCTCTCTCTCTCTCTCTCTCTCTCTCTCTCTCTCTCTCTCTCTCTCTCTGGAGTCCATACCTCTCCTAATACAAAAAAGGACTTTGCTCTCTTTGGAAACCGCAGCTTGGCATTTCATGCTATCGTTAAGCTGATGATCTACCAAAACACCCAGATCCTTCTCCACCATTGATTCCCCCAGTTGTACTCCCCCTAGTATGTACGATGTAGAGTTGGATAAAGCTGCACTGAAAACAAATTAAATAAATAGAAATAAAGAAATAATGATTTAGTTCATATACCACAGTGATTGTATATAAATCTCAAAAATCTTCCAACACAGAAGTGACTTATGTGTTTTATAAATTCAGTCCATATAACATATGCACCAGTGTATAGTCTTTAATAAACACCGCCAAAAAGAAGTGCACCTCCACCGCATAGAGTGTGTGCTTACCAGAAAAAAATTTTTTTTAAATCCTGACTCGGTTTGCGAGTGTTGTCTCGCAATATGAGTAGGATTCAAGCCTCTGTGGTGTGCAGTTCCACATTTGACCAGAGGTGTGGGGGCGCCGGTGACACTCAGAGACGCTCGGAGCCGCTCGGAAATACTCGGAAACACTCGGAAGCACTCGGGAATACTCTGTTCTCGAGTGTTTCCGAGTATTTTCGAGTCTCTCCGGTGCCCCCCCCCCACTTCTGGCCACATGCGGTATTGCATACAATAGAAGTCAATGTGGAATGAATTATCTTCGTTTCCATTGACTTCTATGGGGAAACTTGCTTTGATATGCGAGTGCTTTGGAATACAAGCATTCTCCTGGAACGGATTATGCTCGTAATGCAAGGTTCCACTGTATTTAAGAAATTAGTCTTCTCTTTGTTCCCAGTCACCCACTCTAGATTTTTTTGTAAAGGGCCAACATGCTCAGAACCAACCTTTTTACTATTAATATATTTGACGAATTTTTGGGGGTTTGTCCTACTATCTTTTGCAATCTGTCGTTCTTTTTGAATTTTTGCTGCCTTGATTTCCTTATTTTCCGTTTTATTCTTTGTAGTATTTAAATGATGATAGTGTTCCTTAATTTGTATGTTATTTAAAAGCTCTTTTCTTGTTATATACAGTTTTTTTTACTTTGACCATGAGCCACATAGGTTTTATTTTTAGCCTTTTAACCACTTGACGACCGTGCTATAGCCAAATAGTTCTGAGAGGCTGCGCACCCATTGTGAAGTGCAGTCCAGAGGTCACTGCTGATCACAGATTGAGGTAAAGTGCCAATCAGTGGCTCTTTACCACGTGATCAGCTGTGTCCAATCACAGCTGATCATGGATGTAAATAGAAACCTGGAATCCGCCTGACTCTCGAGACCTGGTTTTGGGGCTGAAAGTAGAGCCTCATAGTAAGAAGTAAAGATGTGTAGTATGTATTTGGGATGAGAAACCATCTGCCCCCTTCCATTCCTCAATTTGTATACATGTGTTGGCTGGAGGGACTGGTGAAGCTTACGATTGAACATTGACGAGGCTGAATTACTATGAAGGAGAAAACGTGCCTTGGACCAACGTAGGGATTTCTCAGTTTGTTCCGATAATATGCTTACTAGTTCTACTCTTTTTAGGTTAATTTGTCTCAAATTTCCGAGGAGTGCTAGTGGTAATGCAAGTGATAGAGCTTATGCAATTCCCTAGTAAGGGAGGCAACTGCAGACGCTCTTTGTATTTTCCTTGTGGTGGCCAGTTCAATTATATGTCCCCTCAGAACTGCCTTGTGGGCTGCCCAGAGTATGGGGGGGGGGGGGGGAGGTTTTTTCTAAATCATTCAACCTAAAATATTCTAGAAGTCTGTCTGATATTTGTGATATTACCTTTGGGTCGGTGAGTAAAGAATCATTCAATCTCCAGGTCTGGGGAGCCAAACCTATGTATGAAGTCTGAAAGGAGACTACATGATGATCCGACCAGAGGCATGCATGAATCATGGCCGAGGTGGAGTTAGCTACCAGGATGGGGGTGCTGAATATATAACCGGGTCTGGAGTAGCTATCATGGGGGTGAGAATAGTGTGTAAATTCTCTGACTCCTACGTTCAGAGCCCTCCATGTATCTATTAGGTGGTGTGACTCCAGTGATCTTTGCATGGATATAGAAAATGTATTTGTTGTACTGACCATCTTGCTTTGGTCTAGGCTTGAGTGTGCCACTAGATTGAAGTCACCTCCAACCAACACATGCGTCGCATTATGTTTATCCAACCTCTCGGAGCGTACACATTCGCTTAGGTTAGCGCTTGACCTTGCAGGGAGCCCTGAAGTATAAGGAACCTGCTCTCCGGGTCTTTGTATAAATGGTGAATATTAAACAACACAGTGTTTTTAATGATAATTGCCACTCCCCTTGATTTGGACTCATACATAGTAAAATGACACTGCCTATATGCCTTGTCAAAGTACTTATGCCCCGTACACACGGTCGGACATTGATCGGACATTCCGACAACAAAATCCTAGGATTTTTTCAGACGGATGTTGGCTCAAACTTGTCTTGCATACACACGGTCACACAAAGTTGTCAGAAAATCCGATCATTCTGAACGCGGTGACGTAAAACACATACGTCGGGACTATAAACGGGGCAGTAGCCAATAGCTTTCCTCTCTTTATTTGTTCTGAGCATGCGTGGCACTTTGTGTGTCGGATTTGTGTACACACGATCGGAAATTCCGACAACGGATTTTGTTGTCGGAGAATTTTATAGCCTGCTCTCAAACTTTGTGTGTCGGAAAATCCGATGGAAAATGTGTGATGGAGCCCACACACGGTCAGAATTTCCGACAACAAGGTCCTATCACACATTTTCCGTCAGAAAATCCAACCGTGTGTACGGGGCATAAGAGTGATTGTTGGTGGAGAAATGTGTCTCCTGCAATAAGATGATGTCCGCCCCTAATTTTTTGTAATATCTAAAGGCCTTTTTCCGTTTCTGTGGGGAGTTAAAACCCCTTACATTGTGAGAGATAATTCGAATACCCATGTTAATTTTGGAAGGTAATTATCCAGGGTCTTAGCTGAGTGCGAATTTGGAAATTTAATTGACCACAGGCTGTGTCTCCACTTCAAATCTCCCTCCCCAGGTAGGGTGGGGTGGTGTTTATAATCATATTCATATTCCTTACATAGGAATAATTATAGTACAGTCCCTTATTTGTCAGCAACACATAGAACATAGAATGGAAAAGCTGTAAGGGGCCAGGGGGGTGAGGCCCACCCTGCCATAGTGACATTCTTCTGTGGACTTTTCAGTCCAATACTCAGCTCCCAATAGTCAACTCTGACAGTCAGTGTGTCAGGGAGAACAGTTAATCGATAGCCCCCTATTACTGAAACAAAGGGGGGGGGGGGACGATGGTACGAGAAGCTGCTGTGGGTAGGGGTGCTAAACAGGCGGGCAAGAAGAGACTTAGCTAGGGTGTCCGACTCGTTAAAGTCGTATTAGGTGCATATTGCAGCTTTTCAATTGTGGGGAACAAATGCATGTTGAGAGAAGAACTCTGTCTGCTATCCAGGATCAAGCCTCCCTGCCCCTGGATCTTCGCCAATTTCTCCTATCCTTCTGAGGTGAAGGAGTGGCCCAGATTGGGGTCGGGCAGGGGGTAGAAGGAAGCTTCAGGGTGTTGAGTGGTTCCAATAGGCCCAACTTGACAATCAAGTCCTTGCCCTCAGATAGATTGAATACTGCGTAGGTAGTACCATTATGCGGTACCAAAAGCTTGAAAGGGAAACCCCATCTATACCTAATCCTGGCGGATTGCAGAACCGCGGTGAATTCTTTCATCTGTTGTCTCTTATCCAGGGTCGCTGGGGACAGATATCAAGGTAGATTTGTATAGTGGTCCCCTCATACCAGATTATGAGGGTGTTGCGAGAGGCCTGTAGAATCTCCTCCTTGACTAAAAACTCTTTAAGACACATTACAATGTCTCTGGGAGGTTTCTCCAGTGGAGGTTTTGGCTGGATGGTCCAGTGGATTCTGTCGCAGGTGTCCAGGTGTTCAGGGAGCAGAGAGTGAAATATGGTTTCCACTGCTGCTTGCAGATCTACCACCGTCTCGGGGACCCCCCTCACTCTGATGTTATTTCTTCTATTATGGTTATCTATGTCCTCGAGGTGGGTTTGCAGTTGGAGGACAGTGTCTGAGAGTGCCTCATGATCTTTGCGTAGATCCTCACAGGCTAGATGAAGCTCATCATGCTTTGTTTCTAGCATGTCTGTGGGCCTCCCAGAGCAGCTATCTCCTGCGTCAGGCTGCTGGTAGATTTGTGCAGCTCTGCTTGGAACTTGCGGGCCAATTTGTCATATATTGTTGAGAGGCTGTCATCCAGATCAGCCTTAGTGAGATGAGGAGGAGTGTACTCGTTGTGGTCCAGGGACGTAAACTGTGAGGCCGCTGGAGTAGGAGAGACCTTGAGTGCATGCGTCGGCTGGGTGCCATCTTTGGACATCACTGCTTGTTCCCATACACGGAGCAAGTAATTTTTTAGGGACCGCTGCGCGGTCTTCTTCTTACTGCTCCTGGAGTTCAGCATGCACCGGCTGATCCCCCAGGGGTGCTGCGGATCAAAGTGCTTAAATTTGGTGCTCTCTGGCCCCGGGGAATCAGGTTTAAGTCTCCGCTTCCCTCGGAGCTCCTGTGACTAGTGTCTCACCAGTTTCGTGCCGCGCATGCACCCCCTGCTGCCATGGTTCTATCCACACTGGATTGCAAAATGGACAAGCATGACTGAGAGCGGACTACGTGCTGCTGTGCTTGGTTTTCATGGCACTTGTGAAATATTGCTTGTGATTTATCCAGCAATGATCAGAAAATGTGTGCACACAGACAGATCCTCACCCACTCAATCATTTCTTTCATAAACAACAGAGACATCTGTTTCATTAATTTGTAAACACATTAAAGGGTTCTAATTTTTTTTTTCTTTTAATTTAGAGTCGCTTCAAAGGGAACGAGTGGCTTATGCAAGACTCGGAATAATCAGTCTAAATGATTACAGTTGACATTATGATGGCAAAATACCAGTTAAGCATTACTTGTTTTTACCTTTTTTAATCCTTTGTTGCATCTCTGCACTGCTGATCTCCTGTAGCCTGTTTCAGCCACTTCCTACCCATATGCACTCCAGCAACTGCTGCACGTCATGACTTACTTTTTCTGATGACAACGATAAGCCATGCCTTTGCATGCAACGTGCTGTAGCCTCCATTAGGGGGGTGTGTGACAGGTAGACAGGTACAGAGTGTTGTCATCCTATAGCAGGACGGGCCTCCACAACGGTCTTCATGGCAGGATCAATGGGTTTTATTTAAAGCTGAATTCCAGGAAATCAGCTCCTTCGTAAAAAGTGAAGGCACGCTATGAGGTAAGTCCAAGGAGGTGCATGACATCTCCTATGCATATGTCAATTAATTTCATCCAACAGTTTTTTTGCACTCCTGGAAGACAGCTATTTCCAGGAGCCCGATGTTGATAATTCAGGTCTAAGCATCTTCAACATTAGAGTCGGTGCAGCTGCTTTGCCTGCCCCTCCCCATGCTCCTGCCCAATCACAGAAGCCTTTGTATTATGTGAACTCAAAAAATAAAAAGGCTTCTGTGAATGGTAAGCGGGGGGGGGGGGGACATTGCTGCTCTGTGTGCCTCTCTTCCCTCTCTCACACTCCTGAGCATGCTCCGGAAGAGCCATAAACCTGTCCGATATAAATAATAGAGACAGGTTCAGGAGATGTCATGCACCTCCTTAGACTTAACTCATAGTGTGCCTTCATTTTTTACAAAGTGGCTGAATTCCTGGAATTCAGCTTTAATATTAGCTGAGATTTAAAAGCACTGATCGTGACTTTTGAATTATTTTAACACGTTAAAGCTTATATGAGAGTTTAGTGATTGCATTTACGTGAGAGATGAGAGCGCAAGAAAAGAAAGAGAAGCGCCAGGCAGTTCCTAGTGCAGCATTATTTTAATTTTGAAATAGCAAGGTATTGACAATATAGATTGCACTCACATAGTGCTCAGTGGGTGAGGGCTTGCCACGTCCAGCATGGGAACAGAACCGCCGGTGAATCCCTTGGATGTTGAGCCACGAGTGCCGTGTGTCAGCGGGGAGCTGAAGCCTCCAGGGACATCGAGAGGATGCCGGTTGGGTTACTCGGCATGGAGGTGATCCGGAGCTGTAAAACCTGGGAACCACCTACCACTGTGTTTGGCCAATCTATATTGTCAATACCTTGCTATTTCAAAATTAAAATAACGCTGCACCAGGAATTGCCTGGCGCTCTCTTTTCTTTTCTTGCCCTCTCATTTCTCACAGTCTCCAGGTCCCTAGCCCATGCCTGAAGCAGCCTCGCTACCATCTGCAGCATTTACATCAGAGATTAACTTAAAGGGGTTCACCCCCCAGAACATTCCAGATTGACTCTATTTCTTTCATAACTTTCATTTACATCATTTATTGTTTTGATGCAGTGACGTCTGGTGGTAATTCTTTTTGGGGGGGGGCAGCAAACAGTACCATCCCCCCCATCGGTCAGCGGGTGGGCCAAGTGCACTTACCTCATCTATGCAGTGCTTTACCGGCGGCTTCCCTTGCTCCTCGGCGGCAGCGGCAACGGTTCTCCCATCCCCTGCTCTCCACGAGCATCGGCGGCTTCCGTTTTTCCTCCGTCCTCCTCGGCTGCCAATCGGGAGTCTTCTCTTTTCAGCCAATCGGAAAACAGGTCTCAGACCTGCTTCTGCTTGGCCGGACTGAAGATCAGTGTTACAACAGCTGTTGTAACACCTGGGTGGGCTCATGGCGCAATGCTCTGCGCTCCGAGTCCACCCTATTTTGAAGCCTATTAGAGCCTATGGCTCTAATCAGGTGGTTCAAAAGAACACCCCCACCATTGTAATTTAGGCGCCTGGCGTTCTGAAAGGGGCCGGATGCGTGAATAGGGGGTGGCAGCGGCAGCCATGGATAGATTCATGCTATGCATGAGTCTATCCATTATACATATAGGGAGTGGCGTGGAGAGAGGGGGCGGCGCCCGGGCGCCCCTAATGGACGGGCCGCCACTGTTCTGATGTCTTTCTTATATTACTAACAAGATTTACGAGCTTACTGTTCCAACTATTAGGTTTTTAGTGCTAAGTTCCACACTAGCTTTGTGTGTGTTTTTTATCTTTAAGTTCTAGTGATTGCGTTTACACCTACTCAGTGGCATCCCTGGGGGGGGCCAGAGGGGGCCCTGACCCCCCCAACATTATGCTGTGCCCCACCATGTGGCCGCCCAAACCCCCGACCCCCCCCAATAAAAAAATTTTTTTTTTTACAAAAAATCAATGTCTAAGAGGGAGAGAGTCCCCAGTCAGCTCCTACGGGTGATTCCTCCCCCCTCGCTCTGCTTGCTGACACTGCATAATGCGAGCGCTCACACAACCACGGCCGCCCGATCTGCTCCTTCCCCTGCATCCTCATTGGCAGGGAGAAGAGCGAGTTGCAGGAAGGACTCCACCAGGACTCTCAGTTACTGAAAAAACAGACTGATTTCTCCCGTCCTTAGGACAGGAGAACCAGCCTGTAAATTCCAAGAGATGCCAGACCAGCGCTGTCAATAGCAGGGGCAGGACAGCAAGAGGAGGCTGGGGAACCCCACAGTGGCAGAACACCAGGGCCCGGTGGCAAGACAACCTTTGCAACCCTGATAGTTCTCCCACTGCTTTGGATCCTTATATTTTCATGGTATGCTGGTGACATATATCTCTTGTTTTCTGCCACCCTGGGGGACCCCAATACAGTAGGAAGGGAGCTCACTGCAGAACATGTGAAAGGGCCGTTGTGGGGTCGTAGTAAAGGGCCCCAGTATATATTTATATATCTATATATATGCGTTTTATAGTTGCCCCCCTACTTTTGTCCCTGTCCCCCCATGTGCCCCCCTTAAATATGAAAGCTGGAGACACCACTGCACCTACTTTAGGAGAAAATAAGGCTAAAATCAAATGTTCATTCCCTGCAAAAAAAAGAAAAAATAATTACATTTGCGTACCAAAGTGATCCTCTGTTTGTGAATTGGCTTTGGCAGGAAAATTATCATGGGATAAAATATCAAATGGGGCCTAAAATAACTAATTACTCTTAGTACATCGTGCCATATATCTGTTGTTTTAGCTCGAACACTCAATTAGATGTTATCACGTATCCGGTGACGATAATTAGTAATGCAGCCCCATGATTCATATATTAATCATGCACTTTATAGAATTTAGACAATATTGTCTCATTTGACAGCATCCCTCAATGATATGTTGCTGGTACCCCCTGTAGTAATATTAACTATTATCATTTTCATATCAACCTGAAGTTCGGGTACAGTCAATCTATGATTTCATCATTCCAGCTATGTTTATATTTTAAAAACACAAAATATTTTACATAGAACTAGCTTGAGTACCTAAATGTGTCTTGATATCTGCCTCATTTAATTTTCTTAAAACATCAGCCTACTAAGTGGTAGAGGTGGAGGGGTGACCTTATCAGTGGTGCTGCTGCCCCTTCACTGTCCATTCAGCAGGCTGGGACAGGCTAGGGACCACGCTCTTTAAGTTACTGTAACTGCAGTAGAGAATGCTGTTTGGCAAAAAAAGCTAGACCACAAAAGTGACCTAACAGAATTACCAATCCTATGGGGAGAAAGTTGGTGTGCACTGGAGTTCCAATATGCCAACACCCCGCTCCTACTCGCAGCATACTAAATACACTATATTGTCAAAAGTATTGGGACACCTGCCTTTACACGTACATGAACTTTAACCACTTGCCGCCCGCCCACCGTCAAATGACGGCGGGGTGGTGCGGCTCTCGTTCTGGGACGGTGGGGCGGTGCGGCTCTCGTTCTGGGACGGCGGGGCGGGGCGGTGCGGCTCTCGTTCTGGGACGGCGTGCCCGCAGGGGGGGGGGGTGTGCAGCGCGGTGATCGCTGCCGTGCCGTGTCCTAGCAACACAGCTCTTTAACCATGTGATCGGCTGTGTCAATAGGTATTCTGAATGACCACGGGACACTTAGGTACACCAATAGGGCCTTCAGATATCTAGAGACACCAAATGAAACGAGAGGCAGGTTGCGCATTCGTAAAATGTCTGCCTTTATTAGGTGTGTTACAGCTTATATATGGTTCAACATACCAATAGAAAGAGGGGAGGGGGGAGTGGTTAGTATATTATGTATTTGTATAGAAATATATAGTTATATTTTTATAGAAGTCAGTGACCCTTTAAGATACATTATCATGAGTTAATACGGGTCAACAGGCCATCTGGTTATGAGTCATAAGTCATGCATCCTGTCCCATGGCCTACAGAACAGAGAACAGGGAAAGACAAACTAACCCACAATGATATATGATATATATATTGTGCAAGCATCTTTCTAAGCATTCTTTTATAGTTGCTCATCTAAGCTATCTTGTATACCGAAATGGCAGAGCATATCAAAGCATATCAGTCAAAATGGTTTGGGCATATTTTTACAGTCACATGTAAACACGGAGATGCTGGTAATCGGCGCTCCTTGCCTCACACTGACAGAGTTAGAGTAGAGGCAATCAGCGGGATCTCTTCACAGAGGACATCTAGGTATGTAATCAGGGCACTGATTATCACAGTGCCAACAATAAGTGCCCACCAGTGCCAGCAATGAGTGCCCAGCAATGTCAGCAATCAGTGCCCACAAGTGCCAGCAATAAGTGCCTATTAGTGATGCCAGTCAGTGCTGGCTATCACTGCTGCCCATCAATGCCCATCACTGCTGCCCATCAATGCCAATCTGTGCCACCTATCTGTGCTGCCTATCTGTATCCATTAGTGCCACCTATCAGTGCCCACCAGTGCCTCCATCTGAATTTTTCCGTCGAATTTTCTGACACACAAAGTTTGAGAGCAGGATATAAAATTTTCCGACAACAAAATCTGATCTTTTAAATTCCGATCGTGTGTACACATATCCAACGCACAAAGTGCCACACATGCTCAGAATAAATTAAGAGATGAAAGCTATTGGCTACTGCCCCGTTTATAGTCTCACCGCGCTCAGAACGATTGGATTTTCAGACAACTTTGTGCGACTGTGTGTATGCAAGACAAGTTTGAGCCAACATCTGTCGGAAAAAATCCGATGGATTTGTTGTCGAAATGTCTGTTCAATGTCTGATCGTGTGTACAGGGAATTAGTCCGTAGGGTTCAATATTGAGTTGGTCCACCCTTTGCAACTATAACAGCTTCAACTCTTCTGGGAAGGCTGTCCACAAGGTTTAGGAGGGTGTCTATGGGAATGTTTGACCATTCTTCCAGAAGCACATTTGTGAGGTCAGGCACTGATGTTGGACAAGAAGGCCTGGCTCGCAGTCTCTGCTCTAATTCATCCCAAAGATGTTCTATCGGGTTGAGGTCAGGGGCATAGTCCCTTCCTGTTCCAACATGACTGCGCACCAGTGCACAAAGCAAGGTCCATAAAGACATGGATGAGTGAGTTTGGGGTGGAGGAACTTGACTGGCCTGCACAGAGTCCTGACCTCAACTCTGCAAAGCATGGGCCAACTCAATATTGAACCCTACGGACTAAGACTGGGATGCCATTAAAGTTCATGTGCGTGTAAAGGCAGGTGTCTCACTACTTTTGACAATATAGTGTATGGCAAGTAATGGCCAAATTTGTATGGTGTGCTACACATGCCACAGCAATGTACAAAAAATTTGCTAGCAGACAGGTAAGGAAGATTTCTGGTAGAAGTAACCTTTAAAGTCTCTCCTACTGAAAAAAATCTGTCTGCTAAAAATGGTATCTTCTAAATTGATGTACACTTCAATTGACTTTCAAGTGCTTGTAAATAGGGATGAGCCGAACACCCCCCCGGTTCGGTTTGCACAAGAACATGTGAACAGACAAAAAATTTGTGCGAACATGTGAATACCGTTAAAGTCTATGGGAAATGAACATGTAAAACCAAGTGTTCATTTTAAAGGCTTATATGCAAGTTATTGCCATGAAAAGTGTTTGGGGACCCGGGTCCTACCCTAGGGGACATGTATCAATGCAAAAAAAGTTTTAAAAACTACCACCCAGGACCACCAGGATGGCCATCCACACTGAACTACCAGGTATGCCCAGGCATGTACTGGCCATTGGGACTACAGGGAGTTTCCCGGTGGGCCGATGGCTCAGTGGGCCGATTTCAGTGACAGTGGACCGCTGCCTCCCTCCAGTCCTCTGTCCCCCCCCCCCCCCGCAGTGCTCACCTCCTCTCCCTGGCTAGTTATGCAGCGCGCCTGAATACAGACATGATGCTCAGGAGTCAACACTTAGAAGCTCATCATACGATCTGGAAGGAGGGCGGCCTCACTTTCCTGCCTAATCTTGTTCCATTGGGGGGGCGCCAAACTGATTCTTTGCCCCAGGTGAAATAATGTCTAGCTTCCCCACTGATACTGCCTATAAGAGAAATAATGTAAAACGGCTAATAGCTAGTGGGGGGGGGGCTTGGGTTGCAAGCCGGCATGGGAGAGACCTGTCAAAGTGGGCCAGTCTGGGTGAAGTCCAGGGCCAAATTTTTGTCCCAGTCCAGCCCTGGGTATGCCCCCCCTGGACCCCCAGGGAAATACTTATTTGTGCCCAGGCAGCTGCCAATCAATGCCCAGGCAGCTGCCACCAGTGCCCACTCACAATGCCTACCACTGTCAGTGCCACCAGGGATGCCTATCAGTGCCTCATATCAGTGCTGTGTATCATTTCATTTTTTTCCTCTATCTAACTTCTCTCATTCATTACACTATATATGGCCACCGAGTAAGCAGCCTTATAAAGTGTGGGGAGTGGACTGAGCCATGATTGGCTTAAGGCACCCTGCCTGTGGCCAATCATGGCTCTCACAGCAGAGCTCTCATTAGTGCCCTTCAGTGCAGCCTATCAGTGCCCATCAGTGCAGTCTCATCAGCACACATTGGTGAATTAGAAAAAGGACTTATTTACAAAATTTTCTTACAGAAACTAACGAAAACTTATTTTTGTTTTCAAAATTTTCGATCTGTTTTTCGTTTTTTGGGGGGTTTTTTTGCAAAAAATAAAAAACCCAGCGGTGCTTAAATACCACCAAAAGAAAGCTCTGTTTGTGGGAAATAAAAATGATAAAAAATTCAATTGGGGTACAGCGATGACCGCGCAATTGTCATTCAAAGTGTGACAGCGCTAAAAGCTGAAAATTAGGCTGGGCAGGAAGGGGGTGAAAGTGCCCAGTAGGCAAAGTGGTTAAAGTTACAGAAAAACTCTGCTCGTTTGAAATAGTTGCTCCTTTAAATTTAAAGAACAAAGTTTAACTACCGACCAAGCACACACTGAACAAACATACAGCTCAGTAGGTTTCCGAATGAAGGAAAACAGTGTTCTTCTTCCTCTTTAGTATAATAAATGAACATAATGCAATATAGAACTAGACTCCCCTATTGTACTCAGCCTTAAAAGGGTTCCTGCATATGGTAATTATGTTAGCATATGTTACAGAAAAAAGGAAATGTATAAAACTAAGAAAGGAGGAATCAGGGAACAGGATGTATTTTATTGCAGTAATTAGAGCCTATGGTTCTGTGTGCCCTCCTGGGTTCAGCATTGTGAATATAAAAGGAAGTTCTAAGCAGGAACCTTTTACTTGTATGGAGCTTAATAATAAAATGGATTATCTTCACTAACAACGAGCAGAGAATGCATATGTGGTGAACCCGTAAAAGGGTCCTTATGGACCTTTAAACATTGTACTTAGGGAACAACAAGGATCTTTCTTTTACTGACTGAATGAAAGAAAGAGATCCCCCACTGGACTTTTAAGGGTAGAGTCAACTATATATAATATATAAAAGGCAAATGCCAATCTTTATTACAAAAGTCATAAAAAACTGGGTGGTGCTGTGGGGGCTTCGGCAAGGTTATCGCTCACTACCCGGCATGCATGGGTCTCCCCAGTGTCTGTTTGTCTTGGCCTAGGGTGGATGGGCGGGCTACGTGCTTTTTCTTCCATTTAGGATTCATGTAATTGCGGGCCTTCCATCTCAGCCATGCCCCTCCTCTTCGGGCATGGCGGCCATCTGGTTAGTGTCAGCGGCACTGCAGCACATGACGTTGTGTACTTTTGGGATGTTGGCAGGATATCACATTTGAATATATCACTTGGCTCTACATTTGTGTTATTTTACTGACTAAAGGGATGCAGAGCCCCTGCCCCCTGTGATGTCATTAATATAATTAATACTTGGGAAGGACAGTGATTTTGGTTAGCAAGGAACAGGTTTGTTGTAAATGGAGGCCCATGGAAGTCATCTGGTAAGGGTTCTTGGGGAACTAATGTTGGTGATATTCTTTACAAAAAAAGGGTAAGTGCAGCTATAGTCCAATCCAGGTGGAAACTAAATCACCGGATAGAAGGAATAGCAGGATCCCTCGTGAAGAAAGTGGGAAAGTCCTTCTGATGTAAAGTGACAATTCCTTCACCACATAAGCCCAGATACGCTTACCAGAAATGGTGGACCTCCCTACCACAGAAGGTCAAAAGCGCGTGTATCCCTACAGGGATGTTGCAAACCTACCATAAGGTTTGAGCTGTCCTCAATCACAGTACATGGAGCTCCTGTCCAGCAGAAAGATCCAGTAACAGAAGGGGAGACCTCATCTGCTGCCACTTCATGCAACGTCTCCTCGCTACTTCCTCCTGACTCACCTCTCGAGATGTGGTGAAGGAATTGTCATTTTACATCAGAAGGACTTTCCCACTTTCTTCACGAGGGATCCTGCTATTCCTTCTATCCGGTGATTGGAGTTTCCACCTTGATTGGACTATTTCTTTTCTTTTGTTTAATCTTATGCGCTGCACTTAACCTTTTTTTGTATTTATCATTTGCTAGGTATATGTGATTGCCTATAGTGTTCAGCTTGCAGTCTTCACTTTTTATTAATGTGCTTGCGCTGATTGTTCTTTTGTTTTTATATCTGGTGATATACTTTGCACCTTTTACCGGATTCCTGATGAACCTGACAAGCTTTGCTCTGTGGTTGGCCCTGTTGCCACCCTCCCATCCAACCTCCTTCAACTGAAAAATTGAAGGTGCGGGATCGATAAATGCCAGCCAACTGGATACAGCTGCTGTTTAGATATTCTGATAGCTGATGGTGCCAGCTGTCAGAATTCAATAGCCACAGCAAGAGATTATCCCACCAATACTGTATAGTGTGAATGGAGGACTGTTAGATTTTCTTTTTGTTTAGCGAGTTGACCCGTGTATGGCGATCTTAAAGCCTAACTTCGCACAAAAGGAGTTACAGTTCTGTTTTTTTTTTTTTTTGGGGGGGGGGGATGAGTAACAATTTGATCTGTAATCTCTCCCACACGATATGTCCTAGGAGGCTGCAGGACTATTCACAAAGCACCATGCAAGTTTGCACGTGCGTTATGGGGAGCCACTTGTGGTTCTTCAGGAAGCCACAGCCAGCTTTTATATCCAATATGTTGGGACACACAGCGGTTGAACACACAACTACTGGCTAGGGAAAGACCGTGCTAGACTCCAGGCACTGGTAAGTACTTGAAAATGTGTATGTGAGATGAACCGTGCTTATTAAAATAAGTACCTTATTATAAAGTGCAAGCAGTACAACTAAAAATGAGAAACCACCGCATTCACTCCAATGGAGAATGTGCAAACAATCAATCAAAATTGTGCATAATAAAATTGTGATCAGACATATAATATCATAACTGTGTGAAAATCATAAATCAAATCATGTCCAAATGATCAGGTCAATAGAATTCAAGTCCAAAAAGCCTCATGTAGTGTGTTCGGATATAGGAGTGAATATTCCAATGATTAAGTGACTACAGGAATCCTCCACCAACACCAAGCAAACAGCCTACTCACTAGATGGAGGTGATCCCTATTATAGAGATCATACCAGCCTTTGGGTTATCAAACTGCATCTGGAGATCCGTCCCAGCAGGTCTAGTGATGTTTCCGATTGAAAAGGAATGGCCACATGCATCCAGGTCAAACATGAAACAAGGAACAATCTCCCATGGGGAAGTATGTCAAAAACGTGGTTAATTCAACAAAATGGCTCCAAAATAGGCCAAAACGGCATTCAAGCAAAATTAAAAACAAACAAGGGGACACCGTGGTGCGTTGGTAAGTACTTGATTTTTCAAATAGCTACAGTATCTGTAACTAATCCTGACTCCTGGAGTCTATGCAATATTTAATATTAAAAACAGAACTCTAACGAGTTGATTTACTAAAACTGGAGGGTGCAAAATCTGGTGCAGCGCTGCAAAGAAACCAATCAGCTTCCAGGTTGTTTTTGTTAAAGCCTAACTGAACAAGCTGAAGTTAGAAGCTGATTACTTAATCCTCACCCATGAACTCTGTGTGTTACTTAATCCTGACTCCTGACCCCTGAACTCTCTGCATTACATGATCCTGACCCCTGAACCAGTGCACAGCAACATTTACTTTTTACTGCCTAGGGATAATACTGGGATGACGGGATGACTGTTTACTTGCTCCGGACCTGATGAATCTCCTGGCTGGCAGCTGAATGGGGCCAGGGGTGCAATCCTCTTGTGCACATACTATCCCCCTATTATACTCTTCGCAAGTCTCCCTACACATACTGCCCCCTGGCATAGCCTCCGCGCTCCTGCCCTGCAAATACTGTTTAAGCAATACACTCTGCACTCCTCCCCTGCACATACTGCACCCTCTCATATCTCATATCTGCACAAAATGCTGCTGTCATACCTTTCAGACCCCTCTCCTGCACATAATAATTGCTGTTATACCCTCTGCACTCCTCTCCTGCATCCTGCACATTACTTGTAGGCAGGTGCAGTCTACTTTCTCCACGGCAGGTGGCGCTGAACCACAGTGGCATTGCAGAAGGAGAAGAAGTGAAGAGGAAACTGGTTCCTCTATGGTTTCCTGGGTCACTGGGGAAGCTATCTGATTGGATTCTGCTATCCCATTTGACTCTGGCAGCCATATTGGGTTAGGCAAAGTCTATTTCAGATCCTGGCTCCCAGGCTTGGCGTGCATTTCATGTGTGGGTAGTGTAGGGACAGGTCACCCATCTGTCAGGGACTGTATTAGCAGTAGAAATAAATTCTGGATGAGTAGGGAAAGAGCAAGGACGTACTCACCTTCCATGAAGTTTCCATGCTTGGGCACAGACCAGCTAGACCGCATCCTATGCCTCAAGACAGGCGCTGCCGGTGCATACAAGAAATGCTGCTACACTGTTGCAACCTTCTGTGAGCACGCCCGGTCGGGATGACCTCCCACTGGGTAGTTGTACTTGTTTGAACTACCATTACAATACAGTTCTGTTACTGTTACTACTGGATTCTGAGTGTTTACTGCCACCGCACCACGCTGCACCACATGCTGTCCACTAAGACACTTGTTTCGCATTGTATACATTGTTTTTTCTTTTTTCTTTTACTTTATGAAGCTTGTGCATGACATAGCAACTGGATTTGGGACTTATTTAACTGTCATACAAGAGCATTTAGTTGTACTTTACACATGTTCAAAGAAAAAAAAAAACAAGAACAAAGCAGTGCGTGGAGAATGAAGTCTATCATTGTGTAATCATGTAACATTATTACTGTCTATTGTTGAGTTTCTGTCTCTTGAGATCTTTGCATCTTCTGTATATCTAACCTGTGGGTAATTATTGTATACGCTCACCATTGCCAGTTCTCAGCAATGGGCAAAAGAGAAAGCTGGACTGCTGTGCATTGGCAGAAATGGGAAAAAACACAAGATGGGAGCCAAGGTTATTTTTGTGAAGATAACAATGAGAAATACCGCATGTTCCCAGCAGATGTTACCGCCACCCTGATGTACACGGAGCAGATGTTCCGGCACCAGTTCCCATGCTGGATGTTGGAGATTATTACAATAGACAGTTGTGTAGAATTAGCTGCTCAAAATAAAAAGCAGCCTTGGAGTCTTTTATTCCCAGGTCCCCAACATGGTCAGTTCCCTTACAGCACACATTACGCTGCAAGTACAGAACTCGTCATGGACTAGACGGCAGTAATGTGCTGTGCTGTTTAGGCTTTGATAGTAGCAGGAATTGCAAAATAAACCTTTCAGTTTAAAAAGCTTTTATTGGCTAAATATATTTTAGGGGCAAGCTACCGAAGCAGGGGCGAATCCAGGGGGGGGGCAACGGGGCAATTGCACCCCCCGAGAAAATATTGAAGACTGAGGCTGAGCGCGCCCTGGGTAACCAGATCTGCAGCCATTCTAAGCATGAATTATTGCTTAGAAACCCGGGACTGCACTCTCCACCCCTTGTACCTCCCCCTGCAGTTCTTCAGCCTCTCTCCTGCAGGCTGCTGCATGAGTGGGCGGCATGGGGAGGTGCCTTTTCCCCGAGATCACGCTCGTCTGGAAGAGGGAGATGTGTGCAGCTGCTGAGCAGAGAGAGCCGTGTGAAAGTTCCTGGAGGTGAGCTCTGCTGCCAGCACTACATTGTGGATTTCTTTACAGGCACCTCTATGCTGAGTTACTGCAGCTTAGCATAGAGGTGCTGTTAGAGGACAAATGAGATCTTCATCTTCTTTTCATGACAAGTGAGAAATTGAACTCATTAAAAGATTATGACTGCCCCCTGGTGTATGCCCTCCTGATTCTCCCCCCCCCCCAGTGTATCAGTGTATGCCCTCCTGATTCCCCCCCCCCCCAGTGTATCAGTGTATGCCCCCCTGATCCCCCTCCCCAGTGTATGCCCCCCTGATCCCCCCCCCCCCAGTGTATCAGTGTATGCCCTCCTGATTCCCCCCCCCCCAGTGTATCAGTGTATGCCCTCCTGATTCCCCCCCCCCCCAGTGTATCAGTGTATGCCCTCCTGATTCCCCCCCCCCCAGTGTATCAGTGTATGCCCTCCTGATTCTCCCCCCCCCCAGTGTATCAGTGTATGCCCCCCTGATCCCCCTCCCCAGTGTATGCCCCCCTGATCCCCCCCCCAGTGTATCAGTGTATGCCCTCCTGATTCTACCCCCCCCAGTGTATCAGTGTATGCCCTCCTGATTCTACCCCGCTAGTGTATCAGTGTATGCCCTCCTGATTCTCCCCCCCCCAGTGTATCAGTGTATGCCCTCCTGATCCCCCCCTAGTGTATGCCCTCCTGATCCCCCCCAGTATATGCCCTCCCGATCCCCCACAGCGTGTGCCCTACTGTTCCCTGCACACTGCCCTACATCCTACTGACCTCTGTACACCACCCTATATACTACTGACCTCTGTACACCACCCTATATACTACTGACCTCTGTACACTACCCTACATACTACTGACCTCTGTACACTGTATTATACTTTAAATTCAGTTCCGTAAGACCGTAACACCTTATTTTCTGGCAGTGCCCCTCCCGAGACTAGACTCTGGATCCGCCCCTGTACCGAAGGTCATTTTAAGGTGGTAAAGAAGATCCTTTCTGTTACGTGACATCTTTGAGTTTGCTGGGCATCCCATTCCACAACCAAGGGCATCAATGTCAATCTGGCACTCTTTGTCACCACTCTTCTGCACTAGCTTTCAAGAAGTTTTGGTGGGTGTTTGTGGCAATTTGTGCCAAATTACATTATGGCCAATCACACCTATATATATTTGTTGAACATCACATTCCAAAACCATGGCCATTAATATAGTATGTAATTCCCCACCTTTGCAGCTATAATAGCTTCCACTCTTATGGTTAGGCTTTCCACAGGATTTTGGCGTGTGACTGTGTGGATTTTGCAGACATCCCAACCTGCAGAAACTCATTTCAGGGAGGTGGCAAACTCATTTCAGGGAGGTGGCGATTCGCGCCCGCAAACGCCCCACCCCCGTGGCAAAATATTATTTAAGTCACGTTTTCAATATTTTTTCGCAGTGCTTCTGGGGATGGGGGTGGGGGTGGGTGGTATGTGGACGGTGTCAGTAGTTTTTTTTTCATTTTTAATAATTGATTTTTTTTTACAATTTAATTTGTTTTTAATTTTTTTTTTCACAATGCTTTTTGAGGGGAGGGGGTTGGGGCAGTGGACAGTGTTGGCAGGGCAGGGAAGAGTGGTGTCAGTAGTTTTTTTATTTCATTTTTTTACACTTTTTCATTTTTTTAGATTTTTTTTTTTATATATATTTTGGGGGGCTTTGTTGAGATGTCAGGGGTCTAAACAGACCCCTGACATCTCCCCTTTGAGACAGACAAAGGGAATGAGGACACACATTCCCCAGTCTCTTTCTCAGCACTAAAGATGAATGAACAGGAGACAGAGGCTCCTGTCCATTCATAAACTGAGCAGAGTAAACACAGTTTACTCTGCTCACTTATCACAGGACAAAGGAGCGATCTCGCTCGCTGTATCCATTAACTAGTTCCCCCCGCAGCCGGCGGGAGAGGAGAGGAGGAGCTGGCTGGGGGGGATGAGAGGGACACGAGGAGAACAAGGGGGGTGCAGAGAAGGACATGGTGGGGGCAGGAGGAGAACGGGGGGGAGAAGGATATGGAGGGGGCCGGAGGAGAACGGGGGCGGAGAAGGACATGGAGGGGGCCGGAGGAGAATGGGGGCAGAGAAGGACATGGAGGAGGCCGGAGGAGAACGGGGGCGGAGAAGGACATGGAGGGGACCGGAGGAGAACGGGGGCAGAGAAGGACATGGAGGGGGCCGGAAGAGAATGAGGGTGGAGAAGGCCATGGAGGTGACCCGGGGGAGCACACAGAGCAGCTGGGGATGATCGGTGCAGCTGGAGGGACAGCTGTGATCACTGATCTCCCTATATAGCTTTTTAGCTGACAGCCGCGGGAGGGAGAGAAGGAGAAGTGGCTGTCAGCTAAAAAACTATACAAAGGAGATCGGTGACCACAGCTGATCCCCGCCGCACCGTTCTCCTCCAGCCCCCTCCATGTCCTTCTCCACCCCCGTTCTCCTCTGGTCCCTCCATGTCCTTCTCTGGCCCCCTCCATGTCCTTCCCGGGAGATCGGGAGGCGCTTGTGGGTGTGCGGGAGCTGCCGTAGAAATGTGGGAGCCTCCCGCATCTTCTGGGAGACTTGAGATGTCTGATTTTGGAACATTCATCCAAAAGAGCATTTGTGAGGTCAGCTACTGATGTTGATCTGACTCACAATCAGCATTCCAATTAATCCCAAAGGTGTTCAGTAGGGATGAGGTCAGGGCTCTGTGCAAGACACTCAAGTTCCTCCAAGCCACATGCATCTAGCTTTGTGTAGAGGAGCACAGTCATATCAGAAAATGTCCTTCTACAATTTGCTGCCAGGAGGATATGGAAGCTCATTATTGTCTTAATGTGTTTGTATGGTATAGAGTTAACAGTATACTTCACTGATAACAGCTGAACTCATTCAGCTGAAAGGGTAGGATGCCCAGCTGTCCACATACATTTAGCCATAGTGTATCTGCACATGTATAAACATAAAACTTCTTCTAGTCCCCCCATAACATACGTAGCTTTACAACTTGTTAATTCTACCTGTAGATTTCTTGATTTCCCACTTCCTTTAAAAATGTGACAATGCTGCACTTTCTGCAGCGAAATCACACAGCAGTGTTGTTACCCTGTGGACAGGCTAGTCTAAAGCTGTCCATACACTATGCTCATTTCAGGCAGTTCCTGTTGCACTGGCTGAAATCCATTCTACAGATGGCCCTGTTGGTCTCTTCTTGCTTAAAATCTTTTCATTGAAAAATCAAAGGAACTGGACAGTATATCAAAAATGTAAAATAAATGACTGGTTTCTTGGAAAGTAGATCTAAAAGAGGATCTTCAATCTCACATAATAACTAAACCTTTGTTTAAAAAAATAAAAAAAAATAACATGTCATACTTACCTCCTCTGTGCAGTTGGTTTTGCATAGAGTGGCCCCTGATCCTCGTCTTCTGGGGTTCCTTAGCGGCGCTCCTGGCTCCTCCTCTTCTCGAGTGCCTCGTTGGAGAGCCGCTCTCCCTCGGGGCACTCGTGCGGACCTGCTCCCGTGTCCTGCTGCTGCGTCTATTGACACAGACAGCAGGACTTGGCCCCGCCCTCGGCTCCCACATCACTGGATTTGATTGACAGCAACGGGAGCCAATGGCTGTGCTGCTATCAATCTATCCAGTCAGGACCCGAGACACCAGCTGGAGCTGGTGTACTCGTTCTCGGCGCTGGAAAGACCGGGCTCAGGTGAATAAAAGGGGGAGGGGGATCTGAGGGGGTGCTGCACTATAGAAGGTTTTTCACCTTAATGCATTAAGAATTAAAATGCATTAAGGTGACAAACCACGAGGGTTTACAACACCTCTAACAAAACAAATTACATTTCAGCAGCTACAAATACTGTAGCTGCCGAATTTACCTGTCCAGGGATCCAGAGATGTCCTCACCTGAACTGGTTCTTCGCCTGTCTTCAGGTCCCTGGCATGTTTACTAAGGGAAGCCAGCTGTAACTCCTTGTGGCTTTACAGTCAGGTTCCCCCGGCGCATGTGCAAGCTGCGCTGTGCTTTGTGATTGGTGCCGCAGCCTTCTGGGACCTGTAACGTGTCCTAGAATGTTTCAGGTGGGGTAGGACTTATGCTCCAATCATCAAGGCAGTCGGAGTGGAAGTGGGAGCAGGTACCTACAACCCAATCATTGACATCTTCTATAAACTCTTTCATCAAAAGAATACCTGGTGGAATCTGGAAATAGTGGATATAATTAATACTGTGTATGAAATTCAAATTCCTCTCACCCCACTTATTTGTGTGTTGGGTGGGCTGAGTCTCTTGGAAGTAAATAATTTTTAAATATTGGCTTTTAATCTACTCCTGTTTTTGGCAAAAATATTAGTGGCTGGGAAACAGCATCTTTCGCCAGCATCTCCCACAGTGGATGGTTGGATTAAGGAGGTGAATATCTCTCTTTTGGGAAAAATTGACGTATCAAAAAAGAGGATATCCTAATATTTTTTTTTTTTTTTTTTTAAGTTTTATTTATTACTTTTTAACATAACAAGAATATACAAGACCCAATGGGCCACACACGAAAATAAACTATTTACATTTCTTCAGCATTGACTCCCTCCTCCTCCCTCTTCCTCCCTCCAGACCCTCACTCGGTGAAAAAATCAAAATAATAATAGAAAGGCCACCTTTTTTCAACAACAGTCAATGGTAAATTTAGATATGCCAAATAGTTACATACATGTTAAAAACCCACTGCAGGTGCATTCTATTAGGTGCCACTCAGTCCGCCACCATAGTTTCACTATTCATTCAACTGCCCCACACTTTATCAAATTTTTGTGGTATGCCCCTGCTAATGTATGTAGCCTTGTATAAAGGTGCAGCCCTATTAACCACACCCTTCCACGCTGATACAGATGGAGGATTAGGTTTTTTCGATGATAACACTATCATTTTCCTAGCGTAATAATATCCTAATAAATTTGAAAAAATATGGCTTAAACACACCTCAGGTTGCCCCCAATGGAATGTATCCGAGATAGGCTACTATGTTAATATATTTATATAATTATATCTCGTGTGACCTTTAGTCAGTGGCGGCCGGTGGTCAATATTTTGAGGGGGGAGGCAAACCAACCCTCAACCCCCCATGGGAGAAAGACGGGAAGGTGGCAACCCCCCTCCCATGGGAGATGGGTGTGAATGCGGCGATCGACCCCCCCCCCCCCCGTGGGAGATGGACGGGAAGGCGGCAATCAGAGGCCTTACCTTAGGGGGCAGGGGGAAGGACCAGGCCATTGCTTCTGCTCCCGGGCAAATAGGAAGTGTGTCCCGAGACCCGATTAGCCAAGGAGTCCTCCTTATGGACAGGCTGCCACTGCCTTCATTGTGGTATATTCCCATATAAGGTTAAAGTTATAGCACAGGAGTATTACTTCCTGAGCAAACTGGGACTTGTGACTTTTTTTTATATTATTATTATTATTATACAGGATTTATATAGCGCCAACAGTTTGCGTAGAGCTTTACAACTTGGGGGTAGACAGTACAAATACAATACACTTTAATACAGTAGGAATCAGAGGGCCCTGCTCCTTAGAGCTTACAATCTAAGAGGGAAGGTCAAGAGATACAAGAGGTAATAACTGTGGGTGATCTGCTGATTGAGAAGATAAATGTACAGTTGTTAGGTGGGGGCCAGATAGGCTTCTCTGAAGAGAAGAGTTTTCAGGGATTGTCTGAAAGTGGATAAAGTAGGAGAAAATCGGACGGCTTGGGGTAGAGCATTCCAAAGAATGGGAGAGGCTCTGGAGAAGTCCTGAAGGTGAGCATGGGATGAGGTGACAAGGGAGTTTGAGAGCAGTAGGTCTTGGGAGGAGCCAAGAGAATGATTAGGTTGGTATTTTGTGACTAGGTTAGAGATGTAGCTGGGGGCCAGGTTGTGGATGGCTTTGTAAGTTATAGTTAGTATCTTGAATTTAATTCAGTGACTGAGTGGCAGCCAATGGAGGGATTGGCAGAGGGGTGTAGCAGATGCTGAGCGGTTTGTGAGGGGGATGAGCCTGGCAGAAGCGTTCATGATGGACTGAAGTGGGGATAGCCTATTTAGAGGTAAGCTAATGAGGAGGGAGTTGCAGTAGTCGATGCGGGAGATGACCAGGGAGTGGATTAGAAGCTTTGTGGTGACATTGGTTAGGAAGGGGCGTATCTTGGAGATGTTGCGGAGATTGAGGCGGCAAATTTTGGATAGTGATAGAATGTGGGGTCGAAAGGTTAGTTCAGAGTCCAGGATTACACCTAGGACCTTGGCGCGGGGAGATGGGTTGATAGTTGAGCCGTTGATATTGACAGAGAAATCAGGGGAGGTGGCACCTGAGGGAGGAAATATCATGAGCTCGGTTTTGGATAGGTTGAGTTTGAGGAAGTGATGTGACATCCAGGCTGATATGTCTGCTAGTAAGTTGGTAATGCGTGAGGAGACAGATGGAGAGAGCTGGGGGGTGGAGAGATAGGTTTGGGTGTCATCAGCGTAGAGATGATATTTAAAGCCGTGGGAGGCAATCAACTGACCCAAGGAGGTGGTGTAGATTGAGAAAGGGAGAGGTCCAAGAACAGAACCTTGGGGGACCCCAATGGAGAAAGGAAGAGGAGAGGAGGAAGTAGAGTTGTAAGTGACACTGAGTGGTGGGATAGGTAGGATGAGAACCAGCGAAGAGTACAGTCACAGAGACCAAAGGAGTGAAGTTTATTGAGGAGGAGGGCGTGGTCCACTGTGTCAAAGGCAGCAGAGAGATCCAGGAGAAGTAGTACAGAATAGTGTTCACTGGTTTTAGCCGTTAGTAGGTCATTTGAGAGTTTAAGGAGAGCAGTTTCCATGGAGTGTTGAGGGCGAAAACCGGACTGAAGGGGACGTTTATTCATGGTCAGATGGTCGCTTAGTCGGTTGTAGACCAGTCTTTCAAGAAGTTTGGAGGAGAAGGCGAGTAAGGAGATGGGACGTAAGTTGTTGAGATTGGTGGGGTCCAGTGAGGGCTTTTTAAGTATGGGGGTGACTAGCGCATGTTTTAGAGAGTTTGGGAAGATGCCACAAGAGAGGGAGAGGTTGAAAATGTGAGTTAGAAAGTGTAGAATCGAGTCAGAGGGTGAGCGCAGCATTTGCGAGGGAGCAGGATCCAGGGGGCAGGTGGTTAGATGAGTGTTAGATAAAAGTTTAGCAACCTCAGTAATAGTAGCAGGGTTGAATGAGGGAAGTAATGATTGTATCTGTGGACATGGGGTGTTGCATGGGGGAGGTTTTTGCGCATTGGCGATCTCCTCATGAATTGTATCAATCTTAGTTTTGAAGTGATTGGCGATCTCCTGAGCAGTGAGTGAGTTGGTGGGTGGAGGCAGTGGAGGACAGAGTAGAGTGTTGAAGGTAGAAAAGAGTTGACGTGGACTGGATGAGAAGGTGTTAATGAGTGTGATAAAGTAGGTCTGTTTGGCAGTGTGAAGGCAGGAATAGTATTTTAGGAGGGCAGATTTATATTGTGTGAAGTCTTCCTGGATCTTAGTCTTATGCCACAGGCGCTCAAGAGCGCGGCTACGTTTTCTGAGACTTCTGTGTCATTTGTTTGCCAGGGTTGTAGCAGTCGGGGCCTAATTCTGCATGTAGTGAGGGGGGCAAGCTTGTCTAGGGAGGAAGACAGTGAGCTGTTGTAGATGAAAGTGGCTAGGTTGGGGCAGGACAGAGGTGAGATTTTGTCATAGAGGTGATCAGTAGCAGAGTAGAGAAGAGAAGGGTTGAGGTGGCAAAGGTTTCTACGTGTAACTGTTAAGCGGTTGGAGGGAGAGGAGGTGGAAGACAGGGAGAGAGCAAAACTAATAAGGTGGTGATCAGAGAGTGGGAGAGGATTGTTGGAAAGGTTGCACGGAGAGCACAGATAGGAGAAGACAAGGTCAAGGGTGTTGCCGTTGGAGTGGGTAGGAGCCTGTATCCATTGCTTCAGGTCAATAGATGAGGTTAGACTGAGAAGTTTAGAAGTAATAGTAGTGTTAGTGTTAACAGGGATGTTGAAATCACCGAGAATAATTGTGGGGATTTCAGAAGAGAGAAAGTAAGGTAGCCAGGCAGAGAAGTCATCAAGGAAGGCTGATACTGGTCCAGCGGGCCGGTAGATTACAGCAATTCTTAGAGAAATGTGAGAGAGTAGAGGAATGCAATGTGCCTCAAAAGAGGAGAGTGTCAGAGAGGGAGGTGGGTGAAGTACCTGATAGGTGCTGCATGGGGCTAGAAGGATTCCCACTCCATCTCCCTTCCATCCACTTGGTCTGAGGGAGTGAGTCCAGAGAAGGCCCCCATGGGAGAGGGAAGCAGGAGAAGTAGTATCTGATTCATGAAGCCAGGTTTCAGTAATGGCAAGTGGGTTAAAGGAATTTGTGATAAAGAGGTCGTGAAGGGTGGTGAGTTTGTTGCAGACAGAACGTGCATTCCAAAGGGCACAGGAAAAGGGGGGACTGGTTTTGGAAAGAGGAACAGAGACCAAGTTCTGTGGGTTGCGGCTCCTGCCAGAGGGTGTAGGGGGATGGGAGCGTTGGGCAAAGACAGATGATGGTGGCCCAGGGTTTGGGGATATGTCACCAGAGATTAGAAGAAGCAGGAGGGTGAGGGAGGAAATGTGGGAATGTGATTTATGTGAAGGGGCATGTCTCAGAGTACTAGAGGTTTTATCAGTATATGGATGTAGAATGAGCAAGAGTTAGTAGGAGCAGTAGTAAGGAGAGGACAGAAGGCAGGGTGATATGTATAAGCAGACGGGTGGAGAGGGGGGGTGAAGGTAAGAGAGTTTGAGGAGAGAGGACACGAGTGTCAGAAGGAGTGGTAGAGAGTGCATGTTACAGAGTGGAAGGATAGTGATATGTGAATATTGTATAATACTGTGCTTACGGGCTTTCTTGGCTATGTTTGTGTTTGTATGTTTTTATTGTAATTTGTTTATTGCATGGGCTGTGTCCTATGTGAAAAAAAGTGAATGTAGCACCCTCACTGTTGCTAGAGTAGGTACATTTTGTTTGACTCTCCTGTAGGCAGAGGAGCAGGGGTAATATTGATTAGGAGGCTATGCAGTGCTTCAAAGGTTGGCTCTGTTACCTCCCCCTGTCTTCTGAAACTCTCTGGATAGTTCTAGAACTTAGTGGATGGAGGGACAGAGGCTGCAGTCTGAATATTTTTGAAGTTTCCATCAATTCCCAGGGAGGCAGAGGCCAAAAGGTGGAGAAACAATCTATAAATACTCAGGAGACTGTTAGTCTGGGAGCAGAGCCTGAGGTGCAGTCGTCTGTTTTGGGGGCTCTGCTCCTGGGGCAGAAGGAAGATGATTAGGAAAGAGAGAGGGAGGAGAAGCCTCAGGGCATTACCCAGTCTTAGCCACAGCTATGCTTAGTAAAGTCAGCACAGCCTGTTCAGCAGAAGGGCCAGGGCAGCAGCTATTCTGGATACTGGGAAGCCTACAAGGGGGACTGAGTGAGTACAATCTAACTTTACACCCAAAGACAAGAGAGGACAATGAAGTGCAATACCTCACATGTCTGGAGCCTAGGAGACACCTTAAGTGCAGAGCAAGTCAGCCAGGAGCACCCCATCCAGTGGCGGCTGGTGCTCCATCCCCGTTGCTACAGCCCGCCACCGCAAAAATCCCCCCCCTCCCGACCTACTAAATGACTGTGGTCACAAGCAGAATCGCGATTCCAGAATATTAACAAAATGTGCTATGCGCTTGCGGTGCCATTATTTGTTAATGACACTCCAAATGCGGTGCGATTGTTCCGCACAAAAAATCATGGCAACACACGCAATGCTAAACACGCCTGGCTCGGTGCCAAAGTTTTGGAGTAGAGGGAGGCCCATTCAAAATTAATGGTGCCGATCCAAAAACACACCACAAAGACACGAAAAAAAAAAAAAAAACAATGACGTGGTAACATCGCTTGGTGCCATTCAGGTATGAACGAAGCCTTCCGTGTAATTCTAAAGAATTATTACAATATTTCCTTTTGAACCAAATAGGGTCAATCCACCTCCGTTTATTTGTCTCCCTTTAGTGGCCATCCCTGATATCAATTGTATTTAACCAGTTGAGCTCCGGAAGAATTTACCCCTTTCATGACCAGGCCATTTTTTGCTATTCAGCATTGTGTTACTTTAACTGGGAATTGTACGGTCATGCAAGCTGTACCCAAACAACATTTATATAATTTTTTTTCCTACAAACAGAGCTTTCTTTTGGTGGTATTTGATCACCTCTGGGTTTTTTTATTTTTTGCGCTGTAAATGAATAAAGACTGAAATGAAACAAAAATTTGAAAGAAAAATTATATTTTTTACTTTCTGCTACAAAATATACCCAAATTTAAAAAAAAAAAATAAAATTTTTTCATAAATGTATTCTGCTACATATTTTTGATAAAAAAATCCCAATAAGAGTATAATAATTTGTTATAGCGCCTACAAACTATGGTATATATACTGAATGTTTATTGTTTATTTTTTTTATACTATTAATAGTGGTGATCAGCGACTTATAATGGGGCTGTGATAGTGCGACGTGCAATCCAAAATTAACTGACATGGGGGGGGGACTAACTTCCACCGACATCACCAGTGACATTAACCATTTCAGCTCCGAAACATTTACCCCAGGCCATTTTTTTTCCGATACGGCACTGCGTTACTGACAATTGCACGGTTGTGCGACACTGTACCCAAATAAAAGGTGTCCTTTTTTTTTCCCCACAAATAGAGCTTTCTTTTGGTGGTATTTGACCACCTCTGCAGTTTTTATTTTTTGCGCTACAAACAAAACAAGACCAACAATTTTGAAAAAAGGACAACATTTTTTACTTTCTGCTATAAAATATATCCAATAAAAAACTGTAAAGTAAGCATATATTGTATAGTTTGCGCAAAAGTTATATTGGCTACAAACTATGGGATATATTTATGGAATTTTTATTCAATTACATTTTTTTTAAATGGCGGTGATCAGTAACTTATAGCTGGACTGCGATATTGCAGCGGATACTGGCTGGGAAGGGGTTTACATCAGGGGCGACCAAAGGGTTAACTGTGTGCCTAGCCTGTGTTTTTGTACTGTGTGAGAGGTGCTTTGCAGGAACACAGGATCCATGCCTTCCCTACTGACAGAACGGAAATCTGCCTTGTTTACATAGGCAGATCGCTGTTCTGCCTCTAAAACAAATGATCAGCGGGTGCTGGCAGACATTGAATCCATGGTTCCTGCAAATCGGCTCCCGTTGTGCATAATCACAGTGAGAGTGAGCCGGCAGTGGTGGGCATTCGCGCCTGCAACCCGGAAGAGCGGGTTTTTATTATATCTTTTCATGTGACAACACTGAAGAAATGACACTTTGCTACAATGTAAAGTAGTGAGTGTACAGCTTGCATAACAGTGTAAATTTGTTGTCCCCTCAAAATAACTCAACACACAGCCATTAATGTCTAAACCGCTGGCAATAAAAGTGAGTACACCCCCTAAGTGAAAATGTCCAAATTGGGCCCAGAAGTGTCAATATTTTGTGTGGCCACCATTATTTTTTCAGCACTGCCTTACCCCTCTTGGGCATGAAGTTCACTAGAGCTTCACAGGTTGCCACTGGTGTCCTCTTCCACTCCTCAATTACGACATCACGGAGCTGGTGGATGTTAGAGACCTTGTGCTCCCCCACCTTCTGTTTGAGGATGCCCCATAGATGATCAATAGGGTTTAGGTCTGGAGACATGCTTGGCCAGTCTATCACCTTTACCCTCAGCTTCTTTAGCAAGGCAGTGGTCATCTTGGAGGTGTGTTTGGGGTCGTTATCATGTTGGAATACTGCCCTGCGGCCCAGTCATGTTCGCATTCATAGTTCCCTCAATGAACTGTAGCTCCCCAGTGCCGGCAGCACTCACGCAGCCCCAGACCATGACACTCCCACCACCATGCTTGACTGTAGGCAAGACACACTTGTCTTTGTACTCCTCCCCTGGTTGCCGCCACACACGCTTGACACCATCTTAACTAAATAAGTTGATCTTGGTATCATCAGACCACAGGACATGGTTCCAGTAATCTATGTCCTTAGTCTGCTTATCTTCAGCAAACTGTTTGCGGGCTTCTTTGTGCATCATCTTTAAAAGTGGCTTCCTTCTGGGATGACAGCCATGCAGACCAATTCAATGCAAGGGCGGCATATGGTCTGAGCACTGACAGGCTGACCCCCCACCTCTTCAACCTCTGCAGCAATGTTGGCAGCACTCATACGTCTATTTCCCAAAGACAACCTCTGAATATGATGCTGAGCACGTGCACTCAACTTCTTTGGTCAACCATGGCGAGACCTGTTCTGAGTGGAACCTGTCCTGTTAAACCGCTGTATGGTTTTGGTCACCGTGCTGCAGCTCAGTTTCAGGGTCTTGGCAATCTTCTTATAGCCTAGGCCATCTTTATGTAGAGCAACAATCTTTTTTTTCAGATCCTCAGAGTTCTTTGCCATGAGGTGCCATGTTGAACTTCCAGTGACCAGTATGAGAGAGTGAGAGCGATAACACCAAATTTAACACACCTGCTCCCCATTCACACCTGAGACCTTGTAACACTAACGAGTCACATGACACCGGGGAGGGAAAATGGCTAATTGGGCCCAATTTGGGCATTTTCACTTAGGGGTGTACTCACTTTTGTTGCCAGCGGTTTAGACATTAATGGCTGTGTGTTTAGTTATTTTGAGGGGCCAGCAAATTTACACTGTTATACAAGCTGTACACTCACTACTTTACATTACAACAAAGGTTGTAATGATTAAGCACAACTATACTGTGTGAAACGCATCTACAAGATCTGTGTGTTGGTGTCCTTTGATATCATCTTGGTGATCAATAAACCACATTTTGGATTTCAATCGATGTGCAGCCATTTCTTCCTTTCAACTAGTTACCCAAGGAGGCGGGCCGGGGCTAGCACTTGGTTGGACATTCCTAACAGGCACTAATTAATACTTTGTTCTTGTCAATCATTTCTTCAGTGTTCACATGAAAAGATATAATAAAATATTTACAAAAATGTGAGGGGTGTACTCACTTTTGCGAGATACTGTATACTGTATATACGTGATCCAGTGTACAGCGGCTGCCCCGTAGCAGTAAAACTGCTATAGGGCGGCCGTGAAGTGGTTAATACAGTAATCAGTGATATTATTATACACTGTCACTGTGCTAATGACACTGGCTGGGAAGGGGTTAACATCTAGGACAATCAAGAGGTTAAATGTGTGCCTAAAAATGTGTAATATGTGCTGATTTTAACTAAGGACGCGTACACACGGTCAGATTTTCCGACGGGAAATGTTGGATGTGAGCTTGTTGTCGGAAAGTCCGACCGTGTGTATGCTCCATCGAACATTTGCTGTCGGAATTTCCGCCAACAAATGTTTGATAGCAGGTTCTCAAATTTTTCCACCAACAAAACTTTGTTGTCGGAAAGTCTGATCGTGTGTAAACAAGTCCGTCGCACATAAGTTCACGCATGCTCTGTATCAACTGGCTCGCACTGGCTGTTGAGCTTCCTTTTTCTCGGCTCGTCGTACGCGTTGTACGTCACCGCGTTCTCACGTTCGGAATTTTTGGCCAACATTTGTGTGACCGTGTGTATGCAAGACAAGTTTGAGCCAACATCCTTTGGAAAAAAATCCACGGTTTTGTTGTTGGAAAATCCGATCGTGTGTACGCGGCATAACAGATCACTTTGTTTCTTTTCCCTGCTTTGCATGGATGAGTAGAGAGAGATCGCCCCCTCTGTACAGAGCCCTGTGTTGATTGTCAACACAGGGCTCTGGGCTGTGATTGCACACAGCTGATCAGCAGACAGGCTCCCACTGTGTACAATCACAGTGGGTGTCGGGGGCGGGGGCACATGAGCACAGTCTAAACCTGGAAGCAAGCAGCAACACTCAGATAAGTCACTTTGCCTGTGTCGACCGCTCATCAGCAGTTCATTGTGGGTGGGTGGGCGGTCTACAAATGGTTAATAAATTAAATGCTTGTCGCTGTTGAGGAATAACATTGTCTCAAGAGCAGCAGCAATTTCATATGTTCACTGCAAGAGTAGTTTTGGAATGGGAGAAGCACTATAACAGTACATGAGTTCCATACTGCAAATAAATTGCACACTGTGGCAGGATTAATGGTCGCAATGGGTGTAGCTTTTTTCTTTCAAACGATGCATTGGCGTGCTGCGAACAAGGACACATGGCTAATAACAAGTGAATGGATTGCCTTTTAGCATTCTCAAACTTTAAAAAAAAATAAATAAATAAAACACCCTATCAAAATAAAACTAAAAAAAAACAAAAATCACTAAAGGAATGAAAAAAGCAAAAAAAAAAAAAAAAATCTATAGAAGGAATAGTAGCTAAAAGTGACCACTGACCTTGGATCAATCTCAAAATAAAATGAAAGACAAAAGCCCCAATAATTTGAAACAATGCAGCAAAGGGATTGATTGCCCAAAGAGCTAGCAATCGGGAGTAAAGTACAGTTTCCTAATGCCGTGTACACACGGGCGGACTTTTCGACCAGACTGGTCTGACGGTCTTTCCGACGGACTTTCCGACGGACTTTCCAAGGAACGGACTTGCCTACACACGATCACACCAAAGTCCTACGGATCCGTACGTGATGACGTACGACCGGACTAAAATAAGGAAGTTGATAGCCAGTAGCCAATAGCTGCCCTAGCATAGATTTTTGTCCGTCAGACTAGCATACAGACGAGCGTTTTTTTCGACCGGACTCGAGTCCGTCGGAAAGATTTGAAACATGTTATATTTCTTGGTCCGTCAAACTTTTGGGGAAAAAAAAGTCCGCTGTAGCCCACACACGATCGAATTGTCCGTTGGAGTCCGGTCCGCCGGACCAAGTCTGCTGGAAAGTCCACTCGTGTGTACACGGCATAACTGACTCTAATCTCTCCCTTTGCAGCTTTCTCTACAAGTTTCCGGTTCACTGAGTATGGCTGCTCCCCCCCCCCCCCTTTTATAGTGGTGGGGTTTGATTAACCAAAAGCCCCATTTCCCCCCATCTCATGTTAAAAAATTAATTTTAAAAAATTCTTCTAGGCGAATCTGCACATAAATTTGCTGGGACCATAAATTCTGCACCTGTACAATTCTCAAACTCATAGGAACCAAGAACTCAATCCCCATCCCTAGAGAACAATGATGTGCAACTGATGCAGACGTGAAAGCATGTGGATAGGAAATACTGTAGATGGAAGAGACCTGGAGGAGATCAGCAGCATTGAGATGTAACAAAGCATGAAAAAAAGGCGATAATAGTATTTTATGGAAAAAGGCTGAATGATGCAAAGGTCCTTTAGCAAACTAAATATTATCCAGATCAGGTTTACATAAGGCACCTCTCATGACTGGAATATAAAACGCATCATGTGTTTCATATAGGCTTCCGTGGAACCACCACTACGGCGGCTGGAATGAGATGGGAGATTTGAAGATGTCTCTGGGGACAGTCGGCATGACCTGACAGGGCAATGAATATTTAGACTCGTCGCTGCATGAAATTGAGAGCAGAAGAGAGAAACCAGGAACTTCTCAAGGACACACATGAGAAAAGAAGCTGCAGAATTCGCCTGGAACCACAGGCGGCATTAAACCGCTAACTTGGGCAACAGGTTTCTACAAGAATTTGTGACCGTGTGATCGTTATCCAGAAAACAAAGAAACATGAGAAAAAATGTAGAACAAGTCTAAAAAATGTAAAATTAAACTTTTTTTTTTTTCTTTATTTTTCGAAACCTCCTAAGGAAAATGCATGAGATCTGGCATGAATGTCACTGGTGGCCAGTCCCTGAAAACCAATTGGAAGCTGGCCACTGATGACATAAAAAAAAAGGTGAAATGTGCTTGTACAGCGTGAGGAACATTGGGAGGTAGAATGCTATACAACTAAAAGGCAAGTAAATATAATAATAATATATTTTTTTTTTGGTTAGTTTTTGTATGTTTGTGTATATGTAGTTATTATTTGTAAATGCGTATATATGCTAATTATATTGTATAGATTATATATGCAAGGAAAAAGAAAGAAAGATTTCAGAACTTGCTTTGGATTGACCCTATGTGTGGTTTTAGAAATAAGGAAATTATGTATTAGTTTAATAAGGTGATAATTATTATATTTTTCAAGAATGTAGTCTGGTCTGTAATGATGAAATTTGATAATAAAGAAATATAATGGAAAAAAAGAAAAAAAGGCAAGTAAATATTAAATATTTTGTTAGTTTACCGAATGACAATTTATTACTGCTTTGGTTAAATAACTAAGTATGTGGGGGAGAGGGGTCTGTTTGATATTAAGATATTTTACTGTATACTTAGAAAAAAATAATCATCTTCTTTCTTCCGTTTCAGATATATGCATCGTTCTTGTTTCATATAATGGACCTCGTAGGGTTTTACATTAGATAACTCCTGCCAGGATAGTAATAAATAAAAACAATAGGTTTTCATGCAGTGATCATAAATTGATGAGAAAACAACAGGTACTGCAGCCGCGGCAGCATGGAGGGGGAAGCACATTGCTTGCCATCATTATATGATCAACCGCTAAAATGTTTGACAAAGAGGCTTCAGACAATTAGAAGCCTAAAAATGGTTCGGCATCCCAAAAAAAAAAAAGCGCCCGAAACCGTTTTTTCTAGAACTCATTATTTGGGTAGATGATTCTAGAACTGTATAAGAACAAACATGTTTGTCTGTTGCGACTCAAGTCATGAATTAACAAAACTTGTCTTCCTAGTTTTAAACGATACTACATCACACACTCTCCAGCAACTCCAGCACTGCGATGACATCACAGCTCAAGTGGTCCCTTAGTACGCCAGGATTACGCGTTTCAGGGGATGTACCCTCTTCCTTAGAGTAAGAGAAAAGTTTACAGATCTGCCATCACATAATTTTAAAGATGAACTTTAGGCCAGCCTTTCTCAACCATTGTGCCGTGACACAATCCCTATAAATTGCCCAAAAATTGTCAACAAGCCAGGTGGATCAAGCGTGCTTTTTTTTGCTACACAAAGCCATGGGTTTTTATTGTGCAGCATTACAACCCTGGGCACCATGTGTCCCCATGATTAACCACTTCAGCGCCGGAAGGATTTACCCCCTTCCTGACCAGAGCACTTTTTGTGATACGGCACTGCGGCGCTTTAACTGACAATTGCGCAGTCGTGTGACGTTGCACCCAAACAAAATTGATGTCCTTTTTTCTCCACAAATAGAGCTTTCTTTTCGTGGAATTTGATCACCTCTGCAGCTTTTATTTTTTGCGCTATAAACAAAAAAAGAGCGACAATTTTGAAAAAAATGCAATATTTTTTACTTTTTGCTATAATAAATGTCCCCAAAAAATATATAAAAAAACAAATTTCTTTCTCAGTTTAGGCCAATATGTGCTCTTCTACATATTTTTGGTAAACAAAAGTCACAATAAGCGTATATTGATTGGTTTGCGCAAAAGTTATAGCGTCTACAAAATAGGGGATAGATTTATGGCATTTTTATTATTAATTGTATTTTTTTAGTAATGGCGGCGATCTGCGATTTTTATCGTGACTGTGACATTATGGCGGACACATCGGACACTTTTGACACTATTTTGGGACCATTGTCATTTATACAGCGATCAGTGCTATAAAAATGCTTTGATTATTGTGTAAATGACACTGGCAGGGAAGGGGTTAAACGCTAGGGGCTATCAAGGGGTTAAGTGTGTCCTAGGGAGTGATTCTAACTGTAGGGGGGATTGTCTCACTAGAAGATGACAGAGATCACTGCTCCTGATGACAGGGAGCAGTAGATCTCTGTCATGTCACTAGGCAGAACGGGGAAATGCCTTGTTTACATAGGCATCTCCCTGTGCTGCCGCTCCATGACACAATCGCGGGCCCCCCGTCCGACATCGAGTCTGCGGGACCCACGGGCCTCCGCTGCAAGGAGTACTGACAGGGGCAGGGCCCATCCTGGTTCTAAGCCATAGCTCAAGGGAGGAGAAAAAGGTGATCCCTAATGCCGCACATCCATGGTGTCCTACAATGATGATTAGAGCACCAGCGCATTTCGCTCCGCTCTCCAGAGCTTAACCCCTTGCCGACCAGCGCGCGACGATATACATTGGCACAATGGCACGGCTGGGCAAATGAGTGTACAGGTACGTCCCCTTTAAATTGCGGCATAGTAGGCGTCCGCTCACGCCCCACCGGCGGTGCGCACGCCTACTACACCGCAATTTGAAGGGGACGTACCTGTACGCAGTGCAGTGGATTCTTGGGTGTGCAAGTGCTAGAAGGGGACTAAGGGGTTGGTTTACTAAAGGCAAATTGACTTTGCACTTTGTAAAACTGCAGTTACACCCTGCAAGAGCAGGTGCTCCAGAGCTTAGTAAATGAGCAGAAGCTCTGCTGACTTCCATCATCCAATCATGTGCAAGCAAAAATGCTGTTTATTTATTTTTCTTGCATGTAAATGTGTGTTCTTTGCAAAGTGAAACTTTTCCGCATTTACTAAGCCCTAGAGCAGTGATGGCAAACCTTGGCACCCCAGATGTTTTGGAACTACATTTCCCATGATGCTCATTCCCTCTGCAGAGCAGTTGAGCATCATGGGAAATGTAGTTCCAAAACATCTGGGGTGCCAAGGTTCGCCATCACTGCCCTAGAGCAATTGCACTTGAAGAGTGCAACTGCGCTTTGCAAAGTGCACAGTCTGGTTGCCTTTAGTAAATCAACCCCTAAGTGTCAGAAGATGCTACAGTATATGGACTGGGACTGCTATTACAGAGTCCTAGATATATTAGCTATCCCCTGTTACCTCCAGGAAAGCCTGCTTACGGTAGATTAGTGAGAAGCTGTCCTGTTATTCCTGATATTGTTTGGAGTATCCTGATCCTTGAACCCCTCTCCTGTTCCAAGTCACTCAGCAATAAATTCTAAAAAGACATCCCTCAGACTGAAGCTGTATTGTCTGTGTGCATGGAACTGTGTTTGTGACTGGCAGCCTGTGTACTAGCAAGGGAGACCTGGGCATATTTTCAGTGCCCCCTCTGGGGACGGGGGGGGGACGGGGGTGCTACTTCAATACATTAATATTTGTATTTTTTTTAAATATAAGCAGTGTAATTACCTGAATTTGATTTGGTATCAGCCTCTTACAATCCCTGTACAGTGGGGCTGGAGTGTGAGTAGAGTTGCCACCTTTTCTTCACAACAAACCCGAACACTTTAGCGGCACAGGGCACATTTTTTTGTAGTATACACTATAGGATTATAAAAGACCTGATACACCTTTGGGTTCCCCAAGGATAGTGGTAATGCAGCACTCTGTGGAAAACATTGGATGTGGCCAAACCGCTCTTGCTGACATCACCCCACCCCCCAGTGCCCCATTGATGCCAAACCTGCCCCCAGACAGCAGCCCGCAGCTCCCGGATGGCAACAGATTTTTGTGTGACTATCTCAGTTGCTTGGGGAGCCACAGCCCAGTCTGAATAATGTGTTCGCGTTTCAGAGAAACTGAAATCCGGACACATTATTCCAATCCCGGACTGCACGGGTGAATCCCGGACCGGTGGCAACCATAAGTGTGAGTGAAAGACGCAGCAGAATAAGCAAATCAATTCATGTGCTGGCAAGGAGCATGCTTATAGAAGGTTTGAGCAGAGTGACAGAGAGATGAGCTCATTACTGTACTGCTTCTCCTTTCATTGTCCAGTCATAGACTGGGGTGGGTCCAGGACGACCTGGGCTTAGAGGAAGTGGGTTTAAATTATGTTGGCCATCAGACTAATGACAACTTGTGGTGAAAAAGAAGTACTGCAGTGGTGAGCCCTGGATTAAAAATTAATATTACAGAGCTGTTTTTTTTATCGTTTGTTTTATTTTTATTTAAAGGCCAACTCCAGACAAATTTTGTCTTGAACAAAGTTGGGAAGAGGGGGAACCTTTGCCAAGTTTCTATTGCCATCTTTGTGTTTACTAGTGAGATTGCCTCTCATGACAGAAAGGGGAAGGTAATTAGACAAGAGGTTAAGAGGGATACCAAATGAGACAGCAAGTGATAGGGAAAATATCCAACTGAGTCAAGAAGTAAAGGGTAATATCTCCAACTGAGTTAAGAAGTAAAGGGTAATATCTCCAGCTGAGATAGGAAGTGAAGGAGAGTATCTCCAACTGAGACCAGAAGTAATAGGGAATATCTCCAACCGAGTTAAGAAGTGAAGGGGAATATCTCCAACTGGGTTAAGAAGTGAAGGGGAATATCTCCAGCTGAGATAGGCAGTGAAGGGGAATATCTCCAACTGAGTCAAGAAGTAAAGGGGAATATCTCCAACTGAGACAAGAAGTAATAGGGAATATCTCCAACTGAGTTAAGAAGTGAAGGGGAATATCTCTAGCTGAGATAGGAAGTGAAGGGGAATGTCTCCAACTGAGCCAAGAAGTGAAGAGGAATATCACCAACCAAGACAAGAAGTGAAGGGGAATATCTCTAAGTGGAATGGGAAGTGAAGAGGAATATCTCCAGCTGAGATAGGAAGTGAAGGGGAATAGGGGAAGAATAGCTCCAACTGAGGCAGGAAGTGAAGGGGAATACCTCCAACTGAGGCAGGAAGTGACACGGAATACCTCCAACTGAGGCAGGGAGTGAAGGGGAATATCTCCAACTGAGGCAGGAAGTGAAGGGAATATCTCCAACTGAAGCAGGAAGCGAAGGGGGATGTCTCCAACTGAGACAGCAAGTGAAGGGTAATGTCTCCAACTGAGACAGCAAGTGAAGGAAAATATTTCCAACTGGGCCCTGAAGTGAAAGAGAATATCTCCAACTTGGACCTGACGTAAAGACAAATATCTCCTACTAGGACTGGAAGTGAAGGGGAATGTCTCCAATTGAGACAGCAAGTGAAGGGCAATATCTCCAACTGAGGTGAAGAGGAATATCTCTAAGTGGGACAGGAAGTGAAGAGACATATCTCCAAGTGGAACAGAAAGCGAAGGGTAAAATCCTCAACTGAGATAGAAAGTCCCAACTGCGACACAAACAAAAATGTGTTTTTAATAGCGCGAAGGGCTTGAAGGTAAAGATCTTCCAAAAACCTGCACCACAATTTCTTTCTTTGGTGACACAGGAAAACAAAGAGAGGAAAAATCTCCTCAATGAAGTCACAGGTAAATATGAAAACTCCAAAGTTTAAATTCATCCCTGTTTGTGAACATTATGCCTTCATGAAGACCCTGCAAGGCTGCGTTGTTACCCTATGACTGGATTTGAAGTAAAAAGGATGCTCTACAAGTACATTTTATCTTCTTTGCTATCAGAACAGTTGGGTATCATTTTTTTTTCCCCAAGAAGGCCTTGACACCAAAAGTCAATGGTTCCAACAAAATGCATCCTGACAGATTGTTCTTTATGATTTATCTTCTGCAGTATTCCATGCATGTCTTCACACTTTAATTCAAACCTGAATAATTAATTTCCTGGAAAATTATGCTAAGTGAGTGCTTCTCTTCGATTGACTACTGATTAAAAGACCATCTGTTTGATGATATGGAACTGGTGTACTGGCATAAAAAAAGCACCAAAGCAGCCTTCACAGCCCGTGATTTATAATCAGCTGCGTTTCTAATTCACTTTCTCAAAATCTGAAGGAACGAGAAAAAAACTTTGTAATATCCCCAAGCCAAATAACAACAGGAAAGTTTTTTGCAACAATGAGTACTTGGCCTAACTTCATACTATTGCATAATAAGAGGTAACTACTTGTTTTGGCAACAACTAATAACCCCCTGGGTGCGCACGTAGCAGGAATACAACCTCTAATTATGTTCCCCACCACTTAATGTGGAATATGTTTAGTGGAAAGCGAAATTCAATCCATCAGCGTCAGCCAAGTTCCGTTCAATTTCTCCTGCAGTTTCTGTATTCAAGCTCAATACAAATTTAACTCAAATGTTCAGTTCATTAAAGGAGAACTCCACAATAAACAAATCAGGTAAATATCTAATAAAGAGCGGTTTAGCAATTGCAAACCATTAAATCTTTTTCTTATATTGTCCAGCCAGTGTCATAAGGAAGGGAGATATCATTGCATATTAGCATCTCCCAACCCCCAGGGGCTAGCCAAGGTCTGTGCTGCCCACTGCTGTGTGAAGATTACTGAGAATGCAGCCTGATGCATTTGGGTGGGCCTTAGATGCTCCTGTAGGGACAAGTGGAACTACACTCACTAATGCCTGAACTTAGGCTGGGAGCTGTGTTCATGTGAAAGTCAACATTAACCACTTCAGCCTTGGAAGGATTTAACCCCTTCCTGACCAGAGCACTTTTAGCGCAGTGCTCCAGTGAGTGAGGAGAAGAAGAGCGGAGAGCTGCTGATTGACAGTCTGCAGCTCTCTGCTCGGAGAACTGTGAGAACCGAGCCAATCGGCAGTGTTCGATTGCTTGGTTCTCAGTGCAGGGGCGCCGGGGGACAGATGCAGCATCGGACCGATGCTGCATCCACCTAGGTAAGAAAAGGAAAAAAAAAAAACCCCATACTTCTCTTTTAATGAAAACCAGAGACATCCACTGTAGCAGCCTCTCCATTAATGCAGACTAGAGACATCCAATGTAGTAGCTTACCCATTAATGAAGACCAGAGACATCCACTGATGCAGCCTTTCTAATAATGAAGACCAGTGACATCCACTGATGCAGCCTTTCTAATAATGAAGACCAGTGACATCCACTGTAACAGCCTATCCATTAATGAAGACCAGCAACTTTACTTAGAATGCACATCACTGGAGCCAATAGTGTAAGGGATCCTTGACTTACAATAGATACAGTGCTTTGGGTCATCAGCGTCAACGTGCTTTGTCGGAAGTCAGGTTAAGGGTGTTTACCTATTGGTGGTTAACAGTTTTTTAGAGATGGGCCAGACACAACACGCCCACCCCCAGCCCCCCGAACGCCCACGCCCACCCCCAGTTTTAACCCGAACGGCGAACCCCAATGAAGTCTATAGAAGTTGAACAGGAAAAATCAAAAGTGCCCATTTTGAAGGCTTATATGCAATTAATTGGCCATAAAAGAGGTATGGAGGTCCAGGTACTGCCCTGGGGGACATGTATCAATGCAAAAAAACATTTTTTTAAAACGATTGATTTTTTTTAGGAGCAGTGATTTTAATAATGCTTAAAGTACATCAATAAAAATGAAAAGTCCCTTTAAATATAGTGCCTGAGGGGTCCCCTTAGTCTGCCTGTAAAGTGGCACATCTGTAGCATTTATAGAACATGCTACAGCAAAACTGACATTTCTAAAGAAAAAAAAACTAGTCAAATCCCATTTAAAATGACTCGGGGTTTAAATTACCGGCGCCTGGCAATTGAAATAAAAAGAAAGAAAAAAATTGGCGTGGAATGCCCCCAAAAATCCATACCAGACCCTTATGTGGGCAAGCAAGAAAAGGGGAGGAGATAGCGAGTGCCCCCCCCCTCCTGAACCATACCAGACCACATGCACTCAACATGAGGGGGTGGGTGCTTTGTGGCGGGGGGGCTCTTCTGAGGGTATGTGGCCTGGTGAGGTTCAGGAGGGGGGGGACTCCCTCGTCTCCCCCCCCCTTTCCTGACCTGCCAGGCTGCATGCCCAGATAAAGGTCTGGTATGGATTTTGGGGAGGACCCCACACCGTTTTTGTTTTTTAAATTTTGTCATGGGGTTCCCCTTATAATCCATTCCAGACCCGAAGGGGAAGCCCATTGCCAGTTGTTAAGGATGCCGCAGCCACCTTCCTAGCCCGGCTTCTTAACAATCAGCTTACACTGCGTCCTGATTGGGCAATGCTTTGACCAATCAGGGCGCAGAATGCACTCTGCAGCGCGCAGTGCATTGCAGGGTGTTTGGTGGGGCGCACACCCTGCAAATTCGGGTGTTCGGCGATTGGTCGCTCATGCTCAGGCCAAACCATTTGCCCAACACTACTTATTACTATGGTTATTATTATTTGGGCCATTAATACTAATATACAATGCCTTGAAAAATTATTTATACCCCTTGAAATTTTCCACATTTTGTCATGTTACAACCAAAAAAGTAAATGTATTTTATTGGGATTTTATGTGATAGACCAACACAAAGTGGCACATAATTATGAAGTAGAAGGAAAATGATAAATGGTTTTCAACATTTTTTACAAATAAATCTGAAAAGTGTGGGGTACATTTGTATTCAGCCCCCCTGAGTCAATACTTTGTAGAACCACCTTTCGCTGCAATTACAGCTGCAAGTCGTTTTGGGGATGTCTCTACCAGCTTTACACATCTAAATAGTGACATTTTTTCCCATTCTTCTTTGCAAAATAGCGCAAGCTCTGTCAGATGGAACAGCTGTGAACAGCCATTTTCAAGTCTTGCCACAGATTCTCAAATGGATTTAGGTCTGGACTTTGACTGGGCAATTCTAACACATGAATATGCTTTGATCTAAACCATTCCATTGTAGCTCTGGCTGTGTGTTTAGGGTCGTTGTCCTGCTGGAAGGTGAACCTCCACCCCAGTCTCAAGTCTTTTGCAGACTCTAATGCTGCGGACACACGAGCGGACTCCTAAGGACTTTTCGACTGAGTTCCGATGGAGTTCCAACGAAACAGACTTGCCTACACATGATCACACCAAAGTCCAATCGTTTCAAACGAGATGACGTACGACTGGACTAGAATAAGGAAGTTCATAGCCGGTAGCCAATAGCTGCCCTTACGTCCGTCGGACTAGCATACAGACGAACTGATTTTTCGATCGGACTTGAGTCCATCAGAAAGATTTGAAACTATTACTAGGTCCATCGGAATCTTCGCCAGAAAAGGTCTGATGAAGGTCCGATGAAGCCCACACACGATCGGAATGTCCGACGGAATTGTTCCATCAGACCTTTTCTGCCAGACAGTGCGCTCGTGTGTACGCGGCATTACAGGTTTTCTTCTAACATTGCCCTGTATTTGGCTCCATCCATCTTCCCATCAACTCTGACCAGCTTCCCTGTCCCTGCTGAAGAAAAGCATCCCCACAACATGATGCTGCCACCACCATGTTTCACGGTGGGGATGGTGTGTTCAGGGTGATGTGCAGTGTTAGTTTTCCGCCACATACTGTATATTAGGCCAAAAAGTTAAGTTTTGGTCTCATCTGACCAGAGCACCTTCCACATGTTTGCTGTGTCCCCCACATGGTCTCTCGCAAACTGCAAACAGGACTTCTTATGGATTTCTTTCAACAATGACTTTCTTCTTGCCACTCTTCCATAAAGGGCAGATTTGTGGAGAGCACGACTAATAGTTGTCCTGTGGACAGATTCTCCCACCTGATCTGTGGATCTCTGCAGCTCCTCCAGAGTTACCATGGGCCTCTTGGCTGCTTCTCTGATAAATGCTCTCCTTGCCCCGCCTATCAGTTTAGGTGGACGGCCATGTCTTGGTAGGTTTGCAGTTGTGCCATACTCTTTCCATTTTCGGATTATTAATTGAACAGTGCTCCGTGATATGTTCAAAGTTTGGGATATTTTTTTATAACCTAACCTTGCTTTAAACTTCTCCACAAATTTATACCTGACCTGTCTGGAGTGTTCCTTGGCCTTCATGATGCTGTTTGTTCACTAAGGTTCTCTAACAAACCTCTGAGGGCTTCACAGAACAGCTGTATTTATACTGAGATTAAATGACACACAGGTGGACTCTATTTACTAATTCGGTGACTTCTGAAGGCAATTTGTTCCACTAGATTTTAGTTAGGGGTATCAGAGTAAAGGGTGCAGAATACAAATGCACAACACACTTTTAACAGATTTATTAATAAAACATTTTGAAAATCATTTATCATTTTCCTTCCACTTCACAATTATGTGCCACTTTGTGTTGGTCTATGACATAAAATCCCAATAAAATACTTTTACGTTTTTGGTTGTAACATGACAAAATGTGGAAAATGTCAAGGGGTATGAATACTTTTTCAAGGCACTGCGTGTTAAATGTATTCTTTTTAATTTATGTTCCTTTGTCCTGTGCCAATTGTGGGTTATTTACAGTGCATCTGTAAAGTATTCACAGAGCTTCACTTTTTCCACATGTTGTTTTGTTACAGCCTTATTCCAAAATGAGTTAAATTCATTATTTTCCTCAAAATTCTACAAACAATACCCCACAATGACAACGTGAAAGAAGTTTGTTTAAAATCTTTGCAAATTCAGTAAAAATAAAAATTTAAAAAGTATTCACAGCCTTTACCATGGCACTCAAAATTGAGCTCAGGTGCATCCTGTTTATACTGATCATCCTTGAGACGTTTCTACAACTTGATTGGAGTCCCCCTGTGGTAAATTCAGTTGATTGGACATGATTTGGAAAGCCACACATCTATCTATATAAGATCCCACAGTTCACAGTGCATGTCAGAGCACAAACCAAGCCATGAAGTCCAGGGAATTGATCTCTGAGACAGGATTGTATGGAGGCCCAGATCTGTTGAAGGGTACAGAAAATGTCTGTAGCATTGAAGGTTCCAATGAGCACAGTGGCCTCCATCATCCGTAAATGGAAGAAGTTTGGAACCACCAGGACTCTTCATAGAGTGGGCTGCCTGGCCAAACTAAGCAATTGGGGGAGAAGGGTCACTCTGACACAGCTCCAGCATTTCTCTGTGGGGAGGAGAACCTTCCAGAAGAACAACTATATCTGCAGTACTCCACCAATCAGGCCTGTATGGCAGAGTTGCCAGATGAAAACCACTCCTCAGTAAAAGGCACATGACAGCCCAGTTGGAGTTTGCCAAAAGACACCTGAAGGACCCTCAGACCATGAGAAACAAAATTCTCTGGTCTGATGAAACAAAATAAACTCTTTGGCCTGAATGGCAAGAGTCATGTCTGGAGGAAACCAGGCACCACTCTTTACCTGGCCAGTCAAGCATGGTGGTGGCAGCATCATGCTGTGGGGATGTTTTTCAGCGGCAGAAACTGGGAGACTAGTCAGGATCGAGGGAAAGATGAACACAGCAATGTACAGAGACATCCTTAATGAAAACCTGCTCCAGAGCGCTATGGACATCAGACTGGGGCGAAGGTTCACCTTCAAATAGGACAACAACCCTAAGCACACAGCCAAGATAACAAAGGAGTTGCTACGGGACAAGTCTATGAATGTCTTTGAGTGGCCCAGCCAGAGCCCAGACTTGAACCCGATTGAACATCTCTGCCGAGATCTGAAAATAGTATACAGAGGAGTGCAGCGCATATCAGGGCTCAATAAAACAAAACAGATGTGATATAAAGTCCATATAAATCCAAAAAACAAGAATAGATGGTGGACGAACAGTCCCAGCAGGTAAGGATTCCAAGGATACCCTCCGCACTGCTCTCCTGTACATATAACCCCGTGTCATACCCTCCTAACTGCTCTCCTGTATATACAACCCCATTTCATACCCTTCGCACTGCTCTCCTGTACATACAACCCCGTGTCATACCCTCCTAACTACTCTCCCATACGTACAACCCCATGTCATACCCTCCGCACTGCTCTCCTGTATATACAACCCCATGTCATACCCTCCTAACTACTCTCCTGTATATACAACCCCATTTCATACCCTCTGCACTGCTCTCCTGTATATACCACCCCGTGTCATACCCTCCTAACTGCTCTCCCATACGTACAACCCCATGTCATACCCTCCGCACTGCTCTCCTGTATATACAACCCCATTTCATACCCTCCACACTGCTCTCCCATACATACAACCCCTTGTCATACCCTCTGCACTGCTCTCCCGTACATACCACCACTTGTCATACCCTCCTAACTGCTCTCCCGTACATACCACCACTTGTCATACTTTCCGCACTGCTCTCCCGTATATACAACCTCATGTCATACCCTCCTAACTGCTCTCCTGTACATACAACCCCATGTCATACCCTCCGCACTGCTCTCCTGTACATACAACACCATGTCATACCCTCCACACTGCTCTCCCGTACATACCACCACTTGTCATACCCTCCTAACTGCTCTCCCATACATACAACCCCATGTCATACCCTCCACACTGCTCTCCCGTACATACATCCCCATGTCATACCCTCTGCACTGCTCTCCCATACATACCACCCCAAGTCATACCCTCCGCACTGCTCTCCCGTACATACAACCCCATGTCATACCCTCCTAACTGCTCGCCTGTACATACAACCCCATGTCATACCCTCCACACTGCTCTCTCGTACATACAACACCATGTCATACCCTCCACACTGCTCTCCCATACAAACAACCCCATGTCATACCCTCCACACTGCTCTCCCGTACATACCACCCCATGTCATACCCTCCGCACTGCTTTCCTGCATATTTTACCCCCTAAAATAATTATGAAATATTATTTGTAAATATACCCAACCTTGCCTGTTGGAGCAGGCACCCTTTTGCTAGTATCTATGTAAAATAATTAAATAAAAGGTGGATTCCCTATCCAAGATCCTTGGGCAGCTACCCCCCCCCGAAAAAAAAGCCAGCCTGACGTTTTCTGTCCCAGATGAACCTAGGGTTGCCACCCTTTAAACCTGAACACATATAAATTACACAGGTTCTGAGGCTAATTTAATGCAGATGAGGCACCAGATGAGTTTAATTACCACCTTAATCAGCCACAGAACCTGTGTAATTAATATGTGTTTGGTTTTAAAAGGATGAGGTGGTAACCCTACATGAACCACAGATCTCAGCATGGTCCATTTCGGGGGGAACTACAACCGTCTCTGCAGCTGGTGGCCCAGGGGCTTCCTTCGCCTGGATGAGTAGTTGGCTGTAATAAGTGTTTTTGTAATTCATTTTATAGAAAGCACTGAAGAAGTACGCGGTAATTTGTGTGAAAGACTCGTTAATGTTCCTGCGCTTTTTTCATCCTTCGATTGCGTGAGTGTAAGCTGATAATGAAGCCTGGAAGTGCACCTGCTTGACATAATGCTGAGAAGCGCCTTGTTTGATCTGTGAATTGATGCAGCTGGGTCTATGTACAGGGGAAGTAGCGGGGAGGCGAGAGATTTAAGCGCCTGAAAAATGCTGGAAAAGGTTTAATATTATACAAAGTAAAGTGAAATTTCAGGCATACGGAAAAAAACCTTTAGGTTGGGTTCACACTATTGCGAATTGGATGTGGGTTTTCCTGCATCCAATTCGCATGTCAGGAGATTGTGACCGGCTCTCAATGGAGCCGGTTCACACATCTCCGGAGCAGCCGCGGAGCAGATTGCACAGGAGACCTGTGCGTCTTCTGGTCTATTTCAGGTCCACATTCAGCCAAAAATTCGGACTGAAATCGGACCTGAAATGGTGAACGGGGACACACCGGACCCCTGCTGTGAGCCGCTCTGTGCAACATTGTGAACCCAGCCTTAGCCTTGATTTCTATACATAACAAAACATGCAACTGAGGAGGTCCCAGTTGGAAGAGGGAAGTCTTGGGAGTGGGGTGTTGGGATTTTAAATGCTTGTAGCTTTTAAGAAAACCCATTGCTTTTAGTAAATTCCATTTACACCCATGATGCTTTTACTTCTCAGTGACGTCACCGGTCTTTAGTGAAAGGATAGGCTACATTCTCAGTGATGTCACTGGTCTCTAGTGAAGGGATAGGCTACATTCTCAGTGATGTCACTGGTCTCTAGTGAAGGGATAGGCTACATTCTCAGTGATGTCACTGGTCTCTAGTGAAGGGATAGGCTACATTCTCAGTGATGTCACCGGTCTCTAGTGAAGGGATAGGCTACATTCTCAGTGATGTCACCGGTCTCTAGTGAAGGGATAGGCTACATTCTCAGTGAATTCACCGGTCTCTAGTGAAGGGATAGGCTACATTCTCAGTGATGTCACTGGTCTCTAGTGAATGGATAGGCTGCATTCTCAGTGATGTCACTGGTCTCTAGTGAATGGATAGGCTACATTCTCAGTGATGTCACTGGTCTCTAGTGAATGGATAGGCTACATTCTCAGTGATGTCACTGGTCTCTAGTGAATGGATAGGCTACATTCTCAGTGATGTCACTGGTCTCTAGTGAATGGATAGGCTACATTCTCAGTGATGTCACTGGTCTCTAGTGAATGGATAGGCTACATTCTCAGTGATGTCACTGGTCTCTAGTGAATGGATAGGCTACATTCTCAGTGATGTCACTGGTCTCTAGTGAATCGATAGGCTACATTCTCAGTGATGTCACTGGTCTCTAGTGAATGGATAGGCTACATTCTCAGTGATGTCCCCGGTCTCTAGTGAATGGATAGGCTTCATTCTCAGTGAATTCACTGATCTCTAGTGAATGAATAGACTTCATTCTCGGTGATGTCACTGGTCTCTAGTGAATAGATAGGCTGCATTCTCGGCCACCTGCCCGGGATTCACCTGGATAGTTCGGGTTTGTAATCATGCGTCTGGGTTTCAGACCACCTGAAACCCGGACACATTATTCAGACAGGACTATAGCTTCCCAGCAGAGTTGCTGGCTGCAGTTGTGTAAGCCGAGAGTCTGTTTGTTACACTCTCTTTCACACTGCCCAAAGCCAGCACTAACAATCCCCCCTCCCCCACAGAGACGGGAGAGGAGAGAGGGCTTGATCTACTCCTCTTCCTCCCGGCCCTACCCCTCTGTGTCTGCCCACACTCCAATCCCCGGCGCTGTGCCTCAGAAAAGGAAAGTGAGGGCTGGAAATTTGAAGTCCAGCAGCCTCAGATACAACTGGATGAGAGGTGCTGACTGCCAAGGGGTGAGTGAGCTCACCATCCATCCCTGTCTGTAACTAAGGTCTTCCCCCTTCTCTCTCCTGCCTCTGAGTGAGTACACTAAGGTAAATCAGGCTTCTCAGAACACCCCTTACATCAGAGTTCCCCTTTACATCAGAGTCTGCCGAGTCCCCCAGAGGGAACTCTGTGAGTTCAGATGTAAAAGATTAACTCTGTGGACTTTGATGTAAAGGGGGACTCTTGTGATTACCTTAATATGATGAAAAATGTTATTTAATTGCAAAATACATATATGTATAGTTTATACTATTAAAAAAAGAAATTGCTGTGCGCCTCTAAAGTGTTCAGGTATGCCTTGAAGAAAAGGTAGCAACCCTAATTCTCAGTGATGTCACTGGTCTCTAGTGAATGGATAGACTGCATTTTCAGCAATGTCGCCTGTCTATAGCTATAGCTCCATGGCCTTGGTAGAAAACCTCCTCTAAGACCACAGATTTAAAATTAATAACAGCAAAATATCACAGTGCATCCGGAAAGTATTCACAGTGCTTCACTTTTTCCACATTTTGCTATGTTAGAGCCTTATTCCAAAAAGGATGAAATTCATTATTTTCCTCAAAATTCTACAAACAATACCCCATAATGACAACATAAAATAAGTTTGTTTGAAATCTCTGCAAATTTATTAAAAATAAAAAATGAAAAAAACATGTACATAAGTATTCACAGCCTTTGCTCAATATTTTGTTGAAGCACCTTTGGCACCAATTACAGCCTCAAGTCTTTTTGAGTATGATGCTACAAGCTTGGCACACATATTTTGGGCAGTTTCTCCCGTTCTTCTTCGCAGGACCTCTCAAGCTCCATCAGGTTGGATGGGGAGCGTCGGCGCACATCCTTTTTCAGATCTCATATAAGTAAATACAATCGGCGCAAAGAGTAAAGATGAATAATAAAATGCAGCTGAACACTAAGAGATTTTTGACATAATCAAAAGGGTAATAGTATACAGAGGAGTGCAGCGCATATCAGGGCTCAATAAAACATAACAGATGTGATATAAAGTTCATATAAATCCAAAAAACAAGAATAGGTGGTGGACTAACAGTCCCAGCAGGCAAGTATTCCACGTGAGAAAATTTCAATGCAAGAGTGACTTTCCCTCCACCTCGAGAGCAATCGCTTTGCTCACTTCTAAGTGTGGGCCACTGAACTAACAGATAGTCAACGACGCATGTCCCATAGGGTATAACCTCCAGAAAGGGTCCAGGTCCACGGACCGATATCCCAAGGGGTAAGTATTGAAAGAGAAAGGCAAATCTAAGTGCTCACTGGTATCGTAATTTTGCAACGTTTTTATTAATAAAAAATGGCTACTCACAAGGGCTTCAATGTACAGCACATAACAGAGCAGACACTGAGGATATGGATATCCAGGATGGCAGCGGGTGATGTCAGGATGTGGCTCCTCCCCCGTATGCGTTACGTTCACAAGAACTTCGTCAGCGGGGAGAGCAGTGCAGAGGGTATGACATGGGGTGGTATGTACAGGAGAGCAGCTAGGAGGGTATGACATGAGGTTGTATGTACGGGAGAGCAGTTAGGAGGGTATGACAAGGGGTTGTATGTATAGGAGAGCAGTTAGGAGGGTATGACAAGGGGTTGTATGTACAGGAGAGTAGTGCGGAGGGTATGACAAGGGGTTGTATGTACAGGAGAGCAGTGTGGAGGGTATGACAAGGGGTTGTATGTACGGGAGAGCAGTTAGGAGGGTATGACAAGGGGTTGTATTATAGGAGAGCAGTTAGGAGGGTATGACAAGGGGTTGTATGTATGGGAGAGCAGTTAGGAGGGTATGACAAAGGGTTGTATGTACGGGAGAGCAGTTAGGAGGGTATGACAAGGGGTTGTATGTACAGGAGAGCAGTGAGGAGGGTATGACATGGGGTGGTACGTACGGGAGAGCAGTGCGGAGGGTATGACATGAGGTTGTATATACAGGAGAGCAGTGTAGAGGGTATGACATGGGGTTATATGCATGGGAGAGCAATGCGGAGGGTATGACAAGGGGTGGTATGTATGGGAGAGCAATGCGGAGGGTATGACAAGGGGTGGTATGTATGGGAGAGCAGTGCGGAGGGTATGACATGGGGTGGTATGTACGGGAGAGCAGAGCGGAGGGTATGACAAGGGGGTGTATTACGGGAGAGCAGTGCGAAGAGTATAACAAGGGTGGGTATGTACGGGAGAACAGTGCAGAGGGTATGACATGGGGTTGTATGTACGGGAGAGTAGTTAGGAGGGTATGACAAGGGGTGGTATGTACGGGAGAGCAGTGAGGAGGGTATGACATGGGGTGGTATGTACAGGAGAGCAGTGCGGAGGGTATGACAAGGGGTGGTATGTATGGGAGAGCAGTGCGGAAGGTATGACATGGGGCTGTATGTATGGGAGAGCAATGCGGAGGGTATGACAAGGGGTGGTATGTATGGGAGAGCAGTGCGGAGGGTATGACAAGGGGTGGTATGTATGGGAGAGCAGTGCGGAGGGTATGACATGGGGTGGTATGTATGGGGGAGCAGAACGGAGGGTATGACAAGGGGTGGTATGTATGGGAGAGCAGTGCGGAGGGTATGACATGGGGTTGTATGTATGGGAGAGCAATGCGGAGGGTATGACAAGGGGTGGTATGTATGGGAGAGCAGTGCGGAGGGTATGACATGGGGTGGTATGTATGGTAGAGCAGAACGGAGGGTATGACAAGGGGGGGTATTACAGGAGAGCAGTGCGAAGAGTATGACAAGGGTGGGTATGTACGGGAGAGCAGTGCGGAGGGTATGACATGTGGTTGAATATTCGGGAGAGCAGTTAGGAGGGTATGACAAGGGGTGGTATGTACGGGAGAGCAGTGCGGAGGGTAAGACAAGGGGTGGTATGTATGGGAGAGCAGTGCAGAGGGTATGACAAGGGGTGGTATGTACGGGAGAGCAGGTAGGAGGGTATGACAAGTGGTTGTATGTACAGGAGAGCAGTTAGGAGGGTATGACAAGGGGTGGTATGTACGGGAGAGCAGTGCGGAGGGTAAGACAAGGGGTGGTATGTACGGGAGAGCAGTGCAGAGGGTATGACAAGGGGTGGTATGTACGGGAGAGCAGGTAGGAGGGTATGACAAGTGGTTGTATGTACAGGAGAGCAGTTAGGAGGGTATGACAAGAGGTGGTATGTACGGGAGAGCAGTGCGGAGGGTATGACAAGGGGTGGTATGTACGGGAGAGCAGTGCGGAGGGTATGACATGGGGTTGTATTACGGGAGAGCAGTTAGGAGGGTATGACAAGGAGTGGTATGTACGGGAGAGCAGTGCGGCAGGTAAGACAAGGGGTGGTATGTACGGGAGAGCTGTGCCGAAGGTATGACAAGGGGTGGTATATACGGGAGAGCAGTGCGGAGGGTATGACAAGGGGTGGTATGTACGGGAGAGCAGTGCGGAGGGTATGACATGGGGTTGTATGTACGGGAGAGCAGTTAGGAGGGTATGACAAGGGGTGGTATGTACGGGAGAGCAGTGCGGAGGGTATGACATGGGGTTGTATGTACGGGAGAGCAGTTAGGAGGGTATGACAAGGGGTGGTATGTATGGGAGAGCAGTGCGGAGGGTAAGACAAGGGGTGGTATGTACGGGAGAGCAGTGCCGAGGGTATGACAAGGGGTGGTATATACGGGAGAGCAGTGCAAAGGGTATGACAAGGGGTGGTATATACCGGAGAGCAGTGCAGAGGGTATGACATGGAGTGGTATGTACAGGAGAGCAGTTAGGAGGGTATGACATGGGATTGTATGTACGGAAGAGCAGTGCGGAGGGTATGACAAGGGTTGGTATGTACGGGAGAGGACTGCAGAGGTTTTGATAGCAGGCAATATGTTCACGACAGCAGTGCGGAGCAAATGACAGTGGGAACAGGAGAGGATGTGAATAATAGGTCAGGGTGTAATACACTGTTAGAGGGGGTATTCCATGTTGGGGGGGGGGGTGTTATTGACTGAGAAGTGATGCATTGTTAGTTGGGTGGTGTGACAGCTGAGGTGGGGTGTCATTCCCTCTGCACTCTTCTCCCGCATATACTGCCCCCGTCATACCCTCCACTCTGCTCCCCTGTATATACTACCATCTCTCATACCTTCTGCACTCCTCTCCTGATATACTATCCACTAAGACACTTCTTTAGCATTGTTTGTTATATCCTCGGCAAAGGGCAGAGAGCATAAGTCACACTGCAGACCTTAGTGAGGAGAGCTCTGAGAGATGATTGGAGGGGAGGGAAGGGACCCCCCCCCCCTTTCACAGAGCACACAGGAACAGAGCTGAGGCTGTCAAGCTGTCAATCAGCTGGAGGTCCCTCCCCTGTCACCATTTTTCTCTTAGTGTCAGGAAAATGTGTCAGAAGTGATCCATGCTGATATCAGAGGAATGAAGCAGCAGACAGAAATGGCACTTAGTGCTCTGAATTGAGAGAAGTACACACTATAGAGGGACCTGCTTTGTTCATATTTCACATCTGAGGTATTGTCACGTACCTTACTGTGGAGTCTGAAATGACGAGGGTGGCCTCTTGCTTGGTTCCGGTCCTAACACCCCTGGAGGTGGAGACAGGGCTGCTAGGGCAACGGAAGGGTGCAGGTGCCTGTTGGCAGGATCAGGAACACCGGAGCCTAGAGATGCTGGTGAGATGTTGATCCTGGATAGGTTCAGGAAAGTCCAACGGGAGAACTTGCAAGGTCGGGAACAAGCAGGAGTCGGCAACGTGCTGGCAGGAAGGTGCACAATCGATAGGCAGGTTCGTAGTCAGGGGCTAGCGGAGGTTGGCAATGGGCTGGCAGAAAGGTACAAGATCGGAAGACAGAGCCGCGGTCAGAAGTTCAAGCCGGGTTCAGTACAGGAAGCAGAAGTAAACAGAGTTGCAGGGATAATCCAAAAGAGTAGTCAGGAAGGCCAAAGTTTCAGGATCAAGGTTCAATCAAACAGCAATCAAGGATACAGGAACTAGCTGAGACAATCCAGCACTGATACTAGTATGTTGATCCTTTAAATAGGGCGCCCTGTGCTGTGATTCGTTGGCTTGCGGACATGCCCACGCCGACGTGCACTCGTTCGTATGAGAGTACTAACGTGCGTGCCTGGTCCGGGGTTCACACATTCGTGCCGCACGTCTGTCTGGCGCACGGGAACGAGCGTTTGTAATGGTTCTCTGACATTGCCCCCTCCTTACGGGCAGCCTCCGGATGCCCCTCTGGATCCTTCTTTCTGGATGAGAGCGATGAAAGGCTTGTATAAGCCTTGGGGCATGAAGGTTTGCCTCCGGTTCCCAGGAGTTTTCTTCTGGACCAAAACCTTTCCATTTAATTAAATATTGATTATGTCCTTGCCTTTTTCTGCAGTCCACAATGGTCTCGATCTCGAACTCCTCCTCTCCATCCACCATTATGGCCTCTGGGGGCCCCATATCGCTTCTTGGAAAGGGATTAACCACGTCAGGTTTCAACAAGGAAGTATGAAACACAGGATGTATCTTGAATGTGTCGGGAAGTTCAAGTTCATACGCCACTGAATTGATCTTTCTCTTGACTGGGAAAGGTCCCAGATATTTAGGTCCCAATTTCCTGGACGAGCAGGCCAGTTTCAGATTGACTGTTGAAAGCCACACACGGTCACCCACTTTCAAATCCAGTTCTCCTCTCCTCTTTCTGTCAAAGAATCTTTTATTAACCTCCTGTGTCCTGGCAATGGTCTCTCTCAGCACCTGGTTATTAGTAGCAAGGAAATTTAGTCTGTCCTTAACAGCTGGTAACTGAGAGTCTGGAATTAGTGTTGGCAAGAAAGAGGGATGGAACCCATAATTAGAGAAGAAGGGAGATTGGTTGGTAGCTGTATGGGTAGAGTTGTTAAATGCGAATTCCGCCAAGGGCAATAGTGAGGCCCAATCTTCCTGGGAAAAAGAGGTAAAGCATCGCAGGTATTGTTCTAGCGTTTGGTTGGTACGCTCAGTCTGTCCATTGGACTGGGGAAGATACGCTGAGGAGAAATTTAGTTTGATGCCCAGTGCTTCGCACAGTGTTTTCCAAAATCTTGCAGTAAACTGCACTCCACGATCTGAAACAATGTCACTAGGGATTCCATGCAATCTCACCACTTCTTTAATAAAAACTTCAGCAGTTTCTGTTGCTGATGGGGTCCCTTTCATGGGGACAAAATGTGACATCCTGGAGAGGCGGTCCACTACAGCAAAGATGGATGAAAATCCTTCCGATGGAGGGAGCTCTACAATCTTATCCCACGGTCTTTCAGGAATGGGTAGTGGTCTTAATAATCCCCATGCTTTGCTTTTGCTGTTCTTGTTTCTGAGACAAATTGAGCACGAGCCGACATATTTCCTGCAGTCCCTTGCTAAGCTGGGCCACCAAAAATGTCTCTGGACCAAATCCATGGTCTTGTGTCCCCCGAAATGGCCGGCCAGCGGGTAGTCATGGCACACTTGTAAAATAGTAGTACGCAGATTCTGTGGTACGAAAATTTTATTCCCCTGCCATCGTCTTCTTGAAGGTTCATATCTGGAATCAGAGAGATTCCCCTGGATGCTTGACGTATCTGTGTCATTAAATCATTTTGTGTGAGCAAAAAATTCCCAGCCTGTAATATGGTATCCGTTTGAGGTGGAACCTCGATTTCCGTGAACATACGCGACAACGCGTCTGGTTTCACATTCTTGGATCCGGACCGGTAGGTTATATGAAAACTGAAGCGAGAAAAAAAAAGAGCCCATCTTGCTTGTCTGGGTCTGAGACGTTTAGCAGTCCTGAGATACTCTAAATTTTTGTGATCTGTGAAGATCAGTATTGGGTGTGTTGCTCCCTCCAAGAGGTACCGCCACTCTTCCAGAGCCGATTTGATTGCCAACAGTTCCCGGTCCCCCACATCGTAGTTCCTTTCTGAAGGCCCTAATTTCTTCGAGAAAAAGGCCACAGGGCGCCTCAAAGCTTTAGGTCCTTGGTGCTGAGACAGGATGGCCCCTACAGCGCTCTCTGAAGCATCTACTTCCAGTATGTATGGAAGGGCAGGATCAGGGTGCTTCAATACCGGGGCATAGGTGAATAGTCTCTTTAATTTGTCAAAAGCAGCTTGAGCTACCTCTGTCCACTGAAAGCGGTTCTGTTTTTTGGTGAGCTGAGTGATGGGCACGACGATACCCGAAAAGTTTTTAATAAATTTCCTGTAAAAATTGGAGAAACCAATAAACCGTTGTACCCCTTTCTTGTCAACGGGAGGCGGCCAGGACATTATGGCTGCGACCTTTTGAGGATACATTGCCATCTCTCCTGTAGAGATTACTAGTCCGAGAAAGTGAATGGTCTGCCGTTCAAATTCACATTTCTTGGCCTTGGCATAGAGTTCATTTTGTCTTAACCTAAGAAGGACCGGTTTCACATGGTCACGATGTAGTTCCAGGGAAACCGAGAAAATCACAATGTCGTCTAGATAAACGATCATGAATAAGTCTAGGAAGTCTCTGAAAATATTATTTACGAAATGCTGGAAAGTTGCTGGTGCGTTACATAACCCAAAGGGCATAACGAGGTACTCAAAATGGCCAAACCGCATCCGGAAGGCAGTTTTCCACTCATCACCCTTTCTGATCCTGATCAAGTTGTAAGCACCTCGTAGATCCAACTTGGTGAAAATCGCTGCAGAGCGGAGTCTCTGGAGTAATTCTGGAATTAGAGGCAGGGGGTAGCGGTTTTTAACGGTAATCCGATTTAGTTCCCTGTAATCCACACACGGCCGGAGTGAGTGGTCCTTCTTTTCAACAAAGAATATTCCTGCTCTGGCTGGAGAAGTAGAGTGTCGGATGAACCCCTTTTTGAGGTTCTCGTTGACGTAGTCTTTCAGGACCAAGAGTTCAGGTTCCGAGAGGGGGAAAATTCGGCCAAAGGGGATTTCTGCCCCTGGTAAAAGTTCAATTGGGCAATCGTAGGCCCGGTGGGGAGGAAGGGTGTCAGCTTTCTGTTTATTAAAGACATCCAGGAAATCGTGGTATACGGGTGGAACAAGATCTTGGGACTCGGATGTGGGTTTGAGACAGCCAACAACTGGTACTGAGTGGTGGAGGGTTTGGAGGCAGTTATGGAGGCAATAGGCAGACTGAAAGACCACCTTGCCGGTTGTCCAATCGATCTGTGGGTTGTGTGCTTGCAACCATGGCATTCCCAGGGTGATTGGGAAGAGTGGTGAGGATATCACGTCTAGGCACAACAGTTCTTGGTGGTTGGGTGAGATATCAGCGGGCAGAGGTTAAGTTTCTTGAATGATGGGCCCAGATTTGATGTTGGACCCAACAGCAATGTGAGTTGATCTTGATAGAGCCAAAGCACAAGGATTAAGAGAAGGACAGACACACTTACGAGTCTTGTTAGGACACATGTTGGCGTAATGACCGACTCCTCCACAGTAAAGGCAGAGATTATTCATACGGCGGCGCTGCTTCTCTTCGGATGTCAATGGGGCACAAAGCAGGCCTAATTGCATTGGCTCGGGAGCTTCAGTGACTGGAGCAGATAGTGGGGTTGCAGGAATAGGTGGGTGGCTGGGTACCCTAGGTAACATCCACATGGGCCGGTATTGGCTGGTTCTTTCAGATCTTCGCTCCCTCAGCCGGCGATCGATCTGAATAGATAGCTGAATCAGTTCTTCAAGAGAATTGGGGACCCCCACCCGAGCTAGTTCATCTTTCAATGCCTCTGACAGTCCTGAGCGGAACTGAAAATGAAGAGCGGCGTCGTTCCACTGTGTGTCGGAACTCCATCGTCTAAAGTCTGTGACATAGTCCTCCACAGGCCTACGGCCTTGCTGGAGGGAGTGGAGACTAGCCTCAGCTGTAGTGGTGCGCTGAGGGTCATCATAAAGCTTAGCCATTTCATCCAAAAAAGAGTCCATGGTGCCTAGCAAGGGACTAGCTTGTTCTAATAGATGGTGAGCCCAGGTCTGGGGTTCTCCCTGTAGCAACGAGATGATGAATCCCACCTTGGTACTTTCCAAGGAGAACGTGCGAGGCTGAAGTAGGAAATACAGATGGCAAGCGTTTCTGAAAGCGCGGAATTTACTGCGGTCTCCCATGAATCTTTCTGGAGCAGGAACTCGTGGCTCTGGGGGTGGCACCACTACTGTGGGAGTAGAAGTTGAGATCGACGGTGCAGGTGCTGCAGCTGTCTGGCGTGCCGAGGTGCTTGGAGAGAGGGACTCCACTCGTTGCTCATGTCGCTGATAGCCATCCTGCAGGCCCCGGACTGCTTGAGTGAGGTTTGCAATCTGCTGGCACAGAGCATGCATAGCTGAGTCCCCCCTTTCAGACTCAATTTGGCTGGATTGTACTGTCACATACCTTACTGTGGAGTCTGAAATGACGAGGGTGGCCTCTTGCACGGTTCCGGTCCTAACACCCCTGGAGGTGGAGACAGGGCTGCTAGGGCAACGGAAGGGTACAGGTGCCTGTTGGCAGGATCAGGAACACCGGAGCCTAGAGATGCTGGTGAGATGTTGATCCTGGATAGGTTCAGGAAAGTCCAACGGGAGAACTTGCAAGGTCGGGAACAAGCAGGAGTCGGCAACGTGCTGGCAGGAAGGTGCACAATCGATAGGCAGGTTCGTAGTCAGGGGCTAGCGGAGGTTGACAATGGGCTGGCAGAAAGGTACAAGATCGGAAGACAGAGCCGTGGTCAGAAGTTCAAGCCTGGTTCAGTACAGGAAGCAGAAGTAAACAGAGTTGCAGGGATAATCCAAAAGAGTAGTCAGGAAGGCCAAGGTTTCAGGATCAAGGTTCAATCAAACAGCAATCAAGGATACAGGAACTAGCTGAGACAATCCAGCACTGATACTAGTATGCTGATCCTTTAAATAGGGCGCCCTGTGCTGTGATTCGTTGGCTTGCGGACATGCCCACGCCGACGTGCACTCGTTTGTATGAGAGTACTAACGTGTGTGCCTGGTCCGGGGTTCACACATTCGTGCTGCACGTCTGGCTGGCGCACGGGAACGGGCGTTTGTAATGGTTCTCTGACAGGTATACTGCCACTTTAAATTCTGTTAAAAAAAGAAAAAAATATGCCCTGGTTAGCACATAAGCTTTCCATACCTCCCAACTTTTTGAGATGGGAACGAGAGACACCTATTAGCAAAAGTACGTAGGCATAGGAGGACACACCCCCTGCTTTGGAGACATTCAAATTCTACTGTGATACTTCAGTGTAAGGACCAATCTGTGGTATGGCATTCTCGGCGGTATCCCAGTTAACAATGGATTAGTTGGGAATTTGGGACATGGAGTTGTTGGCGGAGAGTTGGGAGCCCGAGCTCGTGAGTTGTGGCTGGGGGCCTTAAAGTGTTTTCGCTGATAAAACCATGGTTAGTTCTATAGTGCCTCCAAAGACTGGCAACCTTGGTATTAGAGTTACAAAAGTAAGGCCCCTTTCACACTGGGGTGGTTTGCAGGCGCTACTGCGATAAAAATAGCGCCTGCAAACCGACCTGAAACTGCCGCTGCTGTGTCTCCAGTGTAAAAGCCGGGCTTTCACACTGGAGCGGTGCACTGGCAGGAGGGAAAAAAAACTCCTTCAAACAGCATCTTTGGAGCGGTGAAGGTATACACTGCTCCTTCACCGCTCCTGCCCATTGAAATCAATGGGGCAGCGCGGCTATACCACCGGCATAGCGCCGCTGTAGCGGTGCTTTGCGGGCAGTTTTAACAAGACATGTATTCTAACACTAGTGATAGTCACATTCTCACACAAATCAATGTATAACAAAAAGAATAAAAGCAGAGCTTTTCATTGCACAAGCATGAGGTGAATTACTTCAGTATGAAACCATTTCAATGACAGCATCAACTTCCTAAACTGCGACTTATATGGAGCACTTAATAGGAGAGGTCATTTCATTGGTTACCTTATAGCGGAAGTCATTTTTCTGGTTATCTATCCTCAGAGGTCATTTTCCTGGTTATCTCTCCTCATAAGGCATTTGTCTGGTTATCTCTCCACAGAGACCGTTTCCATGGTTACCTCTCCTCACAGGTTGCTTCATTGGTTACTGTACCTCAGGGGCTGTTTCCCTGGTTACTGTTCTTTAGAAGTCATTTCCCTAGTTACGTCTCCTCAGGGGCAATTTCCCTGGTTATTTTTTCTATGGAGGTTGTTTCCCTGGTTACCACTACTCAGAGGTCACTTCCCTGGTTGGCCTTCCTTAGGGACCATTTTCCTGTTTACCTCTCCTCAGAGGTCGTTTCCTTGGTTACCTCTCCTCAGAGGCTGTTTTGCTTCTCACCCCTCCTCAGAGGTTGTTTCCCTGGTTAACTCTCTGTGGATGTTTTTTCCCTGGTTATAGCTCCTCAGAGACCATTTCCATGGTTACCTCTCCTTACAGGTTGCTTCCTTGGTTACTGTACCTCAGGGGCTGTTTCCCTGGTTACTGTTCCTCAGAAGTAATTTCCCTGGTTACGTCTCCTCAGGGGCACTTCCCTGGTTATCTCGCCTTGGAGGTCGTTTTCCTGGTTACCATTCCTCAGAGGTAATTTCCCTGGTTGGCCTTTCTTAGGGACTATTTTCCTGGTTACCTCTCCTCAGAGGTCGTTTCCTTGGTTACCTCTCCTCAGGGGCTGATTTCCTTTTCACCCCTCCTCAGATGTTGTTTCCATGGCTATCTCTCCTCAGAGACAATTTTTCATGGTTACCTCTCCTCAGAGGCTATTTTCCTGGTTACCTTTTCTCAGAGGTTGTTTACATGGCTACCTCTCATTGAAGGTCTTTTCCATAGTTTCATCTCCTCAGGGGTTGTTTCTCTAATTGTTTGCTTTCAAAGGCTGTTTCCATGGTTAGCTCTTCTCAGAGGTTGTTTCCCTGATTATCTCTCCTCAGTAGCCATTTCCATGGTAGCCTTCTTCATAGGTTTTCCCTAGTTACCTGGTCTCAGAGGCTGTTTCCATGGTTACCTCTCCTCAGGGGCTGTTTTCCTGTTCACCCCTCCTCAGAGGTTGTTTCCCTGGTTAACGCTCCTTGGATGTTTTTTCCCCGGTTATCTCTCTTCAGAGACTGTTTTCATGGTAACCTCTCCTCAGAGGCTATTTCCCTGGTTACCTCTTCTCAGAGGTTGGTTCCATGGTTACCTCTCATTGAAGGTCATTTCCATGGTTACCTCTCCTCCGGGGGTTGTTTCCCTAGTTATCTGATTTAAAAGGCTGTTTCTGTGGTTAGCTCTTCTCAGAGGTTGTTTCCCTTGATTCTCTCTCCTCAGTGGCCATTTCCATGGTAACCTTCTTCAGAGGTTTTCCCTAGTTATCTGTCTTCAGAGGCTGTTTCCATGGTTACCTCTCCTCAGAGGTGGTTTCCCTGATTATCGCACCTTAGAGGCCGTTTCCATGGTTACCTCTTCACAGAGATGCCACTTTTACTGCACCCTAAATATTACTCAGCCCCAGGCTTAGGGAATAAGGAAGTGTATTATTCTGTCATTTCAGGATGGAGGAGCTGTGCCCCTCATGCTTCTTTTGTGATAACTTCTTCACAGATAATATTCTAATTTCAGAGACTGATCAGTGGGGTTTCTGTTCTCCCTACCTATCTAGTCAATGAACAATAAAAATCTACTCTTGGGAGATTCACCCGTGTTTATTAGACTACAGACATCCCGAAACATAGCGAGAGCCTCTCCTCACTCTTACCTATGTGCCACACAGACTGCCCACAAAATGGCTGCCACCCTTCCCTGATATAGGTTCAGTTTACAAAAAGGCCATTGCCCACACCCAATATGGGTTCCTGCCATGGAAGGGAAACTGAATAACAAAAAATAAATAAATACAATTTTCTTAACCCTTTGGACCCCCTTGAGTCCCAGAATGATTCTTTCATTTTGGTAATGTCTCAGTTCCACATGTTATATTTATTACATAGCTCCCAACTGTCACTGATTTCGAGGGACTGTCCCTGATTTGGAGCAATGTCCCTCTGTCCCTCTTTCCTCCTCATTTGTCCTCCTCAGGGCTATACCCATGCCATGGCATGTCATAACATAAGTTATATAACATGTGAAGGCGGCCATGCTGCCACCGCCCTGCAGCTGTGAGCAATGCACGCGGTTCAAGGTGGTGGTGTGGCATGTGGAGGGTTAAAACAGGCAGTGTGGTGGCAACACATTGCCTCTTCATACCCTGTCAAATGTTAGCCACACCTGTGCCACCTTTTTAAAATGGTGATGGGGACTCAAGTAATTAAATACAGAGATTATTTAGCATTTAAAGGACAGTCGCACATACTTCCCTCTACAGGCCCCATACTACAGAGGGATGAGTCTGCAGGGGCTTTTTTTTTTTTACCTAACTGGAGGCAATTTTTTTTTTTTAATTTAGAGAAACAAGTTTATTAAGAAATAATAAACAGTACAAAAACAGTTTACATTCCGGAGAGGATTGTACACCAAAAGAAATTGTAATACAGTGATTCTCATACATATCATCAAACCATTATAAATGTCAACCCAAACATAGTATGCCATCACATGTTGTTACTCCAAATAAATGTACAAACTTATACCAAAGACATTGATGCCCCCTATACCACCTTATTCCTAGATGTTTATGTTCTAAAGAGTGTGAGCATATCAACAAGATTCTATCCAAGACTAGGTCCAATGGGGCCAGAACTTGAGCAGCCAGCCAGCATTCCCAGATCTTATTAAACCAAGTCGGGCTGCCCCATGCTGGTAAATAAGGCGTTCATACCTTAATGTTACTCCCATATTAGTTAGCCACATTTCTGGTGTCAGGAGGGACTGTGTTGTCCAATGTTGCAATATCAGCTTACGGGCTTGGAACAAACCCCTGGATACTGCTTCCACAATATTCACATCTGATGTGACATCCTCCAGAATGGCCAGTATACATGGCTTAGGATCAAGGGATATGTCCAATTGGAAGGTACTATTAATGGTGCGCACCATACTTGTCCAATGCCTATGCAATTTTGGGCATCTCAAAATAAGGTATGAGATTTCCATTATCTCTGCTGCATCTTGAGCACAGGGGGTCGGGACGAAGCCCTAGTGTATATTAAACAGTTTGAGGGGGGTATGGTGAACCTGTAATAGAATATACAACTGGGACAGCCTTTGAGTGACATTCAATGAGCACCTGCGTACAGACTTTAGGGCCTCAGACCAATGCTCCTCATCTATGACACCCACATCTTGCTCCCATTTTCACATTGCCGAGTTAGGGAATCTATACAGGTACAGTATTCCACCAACAACATCTAAAAATGAACCCTTTGGTGGAGGTGGACTGTTGCATCATGTTAAAAAGAGGGATTGGAGATAACGTAGGTGTCCCCAGGGAGGGTTGCGCCTTAATGGCATGCTGTAGTTACAGACAGGGGAAATGCATAGTTTTTGGCACCCTTTAGCGGGATTGTAGCTGAGTGAAAGGTAGTAGCTTGCCACTGCTAAAAACATGGCAAAGATGAGTGATACCATATACTCGCCATCTGCCTGTGCCCTGCAGCTTCACCAATTCTGGATAAGTATGATTTATTCCAAAGTGGGCTATAAGTAGTAAATCCAGACACCTTCTGTAGTTGTTTTGTCTTTTGCCAGATCTTATGTATTAACCTATAGGTGGGGTATGTTTTGGTAAATTTTAGGAAAAGATGAGGCTCCAAAGCCTCCAGGAGAGTCTGAGCCCCCACAAAATCTAGTGCCAATGTGAAAAAACAAGCTGCACAACTTCCCCACTGTTTGTGTCACTCATACCACCTATCAATTGTTGCTGCTGAACCAGGGGCAATATTTAGAAAATAAATACAAATCTGGAGTTCAATCCATTTTAATCCTGTCTGTGGGAGAGAATAAAATGGCATTCATCTTTACTTATGCTGTACTGTATGCCTTCTCCATACTAATTACTTAGCACAGAGGAAAACTTGACTAACTGTCAACTAGAGCTCATTGTTCTGTAATTGGGTAGGTGAAAATTTTCGGAAGCATGCAATTAATGGACGTCTCTAGTGAGGTTCCCACGGTGTAGACCCAAATACAGCAACCACTTAAAAGCCTGAATCAATTGTGTAATCCCAGGACCCTTTAATATAGTTTGCTATGATTAGAAAATACTCGATGCACCTAAAGAGAGCAGGATCAAATAATATGAAGTAATACAAATAAAAACATCATGAACAAAATTCTGATTATATCATCTCTGTAGTGAACATGTTACATGACGCCAGGATTGTCAACCCAAAATTAAAAGTGAACTCCAGCCAAGATGGAAAATTAAGCAAAAGGAAACCGTAAAGGACGATTGTGGGCAAAAAAGTTTTAGGCCCCATTATCAGCATGCCATCTGCACAAGCATGTCATATTAAGACACAGCGGCTTTGCCCATGCAGCTGCGTGTCCCAATAGAGAACAACAGGGCGCTGGCACAGGGATGCAAGCAATGCCTATGCATCTCTGTGCTGGGCAAAGATGGCCTTGCATGGGGTACGCAGATATTGACCCTATGTGAATGGGGCCTTAAAATAAATGAATCCTAGCCTCAGGAAACCTTGCCTGACATTAGCTAAATGTTCCTGAAGGGTGAAGGAACATATAGCCAATATCAGGTGAGGTGTCCCAGAAAATAAATTGGGTTTCTAAGCACTATACCCAGCACCATAATAAGAACCCTGAGGGCTCTCTGTTTTGGCCATTGATAGATTCACCCCACGTTGGAGAGGTAGTTTTGTCCGGCGGGAAATTTCCAAGATGGAAACCCGCTGGATATATGACCTTAAGTCGTATGTCCTGTTTGGACCAAATGTCGAAAGGGACTTTTTTTAAACAATAGTTAATGAAATCCTCTTTTTTTGAAGTTTCGCCTGTAATTATATATTGATATCATATTTTATTATGTATTGATTTATTGTAAATTGATTGTTTGAATTTTAAAATGTGTAAATTAATGTATTGTGATTGTCGGTCACTTTGTTACATATCCACAAGATAACGCTGCTACAATGTTGGGGGTGTAAATAGTCTTTTTGTAATAGAGACGTTAATTCGTCCGTATGCAATTGTTTTTTTATTTGTGGGGTAGATCCTTTTTTTTGGGTGCCCGCAATTTACCTGTTCATGATTTGTATTAATGATATTCCATTTGACTTCTGGGCGATGCAGTGCACTTGTGGCTAGTTGTGTTTCTGGCATTTGATTTCTGGTCGTTCTGCTTATTAAAGCATGCTTGCGTCTGCAGGCCACGCCTCTATGATGTCAATGTATGACAAAACGCGTAAGATGGGACCTAACGCACGATGCCTGCACGATGAATGCCGTGGTAATTTTGGAATTTGATTGAGATGCACATTTTAACTGTTTTCATAGCTCACGCATTTTATATATAACTAAGTTTTCAACAATACTGCACTGGTATCCTTTATTTTTATGCTTTTGCGAGGTCGTTGACAGACAATTTGGTGGAAGTTACCTATTTAGGTGCTGATCACTATTGGATGATTTATGATTGTCCATTGCAAATACAGTTTTTGATGCTTTATCTGGAGTTGTCCATGAGATGTGGGAGCAGAGGCTCATTGTTTGATCATTACAAGGTGTGATTGACCACTCTACAATATGAGGGTCCATTTCCTCTGGTAAGGAGATTTACCTATATCACAGTGGTGCCGTGTGGATCTTTTCATCACACTGAAGCTGGTGCGAGGTTTCTACTCTCTGACATCTATGTCATATGGACTTATAAATATTTAGTATTAAGCGCCGCATTATTTCCAGTTATTATGTAGTGCAAAGGCCTGCGTGAATGCATGCAAATTGAAAGTGTTTAGGTTTGACCTCATATTATATGGTTTTAGGTAAATATAAAATAAAATTGTACAAGAAATTTGTATAATGTATGGCCAGCCTTATTAACCTTCAATCTGGAGCTGTTTCCTGCAGTAATACCTATTTGCCACAAGAAGTCCTCAGTCTTTCTGGTTGAATGAGACCCAGCATCACATTCAGATGATTATGTTAGTGAAGGGAGTCATGGGTTCACCTATTGAGGGGGCATCACGATTCAAAACTTGCAGAGCCAGAGCTGCAGCGCTGTGCTGAGTGCGCTCCTGCACCCGGCACAAGCCTAGTAGGACCAGCCCTTCACTTCCCAGTGATCTCCGCTCGACAGGAGCTTCCTAGTCCTGGCCCGGCATATTGTCAATGAGAGGCCGGCTAGGAAGCAGGATGGCAGAGGAATATGAAGTGCTGCCAGCGTTGAGAGTGCGACCTTGAGGAGGAACCAATCACTGTATCGCATTGTTCACACAAATAAGCACATGGGCTTCTGCAGATTAATTGGTTAACTGTTTGGGAGGGGGGGGGGGGGCTGAGGAGAGGTTAATTAATTACAGGTGGTATATCTGTAATATGCAGCATGAAGGGGGTTAATTTACTGACGCCGGTCACTGATGCATTAGTGACTGACCAGTGGCAATTAATTAACCCCTTTGTGCTGCATTAGTTGCACCAGTGTCAGTGTTGATTAACCCCTATATGCTGCAGCATGAAGGGGTTCATAAACTCTGACACTGGTGCCACTAATGAAGCACAGAGGGGTTAATTAACTGCCACTGGTCAGTCACTAATGCATCAGTGACCAGTGGCAGTAAATTAACAAATACCATTGGTAATTAACCACTTGCAGACCCACCGCAGTACATATACTGTGGTGGAACGGCAGCTACAGGGACTGCGCCGTACCCATACGTCACTGCCTGTTTCAGGGTTTCGGGTGCATGCCCCCAACCACCTACTCCCCTGTGATTGTACACAGTGGGAGTCTGTCAGGGGATCCCAGCCAATGATTCATGGCCGGAACCTGTGGATCGGCTGTGTCCAATCACAGAGCCCTGTGTTGAGCCCTGTGTTGACAATCAACACAGGGCTCCTTACAGAGGGAACAATCGGTTTGTTTATTTTCCTTGCAAAGCAGGGGAAATAAACAAATCAATCTGTGGTAAAAAAAATCAGCACACAGTACACACATTACATATAGTTAGGCACACAATTAACCCCTTGGTTGCCCCTAGATGGTTAACATCTTCCCAACCAGTGTCATTAGTATAGTGACAGTGTATAGTATTATCACTGATCACTGTATTGGTGTCACTGGTGATGTCAGTGGCAGTTAGTCAGTTCCCACAAAATGTCAGTTAGTGTCACTATTGCAATCCCACTATAAGTCGCTGATCACCGCCATTACTAGTATAAAAGAAAAGAAATTCCAGTATATATCCCGTTGTTTTTAGATACTATAGCTTTCACACAAACCAATTAATAAACACTTATATTTTTTAGAAAAGACATGTAGCAAAATACATTTTGGCCTTAATTTATGAAGAAATTTGTTTTTTTATTTGATATTTTTTATAATAAAAAATAAAAAACCTAGTGGTGTGCAAATGCCACCAAAAGAAAGCTTTATTTTTGTGAAAAAAATTATATAAATCTCGTTTGGGTACAGAGTTGCAATTACCAGTTAAAATAGCACAGTTCTAAATAGCAAAAAATGGACTGGTCATGAAGGGGGTAAAATCTTCCAGAGCTGAAGTGGTTAATTAACCTCCCCCGCAGAGTTAACCGCTCCAGTCAGATCACATGGGGATCGCAGATATTGCCATCAATGTTCGGGGTTATTACATGCAGCCAGGAGCTGGCTATTGTGCCTGCAATTCAAGGACAGTATGCAGTGTTATTAATGTGGAGCTGTTTCCCTCTAGTGTTGGCTTGGACTCCATGTGTCATTTTCTGAAAACAGAACTTAGAGCAGAGCAAAGCATCGTGGGATGTGTAGTTCAGAATGCTGGGGTTTCAATTTCAGCAGGACTGGCCTGAACTACGACTACCAGATTGCTGAGGAGAGAACAGAATGCTGGGAGAGGTTATAAAAAGGCTAGTTCCGGCCTAGGTCACTCTCTTGGGACGTCAGCCTGGATCTGCCAGCAGGAGCTCTGTGCCAGTGTGAGCTGCGGCCAAGACCTGCATAGGAGAGGGCTATCTACAGCTGCATACAGAGGGACATCTGCGGACAGCATCGCTTCCTATCTACCACAGTCCGGAGGTCATTCCTGATCCTTCAGCATTACCTGCACTTCAGATCCGGGTAGGCTGCGTCGTGGTGTGATGGAGGTCAGACGCCATCCCCTGAGCCAGGACCCAGAGGGAGTTCCTGAAAGAATCTTTATCATCATCTACATTGCTACCAGCAACATCTGTTGTGCTGTGGGTGAACTGGCACCTGCCCATTAATACCATAGACACCGCATTGAGACATCATTGTCTCTACTCGCATTCCTGATACTTGTAGTACTAATGGATATAGGTTCAGTCAATCCCATAGACACTGTATGCAGACATCTGTGCTTTGCTCACATCCCTGTCAACAGTAGTTCTATTGGATACAATACTAGTGAAACAGTCTACGTACTAGTTGAAGTTGCTTTGCTATAACACCAAGGATTATTCCTTTCATCATATTTTAAGTGCTAGCTGAAGATTTGCCAGATTCTGTGGGATTGCCATTAACCCCTTTTTATCCTCTCCTTAGTGTCACAAGTGTTTAAGTGTTGTCTAACACAAGGGAACCTGCTCTTATCCTCTGGAACTCTGCTTGAAGGAGCCAGCCAATTTAATCACAACAGTTTGCTAATGTTTGTTAATTGTTTGATGTTAAGTGTGTGTGGGCTGAGGAGATAGAGGGGAGTGGCCTGACATAGTTTTACTAAGTGTCAGTCCCCTGCCTCTCTGTTGCCTCACATAGGCTTCTGCAATTGAACTTAGTCGCACTGTGTCCTTTGCATTTTACCTTGTTAGCATAAGTTTCTAAACTGCATAACAGCATTTCATATTAGTGCTATATTGTTTAGATAAAATATCTTCATTACCTATAGTGTTATGTTGTACACTTTTATGTGTCATTCTTATCACAGTAAACAAACCTGAATTGTTTCATTAATACTGTGTAGGTTTCTTGTTATTGGTGTCAACGGTAGCAAAAATGACTGAACCCAGGGTATCAGAGGTGTTGGAGGACTTGCAGAATTGGGGAAACCAGTGGGGTACAGATTCTATCAGCGGCCCTCACAAGGGTATCGCTACATTTGGGGGCTTGTCTGGGATACCCCATCTGGGGTGCTCAAGCAAGTCAGGTGACGTGTCCCGAGCAGAAGAGGGGATGGACTCGGTCCCACCACTGACTGGGAACGAGAACATGGAAGCTGACCATAGTATTGAGAGTGCCCGGAGTTAAGTGGACTGAAAAGGAGGTACGACAGTTAATGAGGAAGGCCGTCCCAGAGAACCTGAATATGAAGATGAGAACACCTACATTGTCTTAGAATGGTGGGAGAAAATCCCAGCTGGTTTCAGAAGATTGCTGTGAGCCTGGCAGAAGGATTAGAGGCACAAGTGATACCATTACTGCCAGCAGGTGATTTTGATGAAAATTTCTCCCAGCCAGGATCAGTGAGTCCAGCCTCGGAGGTGGTGGATGGCCCAACTGCAGGGATGCCCCCAGCTTCTTTCTATACTGATATGAGCCGACTGGTTGAGAGCCTGATAAAAAGTAACACCATCTCTGCTCATCAGGGGTACCGAAACCACAATTTTTCTCATGCCGGGCTCCCACACCAAGGGGGAGGAAGATTTTGAAAGTTGGATGGATCAAGCCATGCAGGCAGTAGAAGAATGGAATGTGCCTGAGGCGGTAAAGAGACAACGGAGCAGTGAGAGTCTCAGATGTCCAACAGCTGATGTTATCCAGAGTTTGAAGAGGGGAAAACCAGACTGTGTGGCTAAGGATTAAATTGAGGCTTTATGTGCAGTCTATGGGAGAGTGGAAAAGCTACCTGACCTGATGTATAAATTGGAACACACTCACCAGTGGCGAGGAGAAAGGCTGTCCAACTATGTCGTCAGAGTGGATCGAATCCTACATCAGATTATCCTGAAAAAGGGGATTGATGCTTGGGAAGCTGATAAAGTCATACTTGAAAGGATTCTCCAAGGGGCTAGGCCTAATAATCCCATTGTGCTCCGGTTGTTGCTGAAGGGGACACAGGGGGCCCCAACTTATCCAGAACTGATGAAGATGTTCAGAGAGGAAGAAGCTCTGCTGGATGAAAAGAATCAAGGGTCACGAGAGGTGACAAAGGTTCCCCCGAAGATGGAGAAAGTAACGGCTCAGCCAGCTCAAGTGGGTACTGGCGGGCAGGAAGTGGATAGTTACAAGGAGTCAGAGTGGGGGGAGTGTTTCAAGGCTCCTGTGGCGCAGTCTACACCCAAAGCCACTCCTGGTAAGTTATCCACGCAGGTGGTTCAAGCTCAAGACCAGATGAAACAGACCTTAATGTGTGTCATGGAAGCCCAAGCAAAAGCTCAAACAGGGAAGACTGATACTTGTAAATTAGTGTTTCCAGTGTGGAGAACCAGGGCACTTTAGAGTGCTGTGTCCACAAACGTAAGAGAATACAGAACTTCTTTCAGAGCTTTTGAGAGTGTTGCAAAAGTTTCTCCTGAACCAGAAGGCAGGAAACTTTCAGGGGTCTCAGTGAAGGATCCAGCTGGGAACCCCGAGAAAAAGCAGAGCTTCAAGATGGATAAAAAGAGGAAGGTTAAGAAGAAATGCCAGAAGAAGGACCTGAGGTTGACAATCCAGTCACCCTCACAGTCAAGTAACCCGTCACCTGGTTTGGGGACACGGGCACAGGAGGTCAATGACTTACCGCCACCCAGGGTCATTGTTAGGGCTTTTCAGCGTAAGGCTAGGAAAGATCACAGAAAACCCCTCACTGAAAAAAAAAACAGTAGGGATGAGCTTCGAGTTCGAGTCGAACCCATGTTGGACTCGAACATCGCATGTTCAACCGTTCGTCGAATTGCGAACGATATGGGCCGTTCGCGCCAAATTCAAGTGGTGCGTCACGGCCCATAATTCACTGCACTATGACCCGCATGCTTGGCCAATCACAGCGCTGTCTGTACAGAGAGCCGTAATTGGCCAAAGCCAGGGTGGCTTTGGCCAATGATGGCTCAGGGGGTTTAGTACATGCCCCACACTATATAAGGCCACCTGCACGTCGGCCCTGTGTAGTGTGTTACGGCATTGAGAGAGAGATAGAGAAAGAGAGAGACAGTGTCATTTGATTTAAGTTAGATAGAGTAGGCAGGCGAGTCAGTTAGCTGCACTTACAGTGTATTGTGTATACATATGCATCCTAGGTGTTGTGTGTATATATATATATATATATATATATATATATATATATATATATATATATATATATACATACACTGTATTCAGTTTAGCTAGATCTGTTCCTTTTATTCTCTTCCTACTGACAGGCAGGCAGGTGTTTTTACAGTATTTACAGCTACCTGAAGACAATTGCTGGTGTTCTTCTGACCCTTTTAGTCCTATTAGCTACAGTATTTACAGTTAGTGTAGTGCATCCTCTGCACAGTGTGCACCTAAAGCTACCTGAAGAAAATTGGTGGTGTTCTTCTGATCCTATTAGTACCGCAGGCAGCTGTAGTATTTACAAGTTAGTGTAGTGTGTCCTCTGCACAGTGTGCACCTAAAGCTACCTGAAGAAAATTAGTGGTGTTCTTCTGATCCTATTAGTACCGCAGGCAGCTTCAGTATTTACAAGTTAGTGTAGTGCGTCCTCTGCACAGTGTGCACCTAAAGTTACCTGAATAAAATTGGTTTTATTCTTCTGATCCTATTAGTACCGCAGGCAGCTGCAATATTTACAAGTTAGTGTAGTGCATCCTCTGCACAGTGTGCACCTAAAGCTACCTGAAGAAAATTGGTGGTGTTCTTCTGATCCTATTAGTACTGCAGGCAGCTGTAGTATTTACAAGTTACTGTAGTGCGTCCTCTGCACAGTGTGCACCTAAAGCTACCTGAAGAAAATTGGTGGTGTTCTTCTGATCCTATTAGTACCGCAGGCAGCTGTAGTATTTACAAGTTAGTGTAGTGCATCCTCTGCACAGTGTGCACCTAAAGCTACCTGAAGACAATTGCTGTTGTTCTGCTCCTATTAATACCACAGGCAGGCAGCTACAGTATTTACAGTTAGTGGACTGTGTCCTCTGCACAGTGCGCACCTAAAGCTATCTGAAGACAATTGCTGTTGTTCTGATCCTATTAATACCACAGGCAGGCAGCTACAGTATTTACAGTTAGTGTACTGCGTCCTCTGCACAGTGTGCACCTAAAGCTACCTGAAGACAATTGCTGTTGTTCTGCTCCTATTAATACCACAGGCAGGCAGCTACAGTATTTACAGTTACTGTACTGTGTCCTCTGCACAGTGCGCACCTAAAGCTATCTGAAGACAATTGCTGTTGTTCTGATCCTAATAGTACCACAGGCAAGTAGCTGCAGTATTTACAGTTAGTGTAGTGCATCCTCTGCACAGTGCGCACCTAAAGCTACCTGAAGACAATTGCTGTTGTTCTGATCCTATTAATATCACAGGCAGGCAGCTGCACTATTTACAGTTAGTGTACTGTGTCCTCTGTACAGTGTGCACCTAAAGCTACATGAAGAAAATTGGTGGTGTTCTTCTGATCCTATTAGTACCACAGGCAGGCAGTTGATTCTGCTAGCTGCAGTATCAGTATATATATACATCCCAGCTTTGTGCAGCTACATCTCACTGCAGGCCATTAGTATGTCTGGAAGGCCAACAAGGAGAGGCAGGCAGTCACAAGCCAGTAAAAGAGGGCAAGCGGGCTCTGTGTCTAGAGACAACAGTGCTGGTCATGGAGATGGTGCATCCTCATCAGCACGTGGCCGCGGGACACGCTTGTCCTTTTTTTCGGCAGCTGGCTGCGTTGAGCCGCAACATGCAGAAGACTTGGTAGAGCGTTTAACCAATCCATCCTCATCCTCCTCATCCTCTCTCACTCAGGCTCAGGGTACTTTGTCTTGCAAAGCAGCTGCCAACACGGCCTCTTCCCTCGGCTAAATGGCATCAGTCACTCCTTCACTAGCCCCACCATGTCCTCCTGAGGAGTCCCCTGAACTGTTTGACCACAGTGTTGGGTACATGCTCCAGGAGGATGCCCAGCATTTTGAAGGCTCCAATGATGGTACCCAGCTAGAGGAAGGCAGTAACGTGAGCCCAGAGAGAGGGGGTGCCCAAGAAGGACAGCAATCTGGCAGTCATGTTCCCCCAGCTGCAGCATACTGCCAGCTTTGCTTCAGTGATGTGGAGGGAGGGGATGATGAGGTCACTGACTCCACGTGGGTGCCTGATAGGAGAGAGGAGGAGGCACATCTCCAATGAGGCAGGATGCCCTCCAGGTGCCAGCTTAAGAGCAGCACACCGACTGCATCACACCGCAGAGCTCCGCATGTGCAGGGCGCTACTGTCTCTGCACGTTATTCCAAAAGTTCATTAGTGTGGGCCTTTTTTAAGACGAGTGCATCAGATACCACAACTGCTATTTGCAACATATGTCTCAAGCGTTTCTCGCGTGGGCAGCACATGCTTGACCAGACATATGTCGACCTGCCATGCAGTTCATTGGCAAGCGTTCCTAAAAGACCCACACCAAAGAACAAAGCGGACCTCTCCTTGCTCCTCATCAGCTGGGATCTCCAACCCCACTATACCTTCAGTCCTCTCTGAGACCTGCACTGAGAGGAATGAAGGTGTAGAATTAGGTGTGTCACAGCCAAGTACTTGCAATCTGCTATCGTTACACCGATATCAGATTGTACCAGGCAAATTTCCCTGCCCCAGCTGCTGCACCGCCGAAAGAAGTTCGCTCCCAGCCATCCACATGCACAGCGGTTGAATGCTAGCTTGGCTAAATTGCTAGCACTTTAACTGCTGCCTTTTCAGTTGGTAGACTCTGCCCCCTTCCGTGAGTTTGTGGAATGTGCAGTTTCTCAGTGGCAGGTTCCCAAACGCCACTTTTTCTCACGGAAGGAGATTCCGGCTCTCTACCAGCATGTGGAAGGCAATGTCTTGGCCACGCTGGACAGGGCGGTCAGCGGTACGTTGCATATTACCGCTGACTCATGGTCCAGCAGGCATGGACAGGGATGTTACCTATCTTTCACCGCCCACTGGGTGACTCTTCTGGCAGCTGGGAAGGATGCAGGACTGGGTGCAGTAGTGTTGGAGGTTGTTCCGCCACCACGCCTAAAAAATTCTACTAGTGGTGATTCTGCCACACCTCTCTCCTCCAGTCCCTCCTCTTCTTCTTCCTCCATGGCCTCTTCCTGTGCTGATTTGTCCTCGGAACCAGCGGTGCTCCGTAGGCGTACAAGAGGCTACGCAGGCACGCAGGCAAAAAGATGCCATGCGGGGCTTGAGCTGGTGTGCTTGGGGGACAGAAGCCACACTGGGGCAGAGATTCTGTCAGCTCTGCAGGGGCAGGTTCAGAGGTGGTTGACACCACGTCAGCTTAAGGCAGGTATGGTGGTTTGCGACAATGGCACCAACCTCCTCTCCGCCCTCCGACAGGGACAACTGACCCATGTGCCCTGTTAGGCTCACGTCCTTAACTTGGTGGTGCAGCAGTTCTTGGGCAGGTACCCGGGCTTACAGGATGTCCTGAGGCAGGCCAGGAAAGTCTGTGTGCATTTCCGCAGGTCATATAATGCCAGTGCTCAGCTGGCTGATCTCCAAAAGGAATTTAACCTGCCCAAGAACCGCCTAATCTGTGACATGCCCACCAGGTGGAACTCAACGTTGGCCATGCTGCAGCAGCTGCACACGCAGCAAAGGGCCATCAATGAGTACCTATGCAACTATGGCACCAGGACAGGGTCAGGGGACCTTGTTTTTTTTTCCCCACGTCAGTGCTCACCATCCTCGTGGCCATTTGAAGAGGCCACGAGGATGGTGAGCAGTGACAGTGCATGCATCAGTGACACTGTCCCTCTTGTCCACCTGTTGGAGCACACGTTGCGTGGAATAATGGACAGGGCACTTGAGGCAGAACAGAGAGAGGAAGAGGAGGACTTCCTTGCCTCTCAAGGCCCCCTTTATCCAGACAGTGTTCCTGCGTGCCCGCCGATGACACAGGAAGAAGACGAGGAGGAGGAGGAGGATTGTGTCAGCATGGAGGTGGAGCCCGGCACTCAGCATCAGCAGCACTCTTCAAGGGATCATTTACAGTCCCAAGAAACCCATGGGCTTGTACGTGGCTGGGAGGAGGTGGCTGCGGATCATGTCGTCCTTAGTGACCCAGAGGACTCTGGACCAAATGCCTCAGCAAACCTACGCTGCATGGCCTCCCTGATCCTGCAAAGCCTGCAGAAGGATCCTCGTATTCGTGGTATCAAGGGGAGGGATGATTACTGGCTGGCAACCCTCCTTGATCCACGTTACAAAGGTAAGTTTGCGGACCTTATCTTGACGTCGCAGAGGGAGCAGAGGATGAAACATCTTCGGGAGGACTTGCAGAAAGGTTTGTGCAATGCATTTCCAGAACCTGGGAGGTTACAATTTCCTGGTCCTCCTGGACAACGTGTTGCTGAGGCTTCGGTCAGTCACAGAAGGAGCGGTGGAGAAGGTGGCCATCTGACTGATGCGTCCGCAGCCCCAAGGTCTGATCGGTTCCAGCAACCATCGCCAGCGTCTGATTCACATGGTGCAGGATTACCTAGGGGCAAAATCAGACTTGGACACCTTTCCCACTGAAAATTCTCTGGGTTACTGGGTCTTGAGGATGGATCACTGGCCAGAGCTTGCAATTGAGCTACTGGCCTGTCCTGCATCCAGCATTCTTTCGGAACACACATTCAGTGCTGCTGAAGGCTTTGTAACCGATCACAGGGTGTGCCTGTCTACCAAATCGGTCGATTGGCTGACCTTCATAAAAATGAATCAGTCTTGGATCACCAGCTACCAAGCACCTGATGCTGATGTAACCGATTGATTTTTTGAGGCAGCAGGGCTCATTCCTGCGCTCCAACTATAGCATCTGGGAGGGGTTGCAGTGTTGTGGCACCAGTGTCTAAGGCCCAATTTTTCTGCCCCTGTTCAACAGGGACATGTAATTACAATTCTTGATCTAATATTTCACAGCAGGGCCCATTCCTGCGCCCACCAAGAGTAACTGTGAGGGCTTACAGTGTTGTGGCAACACCACCACCACCACCAAAGGCCCAATTTTTCTGCCCCTGTTCAACAGGTGCATGTAATTACAATTCTTGATATAATACTTCACAGCAGGGCCCGTTCCAGCACTCACCAAGAGTAACTGTGAGGACAGTGTTGTGGCACTAGCACCACCACCACCACCACCACCAAAGGCCCAATTTTTCGCGAATTGTGAATTGCAAACAGCTGATAATGGGGAGAGCTGACAGGGAAGCCTCTAATTGCCCCCTGAACTGAGTGTGCGTGGCGCGGCCCCCACAGCACAAAAATATAAAGTGGAGGCAACTATCCACATCATGTAAAAAAGTAAACTAACTATCTCATGCCCAGATGACATTAGAAAAAGACCGCAAACCAGGCATCAATTATGCATGGGTAGTTAATGCAGGGACAAGCATTTTACAAATTGAATATTGTGTTAATACCAGGATAATAATGGATGCATCTAAGGATACAAGCAGACAATTACATAGTATCGACATTAGGGGAGGGAAAGACATTTCCATTGTGGTGTTAGAGCTTATAATGCATTAATATAAGAACAGATACATCAAGCCTAATAAAGGCCAGCATTAGTTATTGATGTAGATGCATATGTCCATGCGTGCATAGACATGTCCACACCGCATGGGCAATAAACCATCCAAGAAAAGGCAGGAGAAGAGCACGGAGTATATAGAAAAATCTAAATCTATCAACATTGAGGGAGGGAAACATTTCCATTAAAGTGTTAGAGCTTAAAATGCATTGTTATAAATACAAGTACATCAAGCCTATAGAGGCCGGTATTAGTTGTTGCTGTAGATGCATGCATGAACATGTTCATACACGCATAGGCATATATGCCATCTAGAAAAGGTGGAAGAAAAACACGAAATGTATGGAGAGATCTAAAGGAAATTAAATGATCAGAAAAACAGATCCCTCTAAGGATATGGCAGAGAAGAACGGGGCATTAACTTCATAGCTTATTTTTCCATTCCGCCGGAGGAGAATCCCTCGAGGAATGGTTTGAAGCATATGACTTCGTTTAGGCCTAGAGGCGAGGTTGCTTTTAACAGATAAATCCACCTTAATTCCATCTGGAGGAGGGTTTTATTCCAGTCCCCTCACCTGGGGTTGGGGAGTATCTGGTCAAAGATTAAAAATTTGACTTTGGGAAAAATTCCGCCATGTACCAAAGATACGTGGCGTCCAAGGGGGAGGTCAGGATTGCACACCTGCATGCTATGGATGTGCCTATAAGTCCTCCTCCAAAATTCCAGTTTAGTCTTTCCGATATAAAAACAGTTACAGCTGCATTGCAGCATGTAGACCACATCAGGGATTCTGCAATTCGCAAAATGTTTTGGGTAAAATATTTTCCCATTGGGGAGAGTTGGGTTTTTTTGCGTAAGTGTTCGATACACTGGCAGTAGTATGCCCTCAGCCACCAGGGGCTGAACAGAATTCCCTACTGATCTAGACAAACACCGACTTGGTAAGGAGGCTGTTGTCGTCTGTGCTGGGAGAAGATGGTTCCGTGCCCAATAGGATTCACCCTAAATTGCTTCAGGCTTGTCGACATGTAGTTAAGGAACAAAGCACCCCTGCTGAGGGGGTGGGACGCCTGTGGAAGCTGGAAACCAGGGAGAGAGTGCTGCAGCCTGGAGAAGTTGCTTGCCTGAAGGCTACAGTCAAGTTGATCTGGGATTTACCCGGCCCCTTCGTTGTGTTGGAGACTGATGAGCAGGCCAAAGCTGTTGGGATAGAGATGGTCCCAGAGCTAGTCCCTACCAAGGATTTGTTCCAGACTGGGAAGAAGGTGCCGATAAGTCTTCCGAATATCACAGATCATCCAATTACCTTAGAAGCATGTATGCTGGTGGGACGAGTGAGTGCGGCCACCCCTGTGCTCCCCGAAGAGGCTGTTGGGAAAGAAAAATGTCAGTGGATGCAGAAGGATATTCAACATTGCTCCTAGGCTTTACCTCCCAAGTGTCAATGAAGAATGAAGTTACAGTTAGCTAGGTGGGACATGATTTTCTCGAAGAACAATTTTGATGTGGGATGTACCAAGAGTGCTTAGCATCAAATCCATTTGCAGGAAGACAAGCCGTTTCGAGAGTGACTCAGAGAATACCTCTCAGCAATCTAGAAGACCTTCGGGAACAGTTGGCTGAGGTGAAGAAGACCGCGGTCATTCAAGAATACAGAAGACCGTACACCGCTCCCATTGTGGTGGTGTGGAAGAAGAATGGGTCCTTGTGCATGTGTATTGACTACTGCACTTTGAATCGACGTACTGTTCCTGACCAGTACACGACCCCTCACATTGAAGATGCCCTACAGTGTCTTACCGGAGCCAAATGGTTTAGTGTACTAGACTTAAAGAGTGGGTACTATCAGATTCCCATGAACTCAGGGGACATTGAGAAGACTGCGTTCATCTGCATGATATTATTGTGTCCGGGAAGACTTTGGAAAAGCATGAAAGGAAAAGGTTTTTGCACGACTCCATGAAGAAGGGTTGAAGCTATCATTGAAGAAGTGCCAGTTCTACAGAACTTCTGTAACATATTTGGGCCATGTCGTCTCTGCAGGAGGAGTAGAATTGGACCCAAAGAAGTTGGAGGCCATCACAACATGACCCAGACCAAGGGCTGTAACTGAATTGAGATCTTTCCTGGGATTCTGCTCTTATTATGGTGGTTAGTGGCAAACTTTGCAAAGATTTCTCGGCCTCTTAAAGAACTGCTGCAAGTGGCCACAGGAGAAGGAGAATGGGCCACAGGTGAAGAAGTCTGGTGCTCGCAGGAAGGGAGAATCGGTGCAAGAGCAATGGACCCCATAGTCCGAAGAGGCTTTCTGGCATCTGAAGAGGAGTCTTACTGAAGCTCTGGTATTGGCCTAAGCTGACCCCCCAAGTCCTATGAATTTCATGTGGATGCCAGCAGAGATGGGCTGGGAGGAGTTCTTTACCAAGAACAAGACGGTGGTCTCAGACCCGTGGCTTATGTGAGTCGCAGCCTTATCCCATTGGAGAGACACTATTCTGTCCACAAACTGGAGTTCCTAGCTTTGAAATGGGCTGTGGTGGACAAGTTGAAGGATTACTTGTATGGAGCCGTGTTTGTGGTGAAAACGGACAATAATCCTTTGACCTATCTCCTATCCTCTGTCAAATTGAACAAAACAGGACATAGGTGGTTGGCTGCCCTCGCAGAATTCCAGTTTAGCCTGAAGTACCAGCCTGGGGGCGGGGAATTGAGATGCGGATGCCCTTTCCTGTAGGCCTTACCGGCAGGTGGAGGAGCCAAAAGATTGAGCTTATGTGACTGCAGAAGGTGTGCAGGATTTGTGTCAAGGTATGGCCTGGCGGCTGAAAGGAAGTGTTGGAGCTGAGTCCATAGGAGCCCATCCTTCTGGAGTACCTAAATCCTATTGTGGGCTGACGCGAGTATGAGGTGAGGATCTTCCTCAGTTGTCCAAAGGAGATCTCAGAAAGGACCAGGATCAGGATCCGCAGTGCTACCTGGCTATTCAAGCCCTGAGCAAACAGGATCCAAACTTGTTGATGAAGAGCTCTGTGATTGGAGAGAAGATTCTACATTGGGAATGGAATAGATTGCAATTGAAAGATGGAGTACTGTATAGGCGAGGTCCCTCTGAGGATATGGAGGGAAGATGGCCACTATTTCTATCTGAGAAACACTGTGCAACAGTCCTGATAGCTTTGCATGATGACCATGGACATTTAGGTACAGAGAGAACCTTTCGCCTAGTTAGGAAGAGGTTTTACTGGCCCAACATGAGAGGGGAAGTAGAGAGTTACTGTCACTCATGTTTAGCGTGCATCCAACGCAAGACATTACCATTTCGAGCTGCTCCCATGGGACACTTACAGAGCCAGAAGCCCCTGGAGATGGTCTGTATTGACTTCCTGTGCCTGGAACCCGAGAGAGGTGGAAGAAGTAATGTCCTGGTGGTGACTGGCCATTTCATCCGCTATGCACAAGTCTATCCCATTAAAGATGAGCAGGCGACTACGGTGGCCAAAGTTCTCGTTGAAAAGTTATTTGTGCATTATGGGTTGCCTGTCTGAATCCACTCCGATCAAGGACAAGTCTTTGAAAGCAGGCTAGTTCATTAGTTGTGTGCTTTGCTGGGCATAAAGAAGTCTCGGGCTACGCCTTATCACCCGTAGAGGGATCCTCAAGCCGAGAGATTTAACAGAACTTTGATGAATATGTTGGGGACGTTGCCCCCCAGAGAAGAAACAGCATTGGGGAAATCACATTACAGCTGTAGTCCATGCTTTCAACAGTACTGGGAGTGATGCCACTGGCTATTCTCCCTACCAACTCATGTTTGGAAGAGAAGCTCTCCTTCCCATTGATTTAGCCTGTGGAACATCTGTCGACAACACTTCCTTGACTTCTCACAGGGGCACATGTTTGCCCAGGGTCCAATCAACATTAAAGACAGAACTGCACCAATGCTATTAATGCATAAATTGACATGGATGTTGGTGGTTTTTATTATGAAGACATTTATGCTGGGGGTTGCTATTTCCCAAACTAGCACCGATGTTGGGGGATATACTTATAATTGCAGAAACTTGCATCAGTGCTGGGGGACATAATTACAGAAACTGGCACTGATGCCGGGGGTTATTATTACTGCTACTGACACCAATGCTGTGGATTGTTATTGTGTAAATTGGCACTGACGTTGGCGGTTATTATTATGGAGACTGACATTTATACTGGGGGTTGTTATTATCTAAACTGGCACCGATGCTGGTGGTTATTATTATGGAAACTGTCATTTATGCTGGGGGTTATTTTTGCCTAAACAGGCAACAATGCTGGGGTCTATTATTGCAGAAACTGGCACTGATGCTGAGGGTTATGATTGCAGAGACTGGCACTGATACTGTGGGTTATTATTGCTTAAACTATGATCACCAATGTGAGGGGTTATTATTGCATATTCTGACATCAATGCTGGGGGTACTGTTACTTGAGGAATGGGGCTTATTTTACTCCTACTTTCTCTTCAGTCCTCGACATTTTAACCCTAACCCGGGCAGGTTGAACAGGCTTAAAATAAAACTGTGGGAGCACTGGAAATACTAAGGAAGCACTTTAAATTCCTCTAATAAAATACATAATTAAAATGTGTGATCACTGTTTCTATCGAATTAAACCTAATTTAATTTCTATAATATTTTCTTGTATTGAAATGACACTGACTCTTCCTTTACACCTGGGGGGAAGGGGGGGGGGCGCAGTTTGCCATCTTTACCATGGGCACTGGATTGCCTTGTCCCAGCACTGCTCACAGTGTATTAATGCGGAGATCGCCATCGTTGTCATTACATCATCGAGGACCCCCCCAGTGTAGAACAAGAAGAGGATCCAGCACATTACCTAACATCTGGAAAAGGTAAGTACAAAAAAAAGAGGAAGTAGAGGATACTTCGGGGGGAAAGGGGACAATTGGGGGGCAGAGGGCTAAGCCCTGAGTCTGGCTTTAACCCTTTTGCTGCCAGGGCCGCAAATTGCAATTTTTACACACAGGTTAAAAAAAAAAATTTTAGGCCCAAAGATTAGTTAAAAGCCCCACACAGTATACATTTTCTGAAAGCAGACACCCTATAGAATTAAATGGTGGTAGCTCCAAACTTTTATATCAAATGGTGTTGTTCATAATGGTTTTTCAAGTGCAAATTTTCAGCACATAAAGTTAATTTTAGGTCACACAAACACAATATATTATTTACATTTTTGGTAAAATAGAAAAGATGAGGTTGCACCAAGCAAATACTGTAGATACCAAACATGTCAAGCATTAAATTTGCACCTGTGAAGCAACAACAAACTTTAGTACCCAAAGTTTTCCATAGAGCGAAAAAAGAGGGGGTTCCCCTAAGTGGACTTTTTAGGCAACTAGTAATGTTCTAAAAATGTATGCAAGAGTAATTTAATAACAACAATTTTATTTAAACATGATTAAAATAAAGTGAAACATTGATTCATTGATTCGTTACAGTACAATTCAGTACTATCACCATAAATGAGGGATTTTTTTTTAAATACCTCCTTACACCCACCGCTTTTCGGGGTATGGTATAGTCCTTCTTCATGGTGGTAGAGGAAGGAGGAATTCATATAGAGTTGAACAGTAAAATGATTTTCAATGTTTCATTGTAACAACATTAAAATTGCAGACCAATAGCACGAAAACAAATTTGCCGGTGGGGAGTGCTCTCTCAAGGCAAAAGGGCATCAAATATGTCTGAAACACAGACTTGGTATTACTAGAACATCCAGGGGGCGGAGACAGCAGATGGCTTTTATTCATTCACACAGAATAGAGTACAATCAGGAAAACACTGCATTATGGCCACTAGATGAAGCTGATGATCATAGCATATAAATACTTATTTACTTTAATGGTTAGATCCAACTTGTGGCAATAATGAAGTATTTTCCTGATTTACACTATTCTGTAGGAAGAATAACATTTGACCTGGAGGGAAAATAGTAGAATAATTTTAAATGATGCCCCTATTCGCACAGAATGTAAATGTAGTTTAAAAGTATGAATAGCTCTGCACTTTTTTTTTTTTTTTTTTTATAAATATACCCTATTTTTTAGAGTGTATTAGTCATTAGTATAGGGGACATTTATAGGGAAAAAAAAAGTAACTTAATGGTGGTGTTCAGTGGGAGAAGGAAATGTCCAGCATCTGTGGTGAGCAATGAGGGGGGGCATTGATGCTTAGTCTGGAAAGGGGAGGGCATTGGTGTCCACTAGCTAGATGAAGGCATTGGTGTTCAGTGGGAGTAGAGGAGGGGAATTGGTGCCCAGTGGGGAAAGGAGGGCTTTGGCGTTCCGTGGGAAATAGGGGGGCATTGTTGCTCAGTGGGAAAAGGAGGGCTTTGGTGTTCACTTGGGGTAAACGAGGGGAATTGGTGCTCAGTGAGGAATAAAGGGCACTTGTGCTCATTGAGAGGAGAGAATGCATTGATGGTAAATGAGGAAAGGATGCTTTTGATGTTCCGTTGGGGTAAAGGATGGGAATTGGTGCTCAGTGAGAAAAGCAGGGCTTTAGTGTTCAGTTGGGGTAAATTAAGGGAATTGGTGCTCAGTGGGGAATAAAGGGCACTGGTGCTCAGTGAGGGGAGAGAGGGCATGGATGCTAAATGGGGAAAGGAGGGTTTTGATGTTCAGTGGGAGTCAAGGATGGGAACTGGTGGTCAGTGGGGAAAGGAGGGCTTTGCTGTTCAGTCAGGGGAGAAAGGGCATTGATGCTAAATGTGGGAAGGTGGGTTTTAGTGTTCAATTGGGGTAAATGAGTTGAATTGGTGCTCAGTGGGGGAAGAAGGGCACTGGTGATTAGTGAGGGGGAGAGAGGGCATTGATGCTAAATGGGGAAGGAGGATTTTGGTGTTCAGTGGGGGTAAAGGATGGGAACTGGTGCTCAGTGGGGAAAGGAAGACATTTGTGTTCAGTGGGGGTAAAGGATGGGAACTGGTGCTCGGTGGCGAAAGGAAGACATTGGTGTTCAGTGGGGGTAATGGAAGGGAATTGTTGCTCAGTGGGGAAAGGAGGTCACTGGTGCTCAGTGGAGGAAGAAGGGCTTTGGTGTCCAGTGAGGGGAGAGAGGGCATTGATGCTAAATTGGGGAAGGAAGACATTGGTGTTCAATGGGGGTAAAGGATGAGAACTGGTGCTCGGTGGCGAAAGGAAGACATTGCTGTTCAGTGGGGGTAAAGGATGGGAATTGGTGCTCAGTGTGGAAAGTAGGGCACTGGTGCTCAGTGGGGGAAGAGCTTTGGTATTTAGTAAGGGAAGAGGGGGGCATCTGTGCTATGGGGGAAGAGGCAGAACTGGTGCAAGAATTTTTGACACTCTAGGCGAAACTTAATTTTGCCGCCCCCCCTGGCTCCACCCCTGACTCCCCCCCTTTGCCCTGCCCATGTATACCCTACCTTTTTAATGAAGCGCCCATCAAATGCAGCCTCACCAGCGCCCATCAAATGCAGCCTACCAGCATCCATCAATGCAGCCTACCAGTGCCCATCAATGAATGTTTGCTTGCTTCTATTTATTCAGAGTTGGGACTCTGTCCTCCGCCGCCACTGCGCCTCTGATACTATGTGCGAATGGAGCGGTGGCTGCCTTCTGATGCTGAGACTTAGTTGCTTGCTACAGAGAAAAGAGAGTAGAAACACCAGTGGCCGGGCTCCCCCCTAGGCAGCAGTGCACCCTAGGCGGCTGCCTAGTTTTCCTAGTGGTAGCACCGGCCCTGGGAAAAGGTGATCTTGCTGTTAAGTGGGGAAAGGGGTGACTTTGCTACTCAGTGGGGGGGGGGGGGTGACCTTGCTGCTCAGTGTGGGAAGGGGAGGCATTTCTGCTATTTGGGCAGAAGGGGGCACTGATGCTTGGTGGGGGAATGGGGCACCATTGGTATCAGTGCTCTACACCCAGCCCTGCTGCCTCACTGTGCTGAAACTCTATTACTCCTGTCAGGCAGGGGATCACTCTACCAAACAAAGCAGCAAAAGAGCCAAAGCCTAATGCTGAAACACTTGGATGGGATCCACTGAACTTTTATTGGTATTTTATATTGCTCTTTACAGTAAACATTCTAACTTTTTTTTTTTTAGTTACCAATACAGCGAGGACCCAATGAATTAGGACCACCATCAGGCTTTTGATGCTCTGTGTCTCCATTGGGAACATACACCCCTACTTCTAACTGTGTTCACTGGGACAGTAAGTGAAGGTGAATCTTCCCAACGTGGCCCCAGACATCAATATCTCACAGAGGTTCCAACGTTTTAGATGGAGGTCCACGTTCTGTTTTTTTTTTTTTTTTTTACAGCTCTATGCTTTACAATTACGGACATATCGAAAATTGTTACAGGCACATTCCTGTAGATTATGAACAATTTTCAACTATGGGTTGAGCATCAATGATAGAGATGACCGGAGCTCTATGAAAATACATCATCCCGTGCAAACACAATTAGGAACAAAACAAATTCTTTCGGTAAGACAGCGGCGCTTAAGTCAAGTAGCATTTTTCCACCCTTCAACGATTGATTCTTTCTTAAGTAGTCTGGCGAGAGTGATTTGTGCTCGAATGCTTTCCATTACACTCCACTGCTGCCTGCTGTAAATGAGATTTATCAAGCATGACCAATGGAGGCAGCCGATCCGGCCGGACAAGCCACTTCAAGGTGAAACTGATGCTCTAAATAGATGATATTGGAGCCCAGGGAAAAAAAAAAACTCCTTTATACAAACCTGAAGCAGAAGTGCATTTAGAATGCAGATAAGGAAGAAATTCCATAGAGTTTGTTACGTTAGAGAATTTAAAGGGCCAGTCCACCCAAAACTGATATTTCAGCATTTGGTAGATGCTGGAATGTTAAACTTTAGTGATAGTTTCCTCTATCTCACGAAGCCTCTATTGGTGAGATCTCTGCGCTGTTATACCAGCTCTGCAAACCTGCTGTTCTTACGAAGATCCCCCACCACCCTCGCTGGATTTGGAAGCATTGCAATAGTATTTCCACTAAATTACCAATTTTGCCGCTGGCGGAGCAGAAATTCTAAATTTACCTAATTGAGCTGTTTAGGCTTGAAAACGTTTAATTAAGCCCAGTGGCTAGGTGGCTAGCACTTCTGCTTAGTGGCACTAGGGTCCCCGGTTTGAATCCAAACAATGGCACTACCTGCCTGGAGTTTGCATGTTCTCCCTGGTTTGTGGTTTCCTCCCACACTCCAAAGACATGCTGGTAGGTTAATTGGCTCCTGTCTAAATAGGCCCTAGTATGTGTACTGTATGAATATGAGTTAGAGATTGTAAGATCCTTCAGGGCACGGACTGATGCGAATGTGCAATGTACAGTGCCCTGAAAAAGTATTCATAACCCTTGAAATTTTCCACATTTTGTCATGTTACAACCAAAAACGTAAATGTATTTTATTGGGATTTTATGTGACAGACCAACACAAAGTGGCACATAATTGTGAAATGAAAGGAAAATGATAAACGGTTCAAAATTTTTACAAATAAATAGGTGAAAAGTGTGGCGTGCATTTGTATTTAGTATTGAGTCAATACTTGGTAGAACCACCTTTTGCTGCAAATACAGCTGCAAGTCTTTTTTGGGGATGTCTCTACCAGCTTTGCACATCTAGAGAGTAACATTTCTGCCCATTCTTCTTTGCAGAATAGCTCAAGCTCTGTCAGATTGGATGGAGAGGGTCTGTGAACAGCAATTTTCAAGTATTGTCACAGATTCTCAATTGGATTTAGGTCTGGACTTTGACTGGGCCATTTTAACACAGGAATATGCTTTCATCTAAACCATTGTAGCTCTGGCTGTATCTTTAGGGTAATTGTCCTGCTGGAAGGTGAACCTCTGCCCCAGTCTCAAGTCTTTTGCAGACTCTAACAGGTTTTCTTCTAAGATTGCCCTGTATTTGGCTCCGTCCATCTTCCCATCAACTCTGACCAGCTTCCCTTTCCCTACTGAAAAAAAGCATCTCCACAACATGATGCTGCCACCACCATGTTTCACAGTAGGGGTGGTATGTTCAAGGTGATGTGCAGTGTTAGTTTTCCACCACACATAGTGCTTTTAGGCCAAAGAGTTAAATTTTGGTCTTATCTGACCAGAGCACCTTCTGACCAGAGCACCTTCTTCCACATGTTTGCTGTGTCCTCCACATGGCTTCTTATGGCTTTCTTTCAACAATGGCTTTCTTCTTGCCACTCTTCCATAAAGGCCAGATTTGTGGAGTGCATGACTAATAGTTGTCCTGTGAACAGATTCTCCCACCTGCACTGTGTATCTCTGCAGCTCCTCCAGAGTTGCCATGGGCCTCTTGGCTGATTCTCTAATTAATGCTTTCCTAATGCTCCATGAGATGTTCAAAGCTTTGGATATTTTTTTTTATAACCTAACCCTGCTTTAAACTTCTCCACAACTTTATCCCTGGCCTTTCTGGTGTGTTCTTCGGCTTTCATGATGTTGTTTGTTCACAAAGGTTCTCTACCAAACCTCTGAAAGCTTCACAGGACATCTGTATTTATACTTAGATTAAATTACACACAGGTGGACTCAATTTACTAATTAGGTGACTTCTGAAGGCAATTGGTTCCACTAGATTTTAGTTAGGGGTATCAGAGTAAAGGGGGCTGAATACAAATGCACGCCACACTTTTCAGGTATTTATTCGTAAAACATTTTTTAAAGACATTTATCATTTCCTTCCACTTCATAATTATGTGCCACTTTGTTTTGGTCTATCACATAAAATCCCAATAAAATACATTTACGTTTTTGGTTGTAACATGATAAAATGTGGAAAATGTCAAGGGGTATGAAAACTTTTTCAAGGCACTATACATGTGAAGTGCTGTGTAAATTGAAAGTGCTAGATAAGTACCTATAATAATGTACAGGCTTCCCCCGACAATGTCCTTGGTGACGAAACGCAAAGGGGGTGGCTATTCTCACATGTCATCATGCACTACTGGCAGTTAGCAAACAGATTTTCTACCTATACGAGCCAAAGATGATGGTAGTGACCCACGGTTCTATGGCCAACATGAGCCATCAGCCTGCTGGAATTCTTTTTATATCTGGATGTCTTTTATATTTTGGATACCTGTGAACACTTATGAGAAAATTATGACAACAGAGATGTGCTTTTGCATGGCAGTTTATTCTTTTCTCTATTACTATGCAACCTGCTGCTGAGCGGGAGCTGTCTACCTGCTGTATGCAGGTCCACATTGCTGTGACACATGCATTTTTGACTATTATAATTTGTGGTCCAACCCTTCTGGTAAGAGGCGTCTGCCAATTGTCTCTATCTGGCGGTGGATCCACTATTATCTCTATTGTACTTTTGGGATCAACACTATGAAAATAATTTCTACCTGAATGGACTGATTTATATATTTCTTTATTGATGGACTTTGCTATATGAATTTTGTGGTATTTATAGTTCTCACAAGCACTGATTAGCTGCACGTTTGCACTTTATTTGTTTTACTTTATATATGGAGTTTATACTCATTTCATTTATTGTTAGAGCTTTATATATACAGTGGGGACGGAAAGTATTCAGACCTCCTTAAATTTTTCACTCTTTGTTTTATTGTAGCCATTTGCTAAAATCATTTAAAGCGGGGTTACAATATAACAAAGTGTGAAAAATTTAAGGGGGTCTGAATACTTTCCGTCCCCACTGTATATACCTATAATAATGGACAAAATGCATCAGGGCGAAACCTGCACCTGGCAAGAGATATGTCTTTTGTTATAATAAACTTTAATCGAGCAAGATTCAGCTTGCAGCTATTTCTATGTTGCTATTGAAACTGGTGATGAGACAAATCTGTTTAAAAGGCTAAACACCCGTAGCCAGTCTTGCATAGTGTACAAGCATGGAGCGGTACCTGTGGTATTTTATCATATGGGAGAGGTAGTAACAAAAGGATGATGAGTATTTGCTGAGGGGGAGGGAAACAGTTTATCCAAAATAAATATGCAATGGAAAGGGCAAAAAAGAGAGATGGTCAAAAACTTCAGACATACCACAAGGGATAGTTAGAGATTTCAGGTATAATATAAGTGATTGTTGGAGACTTAAGATATGCTGCAAGGGATGGACTTCAGACATGCTACAAGGTAGAGTTAGAGATATCAGATGTGATACAGGAAATTGTCGGAGACCTCAGACATGGTACAAGGGTTAGTCAGGGACTTCAGACATGGTACAGGAGATGGTTAGAAACCTCAAAAATAGTACAAGGGTTAGTTAGAGACTTTAGATAAGGTACAGAAAATGGTTAGATACTTCAGACATACTAAAATGGAAAGCTAATGAGTCTTTAGACATAGTACAGTAGATAGTTAGAGACTTCAGACATGGTAGTTAGAGACTTAAATGGTATAGGAGATAGTTAGATACTTCAGACATACTAGAAGGGAGAGTTGGAGATTTTAGATGTGGTACAAGAAATTGTCAGAGATATTAGACATAGTAGAAGGGTTAGTCTGAGACTTGAGATATGATACAGGAGATGGTTAGAGACTTCAGACATACTTTATGGGTTAGTTAGATACTTCAGACATGATACAGAAGATTATCAGACTTTAAACATGGTACTGCAGATGGTTAGAGATTTCAGATCTGCTGCAATGATTAGAGACTTCAGATATGGCACATGAGATGGTTAGAGAATAGAGACTTCAGACATGATACAGGAGATTGAAAAAGATTTCAGACACGCTACAAGGGATAGTAAGAGACCTCAGACATGATACAGGAGATTGTTGGAGACTTCAGATGTGCTACAGGGGATGATTGAAGACTTCAGAATTCTATAAGGTATATTTTGAGACATCAGACATACTACAAGGCAGAGTTAAAGATTTCAGATGCGATACAGAAAATTGTCAAAGATATAAGACATGGTACAAGGGTTGGTTTGAGACTTCAGATACGATACAGAAGATGGTAAGAGACTTCAGACATGGTACAGAAGATGGTTAGAGACTTCAGACATACTTTAAGGTTTAGTGAGAGACTTCAGAAATGATACAGGAGATTGTAGGAGACTTTAGACGTACTGCAGATGATTAGAGATCAGTGGCGGCCGCTGCTCAAAAAGTCAGAGGGGGGGCAGCAAACCAACAACCCCCCCCCAGGAGATGATTGCAGGGAAAACAACACCACACCACAGCGCAACCACCACCACCCACCCCCCGCGGGAGACGGGAGGCCTCCCTACCTTAGGAGGCAGATGTCCTGCCTGCCCGGGATGACTCCATTCTCCCGTCCACTTCTCTCCCCTGTCTGAGCCGGGGAGTGGAGCTGTTGCGGGTGAGCCATCGTGGCGGCTGCTGGGTCAGCATTCCCTTCCGTGCGTTTCCTTCCTCCTCCTTGGCCAATAAGGTTGCGTCTCACCCGCCTCCTGATTGGCGGGGAGGAGATTTAGTGTGAAATTAGAGGATCTTAATTCGCTATTGTCACACAACTGGGTGAGCTCATACTTTTTTTGAAGCCTATTAGAGCCTTTGGCTCCAATCACATGCTTCAAACCCCCCCTATTGAAATCCATCGTCCCTGTATGTAGATCAGGGGGCCGGATGCATGGATGGGGGGGCGGCGCCAGTGCTTCCCTAATAGACAGGCCGCCACTGTTAGAGATTTCAGACCTGCTCTAAGGATTAGTTAGAGACTTCAGACATGGCACCTGAGATGGTTAAAAACTTCAGACATGGTACAAGGGTAAGTTATAGACTTCAGACATGATACAAGAGATTGTCGTAGATTTAAGACATGCTACAAGAGATAGTTAGAGACCGCAGGCATGATAAAGGAGATATGTAGAGACTTCAGCCCTGGTACAGGAGATAATTAGCTTCAGACATGCCACAGGGGTTACAGTGCCTTGAAAAAGTATTCATACCCTTTGAAATTTTCCACTTTTTGTCATGTTAGAACCAAAACCGTAAATGTATTTTATTGGGCTATGGATATTGATGAAGAGCGTATGTGAACAGCAATTTTCAAGTCTTGCCACAGATTCTCAATTGGATTTAGGTCTGGACTTTGACTGTGCAATTCTAACACATGACTATGCTTTGATCTAAACCATTCTATTGTAGCTCTATGTTTAGGGTTGTTGTCCTGCTGGGAGATGAACCTCCATCCCAGTCTCAAGTCTTTTGCGAACTCTTGAACAGTGCTCCAGGAGATGTTCAAAGCTTGGGATATTTTTCTTATAACCTAACCCTACTTTAAACTTCTCCACAACTTTAACCCTGGCCTATCTGGTGTGTTCCTTGGCCTTCAGGATGCAGTTTGTTCGCTAAGGTTCTCTAACAAAAATCTGAGGGCTTCATAGAACAGCTGTATTTATACTGAGATTAAATTACACACAGGTGAACTCTATTTACTAATTAGGTGACTGCTGAAGGCAATTGGTTCCACTAGATTTTAGTTAGGGGTAGCAGAGTAAAGGGAGCTGAATACAAATTTACCATTTATCACATAAAATCCCAACAAAATACATTTACGTTTTTGGTTGTAACATGACAAAATGTGGAAAATGTCAAGGGGTGTGAATACTTTTTCAAGGCACTGTAGTTAGAGACTTGAGACATGCAACAGAAGATGATCAAATGCTTCAGACATGCTACAGGAGATGGTCCAAGAATTTAGTCGTGCAACAGAAGATAATTTGAGACCTTAGACGTGCTACAGGAGATCATTTCGGACTTCACACATGCTAGAAAAATGGTTGGTAACTAAGAATATGCTGTAGGAAACAGCAAAAGACTGTGGACATGTGACATGAGACTGCTACAGATCACTGCCTTTACCAACCCTCTACAAATCAATGCTCCCACATTGGTGTCCCTTACAGCCTCCTTAGAAATTACCAGTACCTAATTTGATATTCCTCCCAGTGATATCCATCAAAATAAGTCAGAGAAAAAAAAAATACATACAAAGGAGAAAAGAGAATGAGATAAACTCATGCCATGTCACCACCAGAAGCCAGTCTAATGAACCATTTTCCTATGCACGTAGGCCGGAATAACATTGACTACTGACTGCTGGGGCCCAAGGGCCATGAAATACAAACCAAAGGACCACATGCAGCCCTCATTCCACACATTAGGCATCTGAGGATTAGGCAAATATTACAAACTATTTCGGATACAATTCCAAGAGTTGTAATGCCTAACATAATGGGCAATGTTGCCCTCTGCAGGCTAAACTCTCTGCGTCTACGACTCATTAATTATATCGGTGATGGGAGACTAGACTGGCACAGCAGGTGTTAAGAATTACTATACTATATGGAGGGAGGGGATACGGAGCATCGGGAGGGGGAGAAGAGACGGTAGCAGCTGTCTAGAACACAGATCTGCCTGTCTTCATGGCACGCTCAATGTGTGGGTGGAATTTATGAAGATGGTTTGATGTAGAAACTTCTTCTTCGAATCCTGGACAGATTTCACTGACTTTGTAACTGATAAAAAAAGAAGTGTAATAATGGTAGGACGGAACCGGTGGATAGCTTTGCTGGAGGCCAGTCTATAAAGGCCCATTCACACTTAAGCACAATGCACCTGCATTAACATGCATTGCGTTAGGGCACCGCATTCATTATGAATGGGCTGCCAATGCACCACAATGGATTAAAAACATGCATGACACTTTTCTTAGCAAAGCAGCACACCACAACGCAAATGGGGTACACTAAGTTGTATGTGTGTTGGTCTCCATTGTACAAAGCATTGGGTTGCCTTTCACAATGAATTGCACCACAACGCACCACACAGAGCAGGTACATTATCATGATTTATGGTAATACATGTTAATGCGCATGTTTTATCGTATTGCTGTAATAAATATTAACATTCATATTTTAGCACGCATAGCCACAACGCACCAGCATGAATAGGTTCACACGAGTACAGTGTGACCTAGCGCATATGCGAGTTGTTCCGCACATTCCCACACATCGCGTGTAGGGTAGCCCATTTATTTCAATGGGCAGCTCTTCCCACAAGAAACGCCGGGAAAGAAGTCCCAGATTCTTTTGTAAAATTGCACCGCACTAAACCACCAGTTCGCATACATGAGTGTGGGGATTCCATTACGAATTCATGGCACCCCTGCATGTCTGCTAAAGAGTAGCATGTTTCTGTATGTGTCAGGAAAGCACACAATTTTGCACGTGTCTCCAACAAGCATAGATGTATACCAAACCTCAAATACCACGTTCTATGGCATTGAATGTTGTTTTAGGCTTGGCTCACACCTACAGGTGCGACCAAGCACGGGCTCGTCTCTGCTCTTACCCGCACAGTGCATGTATGACAGCCCATTCATTTCAATAGGCTGGCCGATGTGCGAGAAACATGGAAAAGAAGTCTCTGACTCTTTTCCGATTTAGCACCCTCTAGTGTGCTAGATTAGATTGTACATAGGTTGTTGTAGTGTAGGTAAATTTACGCTTGGCAGGCAGCCAAGCCTGTGTTTTGAATCTGGGTTAGGGTGAGTGATCCAGGGAGGCTGGAATGACTGACCAGGCAGCACCTCCTCTGGTACCTCCCCCTATTTGCTGGAACCTTGGAGAAGTTTCCATAAGAATGGGAGGGAGGTTAGGAGGAGCTGCCTGGAGTATTGACGAGGGTCCCAGTCAATCCCTGGCCAAATGGGCTGGCAGGGGGAGGGCACCTCTTAAATACTCAAAGTTAGGCCAGCAGGGCCAGAGTGGAGTTTGGGTGGAAGCTGGAGATGAAGTGTTGGGGAGGCTGTCGGAGGCCCTTGAGGATAGCTCCCTATTCTGGGGGGTGGTAACCTTGGGCCTGGGGCTCAGGTGATTGAGGCATCCTCTGAAAACACAAGGAGTCTTGCCCATAGGCACGGGAGAACGTGTGAGGACAGCAGGAGCTAGTGAGCATGTCCAGGAGATCTCCAGGGAGAAGACTACCGGGTGGCTGGTGAGTGTGTCAGTCTGGGAGGACAGATGGCAAGAAATTATTGAAGAACAGGCCAGTAACTCTAGGGATTCTACGGAAGAAAGAGCTATTGATCCTGTGTATCCCAAAACCCCCACTAAATATGAAGGACAATGTAGAGATCTTGAGAGGGGTGATCACTATGGTGGGGGGAGAGGTACACCTCGTCCTGCAACTCCACATTATGGAGTCCCTACACATAATAGATATAAACCACTCAATTATGATTACTCACAGCAGTCCGTTAGGGGTTCCCATAACACAAGGCGATATGATTATCGGGGTGGTCACGGTGGAACATCATGGACCCCCAGTATTATAACCAGTATCCACCAAGTGGTAGAGGAGGTTATCCAGGCCATAATAATTTCAGAGGGGATTTTCAAAGGAGGGGATTTGGTGGTCTACCTTAGCCAGAGGTGGGCCCAATCCCAGATGTCCTGGGAGAGATCAATATCCTCAGGATGTGAGGGAGAAGGAATGGAGGCCATGGTATCCCATGGCACCTCCTCCACCACACCGAGAGGGAATAAGAAGAGAAGGACCAGAGGATGCAGAGGAGGGAAAAAGCAAAAGAGAAACTTAGATGGAGGGATAGTTCATTTGAGCAATGCCGTTTTTTCGTAAGATGAAAATAAGGTTTTAGAATTAGGATTAAAATTTGCTTTAGATAAAAATCTCAATAAGTTTGATGTTTTTATCGATTTTAAGAAGTTCATACGTAAAATTAATATTAAAAAGTTTTATGCTAAAATCAATCCAGCAACAGAGCAAGCTGTTGAAGAATTCATGCATACCACTTTAAGAAATAATTCAGTTTTTAATCCCAAATTGACTAATAATCA